>NC_090308.1:63657968-64278750 GCF_039906515.1 Pseudorca crassidens | reverse complement strand
TAAAAACAAAAAAGTTACAGGCTTTCATATAATTGATCTATTCATTGAAAACCTGAAATCAAATTCTTCTAATAAAATTAGATGGAAATTTTAACGATGCTCATTTTCCTAGTCTTGGTTATTTCTAGAATCTATTCTTAAATTTGAACTATAAATACATCAATATAAAGTGAACTTTAATTAAAACTAGCTGAAAGTCTATTTTAATATTATTAAGATAATAAGAATGGGAGAAGTAAGCATACTATTCAGTAGTCATATTTACATGATGTGGATAAATAAACCAATGTTTATAATGTCTTAACTATACTATACATTGTTGCTATTGTGAAATTCAATTGTGTGGATAAGACTTTTTTTTAACCGAAGTAGATAATATACAATTTTGTTAAGAGTCAGAATTTCTGCATACTTAGTTTATATAATTTCCTCTTTTTATTTCTTAATCTGCTTTAAATTTCTATTTCTTTTAGTTTCAGGTACAAATAATGTCTGAATTAATCATACGTTTTCCTTCAACGCCCCTTTTATTTATTTATTCAACCCCACCATCCCCATTCTATACTCCCATCCCAAACTCCCTTGTCTTTAGATCCCTGCTGCCCTCCATAACTTCTGTCCTTCCACCAATCTAATGTGTTTGATGAGCATGCATTCCTGAAAAATTTTTATTGATATTTTCCTACAGGAATTTTTAATTTATGTAAATGCCATTGTACCACATGTCTTATTCTGATTCTTACTTTTTTCTTTTTTTGCTCAGTAATGTCTTTAACAGTTCTTCATGTTGTCATATGTGCTTATAATCACCCAGTGTTAAACACCTAGATTGTCCCAACTTCATCCATCACAACAAAATTTCTATATGAAATCCTTGTGTATGGTCTATTTTAGGATTGTGGGATGTTTTCTCTGGGGCTTATAGCCAGGACTGAAATTCTTGAGTCATGGAGTATGCATATACTACTTGATTAAGTATTGCTTAAGTATTGCCAGAGTGCTTTCCAAAATGGCATTACTAGTTTACAGACCTTCTTAGAATGCACAGGTGCTCCTATACCTTCACATTCTAGCGATGCTTAACATTATCTAGCTTTTTAAAGTTTGTCAATCTAATGAATTTAAGGTGGTATCTCATTTTATTTGCATTTTTATAATTCTTAACGCTTGTATATCTCTTCCTATGTTTATTTAATGTTTGGATTTTCTTTTCTTTTAATTGCTTCTGTTCATCTTATACAATTTTTCTGTTGTGTTCCTGTCCTTCTGTTGTTACCTTGATGGTATACAGTACATATTAATAGCTTATCAATTTTCAATTTTAGATTGATAAATAGGGTTGTAAATAAGTTTGTATAGGATATCGTCATCTGTTCATTTACTTTGGAAAGAGGCATAGGATGTAATTCATTGGACAGAGAGCCTTCATTTTGGCATAGTCATATGCATAAATATAATACCTTACAATTTGTTTTGGGGGTTTGTTTTAAAAGGACTCCCCTATTTTCCCTTGACTTTATAGTTTTACCTTTCTCATTTAGATCTTTAATTCATCTGGTGTCCAGCTCACCATATGGTTTTAGGAACAAATCCACTTTTTTTTTTTTTTTACAAATCCACTTTTATTTCTCTTTATATAGTGAACCAATCCATCACAATGTCAGTTATAACTTTATAAATTTAGAGGCTCAAGTGTTTAATAAATGAATTTTGTAATGGTTATCTCAATTTTTTTAATCTTACCAGTATAGAAAACCCACCTTTGTCTCAGATACTTTTTTCTTGAGTTCTATCTTGCAGATATTAAATTTATACCTCAGCTTTCTTTCCCCTGGTGTATGTTTTTTCATGTATTTATTCTCAAACTTTCTCTGTCTTTTTGTTTAAATGTGTCTCCTGTAGGCAACATATTATTGAATCTCAGTTTTGTTTTGTTGTTGCCAAATCTGATAGGAGTCTCTTTTTGTCTTTGATAGGTGTTATTCTGTTTGTCTTTCTGATAGAGTTGATGTGTAGCTTGTGTGTGTAATTGCCCTGTGCTTTCATTTTCCCTGGATGAAAGGCTATCTTGTCTGGTGGGGGGCACTGGAGACCAGTAAAATCCACACTCTATTCTCTGTCACTTCTCAAGAGTTTAAGAGGAAGGGAAGAATCAGTTCTAGGGCAGAGAAGTCAGGCACCAAAACTGTAGACAGCCCCATTTGCTGGCACAAGCACCAAAGAAGTACTGTTGTCACGGATTTCCCTGTAACATTCTCAGAAAAATGCAGTAAGACAAGAGGCAACACAACAGCCCTGGAGGTTTGGATGAGGAGACACGGATAAACTGCAACTCTTATCACTAGATTCTCAACCCAGCAGGGCTTTTGTGTTGCCCTAAAGTTACTACAACCCCTCCTGCCCACTAGTGGACTCAATTGTTGCTGATGATTTATATAGAGAAGAAGGAGGAAACAATTTGTGCCCAAGTGATGTTGTGAGGAGGAAAAGGTAGAATTTATAACTTCTTCTCTGTCTGCTCTGCCCCTGCTTTCTGGCCACCCCACTACAGAAAACAACCCATCATTCCAGTCCAAGACTGCTTTCGATCTTGGCAGAAGTTTCTCAAAGGTTTTATTTGATTTATCTTAGTACATGCTTTCTTCTCCTGCAGTTTTTCTAGGATTGGATTTGGAGAGGAAACCAGCAGCATGTGAAGGTTTGTCACCCTGACTGATCTGCACAAGCATTTATTGGAAGCATGCAAGTATGCTTATTACCTCCTTTCCTTACTATGTAGGCTTTTTTCCTTTCTACCCACCACCGCCCACTGATCTTTTATCCTCTGGATAGCTAGTACATTCCCCTGTCAGGCTGACATCCCTACTTGGCATCCTTCCCCTCCAGTTTAGCCTTATCTCTACCTGTTTGCTCCTCTTATCACGTGATCAAACTCCCATCTACCTCCATCCACTGGCCCATTGGATCACATGCTGGAACTGCCCAAGGAACACCACGCACAAAAGATGCTCAGCAGAGAGTGGGAAAAGGGCAAGTGGATGGAAAATGTTTCCTTTATTTCAATGCAGATTCCAACATCCATGTGAAGCTATTAAATTATTTGATATTGTCTCTAAAAACTCGGAGGTGTTGGTCTGCACGAAATTAGTAAGGACATAATTTAGAGCATAGTAATCTCAGTGAAAAAAAAATTTTCATTTAAAAAAAGTTAATATTTAAAAAGCAATAAAATCAGAAAGTTAATTAAATGGCATCATCAGTGTCATGTGACTTACTACGGATAAAGTCTAAATGTACATGGCAAAGAATTATTAAACTTTTAAGAAAAATCAAAATCTTAGTAAAATGTAAAATCAAAATCTTAACGGTTTAATTTTCCATTTCTTTGAAGAGCTCAGACTGCAGGGCACTTTTAAAAGCATAGAAAAGGCCACTATTGGATTTAGTTGTATATTGAGCCAGTATTAAGAAAATGCTAAAATGCATTTGAGTTAAACCTATCAGTCATCATCACTTTTATTGTGGAGATACATTGAAACTATGACATCCTTTGGAATTTACAACTCCATGAAACTTTTTAAAAGTCAGTTCTAATTTTTATTTCAGATTCTTAAAAAATATATGACTCAGCAATACAATAGTTTAAATTAAGAAACAAATAAATAGCAGTAAATAAGTTTCTACATAGAGACAGCTTTAAATATGCTTTTTTAAAACAATGTAAACAATTTGTAGTAAGATGCAAAGAAAACATTGCACCATTTTTCTTCTGAGTGCTGTATAACACACACATGCAAATGATTTACAAAAAGAAGGATCTAAGCTATTTTTATTAACAGATGTTATCAATAGGCTTTCATTGTCTAATAATTATCCCCAGAATTTACTTAAATATTTCACTTTGTCAATGGTTGCGTAGAGAAGAAAAATCACTATATATAAAAATATATTTTTAAAAATATACATGCTCTCAATCAGACTGATCGAAAATTCTCTTTTTATACTTAACTGTGTGGAAATTATCAAGAAATTAAAATTTCAAGCTAAGAGCAATTCACAATCAAAGGTAAAAAGCAATATTTCTATGTGTATTTATTCATAACAAAAATAAAAATTTATAATAATGATTGGCTATCAGATATGTGTCAAGGTAGCATAAAGAAAAAATTTACAGAATAAATTTAAGACTATGAATTATGTTGCAAGATTATACTGCAGGCACAGTGACACCAAAGGCTATTTCCAACATTTTATTTGTGATGGCTTTCCTGACTTTTTTTCTAATGTCTGTTACTAGAATGAAATGTAGGGGCTGAGATTGTATGGAAAATCTATTAAATGTAACCTTATGAATTATTTTCTTCAAATGGAAGTAACCAAAACAAAAATTTTTCAAAGTGAGCTATTTTTCACTTCTTTTATGGACTGACTTGCTCACCTCCTGAAAAATTCGTAAGTTGAAGCCCTAACCCCCAGTACCTCAGAATGTGATTGTATTTGGAGATAGAGCCTTTAAAAAGTTGACTAAGGTAAGTGGAGGACATTAAGCAGTCATGATCCAATCTAACTTGTATCCTTATAAAAAGAGGAAATTTGGACACACAGAGAGACACCAGGGATGCACACACACACACACACACACACACACACACACACACACGGAGGAAAGATCATTTGAGGACCCAGTAAGAGGACAGCCATCTTCAAACCAAAGAGAGAGGCCTCAAGAAACTAAATCTGCTGACCTTGTGACCTTGGATGTCTAGCTACCAGAACAGTGGTGTTCTGTGATGGCAGCCCTAGCAAACTAATACACCATCCTGAGACTGTTTTTCATTTAGTCCTTTCATTCATAGAAAGACTCAAACATTGCAGATCATAACTATGTCCATGTGTCCCTGTGTTTGTGTGTGTGTATTTACCTCTGTGTTGTATATTTTTGTGTTTTTTTTCCCATACCAGTTGGACCATAAATCTAAATTCAACCAATACATGCCAAACACTCTATTGATCATTTCAGCAAATGTAGGCATTCACAAAACATGATATTAATATCTCAATCATTTTTAAAAATACTTTATTTTTGTATAGCAGGTTTATATCCACAATAAAATTGAGAGGAAGATGAAGAGATTTCCCATATACTCTCTGCCCCGTACATGCATATCCTCCTCCGTTATCAACATCGCTCCACAGAACGGTACATTAATTACAATTGATGAACCTACACTGACGTATCATCACCCAAAGTCCATAGTTTACATTAGGACTCCCTCTTGGTGTTACGTGTTCTATGCAGTTCAACAAATTTGATAATGACATGGAACCACCATTATAGTTTCATTACAGAGTAGTTTCACTGACCTAGGAATTCCATGTGGTCCGCCTATTCATTCCTCCCTTGTCCCTGACCCCTGGCAAACACTGATCTTTTTACTGTCTCCATAGTTTTGACTTTTCCAAAATATCATATAGTTGGAATCATATAGTATGCAGCCTTTTTAGATTGGCTTATTTAACTTAATGCTAGTGCATTTAAGATATCTCTATTTTTTCATGGCTTGATAACTCATTGCTTTTTAGAATGAACAAGAAATGAGTTAACATTTATTTATCTATTCACCTACTGAAGACATCTTAGTTGCTTCCAATTTTTGACAGTTATGATTAAAAGCTACTATAAACATCTGTCTACAGGTTTTTGTGTGGACATGAGTTTTCAACTCCTTTGAGTAAATACCAAGGAGTGAGATTTCTGGATTATATGATAAATGTTTAGTGTTGTAAGAAAATACCAAGGTATCTGTCAAAGAGACTGTACAATTTTGCATTTCTACTAGCAATGAATAAAAATTCCTGTTGCTACATATCCTCACGTGCATTTGATGTCATCAGTATTCCAGATTTTGGTCATTCTACCGGGTATGTAGTAGTATCTCATTGTTGTTTTAATTTGCATTTTCCTGATGACATATGATGTGGAACATCTTTTCATATACTTATTTGTCATCTGTATATCTTCTTTGTTAAGATATCTGTTCAGGTCTTTGGCCCATTTTTTTGAGTTGTTCATTTTCTACAATCTCTTTTCTGAAAAAGATTGTAGGAAACTTGTATAGTTTCTTCCTTAAATGTTGGTAGAATTCACCAGTGAACCCATCTGAGCCTGGTGCTTTCTGTTTTGGAAGGTTATTAATTATTAATTCAATTTCTTTAATAGATATAAGCCTATTCATATTGTCTATTTCTTCTTGTGTGAGTTTTGGAAGATTTTGTCTTTCAAAGAAATCTCAATCGTATTTGAACCAGCTAAAGAGAAATCTAAGCTGGTTTCTGAGTTAATCTAAGCTAAACATACTAAGCTCTAAATATTAGAAAGTTTCCTGATTTGAATGAGTAATGGAACCATCCCACAGAATTAGAACTAGAACTTGGTGACTTTAGTCAATATTCAAAAGTTTAAAGTCACAGCTGGAAATATATACTGGAAATACAATTTTCCATAAAACTAACTGTCAAAAATATGAATCTAAAGTATTTTCATCCATCAAGAAATTAGAATAGAATACTTGGTAAAAGTGTATGGGAGATTAATGTATTAGTTACCATAGCACATTATATTAAGATTTGAAAGTATATAGCATAGTATTTATACACGGGCATTGTTCAATTATATTTTTCTTTTTTAGCCTGCCTTCCATAATGTATCTGAATTTATAATGCATTTTGGGGAAAAGATTCCAGATAAAGAAGCACATGATTCAATCTAAAATCATTTGTCATCTCCGGTACTGAAAAAAAGTCAAATTGCTTAGTCAGTGTTAGAGGCAAGATGCTATTTTAATATAATTACATTGTCAGATATCAGGTCTTGTCAGAAAAGGAAATAATAAACATCAGGATGCCTGGAAATACACAGTCTACAAGAATCAGAAGTCCATGCTGAAATGGAGAGAATAAAACTTTCAGTAAGAACTTCAAAGGCAAAGCTCCTTACTCATTGATCTGCCTTAGTCCAATATTACAAAATGCCTGATTATTTCATGTCCATTTCAGAGTAAGCTAAATGTCTGTCTTGAGGGGAATGCGAGGTTTTCACTGAAATAGCTAGATGCTAAGCAGGAAGTTAACACAATTTTCCATGTGCTTATATAAGGTGCTTCTGTTAAACCATAAAGACAACCCTGTCTTCAGTAACCTAAGAGATTCTTTCTAGAGGAAAGACAAGATTAATTATTATTCTCTAAAGTGCCTAACTTTAGCTACTTCAACCATCAGAGTAAAAAATTAGATCATGCTGAAGGAGATCTGGTCTCTCTTCTATCTTAACCAAAGATTAATAGCATCTTGAAGCTTGATCCAGTCATTTTCATGAAAACTCATTTTCTGCAAAATTGGAAAAGACTATAAAGACCTTCTAATGACTAATTTGCTAATTACATGGAGACAAATGTGTTTCTTTCTCAGGAATTATTAGAACTCCAGACAAAATATATTTTGATTAAAAATATTAGCCTTCCATATAAACAGTGATAATACCCAATATTCTACAAAGATCATTGTCATATTGCTTTTTATATAATTAACATACTTATAAAGATAATTTGTTTTTATTGTTTTTTATGAGTGATCGAAGTTCAAGAACAAAAATTTCTGTCTATACTAGGCAGCAGAAACACATCGACCACCTATACTTCAGCATATATGTAGAGTTCTTTTTGTCTTTAGCCTCATAACATCCAGTCAAGATACTGTTTTCCAAAGCTATTCGGTTTTAGTTTCCCCATTTTCTTCAGTGTAGTTATGTTATTCATTTTTTAAATACAGTTAGAATCATTTATTAGTGGTTGTATTCCACTCTGGGTCCTCCAACCCATACCCCAGTTAGCTATAACTATTTGTTTATTTTGAGAATATGTAAAACATTATTATGGTCCTAAGAGTGAGGGTTTTTGTTACTTCTTTTATTGAGGTATAGTTGATTGACAATATTATATGTGTCAGGTGAACAACATAGTGATTCACAACTTTTAAAGCTTATACTCCATTTATAGTTATTATAAAATATTGGCTGACTTCCCTTTGTTGTTTTTGCTACTTTAAAATACTTTGATTTTAAAAAAGCAGATGGAATTTTAACCATATATCAAATATGCTCTGAAAAAGTCAAGAGTTCTGTATGGACTGTATTTTTGCATTAAAATGAAGTCATAGAAGCACTGGTAACATTGTTAATGATTATATCTGTATTATACACAGTTTTGTTTTTAAGAACTTTTATTTATGCAATTTTATAACTAATCTAACACGTAAGGCAGAAGTCAGCAGGAGAGAATAATGTATGTCACTAACATTTGTAGCCCATCTAGAATACTTCATCTCTTTCTCACAATATTAAGAGCGAAGAAGAAAACAAATAAGTGGTTCAAAGCTATGATGGAATTAAAGGTAAAACCTGAAGAAATGCACTTGTGTTAAGATTTCAGCAGTCACTCTTGGTATATTTCGTGTAATAAATACCAGTTTTTTCTCAATAGTGATGCGCCATTAATACGTTTGCTTTTAATGGAGTTGAAAATCTGACTAGTTTATGCAAGTGGCAGCATAATTTCTTGGGAAAATAAGAAACAGGTTGAAAAAACACTAATAAAACTTAAGAAAAAAATCATTTTATGATGTCAACATACAACTCCAGTCCTAAAGTCTACATTTATTACAAAAATTAAAATACACATGAGTCATACTCTTGCTGTTAATGTAGAGTACACAAAGACTAGTTACTCATTCTATATTTAATTAAAGTACAAAAGTGTGTCTTCCATCTGCACATTTCAGTTCACACAAACTCACACCTGGTATTCAAATATTAGCAAGTAGGTTTCTTTAACTACACTAAATATTTTGTAACTCCTTGATGTAAGTCAGTATATTGTATTTATTAACATTTTAAATAATTTGTAATATTTTCATTTTCTCACATCCTTCTTTAAGTTCTGAGTCATAATCCTTCTGTGTCACAAATGCCCTTTTTTTTAATTTTGAAAGTGTACCTCTAAATTTTTCTAGTGGAAAATATGCCTTGTATGATTTTATTTGTTACTTTAATCTTAGATTCAGTGTTTGTCCAAGCACATTTTAACAATTCAAAGAACAATCTTATATTTTCTACTACCATAATACTTTTGGAAAATTTTCCATGGGTCCACCAAATGGTTAAGGAAAATAACTTCTTTTTATCCTATCTTGATTTTGTTTATTTAATATAATAATACTGTGTTCGGATTTGATTGAAAACGATTGCATTATTTGAGTCCTTGCAATTTGCGAAGATTATGTACAAACTCACGTTACCTCAGACCTTAACATTATAAGGATATCTAACCAACTGAGGAAGCACAGAAAAACCAGCAATGAAGCCGCATTTTCAGGCTTCACAGAGAAAGCATACAACTATATCCCAAATATATCACAAATGCAATAGCCGTCCTAATGATACAGCAGTGGTCATGGTGCCCTGGCCTCTTTCTCATACTTTCAGTAAGTAAGTTTCCCTCATTTTCCCATCATGTGATTCTCAGTATTGACTGTACATTGGAATCATCTGGGAGGTTTTAAAAAATACTGATGCCTGCATCCCATCCAATATAATCTGATTCAACTCATTTAGGTTGCATCTCACTCTCCCTCAATTCATCAGCTTCTATTTCTCTGCTATAAGTTCTTTCTATTAATTCACCTTTGTATGTTTCAGAATCAAAGCTCTCAGTGAGAAAGTGTCCCATCAGACCCAATCTGCCACAGCCAAGGTTTCAAGAGACAGAACAGAAAAACCACCACTTATGCTCAAGGAATAGTTGAGGTTGTTTTTCTCAGAAGATGGCTATGCATATGGTGGACATGCTGAGTCAATAGACTCTTCAATGTGGCTAATATTTACTTACTTATGATGTAAAGAGGTCTTCCTAATGATAATTGCATATAGAACAGTTTTCGGATGCTTCTTGCGAATTAAGGTGCAATTTCTAATAGAGAAAACTAACAGTTAAATTTTAAAAGAATTTTCTTATTTGCATTCACTTTCAGATAGTTACAATATATTTAGTCATTCAAGTTAGCATATAAGAAAGAAAATATCGCTATTTTTACAGAATTGTCTTGTTATTAATATTAACAGAACAACAATTCAGTTGTTGTTTTTACTAGAATCACCACAGAGCCTCAGGAAGAATCACTGTGATTATCACAGGATTCACAGATATCCCCTTATTTATTTATCTCAAGGCTGTGACTCTGGAAACGTGTTTAATAAAAACTATGCTGGGATAGAGATGGTTTCAGAAGCTCTATATAAATTCTTTTTTTAAACATCTTTATTGGAGTATAATTGCTTCACAATGTTGTGTTAGTTTCTGCTGTGTAACAAAGTGTATCTGCTATATGTATACATATATCCCCATAGGCCCACCCTCTTGCATCTCCCTCCCACCCTCCCTATCCCACCCCTCTAGGTGGTCACAAAGCACTGAGCTGATCTCCCCAGGCTATGCAGCTGCTTCCCACTAGCTATCTATTTTACATTTGGTAGTATATATATGTCAATGGTACTCTATCACTTCATCCCGGCTTCCCCTTCCCCCTCCCCGTGTCCTCAAGTCCATTCTCTACGTCTGCGTCTTTATTCCTGTCCTGGCCCTAGGTTCATCAGAAACATTTTTTTTCTTAGATTTTATATATATATATATATATATATATATATATGTGTGTGTGTGTGTGTGTGTGTGTGTGTGTGTGTGTGTGTGTGTGTGTATTAGCATATGGTATTTGTTTTTCCTTCTGACTTACTTCACTCTGTATGACAGACCCTAGGTCCATACACCTCACTACAAATAACTCAATTTCATTTCTTTTTATGGCTGAGTAACATTCCATTGTATATATGTGCCACATCTTCTTCATCCATTCATCTCTCGATGGACACTTAGGTTGCTTCCATGTCCTGGCTGTTGTAAATAGTGTCGCAATGAACATTGTGGTACATGACTCTTTTTGAATTATGGTTTTCTCAGGGTATATGCTCAGTAGTGGGATTGCTGGGTCGTATGGTAATTCTATTTTTAGTTTTTTAAGGAACCTCCATACTGTTTTCTATAGTGGCTGTATCAATTTACATTCCCACCAACAGTGCAAGAGGGTTCCCTTTTCTCCACACCCTCTCCAGCATTTACTGTTTGTAGATTTTTCATGATGGCCGTTCTGACTGGTGTGAGGTGATACCTCATTGTAGTTTTCATTTACATTTCTCTAATGATTAGTGTTCTTCAGCATCCTTTCATGTGTTTGTTGGCAGTCTGTATATCTTCTTTGGAGAAATGTGTATTTAGGTCTTCTGCCCATTTTTGGATTGGGTTGTTTGTTTGTTTGATATTGAGCTCCATGAGCTGCTTGTATATTTTGGAGATTAATCCGTTATCAGTTGCTTTGTTTGCAAATATTTTCTCCCGTTCTGAGGGTTGTCTTTTCATCTTGTTTATGTTTTCCTTTGTTGTGTAAAAGCTTTTAAGTTTCATTAGGTGCCATTTGTTTATTTCTGTTTTTATTTCCATTTCTCTAGAGGTGGGTCAAAAAGGATCTTGCTGTGATTTATGTCATAGAGTGTTCTGCCTATGTTTTCCCCTAAGAGTTTTATAGTGTCTGGACTTACATTTAGGTCTTTAATTCATTTTGAGTTTATTTTTGTGTACGGTGTTAGGGAGTATTTTAACTCATTCTTTTTCATGTAGCTGTCCAGTTTTCCCAGCACCACTTATTGAAGAGGCTGCCTTTTCTCTGTTGTATATTCTTGCCTCCTTTATCTAAGATAAGGTGACTGTATGTGTGTGGGCTTATCTCTGAGCTTTCTATCCTGTTCCATTGATCTATATTTCTGTTTTTGTGCCAGTACAATACTGTCTTGATTACTGTAGCTTTGTAGTATAGTCTGAAGTCTGGGAGCCAGATTCCTCCAGCTCCATTTTTCTTTCTCAAGATTGCTTTGGCTATTCGGGGTCTTTTGTGTTTCCATACACATTGTGAAAATTTTTGTTCTAGTTCTGTGAAAAATGCCATTGGTAGTTTGATAGGGATTGCACTGAATGTGTAGATTGCTTGGGGTAGTATAGTCATTTTCACAATGTTAATTATTCCAATCAAAGAAAATGGTATATCTTTCCATCTGTTTGTATCATCTTTAATTTCTTTCATCAGTGTCTTATAGTTTTCTGCATACAGGTCTTTTGTCTCCTTTGGTAGGTTTATTCCTAGGCATTTTATTCTTTTTGTTGCAGTGGTAAATGGGAGTGTTTCCTTAATTACATTTTAAGATTTTTCATCATTAATGTATAGGAATGCCAGAGATTTCTGTGCATTAATTTTGTATCCTGCTACTTTACCAAATTCATTGATTAGCTCTAGTAGTTTTCTGGTAACATCTTTAGGATTCCTTAAGTATAGTATCATGTCATCTGCAAACAGTGACAGCTTTACTTCTTCTTTTCCGATTGGGATTCCTTTTATTTATTTTTCTTCTCTGACTGCTGTGGCTAAAACTTCCAAAACTATGTTG
Source organism: Pseudorca crassidens (assembly GCF_039906515.1). Lineage (NCBI taxonomy): Eukaryota > Metazoa > Chordata > Mammalia > Artiodactyla > Delphinidae > Pseudorca > Pseudorca crassidens. Next base: position 64,266,149 of record NC_090308.1, on the reverse strand, counting down.
AATAGTAGCAGGGAGAGTGGACATCCTTGTCTTGCTCCTGATCTTAGAGGAAATGGTTTCACTTTTTCACGACTGAGAATGATGTTAGCTGTCTGTTTGTCATATATGGCATTTATTATTTTGAGGGAGTTTCCCCTTATGCCTACTTTCTGGAGGGTTTTATCATAAATCGGTGTTCAATTTTGTCGAAAGCTTTTCTTCATCTATTGAGATGATTATATGGTTTTTCTCCTTCAATTTTTTAATATGGTGTATCACGTTGATTGATTTGCATATATTGAAGAATCCTTGAATTCCTGGGATAAACCCCACTTGATCATGGTGTATGATCCGTTTAATGTGTTGTTGGATTCTTGTGGTAGTATTTTGTTGAGGATTTTTGCATCTATGTTCATCAGTGATATTGGTATGTAGTTTCTTTTTTTGTGACACCTTTGTCTGGTTTTGGTATCAGGGTGATGGTGGCCTCGTAGAAAGAGTTTGGGAGTTTTCCTTCCTCTGCTAAACTTTGGAAGAGTTTGAGAAGGATAGGTGTTAACTTTTCTCTAAATGTTTGATAGAATTCACCTGTGAAGACATTTGGTTCTGGGCTTTTGTTTGTTGGAAGATTTTTAATCACAGTTTCAATTTCAGTGCTTGTGATTGGTCTGTTTATATTTTCTGTTTCTTCCTGGTTCAGTCTCAGAAGGTTGTGCTTTTCTAAGAATTTGTCCATTTCTTCCAGGTTGTCCATTTTATTGGCATATAGTTGCTTGTAGTAATCTCTCATGACCCTTTGTATTTCTGCCGTGTCAGTTGTCACTTCTCCTTTTTCATTTCTAATTCTATTGATTTGAGTATTTTCCCTTTTTTTTCTTGATGAGTCTGGCTAATAGTTTATCAATTTTGTTTATTTTCTCAAAGAACCAGTTTTTAGTTTTATTGACCTTTGCTATTGTTTCCTTCATTTCATTTTCATTTATTTCTGATCTGATCTTTATGATTTCATTCTTTCTGCTAACTTTGGGGTTTTTTGTTCTTCTTTCTCTAATTGCTTTAGATGTAAGGTTAGTACTCTGTAATGGCCTATACGAGAAAAGAATTTTAAAAAGTGTGGATATATGTATATGTATAACGGATTCACTTTGCTGTACAACAGAAACTACCACAACATTGTAAATCAACTATATTCCAATAAAAATTTTTTTAAAAAAAAGATTGCTCCTGTATCCATCTCCCCTTCTTCCTTTGCACAAAAGAGTGTTGTATTTCTCAGCCTCACTTGCCAGTAGGTATGCAAAACTGTGTGTACAAGTACTGGGTCACATCTTTTAAATGGAAATTGTGGTCCATCTTCTCATTTCTCTCTTAATAACAGAAACACAAGGAGTTTCTAATGGTGGTCAGCCTCCCCCACACAGACAAAGAAAATCTCCTCTGGAAAGATGGAGAGAAATTAATCTGATCCCTGCATGACCTCACGAATCACAACTGACTATCTGACCTAGAACTCTTGCCTACCTCCTGATTGTCACAGGTAAGAAATATAAAATTCTATTGTTTTTCTCATATCACTGATATTATGGGTCTCTTTGGGACAACAGCTTAGTCTATACTTATAACAAGAACCTAAAGTAACTTGTTTAAAAAATTAAACAAGTAAAAATTTGGTAAACATTCTGAAGGTGGCAGACTATCTCCAGGGAATCTATTTGGAGGGCACATAATAGTGGCTTAATGTGTTAAATTGAACTTTCAATTCTGTTTCCTCAATCAACTATTTCACAACGAATTTTTACTTGAACTGTCTCTCTACAGTGGCTTCTTCTTAATGCAAAACAGCCAATCAGCCTCAGGCTTCCTAGAAACTCACTGTATCATTTGACCTAGATAATTCCAGTCTGGCTTTATTTTTGCCACACAGAATAATGCATTGAGGCAATAAAACTATTTGTGGTCAAATGCATCCACTTTGAACAACTGGCAAACATGTAGAACATACACAGGGATCAATGTGCACAAGAAGACTATGGTTAATTATAGGTTCTTAAACCATGTTTGAAAAACTGTCTTATATTTGAATTTCAGTGAGAAGTAGGGTAGAAAACAATGACGTTATTGCTAAAAAAATGAATCTATTATTAGGTGATTCATCTATTTTAAGCCAAAGGGAATACAATTTCAAGTTCACCTAACCACCTAGGGAATAAAAATGTATAGCATTTATACAAATCCCTAAGTTCCCATATTGATGTTTACTCTTTCCATTCCTTTGTCAGTGTATGCTTAAATCATATTTCAGCAAAACTACAGGAAGTTCCAATATTCACACCTATCCAAGCTCTGTAAGACTCATATAAATTGCATATAGGGGACTAATTGGCAGGGAAGGGAGCCAGGAGCTTGGGTGACATTGCCTTTCATGAGAAGCAGATGGGCTACCCACCTGGAGAGTTGTAATAAGCACTTAATTGAAATGAAGTCAGAGTCACCCAGAAGATACCACATTTAGAACAAGCCATACAATGATTCCATTGTCTCTATGGTTTTACTTCTGATTTTCATTCTCTTCCTTAGTTTTTACTGTATAAGTATTGCATAGGAAATATGGATAGAAATATCCATATTTCTGTCTCTGGAGGATTCTATAATAATAATAAACATTCCCAAATACTTTTAAAAAATTAAAATAGCCAAAGTGTGTGATGACATTAAACTCTACACGGTAGACACTTAAATAGAATGCTTGTGAGGAAGTGGAACATTCTGATTAATTGGCTTTCTGATGAACTGAATGATTATCAATCATATCATGAGGGGAAAGGCACTGTGCCCAGAATTACTAAGCTTAAAACAGGAATTCAAAGAGCATACTATTTAGCTAGGGTAAATGAAAAATCATTTTTGTTTCAATTTTCATTGTCAAACATTTTTTTTTCTAAAATGTGTGGGAATGCTTCCTTGTCTAAGTGGAGAAATTGATTATCTGCATTATTATTAAGACTTTTTCAGTGTCTCTCAGTGACCATGTTTAGGACTGATCCGCATTTGTACTGTTGGAATTAAGTTCAGTAAACCCTTTGAACCATTCCAAGTAAGGCAGGAGGCCCAGCATTGGGACTTTAGAGATGATAAGACAATCTCCAGGAATCTTCCTCCAGGAAGCCACAGGCTGTTGATCCATAGAACTTTCTGACAGAAAGTTTCACACAGAACCCTCACCTGCACGGGCTTGTCTTCCATCTTCATTCTCCAACTTAACATTTTCAAGAGTACCTCCTATCCTCCCAATAAAAACCAAATTCTTTAGAATAATGTACACGCGTTTTCTATCTATTCTCAAGTTTAGAAAAGAAAAAACGAAAACGAAAAAATAACCCTAGTCTCTGTGTGGTAACTGGGAGCTGACAAGAATGAGAGTCAAGGATGAGAAGAAAATAGGTCCAATGAAGCACTGGTAAACATCCTCCCAGGAAATGTAAGATATTCTTGGGAATGGAGGAAGTTTCATACAGTCAGTTCTGCTATGAGTGTAAGAAACATATGCTAAATATATGTTCCTAAAAATCATCACACTATGCAAAATCATGCAACAAAAACCACAGATGCTCAACACTCAAACACTCCATCAATGGCACATAAGAAAAAAGTAACAACTTAATAAAAATAGTGGCACAGTTTTACACATATTAACTGCTTTAGAAATATGTAAATACTACAATAAATGCAGTGCGTCACTTTTAAAGAGACCAGGAGTTTGCTTGTGGAATTGAGTGATGGAAGGTTAGTTAAGTTTGCGAATTATTTTGAATGATAGGAGGGTATGCTAGAAGGAAGGTTGTCAGAAATTGGATGAAATTTGTAACGTCAAATGTGCATGGTTGTAGCTCTTATTTACCATGGTGAGCTGAAGTAGCTAGTAGAGGTTTGAGATGTGTGTGTCTTGAGTTTTGTGTATCCCAATGCAGCTGGATTCAGGCGGGTGCTGTTTTCTGAGTACATCTGGTGTTTCTAGAAGAGGAATTTGCACATAAGCAAATGTGAAATCTGCATTATGCTTAAATTGTTCCCTAATATATCAATCACATTGGAACAAATTCTGTTCTCAAACAAGTATTATAGCAGAACAGAGTGTATTTTTTAATTTCAGGTATTTTAACAATTCTGTGAGCCAGCTGCTCATGAATTTCTAACATTTATTTCACAATTAAAGATAAAAAGCTGAAGAGTCTAAGGCTTTAGGAGCACACTTGAAATCCTTTCATGTAAAGGGCAATAAGTGAGTAAATTCAAAAGTGTCCTGATGGGCATTAGAACCTTGTGAACTAGGAATAGAAAACAGAGGGGCACCGGATTCTCAAAGCAGGAGACAGCAGAGCACAGCCATCAAGGCGGCGTGGGAGCCGAAGAGGAACTTGAGATAAGAGCATAACATGTCCTGTCATCCTAATTGTGCCTGGACTGGTGGTTTCAGTTTATTGTCAGCTAAGTAGAAATAGAAGCTGTTCTCAGTGGTATTTTTATCATCAACAGCTGCAAATGAATGAGCTCTGTTTTGCAGGATTTATAAGCATTTTATTCATGGCTTTAACATAAACGTCTTTACAAAGGTGATGTCCCCCCATCCCCAAGAGGATATATTAATTGAGGTGTACAGGACTGCGTCTGCCAAACAGCTTGAACATAGTCTCCATGGTTGCAGCCAGGAAAACTCAACCTTTGTTGTCAAGAAAGAGGGGAGATTCCAGGATCTGTGACAATGTGTTTTAAGCTGCTGAATCCCTTCACATATAGTTACGATATCTGGCTCATCGCATTCCTGTGTGTCCTTTAAATGTTTGTCAGAATCATATTTTTTTGAAAATTTAAAATGTATTGAATAGAAACCAAGAAAATTAATATTATCAGACATGGGACCAAGTGGTACATTTTTTTGAAAAAGGAAATGGTACAAATAAGTGTCCCAAACTCATGTGAACTAGGTTTTAATCTAGTAGCAATGAGATTATCTGATCATGTGAAAATGAATTCGTTTCTAAATATACAAAGATTCTTCTTTGAAATTGCATGAGCTTAGTAATGACATCAGATTTTGAAAAATATCATTTAAAAAAAACTTTATGGATTACTTTTTTTTTAATTTAAAGGCATTGATTCCTATAACCTAAAATGTAAATTCTGTACCACTGCCATATGCAGGATGATGGAAAGTAGCAACAAACAAATAAGTAAATGTATGTTTTAAAAATTATATACACAATGTATGCCTGACCTTTCATTTTAAATTAGTAATGTTTACCATTTTTTTCAAACATATTCTCTTACCCCAATTCTGTTCTTTTTAATAGCTCTCTTTTTCAATGAACTTGTATTTTACTAGGAAAATAAAGAAATATTTCCTAAATTATTTTAAGGCTTAAATATAGATAAATATACCACCATGGGGCTTCCCATGGGGTAAGTGGTTGAGAGTCCGCCTGCCTATGCAGGGGACACGGGTTCGTGCCCCGGTCTGGGAAGATCCCACATGCCACGGAGCGGCTAGGCCCGTGAGCCATGATCGTTGAGCCTGCGCGTCCAGAGCCTGTGCTCCGCAGTGGGAGAGGCCACAACAGTGAGAGGCCCACATACCACACACACACACACACACGCAAAAAATATATATATATATATATATATATATATATATATATATATATATATATACCACCATGGAACTGAGGGCTGTGAGGGGGTATTGTAAGAGAATGAATATTTGCTCTCCCGTGATCTAAGAGTCTTTCAGATTCCCTGGGATCAAATGGGATCCAGAGGCACAAGAATTTATCAGGGAAATAAAAGTGAGGGGTTTTAGTTAGCACTGCCTATCATTTCAGGCACAAAATAAATAAATAAATAAATAAAAATGGTGTGTCATGCTCAGGGATTTTTTTTAACACTTTCTAAGATCTATAAGAGCAACTAAATGGAGCCACGATGTGAAATGACCACCAGCCTTCCACTTAAGTCATGCTTGTACTCATAACAGCTATAGTGATTGGTTACAAAGCAGTCCCTAGTTGATTTAAATAACCCCTGCCTGAGAAGTTGAGGAAGCTAAATACAACACACACACACACACACACACACACACACCCCAGATGCCATTAACTCTATATGTAAATGTGGGTTCTTTAAACTCAGCACTCTAACCATGACGGGATGGTTGCTGAATAGCAGACACGTAGCTGGAGAAGGCATAAGAGGGATTCATACACCTGAAAAGTCGATATTTAAAATAAACGAACAGACCAAAAAGCTCTGAGTGCCTTTCAAGTAACTACTGATGGCGATTGTAAATTGTTCCCCCATTTCATTTGCGATCTTTTTTTTTTTTAATTTCTAGAATTGAGGAATGCTGAAACTCAGCAGCCATTGCCGTCCGATCCTTACTGGATACATGCGGACACCAAGAGGACATTCAGATGCCTTGTTTCATGACACAGAATGATTAATATAGAGCTGGGATCAGAAACCAGAAACAACACAATTCCCTAGTTTATCAAGCATATTAAACTAACTTTTACTGGTGTAGACAGAGAAGTTGTGATGGTTAAAGTTTCATTAAATATAAATGAGATGTTTAAAAACCCTAACTTTACAATGAGTAATGGTCAGTCCATCAAAAGGTACCAGGTCTCTTTGCATTTCTGTCTCATATACTTGCAACATAAGAAAAGGGGTGATAAATTATTATTAATGTGGTGAAATATTTGGGATTCCAAAAGTAGGAAGAAGAAACGCTGAAATATTGTATGTCAGATCTTCCATGTTGAGTCCAGACTCCATTCCTGGCTGTCTCCTGCTGGGAGAGGGCACTGGAATTCAGTCATATAAAATCATCTAGCAGCAGGACCCAGCTGGATATACAATTCAGAGGCTAAATTGAAGACAGAGGCAGAATGTAGCTGCTACTTCATTGGCCTTCTGCCTTATTGGCCTGTGGATATTAAATAAAGGGAGCCTGGGACTTCCCCAAAGGTACAGGTGGCCCATGATTTGTTTCTTGGATAGCAGAGATTCCAGTGTTTCCATAGCCTTCTGCAGTGGGTTATCGGCTAAGCGGAAAAGTAGGGAGCCAGGGATACACAGCTTTATAGAAACCTGCTGGCAAATGTCACCTCTTCTAGATGATTCTACCTTGTGTTTGCACATACTATTTCCACAGCTTAAAATATTCACCTCCCTATATGTCACCTACCCACGAATAGTCACCACCACCACCAAACCTCCCAGATGGCTGGGCTTAAGTGTCCCCTTTTTTGTGAAACCTCCCTTAAATGTTTGCAGCAGAAGTAATTGACCTTCCATTTGTGATACCATAGGACTTTGTTCTCACTTCCAGTGCAGAATCTATCTTTTTGTGTTGTAGTCTACCCCTCATCTAAGCCAGAATTACAGAGCCATGTCCTCTCCATATTTGGAACTGCAGTGCCTAGAATGGCACTTGGTCACAACAGGTGTTAACATAAATGTGTTGACTACATGAGTGAAACGTTGCAAGTTCATACCAGTTTATATATAATTGTCTCTTGTGTATTTGATTTATTCCCTCCAACTTCTCCTTTTTTTAATCTCAAAAATCATGTTTGTTGATGCAAAATTTAAATATTCTGGCAATGAACAGATGTTAATTAGGCATTTATTACATGCCAGGAACTCTTCTAGGTACTAAGTGTACCAGCAATTAAAAGCAAACAGACAACAACTAAGCTCTCATGAAACTCATGAAAAATATACAAATAGTCAAATAAATATATTGTATGTCTGACAATGATAGGTTCTATAAAAAATAAATAAAGCAGCTTACAGCAATAGAGGAGTGGAGAGTTATTTTGTATTAAACGTCAGAGAAGAATTTATTACAGAGATGACAGCTGAGCAGGAACTGGAAGTGAGAGCCTTAGTTAAGTGGATATATTGTGAAAACACATACCCAAAAGTGGAAACGATTGTATATTCCCTAAAATAGGAAGTTCTTTATGCAGAGTTTCTTATTGTGCAAAACAAAAACATGAAAGTAAAGTTCTGTCCATGGAAGGATGTTGTGTGCCAAAAGGTGTATATTCTTAATTTCAAAATTTTTGCATCAAAAAGAAAATTCTAAGACCACGGTTTCTTTGCAAACCAAACAAGAGGAGAATAAACAAGCAAATAACAGCAGCTAAACTTTTTATCTTTATTCCCAAGTATTCTCTGTTCCAATGTAGAATCTTCTACATTCATCGAATAATTTCTTGATTATAAAACGGTGTGCAGTTTCAACCTTCTGCTTAAGGTCAGATATACCAATATCAGTTCAATAAGGCAAATTGTACTTTTTAGCTATTCGCTTAAGTGCTACAAAATCAGCTTTGTTTTAATTTGGTGGGAGCACTTCATGATTTCTTTAATAAAGGTGACAAAACATTCCTAGTGAAGGATTCTTTTAAGCAGTTGCTTTTCTACGTGGAGCCAGATAATGGAGTAAGAAGACCAATCTGGCTGGAGCAAACTGGTTTTAGAGGACAGTGGTGGCAGAGGAAGTCAAAGAAGAAATAGTGGAGAGAGAATGTTGTAGATCAAAAGCATAGGCCCCAGGAAAGCCCCTGGTCCTGTTACCTGAGAGACTGAAAATCTCTTTGCAGTAAAAGGGTCTCCTTTACACACCTGTGTAAAAGCACATGGTGGGGAGAGGAGGTGTTGGGCTGCAGCCAAGCTGCCCAGTGAACACCCTGTGCCATCAGTGCAATAAATGCTTTGGAATCACCAAAAAAAAAAAAAAAAAAAAAAAAAACAAAACCATATGGGCAACTATGGGAGGGTTTTTAATAAAGTAGAAATACAATCTTACAGATACACTTAAAAAGATTTGTTTCCAGTTGGCTCCAAGCAGGAATAGACCATAGTAGAGGAGTGAAAGTAGGAAGACCACTCAGTCCATGTATTAGTTTGCTAGGGCTGCTGTAACAAAGTATCAAAGTCTAGGTGGCTTAAATAATAGAAATTTACGATCTCAAAGTTCTGGAGGCCAGAAGTCTGAGATCAAGGTATCTGTAGGGGTGGTTCCTTCTGAGGGTTATGAAGAAGAAACTGTTTCATGTCTCTCTCCTAGCTTCTGGTGGTTTTCTGGCAATCTTTGGTGTTCTTTGGCTTTTAAATACATCACTGAGATCTTGACCTTCATTTCTACATGGCATTTTCCCTATGTGCTTGTCTGTCTCTGAATCTAAATTTCCCCTTTTATAAATAAACTAGTTATAATGGATTAGGGCCCACCCTAATGACCTCATCTCTATTCAACTACATCTACAACGACTATTTCCAAATAAGGTCACATTCTGAGGTCCTGGGGGTTAGGGGCTAAGATCTCAACATATCTTTTTAAGGAAACAGTTCAACTCATACCAGTAAACTGTGGAAATATTCCAGTCTGGAGGTGCTAGTGGCTTAGACAAGAAAATAAACACTGGAGGAGGAGAAAATGGTCAGTATAAGAATTATTTGGAAGACAGAACCAACAGATTTTGCTGGTAACAGAGGTCCCAGACTTTTAAGTTTGTTTATCTTATGATTTTTTGACTTTATGATGGTTTGCAAGTAATAGAATTCAGTAGAAACTGTACTTCAAATTTTGAATTTTTGATCTTTTCCGGGGCTAGGGATATAGGGAATGATGCTCTTTGGTAACGCTGGGCAGCTCCCTGTCAGCCTCGTGGTCACGTGGGTAAACAACTAATATACTTAGAATAATTCTGTACCCACACATCCATTCTGCTTTTTAGTTTCAGTACAGTATTCAATCAATTACATGCTATATTCAACACTGTATTATAAAACAGGTTTTGTGTTAGATGATTTTGCCCAACTATAGGCTAATGTGTGTGTTCTGAGCACCTTTAAGGTAGGCGAGGCTAAGTCATGTTGTTCCGTAGGTTAGGTGTATTGAATATATTTTCAACCTACAGTATTTTTGACTTACGATGGGTTTATCAAGACATAATGCCACTGTAAGTCAAGGAAGATCTGTAATTGGGCGTGGGTATAAAAAATAAAGGGAAGAAAGGATGACTTCAGGATTTGGGGCCTGAATAACTGCTATGTTCGGAGATTGATAAAACTGGGTGAGAAGCAGGTGTGTGGAGGGAGGTCAAAGGTTGGTGTTTTTTGTTTTGGTTTGTTTTTGACATACTAAAATGTTACCACTGAGATCTGATTAGATTTCTAAGCAAAGATGTTGACAAAGCATTTGGATATACAAGTCTGGCTTATGAAAATTTATAGCTGCAAAAGATTTAATCATCTTAGTCCAACCAATACTTATTGTAGACGAGGAAGTCAGTATTTTTTAAAGGCTTATTTTCAAAAATAAAATAAAACACCTCCCTTCAAGGCCACTGAAACACGTAGTGACAGCAATAGAAAAACAAAAGCAAAAGCAAAAACAAAATACACCAAACTTGGTTCTTGACTCCCAATCCAACACTTTTTCCATTATAGTATAGCTGGCTTTGTTCAGCATTTTTGAGTTCCACATGCAGTTAGTAAACAGCAGCTGGTAGCCTAATGTAACGAAAATGTAAATAATTACAATTCTGGGTCCAGGAGTTGGATCAAAATGATTCTGGCTTGAGGTCTTTGCTCTCCAATATATTAACACAAAATGTATAGACGTGGGTTCCCTGGTGGCACAGTGGTTGAGAGTCCGCCTGCCGATGCAGGTGACGCGGGTTCATGCCCCGGTCCGGGCAGATCCCACATGCCGCGGAGCGGCTGGGCCCGTGAGCCATGGCCGCTGAGCCTGCGCGTCCGGAGCCTGTGCTCCACAACGGGAGAGGCCGCAACAGTGAGAGGCCCGCGTACCGCAAAAAAAAAAAAAAAAGCAGTTCTTAAAGGTACCAAATTTTATCCCCTTTAATGCTTTCAATTAACAAATTCTACCAGTCACCGAGGCAAGGAAAGAAGAGCAGGTGGAGGCTGTAGAGTCCCTTTAGCCACAGGGTATTTGACTCATTTTGTTTTAAATCCTTCTAATAATATTTTGGACATCAATCACTCACATCAAAATGTAATAAAGGCTGTGTTATGAGCACACACTAAATACTGATAGACACTAGATTCCGGTTTAAATAAAGGATACTTTGTCCCTCACATCAAAATGTAACAAAATGAATTTCAATAAAAGGCAACATGGGATTTTACCTGTGAATGTATGCACCTCTAGATATTTTCTATGAAAAAACAGAAACAGTGTGTCATTTCCATCATGTATATGCATCAATTACTATGCTAGAAAACAAATGATGGAGATAAACACACGTGCAATTTTTATGTTGCACTGATAAATTCCAACGGCTCGAGTGAAAGTCACATCTTTTGCGTTTAAGGGATAAAAGGTAGTGTTATAGGTTACAGTACCCTGACGGCACCTGTGGCAGGTGCAGAAATTTAAGTCATCCTAAATGTCCACTAAGGCAGCCACAGTATGAGGCCAGGTGGGTAAAAATATCAACCAAAGTAGTTTTGAAACACTTTGCTTTTCTAACAGTCTTGAAAATCAGAGGAGATTTTCATCTCTCTCAGTGACTTGGATAGGACCCCAGTAGAAAGCAGATGGAATTCTCAAAATCCTTCTAGCCCTGCCCTTTGATTCTGTGCTTCAGAAATAAAATCAGGCTAATGTGAAGGAGTCAAGACGCACATATTCATCAGCTGTAGTGCCCAGTAGAGGGCGCTGGAAAGGCAGAACTGCTGTATGGGATCTGACTCCTCAAATGATGACAGGTAGATCTTTTAGAAAAAGCAACGTGGAAAAATATTTTTTCTAAGCACAAATTAATCTGCAAGGTTTGACATTTGTTCTTCAACTCAATGTGAAATTGTATTACTGTTGTTTTCAAATTTTAACTTTTTAAATTAAGATTGCTTGTCATAATGCGTTCCCTCAACAGTGAGTAAAGGGAACCAAATTCCCATAATATGATTGCAATATTCAGTTTACATCGGTTCCATTGAGAGGGGAGCAGAGATTAAATGATTTCTGGCCTTCAATATTTTCTTCTAAATGTAAACCCTAAAACTGTGAATCCAAATCAGGGGGGCTTTTATTTTCTAAGAATGATCATTTTTATTGAATATCATAAAGTTCAGATCATCATTCAAACATTCCTGCCAAGAACCTGTTTATGTTTTAAGATAACATGGTTTTTATATTATAAATAAATACACCCCCAAAATATTGGCCAATTGTCCCTATGACAACTTCTCTTTTTCTGTCTTCTAACTTAAACTCTATGAAGACATGTGGACACAAATATGGTAGAAAGGTTGAGAAAATATACTGAATGCAGTTGAATTTCTGAACATTACAGAAGAAATTTAGAAAGTAGCCATGCTAGTGGGAGAGTACTTTAGATAAATGGTAGATATATATAATCCAAAAAAGGGCACATTCTATGATATTTCATGCTGCCCTAAACCTTTCCTGAGATGAGGCTTACGAGCTCATGGCGACTGGCATTTACCTGTTTCTGTGTGTTCCCTTTCAGTAAGAGTATCACACGTACTTTGTACCACAGAGTACCACACCCTTTGCACAGCCTCTTGGACTTACATCAGAGAACACCTTAAAGACTTTAAAAAAAAAAAGAAAAACATATGTGAATGATATTAATCAACATAACTTGCTGGAAATTCTGAATTTCAATGATCCTGCAGCTTTGCATTAAAGACTGCTCAGGCTTCAATGGACATTAGCATTTTTTAAAATTCTGTAGAATTCCCAACATCTGTTACTCCTTGGAAAGGTAGAAAACAAAGACCAGGGAGACTTTTTGGCTTCTATACGCATCTCATGTGAAGAAAGGCTCAATCTGTTTGTTTTGTTTTTTTAATTTCATCCAATTCCATATTCTTGGGGAACGCACATACTAACGGAACGGCATCTGTTGACCAGTCACAGCTATGCCCATGACGGTGCTTGCTAGTCATCTGCCCTATCTAGGTGGTAGGGATGGCTTTTCTCAGAAGGAAAAACTGAGCCACCAGAGAGCCCTACCTATCTCTCCCTCTCACTGTTCTGCAAAATGTTTAGTCATCATCACAGTGGTCGCTTGGTTTCTCTAAGTCTTATTTGGAAGCTGCCAGGATGTAGTCAGATGCAAACCCCATGATACGGAAGCATTTAAACACTGGAGACAGACAGCGTGGCAGCAGCAACTGAGTGTTTTTATCTCGAGCCTTAGATAGCAAGGCAGCAGAACAGAGCAGTTTAACGCGGGGGGGCAGCAGTGAAAAGTGTGGCAGCACATGAGAGCACATGCTGTAACGGGCTGACAGACAACATTTGGCTTGTATCAGGACACAGATTCAAAAGCAATGGAAAGACAGAAAATAAGCTTCTAATTTCCTTCCTAGAAATTAGGTCCAGCTTCTGACTACTGTTCTGTGTTGGTTGGGGTTTTGAATACATAAAAGCAAACAGGCTTTAATTCATATCTAGTAATGGGTTTTCCTTTTTCCTTCCACCTTCTTTTTTCTTTTTCAAATTCTTCAATGTGATTCTTTTAGTCTAGTGGGAAAAAAAATCTTTTCTTTTTTTCAAATGACTGGGAACGCATATATACACCTTCATTCATTCATTTGTACATTCATTTCTTCAAAATGAAGAAATACCAACTATGGGCCAGGAGCCCTTTAGTTGCTAAGGGACATGCCAGTGAGCAAAACAGTCAGACTTTCCTGCCATCCTGGAGCTAACATACCAAAATGTGGTGACAGAAAATAAATAATGGACCAGATGGCACACAAGCCATGTAGCAAAGAAAAGCAGGAAATGGACCAGGAAATGCCAACCTGGGTTTAGTGGAGAGTTATGCATTTAAATAAAGTGATAAAGGAAGTTAAACTTATAGCAGGTGAGGAAACCAGGCTGTATGGTTGTATGTGTATGTGTGTGTATCTGTGTGTATGTGTGTGTGCAAGCACGGGGCGGGGAAGGAGTCTTCCACGTAGAAGGGCAACATCAAAGATGCTGAGCTGAAAACATTTGCTGTGCTACTCCATTGCTTCAATAACCAATGACATCCTGGTATCCTCCCTGCCCCTCACTTCTCTTTCTTGCCCCTGCTGTTCATTTCTGCATTTCACAAACATTTATTCAACATTGGACCAGTCACTGAAATAATGGAAATGAATCAAAAGCCCTCCGCCAGTGGATTCTCAGCCTAAAGGTGTGTAAAGGTAAATATCCTTATCGGTTCATGCTTGCTTAAAGCTTTTTTTGTCATTTGTTCCCTAGATTATTTTGAGGTGGTCACATATTTCCTCCCTGTGAACAGTTCTCCTAAAAATATCTAAACTGGGAATGACAGTCTGGTCACTTAGTTATTTCCATTTGTTTAATTATTTGGAAGCCCCTCTCACCCCTTACCTCTAAGGTGGAGGCTAGGTCCCACTCCAAGCTCATGGGACAATGTGCAGAAAACCCAGAGCTCTTAGAGCTTCTGTCAAATTTGCTGAGCAAAGGGCCATTTCTCCGTCCCTGACCTGCTGCCCCCATTCTGGGTCTCTTCCGCTAAGGCTCTCCTTGCGCCTTGTAGACTATTCCCTTCTGGACCCTCGTTTTCTTGCCTCTTTTCCACCGCGTGGTACTCAGCTAATTGCGAATGCGATTCCTACACTCAGCTCCAAGGCCCTATTTTGCATATGCAAGACCTCTATAGGTTCTCAGCTAAAAAGTGGCCTTCGACTATTTTAGCATCATAGAAATTTTCCTTTGTGAGGCTACCCTGAAAAAGATTGTAATTTCAAATAAAACATTGTTTTCTTTATGGTAAAAAAAATAACATTCATCCAGAGGTGGGTGTATGAAATCAGTAAACTCCCTTTTCCTTGTGTATTTGTATTTCTGATCTTCAGCAAGGTCCCAGCCATTGACAACAAGGCCAAGCCTTTCCGGCGAGCCTTCCTTATAGCTTTTGGCAGCCTTTCGTCCCCGTGCTGTAGTCTCCCGGGATGGTTCTATTTCCCACTCTGCTCAGAACGTTGCCGCTCACCTACTTCACATGGGACCCATTTTGTGTCCTTTGAAATGAGCAGCTTTACCTACCGCTGAGCCTCACAGACCAGGGCACGGGGTAGCACACTCAGGTAGGGTTTCCTTTCCACAGGCTTCTCTTTCTTGAGCGCAGTGGATTTTGCAGCCATCCAGAGGATCACCTCCACCTTTCCCCAAGTCTTCTTCCCCACCTCAAATCAGAGACCTGCCCCCTGTCTGCATCCTACCACACACAGACCTGTAGCTGTCAATTCACTATGGACTTGACTTCTCCACCACTTCTGCAGTGTGAGCTCGAGTTAGAAATCCAGCTCCAGAGAAAAGAATCAGACCTTGAGAACCTTCACTGGATCTTAGCACTTGACTAGGATCAAAGTGCAATAGATCAGAATTGAAAAAACTTAGGAGTAGGAGAGGAAACAAGTTTTCCTACTTCTCATTGGGCTGGATCCAGTGGAGACTGAAAACTACAGCCTGCTCCCTGCTTAAATCCAGGATTCCTCCGTTCAGAGGTATTGGACCAGGGCCAAAGGTGGGAGGGATCCCTCTGTGAATATATAGGAGAGAGGGAAGAGACATTTTCTCACAGGGATTCGTCCTGCATCAGGTGTGAACAATAGTCACAAACCAGATGTTTGCACAACAGGAAGTTTGTTGTATGAACCCAACTCACTCTCCTTTATGAGGACCAGTAGAGGCAGAGAGATATCATTTGCGTTTCCATGTGTCCCTGCTTCAAAGTTTCAAATAAATGTTCCTTCAAATCAAGTGTTTTCTGAGTAGAATTCATGATTACCCTCACACTCACTATCCAGTTCAAACCTCGCAAAGTTTGCCCCGTATCCACCTCTCACCACCATGACCGTCACCACTCTACTCTCTTCTAGGATATTTACATAGGATCACAGATAGGCTCAGAGGGAGAATGGAAAAGGGGTGTCACTTTTGAAGTCTGGTCTAGTTCCCACGGTCTGATCACTGCTGTTTTCTCCTTTGAACTTATGCCCCAGGGATGGTGGCAAAGAAAAAAAAAAGAGGGCCATGCACAAGAGAGTACATGAAGGTAAGAGAAAGTAAGTGCTCAGCTTTGAACAATGTCTGCAGATACCTAAGGGAATCTAAGTGGTTATCAGCTCTACCCCTTGATGACTCCTGTGTTCTGCCCTGGGAATCCGAGGCCTTTTTTTCCCTTTTTCCTCACCCTCCAAGAACCACTTATTTATCCAGAATGGAAGCGTTGACCTCTCTTCCTAAACTGGTGTGCCTTTCTCGTTTTCTTCATGCCCTGCTGGCATGGGGGTACTTCATAGAGCTCTCGGCCTTCGTATTGTTTCCAGAATCTCCAACCAGCCTCACAGCCTGTTCCCTTTGGGATCTTTCCAACTTCATACAAATGTCCAATCTTTTTTTTTTTTAACATCTTTATTGGAGTATAATTGCTTTACAATGGTGTGTTAGTTTCTGCTTTATAACGAAGTGAATCAGTTATACGTATACATATGTTCCCATATCTCTTCCCTCTTGCGTCTCCCTCCCTCCCACCCTCCCTATCCCACCCCTCTAGGTAGTCACAAACTACCGAGCTGATCTCCCCGTGCTATGCAGCTGCTTCCCACTAGCTATCTATTTTACGTTTGGTAGTGTATATATGTCCATGCCTCTCTCTCACTTTGTCACAGCTTACCCTTCCCCCCTCCCCATATCCTCAAGTCCATTCTCTAGTAGGTCTGTGTCTTTATTCCCATCTTACCCCGGGTTCTTAATGACCTTTTTTTCCCCTTAGATTCCCTACATATGTGTTAGCATACGGTATTTGTTTTTCTCTTTCTGACTTACTTCACTCTGTATGACAGACTCTAGGTCCATCCACCTCATTACAAATAGCTCAATTTCGTTTCTTTTTATGGCTGAGTAATATTCCATTGTATATATGTGCCACATCTTTATCCATTCATCTGATGATGGCAAATGTCCAATCTTGAGCAGAACTTTTTCTGGTGTCCCAGAACTGGGATCTGGGGTCCAAACTCACGTTATTTTTTTTTTAAAGACATCAAATAGAAAACAAGAGCAATTGGTACTAGACAACTCCCTCTGAGTTCATTAAGAATTGAAAACATAGACTTGCTGCCTGCAAACGTCACTCACGTTGTTTACCCCCAAATCAGACTATCTAATCTCTAAGCAAACAATCCGAGCTGAGAGGGGAGGAAAGGATCTACAGGAGCTGAAATTGTTGATCTGGTGGGGAATGCTGAGGCTTTCTCATTAGCTCATTTCTCATTAGCTCTGAAGAAAAAGAACAGAGGCATAGTTGTCCCTACCTCGAGCCAATTGAGAGGTACTTTGAGAGAAGCACTCATGATGGAAGGGACTGGAAAAAAAGGAAACGGACATTTTGCTATGTCGTTTCATATCTACTTAAACAGCAGACAAATTAATCTGCCCACACTTTAGATAGGAGAATGAGGCTTTGAAGAAAGAGGGAAGGGGGAGGGGATAGCAGTGGACCAGTATCTATTCTCTTTATTTGGTATGACAAGGTTGATTGAGTCCACTGTTAAGTCAGGTGGGCAGAGCAGATCCATCTAGCCAAAATCCCTTCCAAATAGAATAGGCACTAAGCAAGGAGACACAAGGGCAAGTGGCTGTGAGGCTTATCTCTGATGTGGGAGCTGAGGAAGGGTCCTGAGAGGACAGCTCAGAGTGATCTTCTGATTCTCACTCCTGCTACGCATCTTGTGGCAACGTGGATCCACGGTAGAGATGACAGTAGCAGAGGAGAAATGCTCATATTTCTTCTCCATTTGCAATGGAAATCAGGCAGACCTCTTCTTTAAAAAAAAAAAGTCTTAATCCTGTGGATTTCTTGAATAATTATCAGGAGAAGGAAAAATCCTAAGAGTACAATGATGAACTCTCTAAGAATTTGACTAATGGAGAAATAATCAGTCTAATTACATTTAAAGAAATGAAGAAATATGATACTAATCATACTCCAAAACATGTGAAACCCTTTATGTCTAACTCTGAGTATACCTTCCAAAATAGATGACTCTGGATTCAATTATGTTCTAGGTGAGACCAGCCAGGGTCACCTTTGGTGTGTCTTTGTTCCTCTCTCCAGAAGAGACCCTAAGCTGATAGCCCTGTGGGCTATATTTAGATTATAGATGGTGGGTTGAGTTTTGGTGTGGCAAGCTAACAGAGATATTTGTTTTAAATATAAGTTCAATATTTAATAATAATGAGATTTGTACGTTAAACAAATATTTATAGGGAAGGATACCTTCCTATCCTGAACTGTACCCTCACTAGCAGCAATCATCAGAGTTCTTACTTCAAATCATTCATACCTAGACGCTGAGTTTGCAGACCACCCCTTATAGGACGAAGTGAGGTGTAGGGAGAAAGAGAGATTTCAGAAGATAATAGTTTACCACATACATCTTCCCAGGTGTTGCCTTATATTATAAAAGGAGGGTGTTCAGGTAGAATGTATGTGAATGGAGAAAAACCCTAGAAGTTCTGTATGCTTCATAAAGGAAGAGAAGGATAGAGAAGAAATACTGAGAATCTCTTCCAATCTGCTGTACCTCAAGATATGGGGATGGGATTCATCAGAAGTGATGTGTCAGGAAGAAACTGAAGCATGAAGGTTGGCTCCTAAAGCCCTAAAGAGGCAACTTCAAAAAGATGTCATGTGTTCAGCCAGAGTGAGAAGCATTTTTTCAGGGCTATCAAGCCAGTATATTTAGCCCACTCAACTTTTTCTCTGTGTCGGACGTCCCAGCTCCACACCATAGCTGTCACACCAAGGCTAATTACTAGAAGAGGGACGTCCCACCACTCAGCCACTGAGAGGAAAGGAGTCCACAGTCCCACTGACAGGACAGGTTATTCCCTGGCTCCCTTGGGGAATTGGAGGGCTTTGTATTAATTTTCCACAGGCATATTAATAAGCGTGATGATTAGGTTTTCAGCAGCGTTGATAAAATATTCAACTTGAGGACAGTGCGGGTTTAACAGTTGTGTGGGAACAGTGTGTTGACCTGACACTTCTTTGTAGATTGGTTCTATGGGAAAATATGCTCTGGTTTTGGAACAATTTACCAAGTTGCAGACTCTCTGGTGAAAAGAACAAAATAGTACCTGCATTTCAGTAGGTAATCTTGGGGCTTAAAGGTAATTGAATATCTCACTGATATTTATAATTGAAGATAGGATTTTTCTAGACATTTTAAGTGCATATATAGATATAAGAATTAAGACAAATGGAAAATATCTTTATTATCTCATCATTTGTTATGAATCTTTCATTTAATTAGTTCCAGAGTGTGGGTTGGTGAGTGATATAAAGGACATGACATTATCTTTGTGTTCCAGTTCAGATAATATCACTTAGAATTTAAGGCAATTTAAGATTATGTGGCTTTCTGAAAAGATAGATATTCAGTGGTTTTGTTCTTAGAAATAGATTGTTCTCACACTTCATTCTTTCATAAAAGATCAGAGTTTTCTAGTAGATATAGAATAATCCTGGATATGTAGGGAACTGACATTAAGAGATAGGGGCCATCTCTTCTGTAAAAGATAGGTTTTTGTCTTTTTAAATACCCTCAAAAACACATACTAGATCTGAAACTTCACTTCTTAAAGCTTCCCACTAGCAAAACAAACAGAATGAAAATTAGCATGAGGTCATTGATCAAAATCTAATTCAAAGTTCTATATGTTGCATAGCATGTGTTTAGTATCCAAGAAGAAATAAATCTTCAAGGTGTAGCAGATACACTACCATTGTTAAATTGTCTCTGTATCCGACTTTCCAACAAAGTAAGAACTGAACACCCTGTTAGAGGAATTGAGAATGAATATGTTTGAAACCAAGGAAAAGTTTAAATGGTAAAATTATAAAATTAGCTTCCTTCATTTAAACGCAAGCTAAATGCATTTTCTCCTACTGGGGGGAAAAAAGAGCTCTTGCTTACCACTTGTACTGTGATTTTAGAAAGCAGAGTCACAATGACAGCAAATGGCAAATAACTAGGCTTAGACAGTAATACAGGTTACCAACAGGTATAGTTAGGAGTGGAGACATTGTAAAAACTGTTGTGGAGTTGTATATTTCTCCCCAAAAACAGGTAGCTCTAAATTTTCATAGGCACCATTACATTTGCTAGAAATAGCTCCCAAATTTTGCTGGACTCTGTGGGACTTCTGGCTTAGGACTCAGGCTTTCATCCAGGGATCTGACACACCGCGTGAGAAACCATTACATGATTACTGTAGAATCTCCCTGTTAGCTCCAAAACTGTGAAGGATCTGAGATTACACCACTTGCCAGTTACTGAGTTAGTTTGCTTTTATATATACATGTATTGCCAAAAACACAAGACCCTGAGCCAGGCACACAGTTTGCTACTCATCATGAAAGCAGTAGCCAGAACAAGATCTTAGCATTGTATCCACACCCCAACCCCCACAGGACAATGGAATGAGGGCAAAATGTGTACATTTGTTTGAATTGGCTTTGCACCAGAGTGGAGGAAGCCTCAAATTAGAAGACTCTACTTACGTGTTTATTTATTTATTTCATTGAAATATAGCTGATTTACAATGTTGTATACAGGTGTACAGCAAAGTGATTCAGTCTATACATATATATATATATACATATATATATACATATATATAAACATATATATTTTTTTCAGATTCTTTTCCGTTATAGGTTATTACAAGATATTGAACATAGCTCCCTGTGCTATAGAGTAGGCCCTTGTTGTTTATCTATTTTATATATAGTAGTGTGTATCTGTTAAACTCAAACTCCTAATTTATTCCTCCCTCCCCCTCAGAGAAAACTCTAAGCTTTTATGGCTACTGGTACCTCTGCTTCATCTGCTTACACTCTTCTCCAGAGAGAAAGTGATTAGTTACCCTGGAAAGTGAACAAATGTCTCCTGAAAGATAAAGGAGACTTAAGCTGACTCACGAAACTAACCATCACACTTGAGTATCCTAAAATGTCTCTGGGTGTCTATCTTCAGGGAGACAGTATAGCTTCCAATAATTGTTAGCTGTTCAGACATACCCATTGTTCAGAAGGCCTCAGCTGTGCAGGAACACAGTGCATGAAATCATTATTTCCTTATACTCCATTGAGAAAATTATGGTTTGGTGGCAACACAGGCTCTCTTATGTCTGATCACATGAGTTAACTGGCAAGATATCATTATCACAGGGGGAGTTCTTTAGAACGTACCTCTTTAAGTAACTGGGATAGATCCTTCATAGTCAAGGTTGTCCAACTTCTGTCTACAACAAGCTAAGTAGACACATTTTACTCAGAGAGTGAAAGCTGTTTTATACTCTTATTTCAATGGACAGCTACCCTAGTTGAATTGCCTTTTATTTTCACTATCTTTCTATATCTGTAAGCAAAACTACTTTTGTTTTTCTAACTCATGGGTTACCATTTTTGAGGTATAATTTACATACAATGAAACGAAGAGTTTAATTATAGAGTTCAACCAGTTCTGAAAAATGCACCGAGCTATATACACTAAGTTGTAGAACATTGCCATTACCACAGGAAATTCCCTCACGTCCTTCTCTAATCAAACAAACGCTGCTCCCACCAGAGGCAAGACTATTCTGTGATTAGCAACACCTCTGCCTCTTCCCTCTCATCTCTGAATGTTACCTTCACCACCCGAGTACATCACTCTCAAATGGAAACTATTATTTTCTTCCTTACTCCACATATCTCGAAGCCTGGCACAGGATAAATGTCCCATTTCATGAAATGACCCTACCAGCTACTTAGTTCAAGTCTATAACAAAGGACGTATCCTTGATTCTTCTCATTTCCTTTCCATTCCACAGCAAATTTGCCATCATTTCCACTGTAACAACATTGTCCCTAACCACTATCTCCTTTCTGGCCTGGATTTGCCTAGAGGTACCCTAAGAGGGCTCCCTGCCACTTCTCTTGTCTTTAGAGTTCACATTTTTCATCAGCATCTATCAGATGCTGACCTTCTCCAGGGTAAAACTCTGATTTATTAATTACCATCACAGTCAGAATACGATTCAAATTCCTTATTATGACCTCTAAGACCATCCATATTCTGAGTCCTGTTAATTTTTCTGATTTGATTCCCTTCTTTCTCTGACCTGGGTACTACTTGTCACTCACACTAAACTTTCTGTGCCTCGGTGACAACTCCTTTCTCCTCTAAGTGTGAAGAAACACCACCTCTGATGTCAGTTTAAGACATTTGAAGATTGATTTGAGTTGACAGCTCATAGATTTGAAAGAAGACATGTTCTCTCTAATCGTCAACACCATCTTCCTCACCCACATCATACTTAGAGAAGCCTTTGGAGCTTGAATGAAAAAGATATCAAATGAGGGAAAAGGAGGGTGAGGAGTGGTAAGAAATTTCAGCTCCACCAGGAGAATTTGAGGGGGGCTACAGGGACTAGACTTAGTGGATTTCCTTTGAAATTCTACACTTGATGAGAGAGGCAATAAAGGTGCATTTTGCTTGTGTCATTCAGATTTCCAAGAGTTGGCAGCTAGGTTGAAATGGCAGCGTGACACTCCTAAACTCGCAGGAGAGCAGGGGAGCCAGACCACCCTCTCCAGAAAATCATCAATGCCAAAGAGCTAAGCAGAAAAAACAAGTGAATCTGCCAGAACTGTAAATGATATTTTCTATGCCAAGAAAAGAGATGACGAGGGCTCCAGCAGCTGATAACAGCAACAGCACAGGGTCTAGGCACAGAAGAGTCCAAGAAAATGGTCTCTCCCCTGACAGTGCAAAGCTCTGTTGAGTTCCCCGTGGCATGATAGCCAATCAAGAGGGAAGACAGGAAAAGGCTTGGGGGTGGGCCTTTGAAGTGGGGTCCATGGGTTTTGAAATGAGGCTGAGCCATGCCCCTTGAATTTAATTGCCTAGTCAGTCATTTAGATTTTATTTACTTGAAAATATCTACATTAATTTGCTTGTGACATGCCAAAACCAAGTGCTAAGAGTTAAAAATAAAGCCATTCTAACAATGAAGTTGTATATTAAAAACATGCAAGTCAGTGGCTGGTGAAATAATATTAAGCTTATAAAACCCAATTGTTGCCACTATTATTAATGCCTAACTTTTATTAAGCACAAACTGTATGCTGAAATTTTAGACATTCTTCTTAAACATTATTTAATTCAATTAGAACAAAGTGATGAGGTAAACCCACTGACCATCACCCTCATTTTATAAATGCTGTAACTGAAACACAGATAATTTGGACGCATTTCCCCATTTCACACAGCCAGGAAATGATAGAAATAAGATTACATTCATGTTGCTCTCTCAAGTATTATATAATATTCCTCTAGTACAAAGCAATCTGCTGCCTACATATTATATGTATTTATATTTGTATTGAGGTTTACAAAATAACCTCTCCAAATAATTTCTCTCTAACTGCACTTATACCTTCTAATTCATAATTTTATTTATTCCTATTTTTCTTTTCCATAATGACATTATCTATATACTTCTTTTATTGTTTTAAAAACAATCCATTTTTATATTTGTTTATCAATTTTATTATATATCTCTTTTTCAATTGATCGGTCTTTACTTCTGCCTTCATTAATAATTTCCTTATGTTTGCTATAAATTATTTCCTAAGTTTTTCAAATGATTTAATGCTTAAAAATCAGTGTTTCATGATAAGAATATTTTCCTGAATATAGCTTTAAAACACTCTATAAGTGATGATATAAGAAGCTTTTGTCATTTTATAAATAGTGTGTAAATGCAATTTTGATTTCTTCTAGAATTCTTTTGATGTTTGTTTTAAAACTTCCTATCAGTTTTAGTTTTAGGATAAATTTTTGTAACAAACTCATTTCATGAAGCATATTATTGAGAATCGATATAGTCATATTTGTTCAGATTCACATACCCTTTTAAGGCCTGATAGCAGTATGTTAAATTTTATACCTAATTTAAGTTAATCGAAATTACAAAGGCACAAGACTTTTATATTCATAAAAAAGTAATTTTAGCCTCCTTGAAATGTGACCTACTTAATTCCTGCTTTTCTGATTGACAGAAGTGCCAGCTATTTATCATTTCTTGGCATTGTATCTGCTGATGAAATTTCTTGCCCACATAGACCATCCTTGCAGTGAGGCTGTAGAAATGCACAAAACATAGATGATGCACTTGGACTACGGAAGGATATGGAAGAAAGAGACTAGAAATAAGTGGAATCCCCGGCCAAAATCTCAACTGCAACCATGAAAGAACAGACTGGAACAATTTTAAGGGCAGAAGATAATTGCAATCTGTGCAGGTCCAATGAGAACCCCTTGTCTATCCTCCAGGAGAAAGCGGCAAAGGTGTGCTGTCCCCACCAAGCTCCTGGGGAAGGCTTCCAGCTGCTGGAGTTTCACAGCTAACGACTAACAACTTCAGTGAGCATGATTACAGGATGCAGATGGATTCTGGATCACAACAAGAAAGCAACAGAATGGGGAACCCAGTATCCTATGGAAGCCAGAAATATAGAAATATGAGAAGAAGAGAAGTGTTATATTAGAAAAAAATGAAAATGAAAAAGAAAGAAAAAGAAGACAAAAGGGAAAACCAAGCCATGAAAATTCAAGTGTGCTTCCTAGATTCTATTAAATTTTGAGCTGGCAGTATTGATTAGAAAAGTAGATCAGAGAAGAAATCAGAAAGGTACCAACGTAGAGAGAAAATAGAATAATTTAAGTTGAAAAATCGGAAGAAATTGTATCAGTCAGATCTTATGAAAAATAAAACAGAATGAAAATGGAGAAACTGCAAAACTAGTGTGATCTTGTGAGCCAACAGTACAGGGCAGGGGAGCCAAGTAGACCATCACTTTTACAGAAAGGGTTACAGTGAACAGACATCCTGGGTGGCCTGCAAAGAGGACCCCTTCCTCCTTCTGATTCTATTGGAACGAGAAATCCATAGGAAAATGAACAATAATCAGGGCAGAACTTCTGGTGATTTGATTTGCTTCTTCTACTTAGAAAGACATTCTTACAGCAAAGGGTGAGGTCAAAAGGAAATAAAACGGATTATTCATAAAAGTGCGAACTTGAGTCCATGCACTTAAGACAATTTGTGCGCATGGTACTTTTGTCTTGTCTTTCCCTTCAACTTTGGTTGGCATCAATGAGAATAATAATCTGGTAGTTGCATCTACAATTTTTCCTCTCCAGTTCATTGACATCAATGACTGAAATGTTCTTTTTCCTTATTATTTGGCTTTAAATTGGAGAAAATTGAATAATGATTTCTCTATTCCCTGGATGGGTATAGAAAGAGTGGGCTTGCCCAGATCAAGTAGTGAGATGTAACAAGTAGTCAACATTATCTACAACAGAGCCCTTTAAAATAATTATTGGACGTGCATTTTCCGATGAATAAGTCATTTCCAGTGCATGATATTTTAGATCTCTCTCTGTGACAATTCTGAGGATGGGAGAAAAAATAGGAAAACCAACTTTATGTACCCACTGGCTGAAACATGTAGCCACAATACATAATCTTGTGCACAAATCAAGGAAAGTGCGTGGTTGAAGATATCTGTTCTAGCCACAGGGCTAGATTCATTATCTGCTGGCATTTACTGAGCTAGGAAATAGCTGCTGTTCTATACACTTTCTATGTTTTAATTCATGCAATCCTTACAATAACCTGATACTGTAGGTTACTCTTATTAGGCCCATTTTCAAGTAAGGGTTTTGAGGCCAAAAAGTCAAATAATTCTTCTGAGCTCACACAGAAAAATGAACAGTTAACAAGTAACAAGTGGCATAGCCAGATTTAAACTTAGATAATTCGGCTCCAGATTCCAAGATCTGAATCACTATGCAGATGCCAGGGGTACATTTAACCCGCAAATTGATAGGACCTGTGGGATCCAGTTCAGGGTTACTGGGTCTATGGTTGGAGTTCTCATGTAATAAAGCGACATTGTCCTAAATAGAGAGGCCTCCTTCTCATGTCAGTCCTTCCATTTCTTTGGGTTTGCAAAGTTGGAAGAGTCTCTTTAGGAACATAATCTATCCCTCCTGGAGATTGTCCTAACTTGCCAGCCTGCCCTAACTACTAATTATTCTGCTGCTGAAATTCTTCGGCTGACTCTTTTACCCAAGCACCAATTTAGTTCAATTTTAAGAATGCAGAAGTATAAACAACTGGAGTTTTTGTAAAAAAAAAATACTATGATGAAGATATTTTAGCTGAAGCTTTAGAATTTCATACCTATTATTTTTAAGATATAACAGTGATACATTTTATATATTTTTATTTGTATTCTTGACACACTTTCACATCTATTATTTCACCTTATTCTCATCACTATCCTGAGACGATACTTAACCTTATTTTAGTGATGGATAAAGAGCCTGGAAAATAAAATATTAGGGAGACATGATAGCTGTTTTCAGCTATGTCAAGGTTTGTCATAGACAAGAAGCATCAGATAATTTTGTACAGATCCAGGGGGCAGATCTGGGACTAGTGGGGGGAAGTTGTAGGGAAGCAAATTTAGCTCAATAAATAGAATAGTGGAGCAATTTCAGATATAGAATGGGCTGCCTTGGTAGGTAGGCTCATGACTAGACTCTTTTTGGCAGAAAGCTGACCATGACTTGGGAAGTGGTAAAGGCAGGTGGGACAGACATTATGGGAAGTGCACGTGAGGTGCTTCCAAATGTATGACTACGATCTATGAATTGGGAGCATAAATAAATATAGTGACATTTTTCTAATAAATACAGAGGCTAGATACTAGTCGATAGTCTCGGGCACAGCCCAGTGTTAATTCCACTAGTAATTCATAATCTTCCAAACCCAAGTCTCCTTTTGATAATAATGAAAACTTAGGCCTACATCCGGATGCAGATACAGTCCTCCCCACTGAGAAATAATGAATCATAGAACATAAACATTTTCTGCATTTTTATCCCTACCAAGACAGAAGACTTACTTGAACTTGACTTTCTGCAGATTGCATTATGACACAGCGACCCTCTTGTGCTATAATGTTATATGCATAGAAATATTTTCATTTGAATGTTCCTTTTCAAAGTACACAGACCATCCCAGACCCTGCTTCATTACATCTCCCTTTTCACTATTTTTTCTCTTGTTGACTGAAAAGTGATTTACATAGAATGCACTGCTTACCAAAATGTAAGACTAAAAGATGGTTGGTTCACAGTATGGATTTATTCCTGAAAATCTTACACTGTCCAGTGTAATGGCAAAAATAACTGGTGTCATGATAACACAAGATAAAGGAGCTTTGTGTAGCTTTCATAAGCCAGAATGTAGTAAGTGCCCTGTTATCAAAATCAAGAGTTGAGATTTAATCAAAGTGATAATGTATGAGACCTCCTCTACGGCCTTAAAGATCCCTGGGAATTACTTCAGTTAGTAAAGCAAAATAAATATTATAAACCATAAAGGTTATGTTGACAGTCAGAATGTTGAGGAAGACTACATGCATATTCAGGGCCAGTAACCCCTATGAGAGATTACAGAAATGAATGAAAAAATGGCATCAGAGCTAGAATCCTGCTCTCTATAATGTTATAATGTATAAAGGAGTTATATCACATAGCAATAATAATTTTGAAAGCAGAGTTGGGAAAAATAAGTTACTATTAACTGCACAAAAAGACGGAAGTTCCACAGGGAATTCACATATTAGGTTCTTTCATGAATTCATAAAAGTAAAATGCTTAGATAACTGAATAAAATATAATTATTTTCTCCAAAACTTGAGTCTCTTGGGTTCCTATTTCCTAGTCAAATTATGTTTAAATATTAGACTATTTTATTTCCTATTGATTGAAATGGAAAAAATTTCTTTGCAAAATATAGTCCAAAATACACCAAAGCAACTAGCACTTCAAACAAAAATTGAAAGAAACACATATGCAACCTTACATACACAAGTATTATAAACATCCATTCCCATAAGTTCAACATAGACCTATAAAAGTTTGCATTCCTACTGAAAAGAGATCAAATTAATTTTTCCCAGATATTAACTCTGGAACTCAATGATTCTCCATACATTCTTTTGAAAATGAAAAAAGCCTGAACTCTGCTAGATTTTTATTTTAATCTGACCGTTTTTTCAACCTAATTAGAATTTCTTGTTAAATTTAGTATTTTGTTTACAGTATCAATTTTGCCGTATTAGTTCCTTTTTAATCTGCAGCACTTGGTACTAGGTTAGTTTACTTAGGTGAGTCTATATATGATCTCTGCTTAATAGCAGTGTACAGATTACTTTAATCATCAGAAATTATAGTATCAAGAGAATGAAATTTATTATACCTTAAAAATTATTTACAATTGAATTTGTTGGTTAAATGGGTTATTTTAAATTTAAAATGGCAGGTTATCTTTTGCTATGTAAGAGAAATATTTAAAATCCCATTTTGATAACCTTTTGATTCTCTGCATTCTGAACTTATTCTTCACTCTACACTAAGCTTAAGCTGGATAGGTGAACGTTTATTGGATAAGATGCAGTTGAAGTTCAGTTCTGGAGATAATAACCTTTTCTTTGACTCTAAGAGGTGAAGTTATTCGATGTTCATAATTTAATTTTACATTGTTGTAGAAATGTATTACACAGGAGAAAATTATGATCACAATTAGTTGCCCTTTGTATGACATCTAGCTAAAGTAAGCTACTATAAGTTGTTTAGTTCATTCATCAATACCTTGCACATTGTCATGTGAGAAACCTTGAGAAAGATGCTTTCTCACTGCAAAAATTGGAACGCAAGCAGGCATATTACAAATGTAGTGAAAAAAGTGAAAATAGTCTTTTATTTGCTGTTAATGTCACAAAAATACTCTTAGTATGGCCATCATGATCATCATCATTAAGAAATACTTATTAAGTATCCATTTGCTCTTAATCCAATCTGCTATAATTGCTGGATCCCATGGATTCCATCTGATGTAATTGCTGATGGACACCTTCCCAATTAGATGATACACACATCTCCTGCAAAGCAGCTGCAGGAAATAAACAAATGAAATATAAAGCTGTGGTGTATTTGTTCTTTCTTTGCCATTACAGCTAAATATTTTCCAGTTCTTTCTCTCCAGGACAATTGGAAGACAAGAGATTGTATTACTTCCTCAGTGATCTCAATATTAACATAACAATATCATATTTTTACTTTCCCAATTAAGAATTGGCTACTTACCTAAAATAGATATGCAACAAATGGCCTTAATTTTCAGTAGTGGGGAACCACAATTTATTCTCCATAGCGATGAATTGGCAAAATATTAAAAGAATTTATGCATACAATATGCTTAGCTCAGTGGCTGGCAAAGTAGGCAGTCCAAAAATGGTAATCATTATATCACATTTGATTTGAAATAAAATAACTTCTTCTTAAGTACATCAACAGCTTCCATTTAGATTCTCATATTTTTCCAATCTAGGCTTTCTTGAAATTCTTTTGTTATTATTAATGATCCTTTAAAAATATATATTTCTCATGGATCTTTGTAAATCTTCTCTTTCGGTAATAGTCTCTGAAAAATTATGTATTTAAAAATCTAATATGAAAATTAATATTTTCTTTCATATTTATTTTTATATTCATTTGATTATATCATTTATTTTATACTTTTGATATTTGGAACGGTGCTTTAAAATTATAATTTTGACATTAAACTATTTATTATAGCTGCAGTATGCTCTTATATGATTGCAAAAGGCACATTCAGCCTAAGAATGCATTCAGCTGCTTAGAGGATTAAAAGACATCAGGATATTTTCATTTTCCTTCTATCCAAATATCTTTATGTCTTAAGTAAAACAAATTTATTTCTGTTGCCTGACAGAAGTCTTAAAAATGTAACCTCTGGGGACTTCCCTGGCAGTCCAGTGGTTAGGACTCCAGGATTCCCCTGCAGGGAGCATGGGTTTGATCCCTGGTCGGGGAACGAGGATCCCACAGGCCGTGTGGCACAGCCAAAAAACAAACAACATAACAAAACAAGAATATGTGCCCTACATATAATATTCTAATGGCATATGAAGCTACAATGGAAGATAGTCATATGCCCCCAGTGCTATTTCAAAAAATGAAAAAATTATCCTAACCAAAACAACCCTCCCACAGGCCTTATTGTCCTATCTAGATTATTCTTTACACAACAGCCAGAGTGATCCTTTTTTTTTTTTTTTTGCGGTACACGGACCTCTCACTGCTGTGGCCTCTCCCGTTGCGGAGCACAGGCTCCGGGCGCGCAGGCTCAGCGGCCATGGCTCACGGGCCCAGCCGCTCCGCGGCATGTGGGATCCTCCCGGACCGGGGAACGAACCTGTGTCCCCTGCATCGGCAGGCGGACTCTCAACCACTGCGCCACCAGGGAAGCCCCCTTTTAAGATTTAAGTAAGGTCATGTCTTTTTCTCTGCCCCAAACCCTCCAATCATTTCCCTTACTGGAATAAAATCCCAAGTCCTTTTCATGGTCTTCGATACTTTCCATCTGGCTCCCGGTTGCCGCTCCAAATTCATCTTCCACTGCTCAGTCCCCTCTCCATTCCACTCCAGCTGTTCTGTGCTTGAACTTACGTGAACACAACAAGCAGGCTCCCAGCTCCAAGCATCATCACCTGATGTATACTGTGCCCAATCCACTCTTGCCAAATCTGTATCCCTCTCTTTCTCTCTCCATTCAAGAGCAAGGAGGTAACCTTTGGCCAGAGGACAGCTCATCTAAAACAACAGCTAACTACCCTCCTCCCTACTAGTAACTCTTCATCATTACATTCATTACTGCCTACACGTGCATGTGCACAAACACACGCACGCACACACACACACACTTACATATATATTTAAGGATCTATTTGTTCATTGCTTGTCATCCCCCATAAAATGGAAGATCCATGAGGGAAAGGGATGTGTTTTGTTCATTTACCTCTGGAGCTCTGAAAAAGGGTGTCTCAACCCATATAGAGTAGGCTTCCAATACAATGTTGTGGAGGGAAAGAAGGAACAGAGGAAGGAGGGGAGGAAAGAACGAACAGAAGAAAGAACTCGCTAGTAGCACTGCATAATGAGATTTCAAATGTTCTCCCATCTCTCCACTGTAGTCGCCTCATGAAAAATATCCAACAAGCAAGACTCGCCTCAGAAGAAGTCTCCATAATCCAGAATTTCATAAACTCTTACTCTTTCACTCTGGTATTGATTATTTAATCCGCTGTCTTATCATTGAATTAAATGCCCTTTATCTCAAGTCTGTTCTCATATTTTACAGTCACATGCTATTTTCTTAAAAAATCTCAACTTCATTCTTAGTTGCTGTGATTCAGTAAGTCTAATTCCTATGCATATTTTATACAATCTCTTAGGTAGTATTTGTATAAAACTTTAATATTTACATGGCATATGCATTACTTTAGTTAAACTTCATAATAACCATTGCAGTAGGTGGGATCTTTATTTCACAAATAACAGAAATAACATGTATTGAAAATAACATTTAGGTGGAAGGAAAAAGACTTGAGATTGTGATTTTAAATGTTTCGTTGAATACAGACCATTGCTGGGCACCTGCTTCCACACAGGGAATATAACATAGAGTAAGAGAGTCAGGTGCTTGATCTCAAGAGCGTTGTACACTAATGGGGGAGCAACACCATAAACATATTTGCAAGAACAATAATAGTCAAAAATAAAGGCTCCCAACCTTCATATAATTACATCATGACCCACACCACGGTCACAATTGGTTAGAAACTGAGATAGAACATTCCATGAGTTGGCAAGCCAGATTCTCCCTCCTAAATATCTACAAGTGAGACTCAAAGAATCATTTTAGATACAATGAGACACTTCTGTGCATAAAGAAGCAGAGATGAGAAGCTATTTAATCTAAGAGGAATAGAAAGAGTATCTGACTGTGAAACCAGTACATTCCCTGCCATCGGCTAGTGGTTTCTGTGGGAATACTGTAATCTGACAACAAAAGAAAAAATAACTTTAGTTAGGCTAGACAGAGAAGGATTTTGTCCCTTGCAACAAAATGATCCCTAGCTAAGAAATAATCACACCAGAGATAATCATAATTTTAAAATTTATTAATTAAAATTTCATAATCTGAATTTGTCATTTAAAATTGTAATATAAAACCTTTTTACAAAAAGTATAACTTTCTGTATCATTTTGATATTCATATAATGTACCAATATGTGAAAACATCATATGTATTTAAGTGTGTAACATTGGATATCTTTCTTCTATTAAAAATTTTAGAATTTCTGCTTCTGCTGAAAATGAAGAAAGTTACAACATAATGCCATCCTCAACTTAGCAACAAGGAAGGTAGGTAACTTGCAAAAGTAATTTTTTAAGTCATCAGACAGGTAAGAACATAAAGAAATCAAAGTGATTACAAAACAGAAAGTGACAATCCCTTCTTAGGCGAAAAGAGACCTATCGTGGCTTTTGTTTCTGATGGAGAAGCAGGAGGGTAAGGAAGCAACCACTGATCGACAGGAGTGAGAAGAAACTGGCTAACTTTCTTAATTTATCCCACTACCTACTTGTTTTATGCCTATGACCCTCTATAGGAGATAGAGATAAGAAATCCTTTCTCACTAAAATTTTGCTGAATCACTAGCAAATCTAGTAGTATAAAGCCTACGGACTTTGCAATAGTATGAGTAAGATATAACTATTTTACTCAACAGAAGGACTATTAATTATATGAGTTACTGCACAAATGTTTCCATTATAGTGCTTATTGGAAAATGAGAATGTTTTTCAGTTGCTCTTCACAAGATTTTTAGTATCTTTATTCATTTCTTCTTTATAAAGTCGGACTATATACTCACTCAGATCGGGAAAATATCTATCTCAACAAAAGACCATGTTGCAGTTAATTGAATTAAATTGTTCACATTGCAACTGCTTACTTCAAGCAATCCTCCCTTCCATCCTCCACACAGGCTCAAAACCTAGTATATCCCCATGTAATACACACACACACACACACACACACACACAACTTATGTATTACTTCTCTGGGTGTGCAGATAAAAAATAATATTTCCTGCTGTCCCACCCAATTGGTAAAACCATTTGAACTTTATGAGATGACAAAAGTCTAACCCCTTTATTAACTTTAAATAATTCAACAAGTAAAATGCCTGAATTTTTTCCGTATTGTGCTGTAAATTGAAACTATGCTTCCTAGTAAGAAGAACTTGCACTTTGTGCTCTGCTAATCAGGGCCCCTAACAATAACATTATTTCCCTCAATATTATTTTTTGCCTCATGGGATTAAATGAATTAGTACATTTTTAACACACAATAATCCTTATTGCGCAAAAATATTATACAGCTAATGAAAACATTTAACTGGTTTTGTTGCATAATCAGACTGTCATGTTCTGCATTACATTTTTCAGTGAATTTTGCATAATGAGGGTTACAATCGACTAGGGAATGCACACTCTAATGCCATCTTGGGAAATGTTTGAGTATGTATTGTACTGAAGTGTTTTACTGTGACCCAATAGGCCAGTTTCCAGATTCATTTAACCCCAGTGTCTACAAAAAGACTTCCTGAAGGCATTTCACTGAACATCAAAAGCAGGGTCACCCTTGCCTTGTGCATACGAATCCTTCTTGACAAGAAAAAAAACACTGAGACAGACTTCCATTCCACAATTTCCAGTGAAGTGCTTTCAGATGTTAACAATTATGTCGCCACAACTTTGATTTGAACTGATGACCTTGGTGTTGATGTTTCTATAACCCAATTAATTACTAATTACTGATTCCTTGAGTTTTAATCTGCCCTTTAAATATTCAGTATAATAGCTCCAGGTAGTAAAATTAAAAGTGTTTCTTACTGATTTCAATGAGAATGCCTCACTCTAGAGATTGCTTCCTGTTGCAGGATTTGTAACCAATCAATGTAAAAGAAAAGCTTTTTATGAAGATGATTAAAGAGTTTGAGTTGCTTGTTGGTCTAAGCATCTTAAAGGAGAATTAGCAGTTTTAATCATTAAAGTGTTATACTACTAATATCCTACTCAGAATAAAAGTCCAAGTCCCTACAATGACCTTTCCCCCTACAATGCCCTTCCAGGTCTAGTAGGATTTTAACCCTCATACCCCTGACCGCACTGCCTACAACTTGCCCAGTCCCAGCCACACTGACCACATTGCTGCCTTTGGAACAAATACGTTTTCTCACTCACAGCCTTTGCACATGAAATGCCCTTCCCCAGAAATCCTCATACTCAGCTCCCCACCCACCTCGGTTCTCTGCTCAAATACCACCTAGTATAAAATTATAATATATCAAATAACATGATTTCCCACAAACTTATCAGCACTCACTGTGTCTTTTCTGCTATATTTTTCTTTATAGAAGTGAGTGTCATATTTTATCACATTTTATATTAATATATACTTTTTTATTTCTTTTCCCTCCTGAGGGAGGGCAGAGAATTTGGTCACTGATGTATTCTCAATCCCTAATATAACACACTTGCATATAAGCTATAACAAATACTTTTAAAGTGAATTAATACAAATTTAGTCAAAATCAAGTACCCAAAGACCTTATATATTTCTCTTTCCATCTTTCTCTAACTCTATCCCCTATAGAGGGTCATAGGCATAAAACAAGTAGGTAGTGGGATAAATTAAGAAAGTCCTACTTGTAAATATTTCTGATGCTTTTCACTCTAAACCTTGAGCTTAGATCATAGACACATACCAGACATGTTATGATTATGCTACTTCTGGGCACACTTTTTTCTCAGCTCCACGAAAGCACAACCTCTCAAGCAAAATAAGTTCTTCCTTGTGTCTGGCTTTACCGGTACTTTTTCAAACCTTCAAGCATATAATCATATTATTCTATAATCATTTATTTATGTACTGAACTCTCTCACCATTCCATGAACTCACTGAGGAAAGAACTCATGATTTACCCATCTCTCTGACTGGAGACCCCAGCCCCAATACACGGGAAGAATGAACAAAGTAATGTGTGTCTCTGTTCAACTGGCTTTAATGTCAAGTGCAAATTGCCCAGACCTTTCATTAAATGGGGTAACACAAATCCTCAAATCATAGCTAATGACATATCCTAATAAGGGATTCTACTGAATTTCTAAATAGTTCTTTCTCTTTGGTTATTCTCTATGTTGGGAATTAAACTAAGTTGAAAACTTTTGACTGCCCCAATCCTGAAAATCTCTCATTCCCAAACATTTTGTTTTTAAATCAAGTGTTTCCCAGGAACATACTTGAGGAGGAAAAGGAAAGAAGAAATTCTCAGGTACTATCTTCTGAATCTCCATTCAAGAGAAAGACTGAAAGACATGCAAATGGCAAGATTTCAACATAGATGGGCCTGGAGGGCATTATGCTAAAGGAAACAAGTCAGAGAGAAAGAGACAAATACAGCAGGATTTCACTTACACGTGGAATCTAAAAAACAAAACCAACTAACTAAACAAAAGCCAGACTCATAGATACAGAGAACAATTGGTAGTTGCCAGAGAAGGGGTTTGGCAAAACGGATGAAGCAGATCAAGAAGTACAAACTTCTAGTTACAAAATAAATAAATCATGGGGTTATAAAGTGCAGCGTGGGGACCACAGTCAATAATATTGTATTAACTTTGTATGGTGAAATATCGTACCTAGTCTTATTGTGGTGATCATTTTGCAACGTATACAAATGTTGTACCCTTGAAACTAATATCACATTGTATGTCAATTAGACTTCAATTAAAAGTATATAAAAACTTTTAAAAAGAGAAAGAAGTGCTTCTTCCATTTTACTCTCCCATCTCCAAATAGCACTTAGAACAAAGCAGTAGTGCTAACCACAGACTGGACGTACCGAGCACTTGTGATCTCGGGCTGCTTTGCTTTTAAGAATGTTACTGCTCCTGAAGATGCTGCTACTGGAGCCTATTCCTCCATCACAAGCTGATTCTGCTTTCACCACCTCACACTGAGGACCAAAATCTCCTTTCCTGCCAAACAAAGGGAACATGGAAGTGCTTTCTCTCTACCACAAAAGTCTGCTGTAGCTCCACATCATCCCCAGTCTCTCACCCAGATACACCTGCTCTGGTCTCATCCCCTATCCCTGGTCTCCCACCCAGATACAGCTGCAAACTCATAATGAGTTTGTAAGGACCAACTGGTGATTTCTTTTCTCTTTTTTTTGTCAAGAAGAGAAGAGCTGTCCTTTGTATGTTTTTCCTGTGGAGACACCCACCCGGGGCTGTCTAACAACCTTCCCAGTCTTTGGATTTCCCACGTGGTAGTTAAGAGTTAGCAACTTTCACCACTTTGCATTAGGCAACCTCTGCTGTGCCATCCATAGAGGCTGAGTGGAAAAATAATATTTTAGTTCTCTTTATATTGACCAATACTCTCGATTTCTGGATTCCCTTCGTTTCAGGATTGGGAAACCCACCGAGAAATCCATCTTAACCTCAGCTGGTTTTTCTTTCAGTCTCTCCCCTTAGTTGGGAGGGGGAGGGGAAGCACTCTTGCCTCTTTTTTTTTTTTTTTTTTCTTTGCGGTACGCGGGCCTCTCACTGCTGTGGCCCCTCCCGTTGTGGAGCACAGGCTCCGGACGCGCAGGCTCAGCGGCCATGGCTCACGGGCCCAGCCGCTCCGCGGCATGTGGGATACTCCCGGACCAGGGCACGAACCCGTGTCCTCTGCATCGGCAGGCGGACTCTCAACCACTGCGCCACCAGGGAAGCCACCCTTGCCTTTTTATCAACTAAAGAGGACCTTGGTGCCTTAGTCTTTGGAAGACTTAGCCTGACTCTCCTTCAGGGTTAAGTGACTAGGAAGCAGAACAGTGTGGCTAAGAATGAGTCCAGGCTCTGTCACATGGTATGATTTTGAATCATGGTTCTGTCACTAACAAATTGTACAGCTGAGGATTTTTAGTTACCTTTCCAATTATTAGATTTTCCTTCTTTAAATTGGGAAAAAATAAAATGACTCTTTTTTAAAAAGCAGCTGGCACTTAGGGGGTTCCCCCCAAATATTTATTGAATGAAAAAACCTGCATAATGATAAAAATAAGAGCAAATATTTAACGTAAACTTTGGCACTTGTCTTACTAATTACTGTTTAAAGTAGCAAAAGGCAGAGTACATTTTCCAAGGATTATTTTTATTCACATGCACTTTACTCAACTTCTCATCAGCCCCACTTCTTATGCCACATAATAAGGTCACAGCCCCAGGTGCAAGGAACTCTTCTATACATGGAAAACTTAAACAATTCTGATGTAGAAAATTTTAGAAATTCTGAAGTCTCCATTTATTTCCTGAGCAATTTGCATTAGTTGCACAATCACCATTCAGCTAGATTTTACAGTTCTATACCTCATGATCAATATACCTGATTAGGAGCCTAGAGTAGATATACTTGATGGCATTTTTTCTTTGGGTTGGGATATAAACTCTGGCCAATGAACCTGACTGACTGTGTGTAACAATGAGCTGATTGGAGTCCTAAAACAAGAAACCTGCTCTAGACTGTATATTTGTATCCCCCCGAAATTCATAAGTTAAAATTAATCCCCAGTGTGATGATATTTGGGGATGGGACCTTTGAAAGGTGATTAGGTCATGAGGGTGGAGCATTCATGAATGGAATTAGTGCCCTCATAAAACAGACACTGGAGATCTCTCTTTCCTCTTCTGTCATGTGAGGACACAGGGAAAAAACAAATGTCTATGAACCAGAAAGTAGGCTCTCACCAGACACTAAACCTGCCTGTGCTTTGGTCTTGTCTTCCCAGGTTCCAGAACTGTGAGAAATAAGTGTTTGTTGTTAAACCTCCCAATCTATGTATTTTTGTTATAGCAGCCTAAATGGACTAAAACTGAAGCTTATCCACAGAATTCCCTTCCTCTAAAACAAGGCCTTTTCCCTTGGGTATTCTTAAATACCTAACCCTGAAATTGCCGCTGCATGGTAGGGTAGCAGCAAAAGAGGATAAGTTTTTCATCTTTCCATCTAGAGGTCATTAACTTTTCTATAAAATGTGAAATAATATTTGCTTTGAACATTTCCAGCGGTCCCATCTCCGCCATTAGCAATTTTCTTGGTAGAGTATTGTATTACCCAAGGTTCTCCAGAGAAACAGACAAATAGGATGTGCGTATACACAAACACACACACACATGCACGTATACACACATACAGGAAATGTATGCATATGTATATACATACCCATGTGTCAATGGTTTAGCTCCATTCCAGAGGCCAAAAAGCTTGAGAACCAGGAAGAGCCAATGTTTTGAGTCCAAAGAGAGGGAAAAAATCCATGTCCCAGGTCATCAGGCAAGGAGAATTCTCCCTTACTAAGAGAAGGGTCAACCTTTTTGTTCTAGTCAATTCTTCAACTAATTGGATGAACACTCTCCCCCCAAATTATGGAAGATAATCTGCTTTACTCACTCTATAAATTTAACTGTTACTCTCATCCAAAAACACCCTCACGTGCACATTCAGAACAATCTTTTAACAAATATCTAAGCAACCCATGACCCAGCCTAGTTGACACATTTAATTAAGCATCACAAAGTATGGAGAAAGAGAGATTTATTTTAAAACATTGACTCATGCAATTGTGGAGGCTTGGTGACTCCAAAATCTGATGGAGTAAGACAGCAGGCTGGAGACCTAGGCAAGAGTTGCAGTCCAAGCTCAAAGGTGGTCTATTTGCAGAATTTGTCCTTTCTCAGAAGAGGTCGTTCTTTGTTCTATTAAGGCCTTCAACTGATTGGATGAGGCCCATCCACATTATGGAGAACAACCACTTTACTCAAAATCCACCTATTTAAATGTTAATCTATTTAACTGTTAATGTAAACCAGCCTTACAGAAACACCTAGAATAATATTTGA
Source organism: Pseudorca crassidens (assembly GCF_039906515.1). Lineage (NCBI taxonomy): Eukaryota > Metazoa > Chordata > Mammalia > Artiodactyla > Delphinidae > Pseudorca > Pseudorca crassidens. Next base: position 64,227,065 of record NC_090308.1, on the reverse strand, counting down.
CCTAATATTTGGGGGGCACTGTAGTCCAGCCAAGTTGACACATAAAATTAACCATCACAAATATCTTTATTAGTTGGAACATTCCTGTCTGCAAGAGATAGATATATAATTTAAAATAATATATGAAGTGAATGTGAGAGTATGTGTGCGTGTGTGCGTGTGTGTGTGTGTGTGAGAGAGAGAGAGAGAGAGAGAGGGAGAGAGAGAGATAAACCTATGAATAGTGTAGACTAAGAATTCCAGAGCTAAATGGTATCTTTAACTCTCTTTATGTTTTCTTTCTTTCTGTGCATGGACTCAATATCTCTTCCTGTACATGGCTTTCAATGAGTGTTAGGGGAGAAGAACACAGCTTCAGATACATACATGTTTATATTATCCTGAAGTATAGTAATTCTGTATAAGAAAGAAAGAGCTTAATGATTATTATGCTTAGTTGCTATACAAAATCAAACAGTTTGCTTAATTCCGGGAATTTACCAAATTGTAAGTCTTACCTCTCTGAGACAAAAGCTGAAGACTCACTTTCCCAGCCTCCCTTCAAACTAGGTTCTATCAAGCATGTATACGCCTACAAAAACATCATTGCCTTAGAAGAGAGCGATGTGAAGAAACAGATCCTAGTCACAATCTGTTTCTGGTTATATTAGGAGCCATAGATTCTGGCTTTCTGGGAACAGTATGGTAGATTCTGGCATCCATTAGTGTCACAGATACTTAGTCATTACTTGCTGAGTGCCAGCGCTCTTCCAAACCTTTGCTAGAGAAATGAAAAGGGGTCTTCTGTGAGGTCTCTGCTGGAGCAGTCCAAGGGCATGGTTTAGGCATTGTTCTTGGCTATATGTCCTCTAAATCCAACTCTCTGTCCCTAAGAGAGGTACTTTAAAAGATCTATTTTCCTCTTAGGGAAATTACAGTGTTTCTATTAGAGCTCTGATGATGCAGAGAATTTTTCTAGTTCATTATCTTGCTATTAGACTTTGATTAGATTGGCATAGAATATATTCCCCCAAAACAAGCCAAAATGGGTGGTCAGGATAATGAGTAATATGATTGGCTAGATTTTGGTCACTCTCTTGACTCTGTGGTCAGAAAGGTTGACTATTGTGATTGGCAGCTACACAAGAATCACATATACATAGTGAAAGAGAGGCAATTCTACAAATGAGGAAGAAATGCTCTTTCTAGAAGGAGAAGGAATGCTGGGCAACAATAAACACCCAACATATTGTGTGATGAAAGTGGCTAGTTATCCATTAAAGTTGGCCTCTATCTTAAGAACCAAGTGGGGAATTTAGGGGAAAATATGTAGGGCTGACTGGTTTGGTGCTTGGATGTCTCAAAGCTTGGGTGTTGAGTGCTTTTCCAAGCACTGTGCTATGGGAGTATAATGGTGCAAAAAATATGCATTACGGATCTTAGGGCCTCATGCAAGGGTACAAATAATTAAATAGGTAACTAGAGTAAAAAGTGATAAATGATATGTTAATAAAAGTATTGGTTGCTCTGGAAAAACAGAGGCAAGGCACACAATACCAATTTTGAAGTTTGATAAAAACTTCCTCTTTAAAGGAAGTGACATTGTTCTGAATTTGAAGTCAGGCAACACCTAGTGTCAAATTCCTGTTTAAACACTAGCCAGGTATACTTAGACAAGTTATCTTTTCACTCCAAGCCTCAGTTTCATTATATGTAAGATGGGTGAAATAAGATCTCCTCTTAGAGTTGTCATGATTAAATGAGATAACACATGTAGAGTCTATAACCTAGTATAGGGTAGGAACTCAATAAACATTTAAAAAAAGTACTTTAATTTTTCTGGGTGACTATGATGGGTGTACTTGTGCTTAAGTGAAAGGGATGCACACGGAGATTTGTGACTATAACGTGACCTTTCAACTAAATGAGTGAGCTAGAGAGAAGACTAAAGAATTACAAAGATAAGTTAAAGATCTGTACTTGAACCAAAAGCCACAAGAAGTAACACAATACTTTTGAGGAGGTAAATGACATGATCAGGTTTGTATTTAGATAGATCACTTTGGTTCCTTGGGGATCCAGTAACTTGCATTAGGGACAATTCGTTGGTCAGCTGGATTAGGATGGTGGTATGAGACGAAGAGGATTAACAAATATGAAAGATATCTAGGAGTTTAAATGGTCACAGTTTAATGATTTTATTGGAAATGGGAGAATATTGGGATAAAGAAATACTCAAGGGCTTCTGGCTAGAAAAACTAGCTGGATTGTGGAGACATTTGTTAATGTAGAAAAACCTGGAGGACACAGTGGGGAAAAGAGAGGTCCCTAAACAAACTAAAGAGTTGATTATATTGAGTATGAACATGCCCAGTAGGCTTTGGGTGCTTCTGACACCCCAGAGACACATCTCATCTGGGCAGATAGATGAGGGTCATCAGTAACCGGAGGGTAATTGGTGACAATTCATGAGATGATTCTGGGAAGAATTTGCAGAATGAATAGAAAACAGTTCCTGGAATTGAGTCCCAAGAAGCCATACTACTTAGATGATGGGACAAGAAGGGCTCTGAAAATACAACTAAAGAAGATCAAAAATTAAAGGAGAAAGATAATCAGGAGAGTATGCCAGTATAGAAGCCAAGGCAGAGAGTCATCAACAGCATCTAATCTTGTTGACAAATTCCAAAAGTTATGTATTAAAAATGAACTGACAGATTTATTTCTTGGAGAAATGGATATCAGTATTTTGAGGAGTAGACTGAAGAGTGAGTGAGAGGGACAAATATGGAAACAGGAAATACAGAGCTTTTTATTTCCCCAAAATTTCATTTGTGATTTAGACAGATACGGTAGGGGTTTTGTCTGTTTTTATGTTTGTTTTTGCTTTTTGTTTTTTTACAGAGGAGATGTCTAAGTATAATTAAGAGCTGATTTGAGAGCCAGAAGTTACAGCCATGTTGAAAGCACAGGAGACCGAGGGAGTAAAGCATAGAGAAAGAAAGATCCCAGAAAAAAAATCAAGGTGTTGAGAATTGGAAAACAACTGGAGTGATTAACTTTAAAATATTGCAGCCCTTTCTCCTGTAACAGGAGAGAAAAAGGAAAGGATGTATTGGATGTAGGAAATCATTACCAATATGTAAGAGATGCTGGGACATTTTGAAAGCCATAAAAATTATTGCTTCAAAACTATATGAGTTTGTGCATTTAAATTTCTATGATTTGAATGTGAGTCAAGGGTAAAGTGATTTTTCTTCAGAAAGAACTTGCATTTTATTGACGACTTTGATAACACCTCTGTTTTCATTATATGAAATATTAGATTGTGTACATTCCCCCAATCAATTTTATCTTTGCTGCCACTGCTACTTTCAAATGATTTTAACTTGAGCCTTGAGGCATTCCAAGATAATGTAAACCACTATCAGTTTTCAAAAATTTTACTGTAGTACTGATCACAGTTGGCTCTTTTATGTGTATGTTGGGGGATTTGAAATGATGGAAGGGGGAGACCATTCATGCATCAGTATAATCATTTCAAAAAATGAACCCTGAATGCTAGCTGAACACAATGAGAAAGGACAATAGCTTTCCATTAAACTTGGAAATGAAATCTGAAAAGCTTATCATTGTTTAAACTTAATTGTCTTAAGTTTAGTGTGATAATATTGGCAACAGTGTTATGTTAATATTAGATGAAAGAAGCTAAATTCTTAGCCACAGGCTATTGGTGAAGAAAGGAGTTGATTCTCACATTTGAGTGTGCAGTACCTTCCTTTAAAATGAGAACAGAAACTTAGATTTGAATTGAAATGACACTGACATGAATATACCCCTATCAGCTTGGGGTTATAGCTGCACTGCCATACTCTTTTACAATTTGCAAAGGGGCTGTTATTGCAAATGTTATTTTTTCCAATAAAGAGACAGCTCATTAGAACTCATTACTAGTCAGCAGCTGTCGCAGAATATAGATTTCCAACTCAGAGCAATACATCTTTCCACAAATGCTTTCTCTGAAAATGTGGAAAAGATCTATTTCATCATTAACCTACAGCTACATTATACGTTGCTGCACTTATACCTTTTCTGCAGAGCATTTCATAGTTTAGCAACTTTTAGCTGAATAATCCAAGTTTCTTCTACATATAATACCTGATGCTTGTAAATTCTAAGGGGATGCCGAAAGTTATTTTTTCCACCCCAGCTAATAATGTGTTATTCTGAAATCTGATAAAGTCAATAAAGCAACAAATATGTTTTCAGTATATAATTTGTGCAAGGATGTGGAGGATAGAAAAAATGAAGTACCATCTAATTCCGCTGTGCTGAAAGAGCTTACACTCTACTTGGGGAAATAAAATACAGACAGTTAAACTGTGCATACCTATAAAGTTAAATAATATTTGAAGGCAAGTATTTAATAAAGATAATAAAATAATACATGATATTTTGTTATGTGCCTTATAGAAGAAATAAATTCTCAGAGAAGGAAAAAATCAATATGGACATAAAATGTTTGTTAATGCTTCCCAGGGGTGAGAAGTGTGTGTGTGTGTTTCAGAGAGAGAGAGAGAAAGAGGGAGGGAGAGGGATTGGGAGAGAAAGAACACATGTGCAGGAGGAGGCTGGTAAAGTGGGAACGGCCCTCAGGTCAGAAGATCAATGCTATGAGCAAATACGGAGATATTTTACAAGGTATGTGTAGTACACACACACCTTATAGTTAGACTGTAGAAAAAGATTCTGTTAATGTGAGAGTTAAGGATAGTTGGAAAAGTAGTGTGAGGTCAGGCCACAGGTTACTTTAAATGCCAGGCCAGAATGTGGACAATCTTTACCTGTGAAAAAATGGAGACTGGCTTACTCAAAGGAGGCACTGATTTCAAGGAAGCATTGCACGGAAAATAAAAATTTCAGCAATGGCTGAGGGAACAGAAAAAATTCAGTATTGAAAATAGAACACAATGGTGATGATAGCCACAATCATATATTTCAATGGCTATGGGATAAGACATTTTGTATACTCCATAAAGCAATAATATGGTAATTTAAGATAAATAACTCCGAAGACACTTTCCAACATTCATAGGAACTTTATGGCTATAAAATATCAAGTGTTGCAGCCAACACTCATCAAACACTCTCCTCTACATTTCAAACTATTATATTAATTACAAAATGCTGTGTATACAAAATATACAATATTTTCTACATTTGACTTAGCTTTCACTTGATATTTTAATGACCTAGCAAATTGTAGATTAATTAATGACCTATAATATTCTTCATTCATTCAAAAAAAAGTATCATTTTCAGGTGACTGTGGTTCATTCCATTTCTTCTCTTTCTAATACTTGGTATTTTCACTCATTAAAAATTAACCTCTGGAATGAAAATCTACTTTTCTTCAAAGAATGAAGCCGTTATCATGGTAGCTTTTGAAGAAGGTATGCCCCTGAAAGGATTAAAACTCATTTTAGAAGAGCTGAGCCTCATGGGCTATCCTATCATCTTTTCCGGGGGAAAAATATTAACTATAAAGTGGCTGGGATTTGATTGAGAAGAATCTATGCAGACTTTGTTCATTACTCACACCATTCTTCTCTTGAAGTACAGGCTTTATAAAAAGAAAAAGAATGACATTTCTTTTTTTTTTTTTTTTTTTTTTTGCGGTACGCGGGCCTCTCACTGTTGTGGCCTCTCCCGTCGCGGAGCACAGGCTCCAGACGCGCAGGCTCAGCGGCCATGGTTCACGGGCCCAGCCGATCCGCGGCATGTGGGATCTTCCCGGACTGGGGCACGAACCCGTGTCCCCTGCATCGGCAGGCAGACTCTCAACCACTGTGCCACCAGGGAAGCCCAAGAACGACATTTCTTGATTCACCCACTTCATGTGACTTTACCCAGTGTCCTCTAATAGGCAGCTACCTACAGCATGGGTGCTGCTTTTTCAGGTGTCCATAAGAAGAACCTTTCACATGTTTTTGATTATCCATCTTTCTAAATCCATTTAGAGATAGCAAAACTCATAAAACAATGCAGAGAGTATGTGTGTGGTGGTGGTGGTGGGGGCGGGTGGGAGCAAAGGCACACAGGGTCGAGAACAGAGTAGGATATGGTGACTTTAAATACAGGTACCGCTGACGTATTTCATCACAATAGATGACAACTTGTATCCTGTGTTTTCTTTTCACTTGTCATTTTGGTTCCTATCACTTTTTCTTCCCTTACATGTACATTTTATTTACTCTTTTCTCGTCTAGCAATTGGAAGAAATATCTTATTCTACTAATCGTTACTTCTAAGGTAAATTTCTTAATATTATTGTTTTTAATTTTCCAACCAATCTCTATTGATTTGCTACATGAAAGATATAAAACTTAGCATAATTTACCTTTTTACAACTTCCAATATTCTGTTCACATGACATATTTTAGACCCTGAATAATATAATTATATTAATTTGCTATTATATTTCCTCTTAAAATTTATTGATAAATCCATTGAATTATATAGCAAAATTATAGTATGGTAAATCTATTTTTTAACCTAGTTGTAGTGTTCATTATCAGCACTTCAATGCTGCCATTTAAAAAGTTTTTTATTTTGGTTCATTTCTCAGCATACTTTAGTATAGTTTCAAATATAGAAAAGATATATTGATGATGTTTGTTTCTAAACCCTTACATTTTAAAAGTATATATTTATTTCTATCATAACTAAGTAGTAACTTACTTCCTTATAAACTTCTTGGGTCATAATTTTTTTCTTCAGGTCCTTATACTTTTTTATCTACTGTTTTCTGGAACTTATTATTTCAGTAGAATTCCTTTATCTAGTCTGAAATTGTTTCCTCACAGGCATCCTGTTTTTTCTACATAAATGCTTATAGGATATAGTTTATTTAAAAAGATATTTTTAATTCACCAAAATGTGTCAAGGTGTTGACCTCCTTTTTATATAATACATTTTTTTCTTTTACATATTGGCTGTATCTATTTTTCTGCTGTTTCTATCCTTTGCTTCAAGAACCATGGAATTTAATCTCACAGTGGTCTCTTTCATAACTCCACTTTCTCTTATTGGTTTTACTATTATCATTGATGTTCATTTATATTCTGAGAAACTGTACCAAGTTTATCTTCTAAATTACTGATCTATCTAATTTACAATGAAGATTATATGCAACACTGTTTCCATGTGCAATTTTTAAGCTTATTATCAGTTTTAACATCAGTTAACTTGTTATTTTTCCTCATGTCAGTTAATTCTTCTTCATCTTAGGCTTTTGCCTTTTTGTCACACCTTTAAATTCTTTTTTCCCACCTCAGTCTATGTTTTTTTACATACAAAAGTAGGTACTTACAAGATGTGGCACATATATACAATGGAATATTACTCAGCCATAAAAAGAAACGAAATTGAGTTATTGGTAGTGAGGTGGATGAACCTAGAGTCTGTCATGCAGAGTGAAATTAAGTCAGAAAGAGAAAAACAAATACTGTATGCAAACACATATATATGGAATCTAAAAAAAAAAAAAAAGGTTCTGAAGAACCTAGGGGCAGGACAGGAATAAAGATACAGATGTAGAGAATGGACTTGAGGACATGGGGAGGGGGAAGTGTAAGCTGGAACTAAGGGAAAGAGTGGCATGGACATATATACACTACCAAATGTAAAGTAGATAGCTAGTGGAAAGCAGCTGCATAGCACAGGGAGATCAGCTCGGTGCTTTGTGACCACCTAGAGGGGTGGGATAGGGAGGGTGGGAGGAACATGCAAGAGGGAGGAGATATGGTGATATATGTATATGTATAGCTGATTCACTTTGTTATAAAGCTCTACCCACCACCAGTCCCTCGATCCAGGAAACTTGCAAAAGCCTCTTAGATAGCCTCATCCACCAGAGGGCACACAGCAGAAGCAAGAAAAACTACAATCCTGCAGACTGTGGAACAAAAACCACATTCACAGGAAGATAGACAAGATGAAAAGGCAGAGGGCTATGTACCAGATGAAGGAACAAGATAAAACCCCAGAAACAAAACTAAATGAAGTGGAGATAAGCAACCTTCCTGAAAAAGAATTCAGAATAATGAGAGTGAAGATGATCCAGGACCTTGGAAAAAGATTGGAGGCAAAGATCAAGAAGATGCAAGAAATGTTTAACAAAGATCTAGAAGAATTAAAGGACAAAAAAACAGAGATGAAAAATACAATAACTGAAATGAAACATACACTAGAACGAATCAGTAGCAGAATAACTGAGGCAGAAGAACGGATAAGTGACCTGGAAGACAGAATGGTGGAATTCACTGCTGCAGAACAGAATAAAGAAAAATGAATGAAAAGAAATGAAGACAGCCTAAGAGGTCTCTGAGACAACATTAAACCCAACAACATTTGCATTATAGGGGTCCCAGAAGGAGAAGAGAGAGAGAAAGTACCCGAGAAAATATTTGAAGAGATTATAGTCGAAAACTTCCCTAACATGGGAAAGGAAATAGTCACCCAAGTCCAGGAAGCACAGAAAGTCCCATACAGGATAAACCCAAGGAGAAACACACTGAGACACATAGTAATCAAATTGGCAAAAATTAAAGACAAAGAAAAATTATTGAAAGCAGCAAGGGAAAAATGACAAATAACATACAAGGGAATTCCCATAAGGTTAACAGCTGATTTCTCGGCAGAAAATCTACAAGCCAGAAGGGAGTGGCATGACATACTTAAAGTGATGACAGGGAAGAAACTACAACCAAGATTACTTTATCCAGCAAGGATCTCATTCAGATTCGATGGAGAAATCAAAAGCTTTACAGACAAGCAAAAGCTAAGAGAATTCAGCACCACCAAATCAGCTCTACAACAAATGTTAAAGGAACTTCTCTAAGTGGGAAACACAAGAGAAGAAAAGGACCTACAAAACCAAACCCAAAACAATTTAGAAAATGACAATAGGAACATACATATCGATAATTACCTTAAACGTGAATGGATTAAATGCTCCAACCAAAAGACACAGGTTTGTTGAATGGATACAAAAACAAGACCCATATATATGCTGTCTACAAGAGACCCACTTCAGACATAGGGACACATGCAGACTGAAAGTGATGGGATGGAAAAAGATATTCCATGAAAATGGAAATCAAAAGAAAGCTGGAGTAGCAAATTACACAATAGACCAGATAAATTTAAATGATATTTATAGGACATTCCATCCAAAAACAGCAGATTACATTTTCTTCTCAAGTGCGCACGGAACATTCTCCAGGATAGATCACATCTTGGGTCACAAATCAAGCATCAGTAAATTTAAGAAAATTGAAATCATATCAAGCATCTTTTCTGACCACAATGCTATGAGATTAGAAATGAATTACAGGGGAAAAAACGTAAAAAACACAAACACATGGAGGCTAAACAATACGATACTAAATAACCAAAGGATCACTGAAGAAGTCAAAGAGGAAATCAAAAGATACCTAGAGACAAATGACAATGAAAACACGACGATCCAAAACCTATGGGATGCAGCAAAAGCAGTTCTAAGAGGGAAGTTTATAGCTATATAAGCCTACCTCAAGAAACAAGAAAAATCTCAAGTAAACAATCTAACCTTACAACTAAAGGAACTAGAGATAGAAGAACAAACAAAACCCAAAGTTAGCAGAAGGAGAGATATCATAAAGATCAGAGCAGAAATAAATGAAATAGAAACAAAAATAAAAACAATAGCAAAGATCAATAAAACTAAAAGATGGTTCTTTGAGAAGATAAACAAAATTGATAGACCATTAGCCAGATTCATCAAGAAAAAGAGGGAGAGGACTCAAATCAATAAAATTAGAAATGAAAAAGGAGAAGTTACAACAGACACCGCAGAAATACAAAGCATCCTAAGAGACTACTACAAGCAACTCTATGCCAATAAAATGGACAACCTGGAAGAAATGGACAAATTCTTAAAAAGGTATAACCTTCCAAGACTGAACCAGGAAGAAGTAGAAAATATGAACAGATCAATCACAAGTAATGAAATTGAAACTGTGATTAGAAATCTTCCAACAAACCAAAGTCCAGGACCAGATGGCTTCACAGGTGAATTCTACCAAACATTTAGAGAAGAGCTAACATCCATCCTTCTCAAACTCTTCCAAAAAATTGCAGAGGAAGGAATACTCCCAAACTCATTCTATGAGGCCACCATCACCTTGATACCAAAACCAGACAAAGGTACTACAAAAAAAGAAAATTACAGACCAATAACACTCATGAATATAGATGCAAAAAACTTCAACAAAATACTAGGAAACAGATTCCAACAACACATTAATAGGATCATACACCATGATCAAGTGGGATTTATCCCAGGGATGCAGGGATTCTTCAATATATGCAAATCAATCAATGTGATACACCATATTAACAAATTACAGAATAAAAACCATATGATCATCTCAATAGATGCAGAAAAAGCTTTTGACAAAATTCAACACCCATTTATGATAAAAACTCTCCAGAAAGTGGGCATAGAGGGAACCTACCTCAACATAATGAAGGCCATATATGACAAACCCCCAGCAAACATCATTCTCAATGGTGAAAAACTGAAAGCATTTCCTCTAAGATCAGGAACAAGATAAGGATGTCCACTCTCGCCACTATTATTCAACATAGTTTTGGAAGTCCTAGCCATGGCAATCAGAGAAGAAAAAGAAATAAAAGGAATCCAAATTGGAGAAGAAGAAGTAAAACTGTCACTGTTTGCAGATGACATGATACTATACATAGATAATCCTAAAGATGCCACCAGAAAACTACTAGAGCTAATCAATGAATTTGGTAAAGTTGCAGGATACAAAATTAATGCACAGAAATCTCTTGTATTCCTATACACTAATACTGAAAAATCTTAAAGAGATATTAAGGCAACACTCCCATTTACCATTACAACAAAAATAATAAAATACCTAGGAATAAACCTACCTAGGGAGACAAAAGACCTGTATGCAGAAAACTATAAGACACTGATGAAAGAAATTAAAGATGACGCCAACAGATGGAGAGATATACCATGTTCTTGGATTGGAAGAATCAATATTGTGAAAATGACTATACTACTCAAAGCAATCTACAGATTCAATGCAATCCCTATCAAATTACCAAAGGCATTTTTTACAGAACTAGAGCAAAAAATCTTAAAATTTGTATGGAGACACAAAAGACCCCGAATAGCCAAAGCAGTCTTGAGGGAAAAAAATGGAGCTGGAGGAATCAGACTCCCTGACTTCAGACTATACCGCAAAGCTACAGTAATCAAGACAATATGGTACTGGCACAAAAACAGAAATATAGATCAATGGAACAAGATAGAAAGCACAGAGATAAACCCACACACCTATGGTCACGTAATCTATGAAAAAGGAGACAAGGATATACAATGGAGAAAAGACAGTCTCTTCAATAAGTGGTGCTGGGAAAACTGGACAGCTACATGTAAAAGGATAAAACTAGAACAGTCCCTAACACCATACACAAAAATAAACTGAAAATGGATTAGAGACCTAAATGTAAGACAGGACACTATAAAACTCTTAGAGGAAAACATAGGAAGAACACTCTTTGACATAAATCACAGCAAGATCCTTTTTGATCCACCTCCTAGAGTAATGGAAATAAAAACAAAAATAAACAAATGGGACCTAATGAAACTTAAAAGCTTTTGCACAGCAAAGGAAACCATAAACAAGATGAAAAGACAACCCTCAGAATGGGAGAAAATATTTGCAAATGAATCAACAGACAAAGGAGCAATCTCCAAAATATGTAAACAGCTCATGCAGCTCAATATTAAAAAAACAAACAACCCAATCCAAAAATGGGCAGAAGACATAAATAGGCTTTTCTCCAAAGAAGACAAACAGATTACCAACAAACACATGAAAGGATGCTCAACATCCCTAATTATTAGAGAAATGCAAATCAAAACTACAATGAGTTATCACCTCACACCAGTCAGAATGGGCATCTTCAGAAAATCTACAAACAACAAATGCTGGAGAGGGTGTGGAGAAAAGGGAACCCTCTTGCACTGTTGGTGGGAATGTAAATTGATACAGCCACTATGGAGGTTCCTTAAAAAACTAAAAATAGAATTACCATATGACCCAGCAATCTCACCACTGGACCTATACCCAGAGAAAACCATAATTCAGAAAGACACATGCACCCCAGTGTTCACTGTGGCACTATTTACAATAGCCAGGTCATGGAAGCAACCTAAATGCCCATCGACAGACAAATGGATAAGAAAGATGTCGTACATATATACAATGGAATATTACTCAGCCACAAAAGGAACAAAATTGGTTCATTTGTAGAGACGTGGATGGATATAGAGACTGTTATACAGAGTGAAGTAAGTCAGAAAGAGAAAAAGAAATACCGTATATTAACGCATATACGTGGAAGCTAGAAAAATGGTACAGATTAACCGGTGTGCAGGGCAGAAATTGAGAGACTGATATAGAGAACAAACGTATGGACACCAAGGGGGGAAAGCGGCGGTGGGTGGGGGTGGGGTGTGATGAATTGGGAGATTGGGATTGACATGTATACACTGATGTGTATAAAATGGATGACTAATAAGAACCTGCTGTATAAAAAATAATAAATAAAAATAAATAAAGCAGAAACTAACACACCATTGTAAAGCAATTATATTCCAATAAAGATGTTTAAAAAAAATGTAGGTACTTTCAAAAATACATTGTGTTCAGTAGTAAAGCAGTTTCAAAAATAAGTACATATTTACTCTTAAGAATAAGTTCTCCTTTTTATATAGCAAAATATTTTTACAGTTCCCACACTATATATTTTTCTTCTTTCCAGACTACTAATCTTTACATGTTTGTATACATAGAATTTTCTTTCGTTGGGTATTTGCCCCAAAACAGGGTGCTGAGACCATTTGTGGATTCATTGTTGTCTGAAATATTGTTAGAATTTTACCCTTCAATATTAATCATGAGGATGTGATATAGTTTACATTTCTTGTTATGTGATTCAGGAAATGTCTTCTCCCCAGTTTCCACGGTATTTAGCTGCATCCTCAGTAAAGGCAGCTATTTTCCAGCCTCACTAGGTTTTTCAATCTGATCACATCTGTTACACATCTAGAAGGAAGTGCGTGACTTCTTAACACGTGAATAGCACTCTTTCTCAGTTTCTAATTCTGAAGCAAGATCACACATGGGGAAATTGAACAAAGCAGCTTAAGTTGTCATCTTACCCAGACACCATTTTCATTTTGTTTACTCCAATTCTATTTCTAAACTTCTTCATTCCATTGAAATACTCTTCCAATATGACAAATATATACATGTGAGTAATATGTCCCAAAGATTGATGCCGTTAATGACAAGAATTTTACAGTGGATAGTAATGTTTATCATGACTTCTACCACTGGAACAATATTAGAATAAAACAATTCAAAATATAAACTTCAGTCAACCTATTCACTGTCATAACTTTTTACATAATTATGAAAAAGTACAGCAACAGTTTTTCCTCTTGAGGAATATTGGGGAAAATTTCCCAGAAAGTTGTGTGGATCTAGATTATAGAGTTCCAGATCAAATTTATTCAGATAGGCTCAGATTCATTACAATAAACTGTTTTTAACATTTGATTGGTCATTATTTTATAAATGCAGATAAGCAAATATACTTATAGGGCAAGCAATTATTTTATTTATTCTGAGAACTTCAGTATGCAATATTTTGTAAATCACTAGTACCCAATTCCACCGAATAAAGTTGGGGGTCCTATGTATTTCAATATATCTTTCATTTGGGCTTGTTTCAACCCTGAGACTTTAAAAACAAAACTGTGTTGATTTCATATTGTTATAATTTTGCAATGTAATGTAGATTCCTAGGGATATATTTTATCTATACATAAGATATTCAGTACATGAAAATCATTATATTCATTGAAATTAAAAATGGCAAATAATAAAAGCAATTAGAATATTAAAGTAGTGATATCAGTATTTAAAGTTTCTCTAAGTTTAGAAAATTATTTAAGAACTAGTGACTGAAAATAGCATTTTAAAAGTTGTAGTCAGAGTCACAAAGAAAAGAAGTAAACACGTTTGTTGACTGGACTTTGCTTTGAGAAAGGTCTACTAGCCTGCTTAGTGAAATGATTTTTTTTCTGCCAGTATCTTCCATAAATGAATGAGATCAACTAGATAATTATAAGTGCATTTGTTGTAATAATTTTTTTTGAGTTTAAGTTCACCATTTCTGAAATACTGTTTTAGCTTGCTAAATCATCCACATCAGTATAGTTAGAAGCAGGTATAACAGTGTGGTATATAACAACATGAACTTTTGATATCTGTTACTTGAAACACAGCTAGTCATTTATTTTCATCTGAAGGGCTATATTGGGTTTTGGCCAATGAATAATGTATACATTATTCCTAAGGCAAAGTTATTCACCTGTTGGAAATCACATAAATGCCAAGCCCTTCTTATTCACGGCCTGATTGGAAATTATTTAATGGCTTTTTACTAGTGTTTAGCCAAACTGAGAAAATTGTATCTAATCTGTTATTCCCCGTTGTTTTTAGGTGTTTTGTATAAGAGGAAAACACTACTAATAAGATAAACATCATGTTTAAGTATCTGTAGTTTCCATTACATATTTATTTCAAGCCAAGCTACAAAACTTGTTTAAGGAAGATGGTCATAGTCTTGTCTTTCCTTTTCTTTTTTTCTTTTCTTTTCTCAAAAATAAGGGCATATTGATATTTAGTGCATGGGCATTTTTGTTCATTAGATTCAAGAAGACAAATTACAGAGCTGGATATAAATCTTAACATCATGTTTACATCTATATTCAGAAGTACTTGTACTTTACTGTCCATTTAACCAGATGTTTCTTATCACTTGTTATACCATTGTAACAGGTAGTTTAGTAAGGCCATAGTCTAAAATGTATGTTCCAAGTTGTATCAAATATATAATTGATCAACTGATGGACTCCAGTGTGTTCCAGCCTTTATATATGTGATTAACTGATTTCCTAAATAAGTCCTTACAGCTCTCATTCTTAAAATCAGTTTTCTTTCTCCCAAGACATTTGAGAAATAGGGTTGAAAGAAAAATATATAGATCCTCAGTTGCTGCTTAGACCACATTTATCCAGACCATATTTGAGGAGTTGATAATCCTAATTCTCTTCAGTTCTTATTTTTTTCAAAATGTCTCCCTGGTCCAGTTTTATTCATAATTACATGCAGTGCACAGACTGTTAATAACAATCAATTAAGAATCCCTTGGCCTTCTATGGTCCACATTCTAATCAAGAGCAGCCAGAATAATGCTGGCTATGAGCTCTGCCAAATAGACCATTAGCCACTGATGGTTTGTTTCAGTTAAAACCTCTACTTGCAGTAAACGACTGATTTCAACACGACAAAGTAATAACATGTTATTTAGGTGCTTTGTTACCTGTAGTCAGGCAGGCTAACTCTTTTACTTCAGTTCTTACATAGATATCATAAATTTCAAGGTTAAATAATAAGAAATCATGTAATAGATAATAACCAAATTATTAAAAGTAGGAAATCCTTAGCTATATAAGTCCACATTAACAGAATGATTTATAGGGGGAAACTAATAAAAGCCGCAGAGTCACTTTATCATTTAATAGGGAGGAATCCTATCACAAAAAATTTCCTTGCCAGATACATCCTCAAGAGAGATTCTTTCACATAAACTAAATAGAAGCATAGAACAAAATGCAAGAAATTATGTTGCCAGATAAAAGGATGAGCCTTGTGAGTTAAAACCATGCATGCATGAGCAGGGGAAGATTCCAAGACCATGAAGGGTGTTTTTGTGTACGTTTGTGTGTTTTTTAAATGAAACTTGACTGCAATGCATTCCCATAGTGTTTGATCACGGTTTAACGTGTCTAGCTCTCTCATTAGATTGTGAACTTGTAGAGGTCAGGAACTCCGCAATATGGCATATTTTTCAAAGGAGCACGGTGTGCAACTTACACTCTAAAGAGCAGAATCCACCGTGTTTCCTGTGTTTTAAGTTGACAAGCACCATTTGGGAAGAACCACTGAGTGAACCAGGCTCATGTTGCGCTGCCTGGGGCTCATTTTCTATGACTTTTGACTTGTTTCCTTAAATCATTTTCCTGGAGAAAATTTGGATTTTATTCCCTCTTAAGATTAAACATAGTTTAACAGTTACAGCTGGTGTGATTACAAATGAACAGTCTGAATAGGAACCTTCAATTCCATTTGTAAATATAAACTTGCCGACTTCTTACAGGCAGAGTGAAGGCATGCTACTGTTTTGTTGAAAAGTATTTAAAATGTAATGACTATAACAATACAAACTATATTTGTATGTAATACTTTAAAAAATCTGTCTTTATACATGATTCCCTTTTTAAAAGGAAGTTGTTGATCATTTGAAATATGGACTCGGCCACATTAGTAAATCATTAATACCCTTAAGCAAATGGCTCTGCAAATAATGGCCATTTCTGAAACCTTCACTTTGTACAGTTCCTTACTTTCAAAGATGTACTAAACATTTCCCTTTGAATGCCTCATTGTTACTTCAATCTCAACAACTTTATTTCATCATTTTTCCAACAAATATAACTTTCTCTACATAAGTCTATCAATAGCATTATTATTCTCTTAGACATTCAAGGCCCAAATCTTGAATTTTCCTTTATCTTTCCTAAATCCATATCCAGGCATTTTGCAAACTCTCCCTCTGCCTTGCATTCATTCTACAATTTACTCACCCTTAAAGAACAAGTCAAATTCTATTTAATTTGTCACATTAATTTTCCATTGTCACAACCTACCTGGCTTTATTTTCTATTGTCATTTCTTAGAACTCTAAAAAATTTGCAAAAAAAAAAAAACTTTAGAAGTCATTTTAGGTTTCTCTCTAGAAAGATATATAGAAAAAAATCATAAAAATTATTTTGGGTTTGTATTAATAGTTAAGTTAGAGAATAAAAGCAATCCTACAATGTAAAAATATATCTTTAACCATTAGTATTTTTTTAATTTTAGGAAATGGAAATAATTGCTTATAATATATACTTCTGTTCTTTTAATAAATTTATTTTTTATTTATTTTTACTTTTGGCTGTGTTGGATCTTTGTTGCTGCTCCTGGGCTTTCTCTAGTTGTGGCGAGTGGGGTCTACTCATTGCAGTGGCTTCTCTTGCTGCAGAGCACGGGCTCTAGGCGTGCGGGCTTCAGTAGCTGTGGATGGTGGGCTGTAGACTGCAGGCTCAGTAGTCATGGCGCACGGGCTTAGTTGCTCCCGTGGCATGTGGGATCTTCCCAGACCAGGGCTTGAATCCATGTCCCCTGCATTGGCAGGCGGATTCTTAACCACTGCACCACCAGGGAAGCCCTACTTTTCTTCTGTCTTTAAGTACTTGTGCTTCCCAGAATGTACTATGCTTTCATGATTTTAAAGAATTAGCGCTGTTATCAGTGGTGCTCAAATTGATTTTCCAAAACAATCTTCCTTAAGAAAATTTAGATTTCTCTCTCTCTTTCAAGATTAAAAAGCCTTAAAAAATTATAGCCTATATGATTACAAATTACTAAGTTAGAATGTAGTGTCTAATTTGATTTATATTTATTAAATTTAAACATGTTTTCAAATTTCATTAGTGACAACTCCCAAAAATCTCAACTAACTTTTATCATTTCATGACCATAGGGCATTTATATTACTCCTTCTTCCTGAATATAATAATTAAATAATTCATAGGTGTCATTTCCAGAGTAAGTGGGGAAAATCTGAGATTAAAAATGGAGGTTATTAAAACTGTAGCACCTGAAGTCTAAAGCTTGGAGATAATTATTAAGAACATTCATTTCTCAAATATTTTGATACATTAGCTCTTATATGGAAACTAAACTAGTTTAGGATATTGTTAAAATCCTTAAAATGTTTTTGTCATATCATGGGCCTCCCAGAGCCATCCAACTTTTATACTAATTATTTTTTCTTGGCTACATGCTGTTTTAATTACATTCATTATTTCTTTCATTCTGCAAAATCTTATGCATGGAAGTGCTGGTGGCCTGGTACATAACCATTGTTTTTTCCTGCTGTGCTAATGGCTTAAGTCCAAGTTGAGGTGCAAATAAAATGAGTTTAGAAGGCTAAATTTGGCCCCCAGTTAATTTGCTTCACAAACCTGCTACCTACTTTTTGAGTGTGTCAAAAGCTGGCTCAGTTACAAATCTATGTTCATAAAGAACCCAAAATTTAGACTGAGATTTATGAACTTGTATCCTTAATGCTTATCAATGATGTTGTCAGCAGGAAGCTCAATGAGAGATTTCTGGGGGAAAAAAGAGAGGAATTGCAATGTATTGTGATCCTTATTAGAAGTTAAATATATTTTAGCAAGAAGAAATAACAGATTAGGAGGAAAATATTTAGTAAAAATAAGGAGAGAGAAATCAGGTCAGAAGCATTTTTGACAACTTGACATACAGGAGTTCTCAGTTACCTTTGGTTAAAAGTATCCATACTGTCACATTTCTACTTTCTTTAATTTTAGACGAAAAGAAAGATAGATATTTCCTGTTGACATCAATGGTCTCTGTTCCTTTTGTATGCTCTGTTTTTGGTGTGCACCTTGATCCTTTCTTCTCCTTTTTATGTTCTAAATGAAATGGCAGCACAAACTGAAAATTCCCCTGAATCACAAATGGCTCAGAGTTATAACCTCTCTCTGTGATAGAAAACATCTCAAAAAATAAATAAATGTAATCACAAATAAATACTTTAAATGAATGATTTTTAAAAGTGTTCAACAATATATTTTGTATTACTCTTTAGGAATTTATAGTATATATCTATATTATCTATTACATTTTAAGTTTGTCTCTTTTAGGAATCACAGTAATTGGCATATACAGAAGATGCTCTGTTCCTAGGTCAAGTAATTGAAAACAAGCCCCTAAAGACACTCTTATTGTGTCTCCACAGCATATTTTATTCGATCCATAATATCTGAAGACTCTTTGGGGTTTGTTTCATTTGTTAAACAGATAAAAACTTCAGTACACATTTTTTATCATCACAGAAGAAAGATGCAAATTAAGACCTCCACTCTCTAGAAATTAACCTTCAAATGTGCAAGACAGATTAGTGCACACATCTGTAAATTCTGTGAGATTCTTGCTTTTTATTTTATGGTTATTTTATTTGGTGTTTGTTGCTATTGATAGCAAACAACAATTTCATATATAAAAACCACAGAATAAAACAGAATTGGAAACACTTCAGAAGAGTGAAACAGATTCTAAGAAACTATTTTAAATCAATTTTCAATATTATTGATCGGCCTCATGAAATGGGCAATGAGATTTAAAAAGAAAAGGTAAATAAAAACCCAATATACTAAAGAAGATCTCCAGAGAAGACTTCAGAATTCTATTATTAGAATGACAAAAGAATGTTCATTCTTTAAAACTCGAGGTGATTATCCTTGTCTTGGAAAAGTTGTGCAGTGCATTCACCTTCCATATCCATAGCTAGAATGACTACAGCATTTCAGGCAGGCAACCGACAGACAGGCTTGACCAACTATACAGCCTTAGAGTAAAAACTGAAATAATTTCTCTAAGTATGCTTAATCAAATATCAAAGCATGATTTTTATATCTCCATGCTTACTCAATAAAAGTTTAACTCTTTAAGAAAACAATTGAATAAAAAGAATAAAGAACATCATACTTAAACTCTACAGAATTTGGTTTTACACCATACATATATACCTACATATAATTGTCTCCATTTCATCATCGTTCATTGCTGTCATTTATTGCTTAACTTAACCCTGACTTTCTCCCAGGCTATGGTGGATTTAACTCACCCTAAATTTCATTAACTGAGCCTCTATCATGAATCCAGTATGCTTTGGTGTATCCAGTGAACTTGGTCTTAAAAGTTCTTGCTATGGGTTACAGTTCGATCCTTGATTTTAATCTAGAAAAAGAGACTATTAACAGTTTACAATCTTTTTAGCAAAGATCACATTTGTCCTTTGGATTTTTCTGCCTTTCTTTAGCTTCTCCTGTCTCATGACATATAAAAAGAAAAGAAGTAGAAAGGAAATAAAAAGAAAGAAAAAAACATAGAAAGGAAAACAAGACAGTAGTGTGGCATTGCTGTTGTTTGACAATCAGACGTTTTTCTTCTACCAATCAGTGTTTTCCAAGAATTGATCTTAAGTTTTTTTCTGAGCTTTCTGTTTTAGGAGCACTTCCTCAGATCTCTCATTTTTCATTTTCTTTCCTTCTCTTTTGGTAGAGAATGGCTACCTAATGGCTTTCTCTACCTAAAGTCTGTCCCACTGTAAGCACAGAAGGCCACCTAGAGTTTCTAATCTGGCCTCTGACACAGCTCTTTTCTACTATAAAGTTTTAAAATTAAGGAAATCTCACTTTAAACTAGAATATAACTAGAAAATCCACATTCACTAGGTATTAAACATTTTTATAATATAAATAGAAAATGGTTTCCTTTTACTCTCAAATCGACATTTATTTTTCTTTTGATAGCAAATTGATCTGTGAATGCAATTAGCCACACACCAAAAAAACTGCTACACACACTGCCCTTCCATCATCTTTTTGTCCCATTGGACCCACAGTGGATTGAGTGATACCTGCCCACGTTGTTGAGGACAGTTCACTTTACTCAGTCTACTGATCCAAATGTTAACCTCTTCTGGAAACACCCTCAGAGATAAACTCAGAAATATTGTTTTACCAGCTACCTGGGCATCCCTTAGCTCATCAAGTTGATGCATAAAATTATCTACCCAGAGTCCAAGGATGAAAACATGAAGATCTTATTGAAAGCTAAAATATCAGCTGGCAGAGATAAAGGAAAGGAGAATAAAAAGAAATAACACAGAATTTAAAATATTAAAAGCCATACAGAGTAGCATATCAATTAGTGCTGAGGAGGCCCTTGAGAGGCTCTTTCCAAATATAGAGGAAGAGGGAAAATAGACGATAATGTTAAGAGAAAAGATGATAGCACTGGAAGACGGATAATTGAGGTTTAATATTCTAACAACATTTATTATAGTGAGGTTAACAGAAGAAATGATATTTCATAGAAACAATATTCAGAGATACAATAGAAGAAACGTTTGCTGAACTGAAGAAGGATCTAACTATGTAGATCACAAGGGCTCATATATATATATGTATATATATCTATATACATATATATATATACATATAGATATAAAACACATATGCTAATAGTTTTAAGATTTCAGGAAATAAAAGATCTCATAAGCACTCGGGCAGGAAGAAAAGGAATGGATTACTTAGCTAGGTAAAAAAATCAAATTGTAAAAATGAGTTTAAATATTCATGTTCTGTAGAGCCACTTTTTAAAGAACTACCCTAGCAACTTGAATGACTGAGCCTTTATTCAACAGACATGTCAACAGAGAAATGTGCCTAGCTTTATCCAAAGAATTTTGGAGAAAGACAGTGCATGACATCTCATAAATCTGGGCAAAAGAAATACATTCTTTAAGTCTGTGTGAGAAGATTGTTTTTGAGCCAACATTCTAGTTAGATTATCTTCTTATTTATGGGATGTGCAATTCAGGTCAAATTCTGACATTCAACACTTAGGTTCCCATGAGAGAGAAGAAGGTGCTTTCTATCTGTAACTGGAGCAGAATTTGGCAGAATTGCCTTGTGAATAAATCTGTGAGTACTACACACAAAGAGATAAAGTGAGAGGTGTACTCACAAAAAACATGGAGTTCCCTATTTTGGAACTGCACATCAGACAAATCTTGTTCCCATTCTATTAAAATCAGTAGCACCTAATAAAATTGCTTAATTTATAAAATGTTTACAAATACCTAATACATAATGACTTACTCAAAGAACACATTCTAAATGAATGTTAAATGAATCAACATGTGTTTAAATCTATGAAGAAAACAGGAAAAGACAACAGGTTAAAGGAATACGCAATCTGCTCCATCCTTCTTGGGCTTTGAATTTGATTCCATTGTTGACTGTTTTTCTCCCATCCCAGGCTCATGTAGGCTTTTTTTTTTTTTTCCGGTAGGCGGGCCTCTCACTGTTGTGGCCTCTCCCGTTGCGGAGCGCAGGCTCAGCGGCCATGGCTCACGGGCCCAGCCACTCTGCGTCATGTGGGATCTTCCCGGACCGGGGCACGAACCCGCGTCCCCTGCATTGGCAGGTGGACTCTCAACCACTGCGCCACCAGGGAAGCCCTCATGTAGGCATTTTTTAAACTTCTGTGATGGTTGCTCCTCCTCTGCTCTTTATAAATTCTTTTGTGCATGTCTTTATTGCTTCCAACATTTTACACATACACACACACACACACACACACACACACACACACACACACACATACACACACCCCAGCTCTCTCAGATCTAAGCAGACATTGGAGATCACCATTTGATCCTTTTACCATGAATGTAATCTCTACATTGCCACAACTTAGTTTACACTTTTACTCTCCTTGTCTCCCCCTGCCCATAATCAACTACCTACAACACATATGCCGTTAGAAACATCTTTCAACGTTTTAAAAAAATTATTATACTTACAAAAATTTGAAAAAAAATTCTTACCCTTCTTTCCTAAGAGAAATCAAGTTAAACAAAATGATGATTTAACTTGATTTTTTAAAAATTCCTCTGTCTCTTCCCACCACCATCATTTTGTATGAACTCACCATGAGTTCCCTTTTGCTGTAAAAAGAATTGTATGGCCTTCAGTGTCTAGGCATTCCAATGGATCTCAGAAGGATGACTTCACCCTCTAAAGCACATGTTCATTCCCCTGCACGTGGAGCGAAGTAGAATCTATCCTGCGCACCAGGTCCAAATCCCCGACCTGGCCTTCCTCATCTGCTGACCCCTTTTTACCTGTCAGACCCAAATCCACCCACTACTCCTTAACAAGTAGTCTCCTCTATTTCCTGTAGGTCCTTGTGACATTTTCATGTCATGAGAATTCTGTGAGAAGATAGAAGCAAGCTGCTTAGCAATGGGCTTGTCATATAGGAAACATTTATTTAAGGCTAGTTTTTATTTCTCCTTAGAATTAGTGCTAAGAGAACTTCAGATATGATAGACTTGTTTCCCCACTGATTGGTTGCCTGAGGTCATGTCTTATGTTTTATCACCGCAGTACCTTACTGAGCACGTCATAGAAATCTATTTGTTTGCAATTTCTGAACTTTATGAAGAGATGTAATTAGCTGAATTTATTTATTTATTTAACTTCATTTTTTTAACATCTTTGTTGGAGTATAATTGCTTTACATCGTTGTGTTAGTTTCTGCTGTATAACAACGTGAATCAGCTATACATATACATATAGCCCCATATCACCTCCCTCTTGCATCTCCCTCCCAGCCTCCCGAATTAGCTGAATTTGATTTTTTTTTGATCCTCTAGCATCTAAAACTTAGAGACCAAAAGGAGGTGACTTCTAATTTACCAAAGAAATAAAATGAAGTATTTGTTGTATATATACACATAGATATATATACATACATTGCAAAATATAGATTACATACATCAACATTTTATTATACAATCCCATTTAAGATTTCTTCTTTTTTCAATACTCTTTTTATTACTATTTTCTATTTTTAAAAAAGAATACATGTCACCCCAACATTCAATACATGTTTTCACTGAAATACAGAAAAAAAAAATGGATTTAGCTTTCCTAGAGAGTATAAATCATGTTCATATCCACACCAGGATATTTTGATTTATAACTGAATTCAAAGGAATAGATTACAAATATACACTAAGTAATGAGGAAGAATCTAAGCAGGTATCATAGAACTCTAAACCCTCGAAAGACTAATGACTGTCCTTGCATTTCAGAGTAGATAAATGTAATCATACAATTACATTGATGGGCCTTTAAAGTACAGCTCTTTGTGGATTATAAACATTGAGAATGAAAGAAAAGACATAGCTAAAATATTGCATCAATAATGAATGATGAGAACCAAAAGGTACTGGAGGACTGCATTCACAGTGTCATTACTATGCAAGTCAGCTTCCTAAACTAAGAAGTGAAATAAAATAAAAACCATAGGCAACGTCTCTGTGAGTGCAACAAAATATAAATGATTTTTCTGTGTTTATTTCATTTGAGGTATGTAAGTAATTTTATTTCTCTGACTAAAGTTATGAAATAAGGCCACCAGCAATTTACAAGCAATATATATATATAATATATATATATATACAGTATTATATCAAGCTATTGTTGTCATCACTTTCTATGTATTGTGTTGGTATCAATATTCCCCATTATTAAATAAAACGATAGTAAAAAAAAAAACAGATTTTATATGTGTACAGATTTCAGTTTCAGAAAGTGGTTTTATGCAATGACAGTTGCTATGACTGAGAAAAGTAATAAACAAATGGCCTGTTAGTGACCTGTTGCATCTTGCATACCTGGTTTGGTTTTGAGACAGCCTAGTAGAGTGCAAGAAAGTGCAAATGGGTTCAGGGGAGAGTTATCTTCTAACATAATCCTTGTTCCTTACTGTGTGACCTTGGGTTGTGACTTTCCCTCTTTGGAACTCAGTTTCTTCATCCATAAAATGAATATCGTAGAATGGATGATCTTAAGATTCTCTTCCACATAAAATGCCTTATTGTGATATGGAGAGTATGTGATAAAATTTTTAATGATAGGTTTTTCATGAAGGATGTGTATGAATTTGAAAAACTTGGGAACTTAAGGCAGACCTACAGAGCCTATTTTTTTGGTACACATTTTTTTTTTAAATGAACTACATGAAAACACTTTAAAATCAGAATATTTTACATTAAAGAAATGCATATTTCATAATTCCTTTGAATAAATAGATCTGGAAATGCTGAGCATATATTCTGTCACTCTACATCTCAGGTTTAGGTGATGGAAGAGAGACTTTCCCTATAAAATGGAGACAACAATACCCACCTAGCAAGTTCACTGTGAAAACAGAAATAAGCATGTAAATTACTTAGCACAGTATTTAGCACACATGGGCTCAAAAACTAACAACTATTATTATTATTGCTGTTATTTTCATGAATTAATAATAAGAAAGAGGAAAAGCGTTTGGAGTTGAAGTCTTCCATTTCTTTATAACTACCATAGTTTTGGTTATATAAGCAGTCCTGTTTACAGAACACAAATATGATTTGCTGCAGATCTAGGTTTTATTATGATTAATCAATAATATTGAAGTAGAAACCCAATCATCAAAATTAGGTTGATAACTGAACAAGGGATACATACATTCCAACTTTTTCATCATCCTTGGAGGAAAATGTGATACTACAATACATTTTATGAGAGGAAGATAACTTTTCAACTAAAGATGGCTGGATATGATCTCCCTTAGGCAGTTATTCCACTGGGGAGTCTGTCCCAGTGTCTTGAGGAAGTCTTTCCAGTTTTTATGTGTATTAAATTTCATAATATCCAATTTAGAAAAAAAACAGGAGGAGGAATCCTCTAGAATTTAAATATAGGAGTACAATTCACAGCTTCTCAATTTCTCCAAAAGAACACAAAGCAAGAAACACCTTTTATATTTTTTAAAGTAAAAATGTGAAATGGTAAAGGGTAATGGGTCAAAAGAACTTTTGAAGAGTTTCTGAAGCCTGAGGACTTTTTCTTTGGATCATGTATCTTTCCAGGCTCTTGCTCTGCTGTGTCTAATTTGCATTGTACAGGAAGTGCTCTGTGCACCTAACTCCTGCTTCCCCTCCTTCATCTTCTGAGTACCGCTACATTTTGGAACACTTCTCTCCTGCAATGCCCTTCTTTGCCTTGGGCCCCCTCCATTGCACCAAATTATGATAAGTTGAAGGAATTTAGGTGCTCCTGTTACACTGGCCAAATGAATAGCTTAAAGGAAACCACACGCCACTAATTGCCATATGCTGTGTTTTTGATCACTAAGTTATGGCCTAACAGTTCATACCATGAAGCCTCTCGCGTCTCAGTTGCCTGAGGTTGCTTGGCATGAATAAAAAGGAAAGAAAAACTTAAAATACCCCCTGAAAAACTCTCGATTGAACATTTTTCTAATAACCCCATACCCTTACACTTAGTCACACCATTAAATATTTATTTTCATCTATTTTAGCATTTAATTGTCAGCAGCTTCTCTTGATTCTTTTTTCCCATTTGGTTTTCTGAAGACATGGTCATTTATTAGACAATAATGGTATAAATAAAGCAACTTCTCACACATGAAGCATTGTGAGAAACAAAGGCACATATTAGGTTGATTACAGCTTCAAAAGTTCTCTATAACTAAGAAAAGGGTCACATGGCTTATTACATTAGCTCACAAAGGATTTTCTTTTCCACATATTAATGATACCTGTCAAAAGATTTTTTAGAAGAATCTGTTTTTAAAATTCAAATGTACTATTATGCAAAACTGCTATTTAGTATTATCCCCTAGAATGTAAATTTCATAAGAACAGAGACTTTATATGTTTGTTACTCCTTAAATAGCACCTTAGTATATTCTCAAAACTTATTGAATGAATAAATGAATACATGAGTATTTCTGGCCTTGATGCTCCACAATATGTTGATTACTCTTTCTAGGGATGATCATGAAAGACTGATTTTGCTCTGCCCTTGTATTCACTCTTCACTGTAGCAGTGAGTATAGATACTATTCCGATAACCTTTGGTACATTCACTTACAGAAAGAAATGTAACCACTGTACTAGTGTCCTGTGGCTGCTGTTTTACAGATTGGGTGTCTTACAACAGGAATTTATTCTCTCACAGTTCTGGAGGTCTGCCATCAAGATGTCAATAGGGCAGCACTCCCTCCCTCTAAAGGCTCGAGGGAGAATCCTTCCTTGCCTTTTCCAGCTTCTGGTGAATGCAGGTCTTCCTTGGCTTGTGGCTGCAAAACTCTGGTCCCTGCTCCTGTCTTCACATGGCCCTCTTCTCTTCTCCCTTTATGTCTTTCCTCTGTGTGTCTCTTATAAGGACACTTATCATTGGATAATCCAGGTTTATTTGGATAATCCAGGATGATCTCATCTTGAGATCCTTAATTTAATTACTTTTGCAAAGACCCTTCTTACACATAAGGTCACATTCACAGGTTCCCTGGGTTAGGTTGTGGGCATATGGCAGGAGACACCATTCAACACATTACACTACCCTGATATCAGGAATAGTAAAGATGTACTTCAACTGATTAGACGATGAGTTTAAAAGAGCACTTGGATGGAGTTCTAGGACTTCGCCTTGAGGTTAAAGGGTGAACTGCTTAGCATGACAGCTTTCCAGGAAATGGAGTATCTCTGTGGCCAAGGAATGGAGAAATAGTTGTTAGCAATCAGATTTGCAGCTGGTGACTACAGTAGGCAGAAGAGAAATGTATGTTAAATCAACACACACACACACACGCGCTTACACACAACTGTGACCTACAGAACTTCATTATCATCCCCCCAGACCTCTGCTCATGTACAAAAGAAGTCAGAAATTTGGAAAACAAATATCTTAGACTCAAAGTTAATATTTTTAAACAACTGAATCAAACTGAAGGAAATATAGACAAAATCTCAAAAGTAGTAAACATTCTTACTAGAGATATATTTCTTGTCCTAAATCAAGTAAAAAATCTTTATTTTCAAGTGGCTTTGGAATATTATAAAATGACCATATATTAGGCCACAGAAAAACTACCAAGACAAAGTCCAACACAGAGACCTAATTATTTTCTGATAAAAATGCAATAAAGTTTCTGATAAAAATGCAATAAAGAAAAATAAATAACAGAAATAAAAAACAAACAAAACACATAGTTTGGGATGAAAATAATCTCTCTCCTTTAAACTATGCTTGGATTAAAAAGAATATCAAACCCAAACTTTTGATAAGTGTAAGAACTGTTATGAAAAATATTATAATTTAAAAGAAGCCTTGTTTTAAAGAATCCAGAAATTTTAGAAGAAAAAGAAATTTAGCTACATGGAAACCAAAAGTTTTTACATGGGAAATATTAAAATAAATACATATACACATAAAGTCAAAACAAGTGACAGTCTAGGGGAAAATAATGTAACAGACAAATGGCTGGTTACCTTATTTAATAAGGATCTTTTTAAGTAGTAAGCAAAGACCAACCCACAAATTAAACAATGAGGAGATAATATGAACAATCAATTCATGAGCAAAGAAATAGGAGTGTTTTATAAACCTAAAAATAAGCTTAATCTTAATCATAATTTTTAAAATGAAAATCAAAATCACAATAACTAGTACTTGTATAGCTTGTTTGCTTGTCAAAGATTACAATGCCTAATGAGACACTGTTGATAAAGAATATGGGTATTCCTTAAGTGGTAATAGAAAAAATAATCCAAAGCTTTTAGAGAGTAATTTGGCAATATCTAAAACATGCAAACTTTTTGATCTAACAATGCAAGTTATTGGAATTTATCTTGAAAATATGCATATGCAAATATATCTACTTGTGCAACAATGTATGCAAAAATAGTTTTCTCTGTGGCATCAATGAAGCTAGGTTTTAGGGCAGGAGGGAGACTCTGGTGTATTCTTGTTACCAGTTTAAATTTTCTTTTACCAAGTACATGCCTTATTGTCATGATGTAAATAAATAAGCAGTTGAATTAATATGCGAATAGAAAAGTAAGTGAGGAAAAAAATGAATAAACAGTAACTGCATTTTGTGTGTGTGTGGGAAGCAAAGTAAGAACATAGATTCAGCAGATTTCAGGCAAAAGGCAAAGGCGATGTAAACCTAGACTTGGCAGGGCAGTGAGAAATGGTCTCACCAACTGGAGCAGCTTAATGAAAAGGATGAAATTTCACAAGCTCTTTAAATAATGTGAGAGAGATTTGAAGATTCTTCCTCCACCAAAACACACACACACACACACACACACACACACACACACATGATATCTTAAGCTCAAAAAAGACATAAAATCCAAACTAATGTATAAATGTGTATAAAATTATATTTTTGTGAGAAGTTATTAAAGCTGTTATTCAAATAAAGGAGGAGTATGCTTGGATTATTAAAGATTCTCTCCTTTTCTCTCTCTGATGTGCAACACATGAAACAAGAATGCCTGAACTTGACTAATACTGGCCACAGAGGATTTTTCATGCTAAACAAGGCTTTGACAAACAACATGACTTTCAAGGCAGATAAATCTAGACCCAATGTTAGCAGGCACTAAAAACATCAGCCCATCTTTATCTTTGATGGTTCCTATATTCAGCAGGAAAATGTTCTTTTTCAGTTGAATGCATTTAAATGATAAATAAATAGCTGTGAACTGAATCCTAGAAGAAAAGAGAAAAACAAAAACAATCACTCTTGGGTTGTTTTATGTGACATATTAAAGATTTTCTGGAACTTCAAAATAATACATACCATATGCTTTATAAGTTATAACTGTGGAGGCCAAGTTTTTAGTAAATAAAAATAAAAAACAAAATACAATAACGGAAAAAGGTGACTTCTAAACACTAAATTTTCTAATCAGAGTAACACAGTTGAAAGATATGTTAAAGGTTGTCTAATAGCCTGATGTTTGGATTTCTCTCTTAAAAATCTTCACTAAGAGTTGATTGTCTAATATGATTGAATACCTAGCAATGATCTACAATCTGGGCCCTACATATGTCTGTGTTCATAGACTACATGTCTTCCTAGATGCCACCAAAGATAGAAATTCTGCAAACATTAATAAGGCTTGGCATGAGAAGCAATATAAAATTGAGGGATTAAGAGTCTGTCATTTCCTTGTTCATTGATTTTTTTTTAATTTGCCTGGCTCACATCAATATATTAATATATACATTTAAATATTATAATAGCTTATTACAATTTCAGCAAATAGAATCCCCGTTGTTAATGATAACAGGTCTATTGCTTCACTTGTATAACTGTGCAGGGGGCCCACGTGGAACTGGAAAAAGAGATGGGAACATGGAGATGCATTTAGTTAAAAAGAGAGAACATGACAGGTGGTAATGGAAGGGGAGGAAAGGAATAACAGTGAAAATTATATAATTTTATTAACTACTAATTTTGGAGTTGAAGAAACAGCCTCCTCAAGTCACTTTTTAAATCTCTGATCTCAGTTTTCTCATTTTTAAAATAAGGATAATCAGAGTTTTTGTTGTTGTTCTTGTTAATAATTAAATTACTTATTCCGCAAAATATTTGGTGTCTTACGGATATTGAGGACTTGATAATAAGTTAATTATTATTATCATTATGATCATCATTACTAATGCTGAGAATTGCTGAATCTTCTCCCTCACAAGAAAGAAAGAAATATCCTAAGAACAATTGAAAGATGAATTCATTAACTCCATCTGTCCCCAACTTTTCCTGAGATGCTCAGTATGGATACTCTAAACTAGTGGATTCATCTTAAAAACTCAAAGATAAATAAAACTAAAATTCCATTTCTTTTTCTTATTCTTCCTTAAATCCTTCCTAGTCTTTAACCAAGTCTCCTAAAAATAAAGGCTGCTTCCTACTTATTCTACAGAATCCCTTTTCACTGATTCTGATCAAAATGAATATACTGCTTGTTCTTTTTTCAAGAATCTATTAAAATGCCCAGCACTTCATAGGTGTGTGAAAAAAGATTAACCGAGGAGGAAGGGTGCCTTTGAAATTTTTCCATAAAAATGCAAAAGGAAGTAGTTGATCCTTTCTTCAGGCCAGTTGATCTGACCTTGTTTAGTTTATAGGACATGTAAGAGCCCATATCCTTCACCTATTCATTCACAACACTCTCAGGAGACTAGCAGCAATTACTGAAATCCTGTGTTGGTCCATTTCAAGAATTAAAAGAAAAGAAGACGACCTGGTTTTATATTTTCAGCCCCCTCCTCCAAGATAATTTAAACATAAGCTCATAGTTTTCTGACAACAGTTCAAAGTCTTTGCTTTAAAATGACAGAATAGTAGAGCTGACCAAGCGTGTGTAGGGTTTGGGGTTCTCTTCGTTCAGGTATCCTCAGGTGACCTCTACCTGAAGTCCTGGCTCCAAGTCCCAGTGAGGATTTTCAATAGCAGAATGAGTCAGTGTGGCTTTCCTGCTCCCCATCTTACCTGTCAAGGTCAATTAGGTAAGAACGAAAATTTCTACTCATATGGAAGAGCCCTTTGGATCCACTGCCCCACCTGAGTCTCCTTAGACCTAGTGCCTCTTCCATGGGAAGCATGTTCCAAGGAGCCCCAGTAGGGGACAGCTCTGCTGGTATATTTCCAGAGGAATATTCTGGCCATTTTCTCTGAATTCTCCCCTTAAAAGCCCTTTTAAGGCTTTGGATTACATAAAGGAGAAAATTCAATTAGATAATAACGATCTTCAACACATACTAATCCAGATTTTTATCAAGGCGCGTCTGTCCAGGCTCAAGAGGAGGCTTCATCATTTCATTGTTCAAGCACAGGAACCTCGTGTGTGTGTGTGTGTGTTTGTTGAATTGTGATGTAAAATGTAATTTTTCAGAGCAAAATAGTTTCCAGGCTACTGTAGTTAAGCTATACTGACAAAGTCACAAATGAACCTCAAACACACACACACACACACACACACACACACACACACACACACACACAGGAGCCTCTTGACAGGAAACAAAGTAATTAATACATTGAAACATTGACTAGAATCAGATTTTTTTTGAATTTCATTTACTGAAAAGCCTGTCTTGAATTATCCCATCTCTGTCTCTCTGCATTTCCTGGGGGTCGACTTTGCACCTGATGTTTGAAGTTAGGAAGTGATGAAAGTGGAGGTGTGTTCTTGGCTTTTTGACCCACCACCAAACCAGACGGGGCTTCTTTATACAGCTTATGTGAATTAGGGAGTTTTGACATCTTAATCACAGAAAGAATCCTTTTCCAGATTCTCTATAAATGATCTGAAACAACTTAAAATTTCTTGGAAACATAAAAGCATGAAATAAATTTACTTAGTTTGGAAACGTTCCTTGTTTATTGATTTGTATAACTGTGGACCACATTGCTTCTTCATAGTTATGCACTGCAGAGAAAAACTCTATGTATTTGGATGTACAGTGAATGACAGCTGGAGTTGAACCTTATCAAACCATCCTTTGGTTAGAAAACCTAAATAAGAATTTACGAAAAATGCAGAGTACAAAAGAGAAAGGAGCTTACGAAGTAGCACGTAGCTAGATGTCCCAAGAGCTCTGGCTTTTCACTGACTGTAAATGAAAACACTGCCACTGCTATTGTGTATTCATCTTTCTTGTATAAATGCTAAGCTTATTATATTTCATTCTAATATCATTGGACTGTCGCACAGTTAAGGCCGTATCTCCCTCCATATGATGCAAATTATCAGTGGAAAAGAATGTACTGAGGCCAGAAAGTTTAGAAGCCAGTGCTTAGACAAGCAGGAGAGTGAACTTCTGACTCTCTCTGGGCCCTGCATTTTAGTATAGGAAGGGAAGAAGACAGAGCCAGAGATGAGAGATACAGAGGAGAGAGAAAGAGAGAAGTCATCCTGGACCCTTGCTACTCAGAATTACGGTTCGATATGTAACAAAGGTCCTAAGCCCTAATGGTTCAGAATCTGCATATAATAGGATCCACAAGTGATTCATATGCTCATTAAAATTTGAGGAGCTTCCCAAAATAAAAACAAGTCAGTTATATTTTATTGTGAAATTAGTTGTGTTACTCTGTGGATCCGTTTCTTTAAAAAAAAAAAAACTCTTGAGACAAAAAACAATTTGATTTAAAATTGGTATAGCATCATCTCAAATCTTTTACAGACAATGAAAGAAAAGGTCCCTGTCCAGAAAAAGAGACTCCTTTAAGTCATGGAGGTGAAGCATCAGTAAATAATGGGGGAGAGGGTTCAAGGGCCCAGTGGATCTCTGAGATCGAAAGATAAGGGCCTGAGGTTTGAATGTTCCTCATCACGTGGAGAGTCTGCCTAACATCGAAACAAACAGATTCAAGTTTGATTTTATTAAAGATCACCTTGTGGGTGATCTTTAACTTCCAGGAGTGTTCAGGCTTTGAGTAAACGAAACACATATAAGATCAAGACATATTCCTGAATGCCAGTTTATTTGTTCTTTTACAATAATAAATAAAGCCAACATCTTCACGTAGGCAAGGTCAGCCCAGTTGAATACGAAGCCAGCTTATAACTTTGAAAAAGATTTGTAAATACCAGATCCTACAAAAAAGGAAAGTAGACACCATTGCAATTAGGTAATTGAAAGAAAGTCCTTTCACTGGGATAGCCTTTGACAATGTGGTCAAAGACACTTAAGACCAGTTTTGGCTAACTCCTGTATCTCCTTTGGGACCCTGTATCTCCGTAGGCTAGTCTTATGGAGACATACATTTTTTTTTAAATCTTTTTTCCATTTACTATTGGACTGTGCTATCTTTTAGTGATGCCTTATTTTACTTCCTCAGCATATATGTTAATACAATTTTCTAGGCCACAGGTTTATTCCAATAAATTTAACTTAACTCTGCTTAGATCAGTATTTCTAAACATGAAGTTATAGGTACCTGCATCAAAATCACCAGAGATGTTAAATAATTCAGCTTTATGGTCCCACCCAGAACCACTAAAGCAGAACCAACTGGAACAGTTCCTGGGAATCTGCATTTTTAAAACTCCTCAAATGATATTTACTTATCCAACTAAACTTTTTTTTTAAAAAAAAATCACTGGCTTGTGTCTCTACTCTGATTGCTTAATTAGGAAAAAAAATCTATACCCACCAATTTAAAAGTTGTTTGAGATGGGTGCTTTTAGTGTAGGCCAACTTTTCCAACCCAAATTGATAGTTTAGTTTTACTCTCAGAGGACTAATTTATTTGAGATTCTTAGAAGATTCTTCATTCTGAGGCCCTCAAGTAGTGCTAACAAGTGTATGATCATTTCACATCATCAAAGAATTTCAAATCTAAATCTACGACTTTTTTTCACAGAAGTGCATATCTTATACATATATGATGAAATTTAATGCATATAGACATTCACTTACCAACTGCTTTAAGTAGCTACTGTATGTTAGACCTTTTCAGATGTAATCTTTTTAACGTTTTACTAGTATTTGGTTATTTTTTTAATTTCTTTTCATGAATTTCATTAATGAAATCTTTTTTGAGGGTCTGTCATATATCAGAAACTACCCAATGCACCCAGAATTCACTGTTGGCTAACTCACCGCTGCCAGCTAATGCATGATTCAGTTGTTATTTACAGCATAATCAAATGGAAAGAAATTTCTTCAAAATACAACTCTGTATGGACTTTGGTTTCGCCGAATTTGAGTCAGCAAATCTTGCAAAAGATAAGTGAGGTTAAGTTGTAGTTGATTTCAATACCTATATTTAGCAACATGAGAAGGTCTATTCTTAAAATGTCTAAAAATTATTTTTAAAATTTGTTAAAAAAGAGTAGGCCAGCAACCTGTAGAGAAGTACATTCAGTTTACTGTGCATATTATAAAACAATAAATTATGAACACATGATTCTAATACCAATAGATGACTCTTGAACAGTGAGAAACTAGAGATAACCCTTTACCAGCATAACCAAGGGCATGTTGGTCAAGGGTTGTCATCAGTCTGGGTTCTCATCTCTGTCTCCTCTTTTCCAACCCAAGAAATCCCTGCTGACTTATTGCTTTTTGAAAGTGGGCAGGGTAAGGATAGGAGAGGGCTGTAAGACCAGGTTGTGGTATGGAATCATATCCTGCTTGGGATCCTGGTTAAAATGGAGTTTTACTCTAAGGAGAGCTTATACCACAGTATATCCTAATCAATCCTACTGATACATCTTTCCATTCTCCCT
Organism: Pseudorca crassidens; assembly: GCF_039906515.1. NCBI lineage: Eukaryota > Metazoa > Chordata > Mammalia > Artiodactyla > Delphinidae > Pseudorca > Pseudorca crassidens. The sequence goes on along the minus strand of NC_090308.1, from coordinate 64,192,049 downwards.
CCAGCTTCTCTCTGGGAGGCATTTAGGACAAGTGCAGATTACTTACATCACGTCTAATACTCCCAGGGCAACCCAATGTTATACAGAATACATACAATAGAAATCCAATTACAGTTTAGCATTCCATTTGATTTACTTGTTTTAAAATTCTGACAGATGTTAAATAGGTTCAATAAACTCGACAATAATTTAAAGTCTCTATATTATATTTAAAATAGTTCTGAGGAACTCAGTAAAATGTCAATTTCCCCCTGATTTGCTACTACACTGCATATTGTTTCCTATGAAACTATTAATTTTCCTGCCTCACAGTCTCTATCCTCATCAGTCCACATTTATGTCCCCTCGTTCCTTCAGATGAAGCTCTGAATGGGCTGAAGCTCCCTGTGACATGCCGAAGGCATCACGAGAGCCGGATCCTGACAGCAAGCCAGGAAGATGGACCAGCCATCCATTTGTTAATGTGTCGCACTCGAATTACACATGACTGGCTGCAAAATTAAATTGCTCTTTCAGTATATCAGCAGAGACACAGATACAGCGTTATAGCTCTGTCTTCCTATTGTTTTCGGATCAGAAAATGCTTTACTTGTGTACCCTTGCTAAACTGTGTTCACTGAAAGTGCAGATTGAAAAGGGTATTGATTGCAGCTTTCCCCAGGCCTGGATGGTTCTGTGATTTCAGAAGTGAACATTTAGAAGGAAAAAGTGTGTGTTTCCAGCCTTGGCACCTGGAAAATTCCGGAAACTTTTAAAGACAAAGACTGATAATGAGATGATGCTGTTAAACTTCCTGGGAGTGATCTGTGCAGCTGTGTCCATTCTCTGCTTCCTAATCTAAAGTTCTGCATTCAGGCTTAATAAGTCTTCCATATATAATTCTCAAGGCCTGCAGATACAGTTGCATCCATAATAATGGCTGCTGTACATACAGTGTGATCAAGAGAGAGAAAGCAGGGCCCCAACAGCCAACACATATCACTGGCAAAAGATAAACACCGCAAACTTCAATGATTCAAACTTCTCTACATGAGGTAAATGCAGATGAAGTTGCCATCACTTACAAGGGATTTCAATTATACTTGAATCAAGGTCAAAAAAAATATGATATAGGGCTTCCCTGGTGGCGCAGTGGTTGAGAGTCCGCCTGCCGATGCAGGGGACACGGGTTCGTGCCCCGGTCCGGGAAGATCCCACATGCCGCGGAGCAGCTGGGCCTGTGAGCCATGGCCGCTGAAACTATGATATAAATAAAGACCGCCCAAATGAGAACACACAGAGGCTATTTATCCAGAGCTAGATATAGCAAGGGAGTCAGCCACCACGACTTGTGTTTGGCAGAGACTCCAAGGCAGGCAGGGAGTGAAAATGCTTTATGGTGAGGAGGAAAAAAAAAGGCATCAGGTCTGCTCTGGTTGGAGGGCGTTGGCATGGGGAAGCTGAAGGTGGATACTAGAAGCAGGGCATCCTATGTGATGGACTAAGAAAATATTTGCCTTTCTGTGTTGGTCCTGAGTTAGAAGAAGAGGAAAAATGTATGGAAGCTGGCAGCCACTGAACAGCTCCTGAGTATCTGGGGCCAATTGCTGCAGAGGCTGTGGTTTGGCTTCCTGGGCTGGTTCCCTCAAAGGTTGTGGGTCAGAGTTCTATTGCCACATAGTTTATCCCACCATGGTCCATTTGTATATTCAGTTACTGCAGTGGAAGTGAAAGCAGCATTGTTAACTTCATGTCGGAAGATGGTGGGTAAACATAATACCCAATACTTCTTTTGAGAGTTTACGATCACACACCTTAAAGGCTAATGATAGCAACAGACTGAAAATGGGAAAGGTTCTCCTAGTCTCCTTGGCTTCTGCTAAAGAGGCAGGGAGTCAAAACAGCTCTGAAAATGAATGAAGTGATCTGCTTGTGAGAAACTACAGCCATGTGCTTCAGTAGCTATAGGAACCAGATGATGCTTTGCTTTTGTAGTAGGTCATGAAGGACCTCTCTGTCGTAGGCAAGATGACCAGAGTTGAGAGGCGGAATGGATCTGTGTGAATGACCACGGTCAAGAAGGCTTTCGTGGGGAATGTATAGGTGAAACAAGCCCTTGCAGAGTTGGGCAGGGAAAGAACTGGTGGAGAGACAGTTTATGTACTGTGGATACAATTAGTAAAGGCGTATATTTAGAGATGAGATGGTCAATTTGACTACAGATTCTGCTATGGCAGAATGATAGCAGAAAGTGAAATGAAAGAAAGGTGTAGAAGATATAAAGACTATGAAATGCAGCTCTACTGATGGAAAAGAAAAGGAAAGTAAGAAGTGAAGTTGGTTTAGGAGAATGTTGTATTCAAACCTGGATGTGTATTTTTGGACCTGACAGAAGCAGGATATTCAAAAGGAATTAAGTGTAGGCAGCTGAATGTCTCCCATTATGTTTTAAAATGGAGAATCATGGCAAGTATATATTTGAAATACATTCCAGAGAAGTGATATTTTGAAGCTGTAAATATGTTCCCCTTAGGGAAAGGTTTTACAGAAAAAAGCACACAAATCTCTTGAAACTTGAGTAATGGCCACACAGTGAAAGGAGAAATAAGAATTAGTGGAAAGTTCAGAGAAGTAGGATTAGAAATCCACATATTACAATTCCAAAGAATCTTGGGAAAGTCCATAAAGATGATGGAAGTGGGGGTCATATGAAGTTATCAGGAAGAAGAAACACTATGGAAGGCACTGTACCAAATGTCCTGATGCTATAGTTCAAAATGTTCTTTCATTAGCTGATGAACTAAAATAACTATATTTTAAACACAAAATGAATTTTAAGAGTATCAAGTTTACAGCTTTGGCGGCCTTGTGTGAAAATTGAACACACAGAAAAGGAGGCCTGGCTGCGTCTGTTTGGAAGCCCGCAAGCTCAATTATTTATACATAATTAAAATGAACAAATCAACTGATGAAGTTACCATGCACATGTACCTAATAAATAAGTAGCTGGTTATGTGAGAATATAGGAAAATACATTATAAATACAAATGGTTTCAAACCAGCAGAAATTGACTTCAATCTTTTCTTTAATGTATAATTACTGATATCAGAGGCAGTTTGTGTAACTTTTACCAAAACACACTGAGTTGGGAAGAATTATGAAATGTATAAAAACAGAATAATGAGACTATATCATTGAGAGACCTAGTCACGCAGTTTTTTGAAGAATGAATCTTTACACACCTTTTACAAAGGGACCCTCCTAAGAATTGAAACTCTGCAATTATTTTTAGGGCCAGATTATTTGATCTTTATTTCATCTCTCTCACCAAAGTGTACATAATAAGACATACCTTAGGAAGGAGTTTATTTTTAGTTTATTTATTTTATTTATTTGGCTGCATCGGGTCTTAGTTGTGGCACGTGGGATCTTCATTGTGGCACGCACTTCTCTCTAGTTGTGGCACATGGGCTTCAGAGCACACGGACTCAGTAGTTGTGGCTCAGCCCGTGGGATATTAGTTCCCCAACCAGGGATCAAACCCACATCCTCTGCATTGGAAGGTGGATTCGTAACCACTGGACCACTAGGGAAGTCCAAGGAAGGAGTTTAAAATGAGTATTCATTCCAACCCATACCAGGTATCTTTTCTTAGAGTCTTTATCATTATTCTTTTTTTCACTGAGTACATAGATATCACTCATAATACTAAATGTGATGACTTCATGAGAAAGGATGAATTCCAATTCTGTTTGTGGGTGTGAAAATTGGTGGACGATAAGCAAGAGATATCACAATTTTAAATATGCGTAATTACAACCTAGTATTACATTGTTAAAAATGTAACTATGCAAAACTGTTAATGTAAATTGTATATGCAAAGTAAAATATTGAAAACAATTTAAGCATCTAGTAAAAGAATAGCCAAATAAATTACGGCATATCTATATTATGCAGTAATTTTCAGTTATTTAAAAAATGAACCTTTTAAAAAGTGAAAGTATGATCCAATTCTAAAAAATCAAAATATGATCCCAGAACTCCCCTACTGGCCCCTGAAGAAATCCCAAGATCCGAGATCCCAAGAGATCAGGTTTACTCTGCAAAGAGTGGTCACACAATTATTTGTTATTTTTTGGATACAAGTCCTTTGTGACATATATGTTTGCAAACATTGTCTCACAATATATGACTTACCCACTTATACTTCTTAACAGTGTCTTCTGATGAAAAAAAAGGTTAGTTTTCATGAAATCTATTTTTACTTTTTTAAAATTTATTGTTTTCAATGAACTAAGAAATATTTGTCTATTACCATGCCAGAAAGAAAATGGAAAATATAATTTCCATTATATTTTCTTCCAGAAGCTGAGTAGTTTTAGCCTTTATTTTAGGGCATGTTCCATTTAAGTCAATTTCCCTGTATGATGTAAGGTAAATGTCAGCTTATTTTTTATATCCAGCATTATTTATTAAAGACAGTATCCATTTCCCATTGAACAGAGGAATTGACACTCTTTTCCTTGATATATTTGCTTATCCTTATGTCAATTGCATACTGCTTTTAGAGTAAGCTTTATAGTAAACCTTAAAGTCAGATACTATTTATCTTCCAACTTATTATTTGTTTATTTTTCAAGATTGTTTGGCTAGTAGAGGACTTCTGCAATTTCATCTATATTTTAGAAATGGCTTGTAAATTTCTATTTTTAAAATATACGGGGATTATGACTGGGATTATATTGAATCTATAGCTTTATTTGGAGACAGGAGTCAATTTAAGAATACTGAGTCTTCTAATCTATAAACTTGAATATCTTTCACTTTATCTAATCTTCATTAATTTATCTTATCAAAGTTTTATTGTTTTCAGTGTAGGGATATTAGACAGCTTTAGTTAAAATTATTCTTGAATATTTTATAGTTTTGGTGCTATTATAAGTAGAAAAGAGTTTTCTGAATTTCATTTTCCGTTTGTTTGCTTGTGGTACGTATACGGAAATATAATTGACTTCTACACTTCTTGGATTTATGTTTTTTATAGCACCAGAAGTTTTACATCCATATTACTATAACTTATGATGCATTTTATCTATGGTTCTGATTAAGAAATTAATTGCATTGGATAGAGAATATCAATGCTGTACTATTCCAATCCAGGTGAAACATTCCTAACTTGAATAATTGTGATTAATTACATTGCATTTCATCTAGGCCCAGGCAATACCCACACACTCACACTTTTATATATAAATATATACATCCATTCACATATATATACTGTATATATATATTCATATATATACAATACATACATATATTCAGATAATATATATATACCTGCATTTTATATATATATATATACAGTTCAGTATGTATATGTATACTTATCCATATAAATATAGATACATACACATAAATAACCATTCAATTAATCAATAACTGTGACTATTTTGGGTAGTCCTAGGAAAACTACTTAACTCCTCTGTATTCCACTTACCTTTATGCAAATAAAAGTAACAACTCTAATCTGTACTGGGAAGGTTACTGGGGTTAATAAAGATAATTAAATTTGTTAGGAAATATTTGAGCAAAATTTTATGTCTATATCACACCATTTGATATCTATATATAATTTCTTACCATCTCCCCAGAGTGTGACATTTTCTGCTATTTGTTTTTTTCTAAAATAGTGCAGTGGAAAGTATATTGAAAACTTTGGGCCTGACCAGATTTATTTTTAAAGCTAGCAAGATTAGAATTGCATATTGTTTTAGCCTGGAATAGAGCTTTGGTGTTTTATATTGTTATTATTTTATGTAAATATCTTTGATGGTAGGTTGTCTTAGAAGGTTTTGGTATGATTAGCTCCAAAGTTGTTTTCATAATGAAGCAGAAATGTAAAGTCAAGGGCTAAAATCCTGGTTGTAAGGTTTTTTGCTTTTGTTTTCAAATATTTTTATTTTATTAAGAGGATTTATGCTTGCCCAAATACTCTTGATGCCTAAGTCTGTCAGTTGCCTTTCATAAGATTCTAAGACCACATAATTATAAATGGGAAAAGTTCTTATCTGAACAGCTTTCTGATCATTGGCTTGTTTGCTATATGGGTAGCCATTCTGAATAATGTAATGAGTATTATATTTTCTACTCCACTCCTTCTTTCTACCATGCTGTGATGATCCCAAAAGAAAGCAAAAATATGCCGATGTAATTACAGGTTCAGGGTAGTATCTATAGGAGTTTAATGCAGTTTCTTATGCTTCGAAGGATATAAGCCTTTCAATTAATCACAGTTTGAATTATCCAACTGGTTATTTTAATTTCTTCTTATGCATTGGAGATTTTTTTCCCCTTCTTTTGTTAGTTTTAGAAATAGAAAATATGCTCAGTGGACATCCTACCTCTTAGCTCCAAAGGTATATCCCATTCTTACCCTGGTTTAAAATTTGTCTATTTTTGTGAAAAATGAGGTAGCAATTTTTAATATTGCTGCTCAGCAATCAGTACTGAAACATAGATCTGGATTTTTGTGAACTTTACATATTCATGACACAATTTTTTTAAATGCAGTGCTGTCATTAATATTAAATACTTTGGAGCCAAAGTAATATTATCTCTGTGTTATACCTTACACATTTAATATATTATGGCAATGAGTAGGTAGTAGATGTTGGAAAAGTGACTGGAAAGTGACAAAGTAATGTCATTTCGTGCCCCTCCGTCTTTTAATATGGTTGGCTTCTCTGGGTCTGTTCCGTTTTGGTTTATGGGTTTTTGTTCTATATCTCATTTGGCATGTTTGAAAATAAGTATGGATTTATTTATTGTTTATACATAGACCAGATCTATTTTCCATCCTTCACCCCACACTACATTGCTACTATTCTTACTTTCAATAGTCAGCTACGTTTTTAAGGATTATAATGCTTCACATCTCTAAGTCTTATTTACGGTGTCTTAAAGATCGAATTAAATAACTACATGATGTAACTGATTCATGTTGTGCTTGGTACAGTACTAGTCACTACTAGTTCAATAAATGGTAGCCTTGTGAATACAAATCATCCTCCTCATCATTATCGTAGTCATCACAGATGCTAAATAGACTAACTCAGCACTATTTTTTGAATACATAGTATCTACCACTGTGCGGCTTAATATCTACAAATATATAAGCATACACATACAGTTCAGCAAAACAACTTATTCTCTTTGAAATGGTGAAGCAATGTCATACGAAGCTATTTTATTAAAAATAACTTGCTTGAAAATTACAGTAAGGGATGTCATATGTCAATGGAAATTCTTTAGCTAAAATTAGCTTTGAGAATTTTGTCTCTGAGTATCATCTCCCCAAGCACAGGTACTTTATTTAAAGTCCATAATGACAGAGTTTGGTGCTCTGGGAAAAGAGGAGCATGCCCTGTCACTCCTTCTTCCTGAGTGATGTGTGAGGAGTGGGGCACTCATGAAGGTTGCAAATCCGTTGAGAAAAGTTCTCAGGCTGTGTTACCTGAATTTGCCTCCTGGCACCCAGAAAAATAAGTAATCATGTGGTTGGTAAGTCTCATTTTGGAGTTAGGTTTTTGTGTTAAGTGTTGGTAACTCACAATTACTTCTTCCCTAGTAATGGAAATATATACTCTTTTGCCCAAACTCTGTTTCCCAATTCTCTACCAAGAACTCCTGAGACTCTTATCCTCTTCATAGTTATTATGTATCACTTTATTGCATATTTTCCTTGTTTTTCACTCTCCATGGAAGAGTGGACTTCAGATGAATTTAAACTTTATTCATTTGTGACAAAATTATTAACAACACACAAATCTTAATAAAAATCAATTAAATACCAAGATTGATTATATGTTTACTTCTGCCTTTTAAATAATTACAGATCTTAATCAGGGCTTTGTATGGTGCTAGGAATATAATTCATCATCTGCATACCTGAGAATCCTCAAACACTTTCTATTTTCTGTCCTGCAAAGTGATCTGGGGTATCTTTCATACACTCATTTTCTATAGGGGTTTAACTCTCCAGGACTTATGTGTGGGAATGTCCTTGATGGGTCAGAGAAAAGGAGGGTCACATAAGTACCTATTTACTTCCTTTAGGCTCCTTTTTTTTTTTTTTTTATGTCCCACAGAGGCAATGACGCATTTCCCCATTCTCTATTACTCCCAAATACCACCCTGTGGCCCCCTATTTCATCCTTACTCCTTCAGGTATACTGTTATTGTTCAAAGCTTTTGATCATAAGAAAAAAGGAAAGGATCTTCTCAGGATCTTTGCTCCCACCAAAATTGCATCTGCATTAGTGGGCACACCTAAGAATTCACTTCAATCTTATTCACCAAGTCTAAATATCTCCCCATTCTGATTTTTCCTGCAGCAAAACTACACGATGCATACTGAGATCTAGTTTTATATATTTTATGTTTCTACTCTTTGGTCCTGAAATTATTTTAGAACTGCAAGTTGTTCACAAACTTTTAACAGCTATCAAATGTAAGGGACCTACCATTAGAAAACAGCTGGCACGTCTTCAGAACTTTGATGACTAGCAGTAACTACTAAGTACATGATCAAGGCAAGACTTTCATAGGAAGTCTTGCATAGAAAAATATTGGTTTTCTATTAATAAAATATTTTCTTACAAAATTTTAAGGAAAAAAATAAGAATCAATAAAATATGAAAGAAGAAACGTGACAAGAAATGTGCAGGACCTGAGTAAAGATGATTTGAGAGGGTAGATTTTACCATGCTCCTGAGCATTTTAATTCAAGTATCACTTGCCCTATACCATACTCTTATCACTTTCTGAATTAACTTACTTATTTATATATTTTCTGCTTTTGACACTAAAATATATGTTCTGTAAAAGTAAATATTTTACCTATCTTGTTTACAAAGCACCTAGCACATAACCAGGTGATCAATTAAAAAAAAAAAGTGACAATTTCAATCTTTCATATAAAGAGTTCTTATAATCCAACAAGAATAAAGTCTGCTGCAGAAAAATAAAGTCATGAAGTGGCAACTCCAATATAAAGAAATACAACTAGCTAATAACTAGATTACTGTCAATAACTAGTCAAAAAAATGAAAAATTATGACACACAATTGACCTCCATTTTAAAAATAATTTAGTAATATGTATCAAAAGAGTTTAAATAGTCTCTGTCCTTTGACCTAGGACTATATTTCTGATGAGTAAAGAAGAGATCTTTTTAAAAGTACATACAAAATAATATACAATATTCCTTGATAAGAAAAATTGAAAAAACAACCTAAATATCTAGCAATAAGATATTTATTATTATCTCCATAATAATTCTATGCAGACTACTAAAAATTGTGTTCCAGAGAATATAAAAGGATTTTGAAAACTCCACAGAACAATGTTGATTGAGAAATGCAGAAAGCATAGTTTCTATATAGTATTATCTTAAATTTGTATTATGTATAAGGATTTGAAAATATGCACATATGCATATAGAAAAATGATTGGGAAAACACGTAAAAAATTAACAGCAACTGTCTCTGAGTAGTGTAAATTTTGTTTCCTTATAGTTTTTTGGTATTTTTTATATTTTCTACACTGACAGATGGACTGATTTTATCATTTAAAAAGTCAATAATATTATTGTTAAAATTTAGAAATAACATCTGGTGATTTGGAAATATTGAAGGATGTCCATATTAGGAATATTTGAATAAAGAACTATCTACATTTTATTCTAAATGATAATTATTTTAATGGATAGAAAAATAAGTCTAAGACCATTTTTGGAGAGAGAAGGGGTTTCCAATTATGGAGCAAGTACTCTAAATATTTCCAAAAGTTCTCAATCCCCCTTGTTAGAGGAGTATTGTTATTAGTTTTCTGAAACCAAGTATGACGCCCTTGGGGGAAAACAGAATTTTGAAAGGAATTTTGTACCTATGTCATTTCAATCTTCTGAATCATTCTATATTATTTTGCGGTTAGCTAGCCTTCAGTGCATTAGAGAAAACAACCACAAAAACAAACATAACAAAAAACTAGTCCATCAACATGTAAGAAATCAAGAACACCCTCTTGTTACTAGGAGGGAAACTAAGGCACAATTAAAGAAAATTCCCCGTGTAAACTCATGTGCATTATAAATTCTCCACCAATAATGAAGGTTACTTTTCAAAAGCTGAAGCAATAGTCATAGCAGCCTCAAGACTCCAGCTAAATATAAGCACAAAAACAGTATACTTGTTGTAAATACAGCAATCAAGCAGGAGCAGCCCAAATTATGCAGAAGAACCACTTCAATCAAGTGAGGCAGAAGGTGAAAAATCACAACCCTGATCATCTTGAGACTTAGGAAACAGTAAGTTAGAAGAAGATAGAAACAAAAGTGGCAGGATCATTTTGAAAAAATCAATTATTAATGGATGAGGCAAATAACCTTATGTAAATATTTATCAAACGGATAACTTTCCTAGGGGTTAGGTCATCATAATTAGTCGGTATTACATTAGTCTGCACTCTGCTCGGGCAAGAGGGTGGCCACGTGAATTCTTTACATAAATACTAATATTGTGGTTGTGGGAGAGTTGCCAGATTTAACTACTAATAATACGTATCTGGAAACCCTGGGCGGAGAGGAAGAGGGAGGGAATAAAGAGGGTTGGAGAAAGTAACAGAAAATGGTTATAGACATGGCTGCTTTTATAAAGACCCAAATCCTTTGTCCTAGTATTCCTGTAAGTGGAAGTTACCCTCTGGAACAGCAGATCTTCTAACCACCACTCTTGCTATTATAATGGCTCTTTCCCAGGTTTGGCTGGACAGTTTCTAATGTACTTCAAATTTATTGAGAACCACTGAACAAATTCAGGGATAGAAGTTTTGGGTGGGGAAAAGGGGGAATCCATGTTCAGGAACAGACTCACAGCTAATAAGTCCTTCCTGCAGTATATACACTTAAAGATCCCAGGGGTGGAACCATGACACTGGTATTTGAACTCTCAATTTGGGCACGAGGAGCAAAGGTAGAGGGAGAAAACTGTTTGGAGCAGAAGACACCTGATTTCCATCATTTGTGTAACTGAGATTTTCTGCCAAGTTGATCACACAAAGTTTTTTTTTTCCTATACCTTCTGTACATACTCAAACAAATATCTTTTATTCATTGATTTATTTTTAATGTAAGTGTAGTTGATTTACAATATTATATAAGTTTCAGGTATACAACATAGTGATTCAATATTTTTATAGCTTATGCTCCATTTAAAGTTATTACAAAATATTGGCTATATTCCCTGTGCTGTACAATATACCCTCGTTGCTGATTTATTTTTTACATGGTAGTTTATATCTCTTAATCCCACACCTCTATCTTGCCCCTCCCCCTTCCCTCTCCCCACTGGTAACCACTAGTTTGTTCTCTGAATCTGTGAATCTGTTCTGTTTTGTTATATATATTCACTTGCACTATTTTTTAAATTCCACATATAAGTGATAACACGGAGTTCTTGCCTTTCTCTCTCTGACTTATTTCATCAAGCATAATGCATTCTAGGTCCATCCACATTGTTGCAATTGGCAGAATTTCATTCTTTTTTATGGCTGAGTAATAGTCCATTGTATATATTTACCACATCTTCTTTATCCATTCTTCTTCTGATGGACACTTAAGTTGTTCCCATATCTTGGCTGGCAATTGTAAATAATACTGCTATGAACATTGAGGTGCATGTGTCTTATCAAATTAGAGTTTTTGATTCCTTTGGATGTATACCCAGGAGTGGAATTGCTGGATCATATAGTAGATCTATTTTTAGTTTTTAGAGGAAACGCCAGACTATTTTTCATAGCGGCTACACTAATTTACATTTGCACCAACAGTGTACTAGTGTTCCCCTTTGGTTACATCCTTGCCAACATTTGTTATTCATTGTCTTTTTGACGATAGCCATTTTAGCTGGTGTGAGGTGATACCTCATTGTGGTTTTGATTTGCATTTCTATGATGATTAATGATGTTGAACATTTTTTCATGTGCCTGTTGGCCGTCTGTAGGTCTTCTTTGGAAAAATGTCCATTCAGGTCTTCCACCCAATTTTTAATGGAGATTTTTGTTGTTTTGATATTGAGTTCTATGAGACATTTACATATTTTAGATATTAACCCCTTATAGATCATAACATTTGCAAAGATTTTCTCCCACTCAGCAGGCTGTCTTTTCATTTAGTCCATGGTTTCCTTTGCGGTGCAAAAGCTTTTAAGTTTAATTAGGTATCATTTGTTTATTTTTGCTTTTGTTTCTTCTGCCTTAGGAGACAGATTCAAAAAAAATATTGCTATGATTTATGTCAATGAATGTTCTGCCTATGTTCTCTTTTGGGAGGTTTATGGTTTCAGGTCTTAGATTTAGTTCTTTAATCCATTTGAAGTTTATTTTTGTATATGGTGTGAGAAAGTATTTTAATTTCATTATTTTACATGAAGCTGTCCAGTTTTCCCAGAATCACTGATTGAAGAGGCTAACTTTTCTCCATTGTATAGTCTTACCTTTTTCATTGTAGATTAATTGACCATAAATTTGTGGGTTTTATTTATGGGCTCTGTATTCTGTCCCATTGATCTATGTGTCTGTTTTTGTGCTGGTACCATGCTGTTTTGATTACTGTAGCTTTGTGTTACAGTTTGAAGTCAAGTCTTTCAAACAAATATCTCTTAATTCTCCTAGGCTTTTTCCAATCACTCTTTCTTAAAAAAAAAATTAGCCTTCAATAAACAATTAAATTAATGAGGAAAAAAGAATTCCAGACATCTTAATATTTATGACATTAAACTTCCACGGCTCATCTAACTGCTGAGTAGATGTTTGGAATTTCCCTTTAGTAATCATTCAAGTGCTCCTATTGTCTGCAAATCTTACTCTCTCTAATAATTTTATGAGAACACCATTTTTTCCTCCTGTACTGTGAAAAATTAAAGTAGCCACATTTCTGATTAGCCATTGAAGAAAAATACCAAATTCGGAAAAAAATTAGAGTTTATGAAGCCTAATCAAGAATTTTTTTTTAATTAGGGAACTCAAATCTTAATAAAGCACACTAAGAAAAAACAGGCAAAACAACATAATAGCAAGAATCATTCAATCACTACTTACTATTATGTTCCAGGAATGTTCTGGATGCTGGAAGAAAAAAAGTGTAAGACCTAGTCATTGCGCTAATGGAACTTGCATTCAAGTGGGGAGACAGACTTGTAAAATTCTATTATGGTGAGTGTTATTACAGGAGTGGGAAGGAGATGAGGGTTACGTAATTCCAACAAGAGGGTCAGGGAGAGCATCAAATAGGGGCTGACAGCAGAATAGAGGGAAAGCATTTGGGGCAAAAGGAATAGTGTTAAAAATATTTATGGTGGACTTGAAACCACTATTTAGTTCTTATCATCCTTCTCTCTATTTTGATTTTTTTCTTTCTTTTGAGACACTAAGATCATTACTAATTTATATTCTGGCATAAAGTGATATTTAGAGAGCTTCCAAAAACTACAGTAGGGTCTGACTCAACTGCCCAATAGCTTCAGCTTCTTGGCTTTAGCAAGTTTCACTTTCTGCCCTTCCGAGGATGGCCAAAACCCAGGCACTTCAAAATTTAGTTTGTTTTTCCGCTGGGTAAGTTTCTCATCTTAAGATTCCTCTTCTCCTAAGCCAAGTTCATTTCCACATGTTTTTTGGTTGACTCTTACTCGATCAGGACAAATTGATGAATACAAAATTTACATTCCACACCTTTTTTTTGTTTTTAAAGATGATGTTGGGGGTAGGAGTTTATTAATTAATTAATTTATTTTTGCTGTGTTGGGTCTTCGTTTCTGTGTGAGGGCTTTCTCTAGTTGTGGCAAGCGGGGGCCACTCTTCATCACGGTGCGCGGGCCTCTCACTATTGCGGCCTCTCTTGTTGAGGAGCACAGGCTCCAGACACGCAGGCTCAGTAGTTGTGGCTCACGGGCCTAGTTGCTCCGCGGCATGTGGGATCCTCCCAGACCAGGGCTTGAACCCGTGTCCCCTGCATTGGCAGGCGGATTCTTAACCACTGTGCCACCAGGGAAGCCCAATATTCCACACCTTTTTATTCCTCAATATAAGTCCCAGCCTTCTCAGATGCTCTGTGCCTTTCAGGGTTAAGGCATGTGCTTCCTCTCCATAGGGTCTTTATATAATAAGCTTTCTTTTTGATAGTGGAATGGAAGATTCTATTCCCAGCTGACTGCATTTTATGCACAGAGAACAGGAAAGGCCAGGTAATTTGGTGGTAGGATATCTTCCAGTTCTCCACTAACTTATACCACATGCTGGTGCCATCCACGTATGATCCCTGCTCTGAGCTCCAGCTACTCTTTTGTTTATCATTCAGGAAGGCTTTGGATGTCAGTAAACTGTGCTCTCTAGCCCTCTTCTCTGGGAGGATATGTGAAAGGGAGAGGAAAAAAGGGGAATACATTTCAAGGGCAATGAATGTTTAATTGAGAGAATGCCTTTTCTCTTGATCACACAATTAGTAATCATAATATTTGGATAGAATACCAGGAGGTACAGGCTAGAAGATGTATGTGATATTCACATTTGTTTTCATTCGCAGAATATAAGAATAACAAGCAAATTTTAAAAATACTTGGATCATAATGTGTTCCCTGATTCATAAAATAATGCCTTTTGTTACCTCTAGACACTAAACCATGATAAGTTAAAAGTCATAGAATCTATATCAGCAATGCTCCTTTTCTACTTTAATGATAAAATTGGAGAAAGCCAGGATGGTGACTTTATTAGAGATGGAGAACTAAATATGATAAAATGACAGAACAAACAACACATTTACAAAACTATAAACAGTTTATAATGATTTTCATTAGTAGTCCATTCAAAGTGTATTCATGAATATGCAGTTTTGTGCATTTTGATTAAAGCCTAAAGACCAAATAAAAATAAAGTATGGGATAACTAGACAGAAATATTTCAATGCTTCAAACTGATAAATTTTGAATTATTTTAGTCTTCACTAAAATTTGGCAAGTTTGTATTTTAAAGGCATATTATTTTATCAGAGATTTATTTTACAAAAAGCAAAGGACAAATTCAATAGAAGTCTATGTAGATGATCAAAACCAAAATATTTTCTCGAAGTATAAAGGGAAAAGAAATAGATTTTCAATAAATAGATTCAAGGTTTAATTTTCATTTTTTGCTGACTTTGCATGGTTGCTGGTAGATATGTGCCTAATGAAATCTGAAATCCTGAAGTTGCTTCTCAATTTTAAAAAAATAGCTACATAGCATCCCCTGTAAAAATTTGCCCAAAGCATTGAACCAATCCTTTACCCACACAAGTCAGCCTTTTTCTTATATTGAGCTATTATAAACAGATCTAACATAAACATTTTCATGCATACATATTTGCTCACAGAAGTGAATTTTTTAGTATGGCTTCTTAGAAGTGTAATTACTGGATCTAATGACATCTTCATTTTACATTTTTACAAATTTACCCAAACTCAGTAATGAATGTTTCGCTTCATTTTATCCAGTGGTACCCCTGCAACTGCTGCTTGGCTGAGGTGATATTAAGGAAATGAGTTGAATGCTGAAGGGAAGAATAAATAGGAAAAGGTAAGAAAGTAAGAAGGTAAACAGGAAGATAAAAGGACAGAAAAAAATTGTGGGAGTTGGGAGGATTAAGGTAAGAAATGCATATTGTGCCGTGAATTTAAATATCAAATCCATAACTCAAGACTCCATATTTTTGGTGAGTTTCAGACACATTACCTGCACATTTAATGTATGCAATTTATGTTGATATCTCATTGACTGTGAAAGTAGAATACTTAAAATGAAAATTGCCAGCTTCTTCTTCCAGTTGCTTATTTCATCTTAACAAATGGTACCACCATCTACCTCAAACATCAGAACAGAAACCAAGGTTTTTCCCCTGATTCTTCCCTCCTCCTCCCACTTCACATTTACAATCCATCACTCTATTCCATTATCCTTCTACTTAAATATTTCTAGAATTTGTTCAATTTTCTCCACCCTGGTTATCCCTAACTGGGATTAAGATTGTTAAATTTTTCACCTGGAGTTCAGAGAAAGTTTTTTTTTTTTGTATGATTGCAGTTTCTTATTCTATTTTTTTCCTTTGCTAGTTTGGCAATTTCACACTTAATATTAACCTTTTCACAGTTAAACTTGATATCTTATCAGGTATACTTAACAAATTCTAAAATTTATTACACATTAATCCCACCCTCTAAAAATGCAAGGGCCTTGGAAAATGTAAATCTTGTTGAATCCCTTTCTGACATATATAATATTGTGTGACTATATATTTGTTTAGTTACTTTAATTCATTTTAAACTCCTAAGTTTGGCATTATTATTATTTTATATGGATAATATTCAATTTACTTAAACTGTATAAGTTCTATATATACTATTTTTATTATTTGTATTATGTTTCCTCTCATTAGAATGTAAGTTCCAAAAATGCAAGATTTTTATTTTTGTTTTTGTTTGCTTAGAACTGTTCCTGGTACATAGTAAATATTCAATATGTAGTTTGAGGAAACAAATACCTTTATCTATAAGTTTACCTATTCCCTGCCTCATTGTTCTTTTCTGCATTCAGATAACCTTTTTGGGATAATGTTTCTTCATAATATATGCATCATAAGTTTGCCATGGTAAGGATTTGTTGATGATTAAATCTTATGTGTTTATCTAAAAATGAACACTCTTGCCCTATTTCTGGAAGTTATAAGTCTAATTTGACAGTCTTTATTTTCCCCTCTTAGTACTTAGAACACCTTTTTCCACTGTCCTTTGGCATCCATTGATGAAATTAAAAATCTGTTATTGATCTAATTATCCTTCTTGATAGTAGAATCTTTCTGTCTGTTTTTACTGAGGTATATCTAGTTGTGCATTGATTCTCTCTCTCTCTCTTTTCCCTCCCTCCTGCTCCCTCTTTTTCTCTGTCTCATAAAATTCAGCTTCTTATCTGCTGGGCTTTTTGGTATATGAGGATTCGTATTTTTACTGTTTCTGGAAATTTTTCAGACATTACCCTTAAGATAGTAATATTATCTCTGCCTCATTCTCTTTATTTTCTCTTTCTGAGACTCCAGTTAGACATATATGTACTCCTTCCTCCCATCCTATCCTCATGTCTCTTCCTGAGTTCCCATTTTCTTGCCTCTCTTTGCTGTATTTTGATTAGATTCTTTAGGCTTATCTTCTTACTTGCTTTTCCCTATAGCTGTGTATAACTTGCTGTTTTACTCATTAATTTTCCAAAACTACTCATATTTTTCCAAAAATTTCATTTTTCTCAATATATACTCTAACATTAAAAAAAATCTATTGTTGGGGCTTCCCTGGTGGCGCAGTGGTTGAGAGTCCGCCTGCCGATGCAGGGGACACGGGTTCGTGCCCCGGTCCGGGAGGATCCCACATGCCGCGGAGCGGCTGAGCGCGTGAGCCATGGCCGCTGAGCCTGCGCTCCACAACAGTGAGAGGCCCGCGTACCGCAAAAAAAAAAAAAAAAAAAAACTATTGTTTGTTGTTCATATTCGTGAGTCTATTCTTTATTCCTTAATATTTCATCCATAAGTACTTTATATTTTGTACTGTAAGATCCAATACCTTATGTTTTTGTAAGTCTAAAGCTGTTTTTACATAGTTTTTAAATGTTCTGTTGATTCTTATTTTTATGGCTTAATTATTTGTGTCTTATCTAAGATTATACTTAATTTTAATCTATGGAAATCATGAGGGCCCAACTGAGAATAGTTTATTCCAGACAGATTATTCTACCTGCATGCAAGGGGATAATATGGACCAGGAACCATCTTAGTTCCTTTTTAGTTCCGGGTCCCAGGCTTAAAACAGAAGTCTGAGGTTCAGGGTCCCCATCTTCTCAATGGCTCAGAATTGGTCTCTAGAGCTCTGATGTTGTCACCTGCCCTTGGCACATCCTTTCCTTTTCTGTTTGTTTATAGCTTTTAGGATCCACTTTCTTTTTTCTTTGCTTACATCTTCTTCTTTGTTTATCACTGGTGATTACGTTTCCCTCCCATGAGCTTAGAATTTCATTACAAATCCTTAAAAGAAAGGCTGAGCCCTTGATATAGTTTCTTAACAGCTTTCTATATCTTTAGTTATATCTCCCTCCAGTCCATTTTTCATATTACAACCAGATTTGTCTATACCAGAAATTCCACCCTCTTCAGTTTAGTATCCCACAAATGATTGCTTGCCAGATAAAATTCAAAGTAAAAATTCTTAACATGCTTACTATGTCCTCAATAAATTTGCTGTCCAAGAATATTTCCAGCCTCATCCCTTTGCTCCTCATTCCACTTCTCTATTTCAACATACAGGGGTTCCCTCAAGTTTTCAAAAGTGTCCTGTTGTTCCCACTTGTAGACATATATTGTTCTCTCTACTTTAATGTGCCAGGATACATTGGTCCCTATGAAGTATATTTCAACATACACTTCATGCTTTCATTCAGTATGTAAAATATTCAGTAGACAACATAATTACTATGATGTAAAATTGTTAAATATCTGTTTATTTTTAAATTGTGGTTCCTCATTTAATTTCTTTGCTTTAAGTAAAGTTCTCAAGTAAAATATGATAAATTAGCCATGTTGATATATAATAAATATATATAAATAGGTAGAAAATATGCACTAAATATACATATATATAATCTACTTACCTATCTGCATATACCCAAACACACACTCACATACACATAATGAACACTTGAACATGGCATAATACATTTGTTTACTGGGCCATGTTTGCAGGGATGTGAAGTGCTGTTTCAGTTGTTGTCAGTATCAATTGTTAAAATGGTTGAAGTGATTGATCAGTATGTATGAAAGGAAAATGACATCCTTAATGTGTCTCTGACTCAGAGATCTGTGGGAACTCGGCAAAAGGAAATTGAAGCTGCAAAACCTATTTAAAGATGTGAAACACACACACTGGGTCTCTGTTTTTATGCACAACTGATGTTCCCCTAGGCTAAAATACTAAGCTTTTATCATAATGGTGTTATGCCTACAATGCACCTTAAGATCTTACTCGGTGAATCAAGGAGGAAAAAAGAGCTCTTCATTACTAAGGGTCTTTGCAACAGCTCTTTGTTCTCTTGCAGCTGATGGATCTGCTCTTCACTTTGCAGCAGGACAATAGAACGCCTATGAAGAAGTGGTGCTGTTTTTATTTTCTAATCTCATTTCCTCTGTCTTGAGCTGCCTTATTTCCACCTGACAGTCAAACGATAAAAAACACTGAGTCACCCCCAATGCAGCAGAAAAGGAAAACAAAGGCTAATGTTACCCTACAGCACTGCTACAAACACAAAGAAAGCATAATTCCATGTCAGGGGTATAACCTGGCATGAATTAACTCGTTGAGTTTTTGACAGAAAAGAACAAGTGGCTAATGAAGTCACGAAAGGCTTTGGGGGTTCAACTTATGAAACCTTTAGTATTATGACAGTGTCAGGACAGGTCAGTCTTACTGCTTCCCTCCCAAGATGGAACATACTTGTACCCTCATGGTAAAATTAGACATTTGAAAAATGGTAGACTCAAATAAATTCTGATACTCTTACCATAAGTTTCTGCTCTGAATATGTGTTTGGTTTTCTTTTAATTTTAGGAGTGTCACATTTTAGTACAGTCAATAATTAATGTTACATCATTTTATTTTGTTCGTATACACAGTTTATGCATCTTCTTAATACAGTAAAATAAATATTTCTTGGCTGAAAGAGAATATTAAAACTCAATTTGCAAGGTATTGTGTAAAATCGTTACATTTGGGTCATTGTTCTGTGAATTCAGAGTACAGACCTTGATGATATCAAGAACAGTCCATGTAAGTTCACAGGTTTCCTGGGCTCTTTGACAACGGGACCAAAATCAGTTCTTGTCCCAGTGCTAACTTTGAAAGTTGTAAGATGATTTAGCCACTTACATTGTGACATTTAGAGGAAAATAGAAAGGTGATTTCTCTAGAATCTGTTCCTCATCATTTTATCAATATCTGAAATACATGGAATTAGCACAATATGAAATTTTAAATAATATTGCTATGAGACTTACAGTCTTAAAATTGATTTCACAAACCGTATTTCAAAACTGATGAGGTAAGCAGCACATGTGTTATTGCAATCATTTTTATCAGAGTGCAAGGTTTTCAAGGTTACGTAGCTAGTAAGGAAAAAGCTGGACTCAAATATCAGGACATCTGATTCCAGAAGGTCTTTGTATTACACTCAAAAATCATGGAGTTTTGGGTTTAAGTAATTTCTCTTTGTTAAAGTGCAAATAAATCTGAAAATAATATACCTATTAAATCCATTATCAGCACAAATGATCTAAGTATATTCTATCAAATTAAGAAGGAAAGAAGGAAGGTAGGAGGGAAGAAATGGCAAATAATGATGACAGAGCATTAGAACTAGAGGAGGAAGATGATCAGAGCACTGATAAGCCCATCAGGACTTTTGGTTGCAAGTAACTAACAGTTAAAATAAACTAGCTTAAGGTTATATGGAAATTTTTAGAGGATACAGAAAAGGTGAAAAAGCAAATGTCCAAAAGGGCAGGAACCAGGACAGTTCTGGAATCACAGCAACAGGCACTAGGAAATCAACACATAGGATTCTCTCTCTCTGCTCAACTTCTGCTTCTCTTTTCAGATTAGCTTTATTCTCTCTTCTGAAGATAAAATTCTTTACACTTTAGAACATGTGGCCACCTGGAGCTGCAATTTGCATTCTCAAGGTTTCCTTACTAGGGGAAAAAGATAATCTATCTACCAGTTCTAGTTCAAAATCTCTAGGTGAAGACACAGACTTGATTAGGTCCCATGCTCCCTTTTTGGCCTAATCATAACATTTAGTGGTAATGTGAAACATTTGCTCAGGTGCTTACCTTTAGAGAATATGATTTGAAAATAAAATAACTCAGTTATTTTTCCACCTAACTAGTAGGAGTGGTAGATTGGCCTCAGAGGAGTTTTTTGAGAGTTGAGGCAGCTATTCTAGTATGACTGGATGGGCTGCACAAGGAGGGCAAGGCTAAACATGATGTACATTGTACAGGCGTTTAGGGATCAGTAGATGGGCCCCCTGGGGGATCTATGGGGTTATAAAGAAATAGACGTAATGGAAGAGAAGAGTGGGAAGCAACTGAAGATAAATTCATTACTTACATAATCATTTCAAGTGTCGTACTGACTTTAAGGAATTGGCTCAAAAGCAGAAAAAAAATAGTAGGCTTAGAGAAAACTGGCTTGAGAAAGTTAGGGATCTCTGAGAATTTCTGTGTGAAAAAATGTTTTTTCAAATTCTACTGATCATTATAAGTAGAGATTAAGACCAAAACAGATGAGGAAGACCAAAACAGATGAGGAAAACAAAACAGATGAATATGCTAGGACTAAATGTAGGAAGGAACCAGAATCTAGGAGAAAATTCATTGGCATCTTGGCCTAAGATGGAGAGTCCTTCTTCTCTCCTATCAGAGCATCATGGTGGTGAGGCCTTGCTTTTAGACTCAGAGGGACCTGATTTTGGATCCTGACTGTCATTATTAGTTGTTTGGTGCTGGAAAAAATGATTACTATATGAATCTGTTTCCTCATTTCTACCACGAAGTAATACTAGGTCATAGGTGGTGGTGGTGTTGTTGTTTTGTAAGGATTAAAAATATTAGATCCTCCATTACAAGAGTCATACTTCCATGAATTGTTAATATGTAACAGAGGTGGCACTGCAGGTCAGCAGAGAAACAATTGGGTATCTCAAAAAAGGAAAAAAAGAAATAGGATACTGATCTTACACCATACACAAAACACAATTTCAGATATATTAAAGTCTTCCATATGAAAGACAAAAACCAAAACACTTTTCAAAAATAATACTGGATATTATTTTTATGACTTTGGGGGTAAAGAAGTTTTCTCAAAAAAGATGCAAGAAGAATTATGCATAACATAATGGATTGAGAAAAATCTGTTCCATGAAAATTAAGAGGCTATGCTTATTAAAAGATGAGATGATGCTACAAATCTACTAAATTAACAGAAATTTTAGTTTGAACAAGAACACATCACTGTGAATGTGAAGTGACAGGAACTCTCACGAATTCTTGGTGGAAGTATATGTTGCCAACTACTTTAGAAAACAGTTTGCATTCTGACCTTGAAGATGGCGTAGGAGTAAGACGTGGAGATCACCTTCCTCCCCACAAATACATCAGAAATACATCTACATGTGGAACAACTCCTACAGAACACCTACTGAACCCTGACAGAAGACCTCAGACCTCCCAAAAGGCAAGAAACTCCCCACATACTTGGGTAAGGCAAAAGAAAAAACAGAGACAAAAGAATAGGGACGGGACCCGCACCAGTGGGAGGGAGCTGTGAAGGAGGAAAGGTTTCCACACACTAGAAGCCCCTTCACTGGCAGAGACTGCAGGTGGCAGAGGGGGGAAGCTTCGGAGCCACGGAGGAGAGCGCAGCAACAGGGGTGCAGAGGGCAAAGCGGAGAGATTCCTGCCCAGGGGATTGGTGCCAACCAGCACTCACCAGCCTGAGAGGCTTGTCTGCTCATCCGCTGGACTGGGTGGGTAGGGGCTGGGAGCTGAGGCTTGGGCTTCAGAGGCCAGACCCCAGGGAGAGGACTGGGGTTGGCTGCATGAACACAGCCTGAAGGGGGCTAGTGCACCACAGCTAGCCGGAAGGGAGTTTGGGGAAAAGTTTGGAACTACCTAAGAGTCGAGAGACTATTGTTTCAGGGTGCACAAGGATAGGGGATTCACAGCACCGCCTAAACGAGCTCCAGAGATGGGAGCGAGCCGCGACTATCAGCTTGGACACCAGAGATGGGCATGAAACACTAAGGCTGCTGCTGCAGCCACCAAGAAGCCTGTGTGCGAGCAAGGTCTCTATCCATACCTCACCTCCCGGGATCCTGTGCAGCCCGCCACTGCCAGGGTCCTGTGATCCAGGGACAAGTTCCCTGGGAGAACACGCGGCGCGCCTCAGGCTGGTGCAACGTCAGGCCAGCCTCTGCCGCTTCAGGCTCGCCCCGCATTCCGTACTCCTCCCTCCCCACGGCCTGAGTGACCCAGAGCCCCCTAATCATCTGCTCCTTTAACTCCCTCCTGTCTGGGTGAAGAACAGATGCCAGAGTGTGACCTACACGAAGAGGCAGGGCCAAATCCAAAGCTGAACCCCGGGAGCTGTGCGAACAAAGAAGAGAAAGGGAAATCTCTCCGTGCAGCCTCAGGAGCTGCAGATTAAATCTCCACAGCCAACTTGATACACGCTGCATCTCTGGAATACCTGAATAGACAATGAATTATCCCCAAACTGAAGCAGAGGACTTCGGGAGCAACTGTAGACTTGGGGTTTGCTTTCTGCATCTAATTTGTTTCTATTTTTATGTTTATCTTGGTTTAGTATTTAGAGCTTATTATCACTGGTAGATTTGTTTATAGATTTGGCTGCTCTCTTCCATTTTTTTATATATATATTTTTCCTATTTCTCTTTTTGTGAGTGTGTATGTTTCTTTGTGTGATTTTGTCTGTATAGGTTGGATTTTACCATTTGTCCTAGGGTTCTGTCTGTCCATTTTTTGCTAGTATAGTTTTTAGTGCCTGTTATCATTGGTGTATTTGTTTATTAGTTTAGTTGCTCTCTTCTTTTTTTTTAATTACTATTTTATTTTTTATTTTAATAATATTTTTTATTTTAAAAAATTTATTTTATTTTTTCTTTCTTTCTTTTTTTTTTTTTTTCTTTTCTCCCTTTTCTTCTGAGCCCTGTGGCTGACAGGGTCTTGGTGCTCCAGCCAAGTGTGAGACCTGAGCCTCTCAGGTGGGACAGCTGAGTTCAGGACATTGGTCTACCAGAGACCTCCCGGCCCTTTGTAATATCAATTGGTGAGAGGTCTCCCAAAGATCTCCATCTCAATGCTAAGACCCAGCTCCACTCAATGACCAGCAAGCTCCAGTGCTGGACACCCCATGCCAAACAACAAGCAAGACAGAAACACAACCCAATCCATTAGCAGAGAGGCTGCCTAAAGTCAAACTAAGTTCACAGACACTTCAAAACACACCACCGGATGTGGTCCTGCCCACCAGAAAGACAAGATCCAGCCTCATCCACCAAAACATGGGCATCAGTCCCCTCCACCAGGAGCCTACACAACCCAAGGAACCAACCTTACCCACTGCGGGCAGACACCAAAAACCATGGGAACTACGAACGTGCAGCCTGTGAAAAGGAGACCCCAAACACAGTAAGTTACTAAGTTAAGCAAAATGAGAAGACAGAGAAATATGCAGCAGATGGAGAATCAAGGTAAAAACCCACCAGACCAAACAAATGAAGAGGAAATAGGCAGTCTACCTGAAAAAGAATTCAGAGTAATGATAGTAAAGATGATCCAAAATCTTGGAAATAGAACAGAGAAAATTAAAAAAAAAGTTTAACAAGGACCTAGAAGAACTAAAGAGCAAACAAACAATGATGAAAAACACAATAAGTGAAATTAAAAATTCTCTAGAAGGAATCAACAGCAGAATACCTGAGGCAGAAGAACGGATAAGGGACCTGAAAGTTAAAATAGTGGAAATAACTACTGCAGAGCAGAATAAAGAAAAATGAATGAAAATAATTGAGAACAGTCTCAGAGACCTTTGGGACAACATTAAACACCCCAACATTCGAATTATAGGGGTCCCGGAAAAAGAAGAGAAAAAGAAAGGGTCTGAGAAAATATTTGAAGAGATTACAATTGGAAACTTCCCTAACATGGGAAAGAAAATAGTCAATCAAGTCCAGGAAGCACAGAGTCCCATACAGGATAAATCCAAGGAGAAACACGCCAAGCACACACTTAATCAAACTATCAAAAATTAAATACAAAGAAAAAATATTAAAAGCAGCAAGGGAAAAGCAACCAATAATATACAAAGGAATCCCATAAGGTTAACAGCTAATCTTTCAGCAGGAACTCTGCAAGCCAGAAGGGAGTGGCAAGACATATTTAAAGTCATGAAAGGGAAAAACCTACAACCAAGATTACTCTACCCAGCAAGGATCTCATTCAGATTTGACAGAGAAATTAAAACCTTTACAGACAAGCAAAAGCTAAGAAAATTCAGCACCACCAAACCAGCTTTACAACAAATGTTAAAGGAACTTCCCTAGGCAGAAAACACCACCAAAAGGCATAGACTGGCTGAATGGATACAAAAACAAGACCCATATATGTGCTGTCTACAAGACACTCACTTCAGACCTAGGAACACATACAGACTGAAAGTGAGTGGATGGAAAAAGATATTCCATGGAAATGGAATCAAAAGAAAACTATTCTCATATTAAAATAGACTTTAAAATAAAGGCTATTACAAGAGACAAAGAAGGACACTACATAATGATCAAGGGATCAATCCAAGAAGAAGATATAACAATTGTAAATATTTATGCACCCAACATAGGAGCACCGAAATACATAAGGCAAATGCTAACAGCCATAAAAGGGGAAATCGACAGTAACACAATAATAGTAGGAGACTTTAACACCTCACTTTCACCAATGGAAAGATCATCCAAAATGAAACTAAATGAGGAAACACAAGCTTTAAATAACATATTATACAAGATGCATTTAACTGATATTTATAGGACATTCCATCCAAAACAAGAGAATACACTTTCTTCTCAAGTGCTCATGAAATCTTCTTCAGGATAGAACATATCTTGGGTCACAAATCAAGCCTTGGTAGATCTAAGAAAATTGAAATCATATCAAGTATCTTCTCCGACCACAATTCTATCAGACTATATATCAGTTATAGGACAAAAAGTGTAAAAAATACAAACACATGGAGGCTAAACAATACGTTACTAAATAACCAAGAGATCAGTGAAGAAATCAAAGAGGAAATCAAAAAATACCTAGAAACAAATGACAATGAAAACATGATCCAACACCTATGGGATGCAGCAAAAGCAGTTCTAAAAGGCAAGTTTATGAAATACAATCCTACATCAAGAAACAAGAAAAGTCTCAAATGAACAATCTAAACTTACATCTAAAGCAATTAGAGAAAGAAGAACAAAAAACACCCTAAGTTAGCAGAAGGAAAGAAATCATAAAAATCAGATCAGAAATAAATGAAAATGAAATGAAGGAAAGAATAGCAAAGATCCATAAAACTAAAACGTGGTTCTTTGAGAAATTAAACAAAATTGATAGACCGTTAGCCAGACTCATCAAAAAAGAAGGGAGAATACATAAATCAACCGAATTAGAAATGAAAAAGGGGAAGTAAAAACTGACACCACAGAAATACAATGGATCATGAGAGATTATTACAAGCTACTACATGCCAATAAAATGGACAAACTGGAAGAAATGGACAAATTCTTAGATAAGCACAACCTTCCAAGATTGAACCAGGAATAAATAGAAAATATAAACAGACCTATCACAAGCACTGAATTTGAAACTGTGATTAAAAATCTTCCAACAAACAAAAGCCCAGGACCAGATGGCTTCACAGGTGAATTCTATCAAACACTTATAAAAGAGCTAACACCTATTCTTCTCAAACTCTTCCAAAATATAGCAGAGGGAGGAACACTCCCAAACTCATTCTATGAAGCCACCATCACCCTGATACCAAAACCAGACAAAGATGTCACAAAAAAAGAAAACTATAAGCCAATATCACTGATGAATGTAGATGCAAAAATCCACAACAAAGTACTAGCAAACAGAATCCACCAACACATTAAAAGGATCATACACCATGATCAAGTGGGGTTTTTCCCAGGAATGCAAGGATTCTTCAATATATACACATCAATCAATGTGATAAACCATATTAACAAATTGAAGGATAAAAACCATATGATAATATCAATAGATACATAAAAAGCTTTCAACAAAATTCAACACCCATTTATGATAAAAACCCTCCAGAAAGCAGGCAGAGGGAATTTACCTCAACATAAGAAAGGACATATATGACAAACCCACAGCCATCATCGTTCTCAATAGTGAAAAACTGAAACTATTTCCACTAAGATCAGGAACAAGTCAAGGTTGCCCAGTCTCACCACTATTATTCAACATAGTTTTGGAAGTTTTAGCCAAGGCAATCAGAGAAGAAAAATAAATAAAAGGAATCCAAATTGGAAAAGAAGAAGTAAATCTGTCACTGTTTGCAGATGACAAGATACTATACATAGAGAATCCTAAAGATGTTACCAGAAATCTACCAGAGCTAATCAATGAATTTAGTAAAGTAGCAGGATACAAAATTAATGCACAGAAATCTCTTGCATTCCTATACACTAATGATGAAAAATCTGAAAGAGAAATTAAGGAAACACTCCCATTCACCATTGCAACAAAAAGAATAAAATATCTAGGAATAAACCTACCTAAGAAGGCAAAAGAACTGTATGCAGAAAATTATAAGACACTGATGAAAGAAATTAAAGATGATACCAACAGATGGAGAGATACACCATGTTCTTGGATTGGAAGAATCAACATTGTGAAAATGACTATAGTACCCAAAGCAATCTACAGATTCAATGCAATCCCTATGAAACTACCAAATGTGTTTTGCACAGAACTGGAACAAAAAATTTCACAATTTGTATGGAAATGCAAAAGACCCCGAATAGCCAAAGCAATCATGAGAAAGAAAATTGGAGTTGGAGGAATCAGGGTCCCTGACTTCAGACTATACTACAAAGCTACAGTAATCAAGACAGTATCATACTGGCACAAAAACAGAAATGTAGATCAATGGAACAGGAGAGAAACCTGAGAGATAAACCCATGCATATATGGTCACCTTATCTTTGATAAAGGAGGCAAGAATATACAGTGGAGAAAAGACAGCCTCTTCAATAAGTGGTGCTGGGAAAACTGGAGAGCTACATGAAAAAGAATGAAAGTAGAACACTCCCTAACACCGTATACAAAAATAAGCTCCAATTGGATTAAAGACCTTAACGTAAGGCCAGACACTATAAAACTCTTAGACAAAAACATAGGCAGAACACTCTATGATATAAATCACAGCAAGATCCTTTTTCACCCACCTCCTAGAGAAATGGAAATAAAAACAGAAATAAACAAATATGACCTAATGAAACTTCAAAGCTTTTGCACAGCAAAGGAAACCTTAAACAAGATGAAAAGACAACCTTAAAATGGGGGAAAATATTTGCAAATGAAGCAAGAGACAAAGGATTAATCTCCAAAATAAAATATATAAGCAGCTCATGCAGCTCAATATCAAAAAAACAAACAACCCAATCCAAAAATGGGCAGAAGACCTAAATAGACATTTCTCCAAAGAAGATATACAGATTGCCAACAAACACATGAAAGGATGCTGAACATCACTAATCATTAGAGAAATGCAAGTCAAAACTACAATGAGGTATCACCTCACACCAGTCAGAATGGCCATCATCAAAAAATCTACAAACAAAAAATGCTGGAGAAGGTGTGGAGAAAAGGGAACCCTCTTGCACTGTTGGTGGGAATGTAAATTGATACAGCCACTATGGAGGACAGTATGGAGGTTCCTTAAAAAACTAAAAATAGAACTACCATACAACCCGGCAATCCCACTACTGGGCATATACCCTGAGAAAACCATAATTCAAAAAGAATTGCAGCACTATTTACAATAGCCAGGACATGGAATCAACCTAAGTGTTCATCGGCAGATGAATGGGTAAAGAGGATGTGGCACATATATACAATGGAATATTACTCAGCCATAAAAAGAAATGAAATTGATTATTTTTAGTGAGGTGGATGGACCTAGAGTCGATCATACAGAGTGAAGTAAGTCAGGACGAGAAAAACAAATACCGCATGCTAACACATATATATGGAAGCTAAAAAAAAAAAAAAAAAAAAATGGTTCGGAAGAACCTAGGGGCAGGACAGGAATAAACACACAAATGTAAAGAATGGACTTGAGGACACAGGGAGGGGGAAGTGTAAGCTGGGACAAAGTGAGAGAGTGGTATGGACATATATACACTACCAAATGTTAAATAGATAGATAGTGGGAACCAGCTACAACAGGGAGATCAGGTCAGTACTTTGTGACCACCTAGAGGGGTGGGTTAGGGAGGGTGGGAGGTGGACGCAAGAGGGAGGGGATATGGCGGTATATGTATACAAATAGTTGATTCACTTTGTTATAAAGCAGAAACTAACACACCATTGTAAAGCAATTATACTCCAATAAAGATGTTAAAAAAGGAATAAATTAAAAAATAAAAGAAAAAAAATAAAAGCAAATACTTTGCATCATCTGACAAAGACAAAGCTGTGCAAACCCTATGACGTCTGGGGAAATATGAAAATATTCACCACGATATATGTGCAAAAATGTACCATGTGGCGTTTTTCATGATAGCTAAAAGCCAGAAAGAACTCAAACATCTACAAACATAAAGTTGTAGAATACTATATATTTAAAAAATGAAAATGACTAAATTATAACTACATGCAATAACATGGATAAATCTTATTAACAAAATCTTGTTGAGCACAAGAACCCGTATCCCAAATAATACAATGGTATGATTTCATTCATAAACATTTCCAAAACAAGCAAAGCTAAAGCATCTTATTTGGGTATGTGGACATAAATAGTAAAAATTGAAATAATAACAAAGAAATATCCTTAAAATCAGGATGAGGGTTTTGGCCATCATCAGGAAAGGGTACACAAGGGTTTCTAGGATGCTGGCAGTATAATGTTTTTCTTTATCATTGGTGAATTACCTGGCTCACATTTATTTTGTTTTGTTGATGAGAAAGTACCCAAGGTGATGTTTCATATGATTTTACATCAGGAGACCTCCAATATTAAGGTGCTTCTGTAATCCACATTCATAACTATGTTGTATAGTCTTTGTTTTCTCCTCTATATCTACTCTTCATCTTTGTCCATCCTGAGAGGCTATTTTGGATCAATAACTATCTCTCGTGTCCTCTAGCTTTCTGTAGACTTGACCAATGAGACATTGCAGCAGGAATGAGTGCGTGATACTGTTACCCTTGGCTTTTTACGACCTCAAATTCCCAATAAGTAGTTCTCATCTATAACTATGCCCACTTTTCCTCTTACTGGATGACTGCTGTTCCCCTCCCTTGCAGTTGGGAGTGCTAACACCACTCTCTATTTCTAGCTCTCTATTTCTGCTCCTATGATTATAAATAGACCCTCCACTGAACTCTACTCAAATAGTCATATATTTGAGTATGGCTCTCAGTTTCCTGTCAATTAGTTTTCTGACTAACACAATACTGCTTTTCTTCTTCTTGGTCGAATCAAAATGAAAAAAAAGTTTCTAATCACTTTAGCTGGAATTCCAAATTCCAGTAACACACATTGTTACTGCTTTATGATTTGGCAATCAAATAGATCCTCCATTGATTTTTATGTTTCATGAGATCATAGTTCTTGAAAGCAGGACCATCTCATGGTTCTATCCCGCACATAGCATTTAGCAGAGTGCTAAATAAAATAGTCCACGGCATAAGAGTTCAGCATACACGTGCTGACTGCTTCATCTCTTATGTTTTCATTTAATATGGTTTATTTGGCAACTAGGGGACATGTTTCCCACAAATAAATTTTTCCCTAATTCTATCATTTAATAAGTGACTATTAAAATTTTCCTTTGTGGTCGTCTCATTTGTATATGTTTACATGTTATAACAGAATAATGCTATTAGACATTGTTTGTATGCTATTATAAGGGGAAAATTATTACTTATATTGATGCCATAGGAAATTAGAGGAATGTAACTCACTATAACTTAAACATCCACTGTAAATAGAAAGATGAGATTTTCATTATTTTATTAGAATATAATAAGCCAGCATTTCATCTTATAAGCCCATATAGTATCTAATATTGTAACTGAGTAGAATTAGGTTTCATTTATATTAGGTATTGAATAAAACTGCATGTTGGGACTTCTAAATTAACTTTTAAAGTTATTTGAATAAGGCATAATTACTGCCAATCCAATCCTCGAGGTAATATTAATTTAGCATTTGTTTGTGTTTTAGTTTTGTATTTGCAGGAAAGCCACACTACTGCTGGGACTTATATTAGATAGAATTCGGGTTTGTTCAGTAGAACTTTGTTTCCACATTCAAGCAACCTAACAGGGACAAAGCAAAGCAGTCTTCAAGACAGTGGCTCTACCTGTCAGATGTAAATATTGCTATGATTTTTGTTTGTGATATATTTATTTGATTTTATTCCTATCTGAATACCTATTACAGAGTCATAGTGCCAGGTTTTATCTACATTATTTCAGGATAGAGCATAAAATGTAAACCATCTATGTGCTTCAAAATACTCAGATATTAGGTGACCCAGAAGAGCGTATTCTGTTGAAGTTTAGTTCTGTCCAAGAGTGTGCCATAGAGTCAGTGGATGGGCTGGATTTAATGTCTATTGGGTGAAGTTATGTGGTGGTTAGGGTCTTAAATACAACATGGCAACAAAGAAGGTACAAAAAGCCTCCATCTAGTTTTTGTGATATACTGTATGTATAAAATAAAAGAAAGTTTTGAAAGCTTCCCCAAGGCTAGTGATTTAGTGAATTATAAAAATAACCTGCTCAATTGCAAAGGGCAATGGGATAAGAGCTGAAGGACCATGAGCAAATGTGGCAGAGAGATTCTAAACATCTCATTGAGCTTAAGGTGCTTAATGCAGACAATAGCTGTCCTTAAATTCTCTTCATTTTACTCTGCGATGTATGAGACTATGTGTGTAAGTGTTGTTTGTACCTTTAAAATACACCGTTTTGTTAGACTGCAGGTTCAAGGGCAGCGTACGATTTCTGGGAGAATATAGAACTGACAAGTACAAGGCCAGGCCTCTGGTCCTCCAAAGACTAGAAATACAGTGATTACCCAGCCAGGGCTTCAGTCACAAGGAAACAACTCAGCTTTCCAATTTATTACTAAACCAAAATAAAATTTTGAATGTTAAAAAAATTAATTGTAAGAATGTAGACTAGAGGATACTCAGAATTTCACACACACACAAAACCCTGGTCTTTTGTGTTAACCACAAATTCAGTGTGTCAGTATTGTGAAATAGCTGCTAAAATTTAGTGCAAGTTACATAACACTGATAGAAGAAGAATGTTTCTCTTCCTCTAGCCTGTACAGAGAAATAGGGATAATGGTAATAATAATTACACCAGCAAGGTTTTAGTGTAAAATTCACTTTTGCATACATTATCCCATTTTAGCATAGATGCTTACAGAATTTTTTATATCTAGATGGGTGTCATAAAATAAGTGATGTGGAAACCAAAAAAAAACCAAAGAAAGAAAAACCCCAAACACAAAACACTTTAGGCAGTGGTTTCAAGGCAGCAGTGTAGGTTTTAAAGTATGGTCCTTGGACTTGTTAAAGTTTTTAATTTTCATTCAGGTTATTGAAAAGTAAAATGAATTTTCATAATAATACTAAGAAATTATTTGCATTTTTCAATGTATTGACATTTTAACTGATGATGCAAAAGCAGCAGTGGGTAAAGTTTCTGATGCTTTTGCCTGAATCAAAGCAGTGGTACAAAACTATACTATTAGCCATTTTATTCTTCTCTGTCAGGTACTCACAGGAAAAAAAAATGCCAGGTTAACTTAAGAATTTTTGTCTTTGAATTATTTGTATTAAATATCAACCCTTGGGTACGTCTCCTTATAGTCTGGGCAATGAAATAAGTACACATAGAGCATTTCTGCTACCTACCAAAGTGAACCAATATTTTCCAAATGAACAATGCATGATGTTTCAAAAGCTTCAAATTATGCATGGGTAAAAGATCCATTCAAAGTAAAAGTTAGACCAACAGATCTTAATGGAACAGGATTTAAAAGTTCATTAGTACACTTTTGGATTCCATCTTACAACCTTTAAGGAACTATTTGTCAAGTTTGGATGTAGTATCAAAGATCAAGAGTCACAGCTGCTTGAAGAGGAAAATGCCCTTCCCTTTTTCAATTATATATCTCTGTGAGGCTGGATTTTCATTAAAACAACACAGATCGAAGGCAAAGAAGATATGAGAATCCAGCCATCTGGAGACATTAAACAAATCTGAGATGTATAAAAAAATGCCATTTTTCTCAGGAATTTAATTTTTTTGAATACATAGTTATTTCTCCTAAAAAGTACAGTAGTTGTGTTAATAGGTAATAGGTTTATTATTTTTGTTTTATAGGAATTAATAATTAACAGTGCTTAAGTTTTCTGTTTTAATTTTTAATATGGTAAATATCAGTACATATAACTCATATACAGGAAAATTATTGGAGGTTCTCAACAGTTTTCGGAGTTTAAAGGAGTCCTGAGACTACAACATTTGAGGAGTGCTTGCCTAAGTAAACCTAACAGAAGAATAATGAGACAACATGGTAGCTGTCATTAAATGTTTGAGAAGCCACCTTGGACATCTTTTGTTTTTACCTGCACAGCATCCAATTCCTGTTTTTCTGAGAAAAGCACACCTGTTTTCCTCTGAGGAGTCATATCGCTTCTCTATTTTAATTGGGGTCTATCTTAACCCCTAGCTGCAGGGGTAGATATTCTACCTCAGTATAGCCAATTAGTTATGTTTTTCATAAACCCCATCTCCTTCTCTCACAGCTAGAGTGATTAATCAAAAATGGGTATAAGTGAGGGCTCCCCTGGTGGCGCAGTGGTTCAGAGTCCGCCTGCCGATGCAGGGGACGCGGGTTTGTGCCCCGGTCCGGGAAGATCCCACATGCCGCGGAGCGGCTGGACCCATGAGCCATGGCCGCTGAGCCTGCGCGGCCGGAGCCTGTGCTCCGCAGCGGGAGAGGCCGCAGCCGTGAGAGGCCCGCGTACCGGAGGAAAAAAAAAAAAAAAATGGGTATAACTCAAGTCTCAGACTTTTGCAGGAAGCCTTGGAGGAGAGATGGGGTTAATAACCCACTCGTCTATTTGGCTAGAACTGCTGTTTGGCATCATGGTCATCATCTGGACACACCTTTCTCAAAGCAAAAGGATTGCAGAAGATAGAGAGATGGAGAGAAACATAACTCTAATCTTATCATTTGAGAACCTGGCTCCAACCATGATAGTTTTATGAGGCGGTAAATTCCCTATCTGATAAAAATCAGTTTGACTTGGATTTCTCTCATTTATGTCTGAAAAGATCCTACTGAGTATTGTTCCAGAAGCAATATGAATCATGACTGACCAGCTTTATTCTTAATATAAGAAAGAAAATTCGGACAATCAGTGCTGTTTCAGTCATTGCAAAAATTGCACCAAAGGATGATCTAATTTTGAGTTGGAAGAACACTTAGGGATGAAAGGAATAAACACCTTTATTTTAGGAGTAAAGAAATTTACTCCTGAAGATTTTTTGTTATTTCCAATACCTAAGATTCAGATTTTTTGTTATTTCCAATGCCTAACTAGTGGTAGATTAAGAAATAAGCTCAGTATCACTTAAGTATTTATGAACATCCAATGACCATTTTTCGGTGATAGGACAGATATAAAGGATTCCAAAAACACTGGTGAGGACCTATATAATTTCAAGATTACAGAAGTCATATCAAATGAGATGAAATAAAGTGGGGAGTTTAAGGAAGTATCCAGAAAATCTAAAAGAATAATACCTGCTATGAACAAGAAGAGTGGTTGCCACAAGGTCTATTACTGTTGTTTACTATGATTGAGAATTAAAATACAATAACTGTTAAGCAGTCGAGTTTTTTGCTTAGGTCTACACAAAATTACTCTTATGTAATTTCTCCTAGTCATTGAAAAGTCAGTTTTCAAGATTATTCTTAAGAAAGTTTGCTGATTTTACACACAAACACACACACACACCCTGATTAATACAATATATACGATGATGAACATTTAGCGAGTTTAGTAATTTTTCTGAGTTTTTCCTCTATATTGAATCAGTTTTTCCAATATATAAGCTTTTCATTTATTGTAATTCAGGTAGAAGTCTAGGAAATATTCGTTATTTCAATCTCCTAGTGTCATATGTACTGCATTAAATCAACACCAGTTTAACTTGAACTGTGCCGTGCATGTACACATGAGTACTGGACTGAAATGTGGGGTTGTTTGAAGATTTTGCCCTTTTGTGCACTAGGGCATGGTGTTCCAGAACACATTATTTTATTACTATTCTATTGCTCTGTACTTTTCTTTTTATGCTGTTCTGACTTGAATGTAGTTTTCTTTAAAATATGAAACGAACAGGTTCATCTTTTGACAACTGTACTCTTTTCTTCCCAGATATTGATCATTCAGATATCCCAACTAAACTCTCACTAAATTATTTTCATTCTCTTGGAAGGAAGGGCCTTAAATTATTAAAAGCTCGGTGTAGACAATTTTTCCAGTCACTAATATTTGATATCCTATAAGTCCAAGAATACTAATCTACCAAAAAAAAGAAAAAACAAACAAATGAATTTCTTATTTGGAAACATAAGAAACATAATAAATTCGGTAAAACAAGAAAAATAATACTGAATACCTTAGGGCACAAATTTATTTCAGATTTACCCAGCAGTGCTGTGATTCTGTTGATGAAAGGTGAAGCTCAACTTCGAAGATACAGGTATAGCAAATCAAGTTGAGATGAGGAAAAAAGCCAAATAAGGAAAGAGGGTAAAAAATGTCAGTAATTCTATGTCGTCATCCATTTCTTCATCTATAGCAATGGTTCAAAAACTTCAGAGCTACTTGAAGACCTTGTTAAATATTTAGACATGGGTTGTAAATATTTTGATTCTGTGAATTTTAGCCACAGTCTAAGAATTCTTTTTAGTCAGAGCCTAAGAATCTGCATTTTTTTACTAATATCCCAGAGAATTTTGATAGAGATAATTCAAATGTTACATCAGGCAGAACAAACCTATATAGTCCATATATGAAACCCAGTTAAATTGTGTAAATTACGTATAATAGTTCTTTAGCTTCAAAAGAGAAAGTAAAGGGTATTCAGGAAATAAGCCCCCAATTGAATGTCCATTCTGTGTGTTTAATTTGCCAAAACTCTCTCAATGGAAATACAAGAAAAAAATCAAACAAATGAGAGAGACAGAAATAGAGAGAGACTTGCTTGAAAAACAGAGTGAAATGCCTTTTTCTCATCTTGGTGACTTCTGTCTAGGGCTAAATCCCTTATAAATTGCAGTTGTACTGTAATTGATTTCATTCTTAACAAAACATCAAATCCTCTTGGGAAAAAACAAAGGAAAGTGAGATTAGCTAAGGAAACAGAAAAAAATTTTTCTATTTCAATGATTAAAATTTATGCCTCAGGAATTAAGCAGGCTTGATGCTTTCCTGGATTTACAGCATTTCATTTGTTACTGTCATTAGCTTTAACTGCTTTGGGAAAATTTAACAACAGAACTATAGCATGGCTTACAACCATCATGAGCTACAAAGATTCAAGAGCATGCGAAACGTTTCCTTGCAAACTCTGCTTTAATAGGATTACATGGATAACGTCTTTGAATATTTATTCCCTCTACAAATCAGGTAGGATGCATTTTAATGACATATTTAAAATGTTGTCATCTTACGGCTGAAGACGACACATAGAAGCGTGTACATTTTCGAAAAGCAATGAATCACAAGCCTCAAAAACTTTCTTGAAAATAGGAAGCTAATTCCAGGATGCATGGTGTCATCTTCATTGAACATATTGAAAAGTAGAATTTATGAAATAATAGCATTGCATATCAGTTAAGCAGTAAATTGGAAAAATGAGATTAAACACAATCATAGGAACATAAAGCTAAAATGGGGCCCTTAATCTTTTGCAATATTTGCTATGAAACATTTTTTGGCTTCTGAAACGACAGTTATGATACACAGTTGGATTGGTTCTCAGTTCTCTGAGATTGGTTCTCAGAGAACTCTCTCAGTTCTCATGCATAAAAAATAAACTGCCAATACATAATTAATGCAAATAATGAAACTGAAAACAAAATCTGAGGGCTTGTTCAGATTAATGCCAATTGCTTGACTTGCACGCGTCCTTGTCACTTACATTGAAATTTTACTAGATTTCCTTAATATCTTCCTATTTAAACATTTTTAATCCAAAAATTATGATGTTATGAATTTAGGCATTCTGTGTTGATGCATATGATTTTAATGTCAGAAAACTTGCTTGAAGCTTCTACAATCAGGCTGGAGGTGACTTGAATAAAGTTGTTAACTAATGAACAGAGTCGTTAATATTAATCTGCATATGCTCATCACTCTCCTGAAGGACATTTATTCAACTTTGAGTTGCAAAGCTAATTGAAAGTCATGGTAGGTTGATAAACATTGGAAGTAAGGCTCATATTGTCATAGCATTTATTCCTATTTCATTAATTTTGTAATGAAGAAATATCTGAATGCTTTCTCTCTGTAAATAGTACATTTCTTATATGACTGAACCATAATTTTTATGGAAAATTGGCCACTATTTAAACAGCATCCCTATTTCTTTATAATTAAAATCCTGCTCACAATTAGAACTGGAAGAACCATTCTTCAGGAGTTATAATGAAAAGAAAGAATTATTAGGACTACATAGAATAAATAAAATATTTTAAAAACAAAACAGTAGTTAATAATGTGTGTTTATGTTTTTCCTTTTCCTATTACTAAATTACACTTTTAAAAGAGGTATCTGTTCGTTTATTTAACCAGTGTTTAAATTCCCACTTGTATTAGTCGGCTTTGCTGCTAAACAGTCAACCCACACAGTGTTTTACAAGAACAGACATTGATGTAGTCCTTGCCTCCGTAGGTATTGGTGACTGCAGGTTATAGGTGGCTGTTATGACTGCTTCATTCAGCATGACTTTGCTCAAAAAATCTCCCATTTTAAGACACAGACTGAAAGAGAGAACACTATTTAGGGCATGCCCATTCTTCTGGCAGAGGGAATTAGCAAGAGACTAGACAAACCTTATGATCACATCTAAAGCTTCTCCTTAGTTGTAGTGTATTTCAAATCCACTTACATTCCATTAATCAAAACATGTCACTAATTAAGCCCACTATTAATGGGATAGAAAGTGGACTCCAAGGGTGAAGTGGACAAGGAAGTGTGAATGAATATCTACAAACATTAATAAATAAAATAATAAAATAAATATTCAAAGACGTTATCCATGTAATCCTATTAAAGCAGAGTTTGCAAGGAAACGTTTCGCATGCTCTTGAATCTTTGTAGCTCATGATGGTTGTAAGCCATGCTATAGTTCTGTTGTTAAATAAATAGGCTCTTCCACATGGCCATTGCCCTCAAGAAAGTTTCGATATAGGTTGTTTTCAAATAAAGCAGATTTGCATTATTTAAGAAGGCCTTTCTTTAGGTTCATCCTTTCATACCATTTGAATTCTGGACATGTTTATTTAAGAAAAAAAATCTTATTTCTGTCTGGGATTTCATTTAAGCTATGTGTTCTATCAAATTCCTCATTGCAAACACTTTCTGTTACTGATTCAGATTGCATTTTCATAGATTATTTTAATTCTATACATGGGAGACAGCCCAAATGTAGAACCTCTACCAGAGAAAAATCAAAGTTGATTTATAAGAGTGAAGACTCATGTGTTGTCACAATATGAGGGGAAGGCTGAGAGACATTCGATCACTTTTAATTCTAAGCGAGTCTCTTTCTTGCTGCTCCAGGATGAGATATCTTACTGCTTCCAGGCTAGGTGCATCTTTCTGCCTCATACAGATCATCAAGTATCAATGACCAGTGACCAATGATCAGTACCTTTCACCTTCCCAGGTTTCTTCCTGGGAATAGTAGCAGCTAAATTAATTAATTGGTATGTATGTTGGCATCCAGGTGAAACTATAAATAATAACACTTTGTCTAGGGCCTTTTTTTTGTAAGGTGAACTGATGGGTGTGTAATGCAAAACCCTTTCCTTATTCCTTAGAGGTTACTATTGTTATTTTTCACTTGGAAATGAGAAAGCAAGAATTCACAAGAGCTTCCATCTCCTATATGGGTCCAAATCTAATGGTATCCAGCTCCATCGTCTATGCTCTGCTTTGGTCTTCTTTGATGAGTTAATGCTTCTGCTTCTTATTTTACTTATTCTAGTCAAATTATCAAGATCACACCTGTGTTTCTTGCTTTGTTTATTTCAATTAAATTAACAAAATTGTAGGTGTAATAATTGTGAGAAATATCATCTATAAAATCTGATGAACATCGATTGAATAAAAGGAATACTTCAACCACCTTCTCTGGCTCACAAACCTCAACCAATAATAACTATCCTCTATTTTGCCTATGTAAAGGCTTTGACAGTGGTGACTCACTCACTGAGGTAAGGGATTCTCCCTCTACTTTTATAGAGTTGGCAGGACTGGCTCTCACATACCAGGAGAGAGGGAAGGGACAGGGTTGTGTACTGAGTCTTACATGCATAAGCTTTAATGCTGCCAAGTTTTGCTAACCCAAAACATGAGAGCTATCAAATTATGTTAGCTATCGATTGGCCATCCCTTCAAATTCATTTAATTCTTTTTTTTAAATTATGCCTCTGTGCCTTATAGATAATAGACAAAAATAACTTGGCATATTTTCTCTCTTTCTCTCTCCATACATTATAAATATATTCACACACTTGTACATATTTCATTTTTCACAGCATAGAATTGGCCAACAGGGTTTATGGATACAATTTTATCTCAAGATACTGATTTTTTTAATTGAGTAAGAATGAATGGTTATGTTCAGGAAAATATTGCCAAATATTTCATTTTGTTTTCATTTTGTTTAATGATGTCTTCATAAAGAGTTAAAATGATTTTATAAAATTGTTTAATACTTGGGCAATCTTCAAAATAAAAGGAAAACATAAATGCTTCACTAGATTTCTTAAATAGAGGAATTAACTAAGGAATTTCTTAAATGCATTTCTTCTGTCAAATTATCAAAGAAAAGCCTATTCAAACAATGAAATGACTAATTTTGCCTACGTAAGGATAAAGTACATAGTACTCAGTGCTAGTGATGTTACTATAAAATGTGCATTACTGGTGTGATGTATAATCTTAATACCATCTTTCCTAAAAGCAATTTGGCTACACATACTTAAAGTTTGAAAATGTTTCTACATTTTTTCCAAGTAAATCTACTTTGATATTCCAAAGGAAGGACAGTATTTCTACACATCAACTTAACTGTAGAGGGAATTTTAAGTTAACAAAGCAAAATACAAAATTATGAATTTATAAGGAGATGTAAGTCACTCCATAAAACTAGAGATCACATCACTACTTGTGTATTTAAAAGTAAACTCATCCAGCTGACTAGAAGAAAAGCCTGAGATCAGAATTTTTACCTTGAGTCTCCTCTGTAATTTCCTAATTTTATAAATTGATATCATTCAGCATTTCTTTATTGTAAATCTTCCCATCTGTCACAGGAAAATGAAACATAGAGTTTAGGACTTTAGCTCACTGGTCCAGCATCAGTTCAGTTTCATCGTTGCTTCCTTTTAGATTATTTATTATCTGACTTCTTAGGCAAAAATCATATTTCAGTTAACAGGTTGAGGTCATGTGCTGTAAGGTTGAGCCCTTATGTGGGTACCAGGATTGGTATCTCACCCTGGAAAGCCAGCACCTATTATTGTGTTTTCTTCTTCTGAAACTCCTAAATGCTGTGCTCTGGATGCTTTCTGTAAATTCTACTAAATATTTATTGCTGAAGCTTTCTGTGTATATCGCCCATCTAACTGCACCTTCCATATTATTCATCTTTTACTACCTCTTATCCTGCCTCTGCAGATTTACCTGGTCTTCACGTGTCACTTCTCTTGGTCGGGCATAATATAGCCTCAACCAAGCATGGAGTACATCATGAATTAGCAGCATGTCACAATTTTCTCTATTCATCCCCTGCCCCCTCCCCAAGTTCTACAAACAAATTTTGGATCCAGGATAGTGATAGTGGTTGGGGCATGTTCACACTTGTTCGTCACAGCAAATTAAAATAGATTTACTAGAGAATATTCTGACCAAGCTCCTTTTAATACAGACACAGGTTTCAGAGGAAAAAGTTGGCGTAAGGGTTTGAAACAATCTCAGGATGACAGGTGAAAGATGAGGATCCTATCGCATAAAAAAGCATTATACTAAAATATCCTCCTTGAATTCCAACAATATAATCCCATAGTTCTAACACTGAGCAAAATCCTGAAGTTGGCAGTTGTAGTTGGCTTGTTCCTACTGCTCTTTCCCAAGTCCCCAGACCTCAAAATACCTGCTGCTCATGAAACACCTACCCTATGTCTCATTCCTTTAAGATAAGACTCTTAAATGCAGGAAATATGAATATCAGGTGAATAACATTCTACCATGGAGTCATGAGGGGCACCAGAATGAAGTGTGGAGAAATATTCAAGCCTAAGGGACTGGCTGGCATCCTATACTTCCCCTCATTCACTCTACCTGTTCTATTGGTTGCATCCCTGATTAATGATCTGTGACAGTAGGTTCTGTGTCTATCTTGCTCACTACTTTATCACCTGTTCCTTGCATGCCATATGACCTACGGTCTGATATATAAAGAAACGCCAAGTCCAACAGTCCTTTAGCCCTAGTCTAAGAAATTCTGATAATTCTTTACGCCATTGTAATAAAAATAAAAACGATTCCCATAAAGGTAGAGCTTGAAACTTGGGGGAGAAGAAAAAATTTTTATTAAAAAAGTCAGCAGCAGTTAGATGTGAGTGGATACATAAAATATGTTGTTTGATAAAATGAGTCTTAGCTTCTTCGTCAGATAAAATGTTTTATTTCAGAGTCACGAACATAAAGAGAGTCTAGAAAAATCATGTAGTTAGAAAACAGCTAGAGAATTGGAACATTACTGAACTCTGCCGGATAACAAATGATAACCCTGAGGATATAACTAAATGGGAGTAAACAGTACCTCAGACAACCTTTACAGTGGCACAGCAGAAAAAAGGAAGCTGTATATTTAATGTATTTTTGTGGAACAAATGCATAAGAATGTGTGATATGGGTAATTAAAACCAATGAATGTTTATATACCACTGTTTAGCAAATCCAAAATTGAGAGAATAAATGTAGTGGGCAACTAAGGTAGGGTCTTGTGTGAGAACAGAAAAAAAAAGAAATTAGAATGAGATTATGCTTTGAAAACATTAAGTTTTTTTATTAAGGCCCACTATAAAGTTTATAGGCCAAAGAGATAATATCATCAGATGGATTTTAAACTGTTTGACTCAAGAGACAAATAAAGACCTTAAATTGTCTGTTGTGCTTGGTACTGCCTATGGCTTTGGAAAAGAGAGATCAATAAAAGAAGCAAATAACCAGGGAAAGAATCAGTGGGGTTTTAAGGAATCTAAGTAGAAAGCTAGTGACAGATAAAGTTCATAATGCTGTATAAAAGTGAAGAAAAAATTTCCCCTTCCACATTTACTAAATTCACGAGTGTGTAGGTCTTGCAAACAATGGGGCATATTTTGCATGCAGTAACCCAATACCTTTTCAAAAGAAAATTGAATATAAATTGTATAGTAGTAAAAATGTCTTAGCTATGATGACTGGAAATCTTGGAAGAAAGAATATGATGCTGGTTCACTAGCATCAACATCCTTGAAATAAGCTCAAGATCTCTACTCCAACTGGCCTCAGCTCTACCACTGAAACATTGTTCCTGTTACAGCTGACAGCTGATTCCAGATGGTGATTGCTGAAGTTTCCCACAAGGAAACGGGTGCGCCATGCCCTGGTAGATTTCCAGGAACCGTGCATGCCAAGAACATTTTGATTCTATGGAGGGAAGGGAATGGAAATGGATTGTAAAATATTCTACTTATGGAGAACAAAGCCGCTTGACTCACAAAAGACTCCCATAAACTGTTGATCCAAACCACCCAGTGAGCCAGGGACCACGTAGAGATATGACCATTCTCAGAAGCACGATCAAGAAATATTAAGAAGTAAACTTCCTATTTAGAGTCAAGGGAATTTAAACTATCCTTTCTTTGATTGAAACTAAAAATTGTTTAGCTTTCTGGTGTCTATACTCACCATTTCCATTCATATTCATTTTACTTTTAATGTTCCAAAAAACAGTTCTTACCTAGGTTCTCTCCGTGTTACTCCAGAAACAATTTCAAGTCCTTAACTTTTCTTTTCTTTTTTTTTGGCATAATGGCAACATTTGACACAATCGATCACTCATTTCTTAAACACCTTGAGCACAGCCTCGGAACTGAACACCGCACTTTCTTGGCCATCTTTCCGAGCCAGTCACCCTCAAACTCCTTTACTGGCTTCTCCTCAACTCTCTGACTTCAAATGTTGGAGGGCTCCAGGGCTTAGTCTTTGAAAACATCCCGTATACACACAGGCCTGAGATTATTCCATCCAGTAGCATGGCTTTAAAAGCCATTTATTTTCTGATGGTTCACAAAATGTTATCTCTAGACCTCTTCCTTGAACTCCAGGTTTGTATACCCAATTGCTTAATCTACACTATGTCTCAAATTTGATACATCTAAATCTGAATCCTAATTGCCATAAACTGAAGGCTTGTGTCCCCTCAAAATTCATATGCTGAAACCAAATCCTTAATATGATGCTATTTGGAGGTGGGGCCTTTGGGAGGTGATTAGCTCATGAATGGGATTGGTGCCCTTATAAGAGAGGCCCCAGAGAACTCCTTTACCCCTTCTGCTGTGTGAGAACACAACAAGAATACAGCCATTTATGAACC
Source organism: Pseudorca crassidens (assembly GCF_039906515.1). Classification (NCBI taxonomy): domain Eukaryota; kingdom Metazoa; phylum Chordata; class Mammalia; order Artiodactyla; family Delphinidae; genus Pseudorca; species Pseudorca crassidens. Next base: position 64,148,087 of record NC_090308.1, on the reverse strand, counting down.
AGGAAGCAGGCTCTCACCAGACACCCAATCTGCTGGCACCTTGATCTTAGAGACTTCCAGTCTCCAAAACTGTAAGAAATAAATTTCCATTGTTTGTAAGCCACCCAGTTTATATCAGCCAAAAAGATTAAGACATTGTTCTACCGTGTACAGTCTTCCCTATCAGTGCATAGCTCCATCTTATTGCTCAGGTTATGAACTTTCATGCCATCCTTGACTCCTCTTTTTTTCTCACAATTCACACCCAATCCATCAGGAAAAGCTTCAAAACGTGCCCAGGATCTGACAACACCTCACCACCTCCTCTGTGATACACTGGTCCATGTCCCAATTTTCTCTGCCTGAGTTACTACAGGGGTCTTTTAGCAGGTCTTCTCCCTAACTCTGCCCTCATCTCCCCACGGTTGATTCTCAACACAGCTGCCAGAATGCCTTTATTTTTAAATGCTCCATTACAGTATTCCTTTGATCAAATCTTCAGCGTCTTCCTACCTAATTCAGACTACAATCTAAGGTCCTTATAATAGAGTTTGCCTCATATTTTATAGCTCTATCCTTTGACCTCTTGGTTCTTGAGTCCCAGAGGACACATTATTCCCTAAATACTCTCAAGTCAGGATAAGCACACCAGCTTTTCCATCTGCCTAAAATAATTCTCCCGAGATCTCCCTATGATTTGGATGCCCTTGTTCCTCAGGCCTTAGTTCAGTGAGGTCTTCCCTGATGTTCATATGTAAAGTGCCACTTCCACTATACTTATGAATATCTGAGAGACTACAGAGCTACATATCTATTTTTTTACTATCTCCCACACTATAATTAAACTCTGGGAAGACAAAGGTTTTTCTGTTTGTTTTTGTTGTTTTGTTTTGTTTTTCTGTTTCATTCACTGATATTCCCAGCATCAAGGACAGTATCTAGCATCCAACATCTAAATGAATGTGTATTTAAAAAAATGTTTATACTAATACATTTTAAAATTAAAAATTAATATTTTATTAATCACTTCTTGTATATGAAGCAAAAAGCATACAATGAATAATAAATCAAATACCATTTTGCCTTCTACTCAAATAGCTATAAGAACATCATCTCTCTCTCTAAAATAACTGGTGTCCCTCACCTGAATTACATTTTCCTCCCTACACTTCAGAATAACTACTATTTTGACTTTTGTGCTTATGATTCCTTTGTTTTTCTTCACAGTTTAACATGCATGGATGAGTTGCTAAACAACATGCTATAGTTTTCATTTTTTCTTCTTTATGTAAATGGAATCATATGGTATGCATTTTCTGCAACTTGCCTTATTTCACTCAACAACCATTTAGGATTCATCTATCTAGCCATTCATGGATTCCTCAAATATTTTGAGTACCTGCTATATGCCACGTACAACTCTATGATCTTAGGGCACATCAATGACCAAAGCAGACAAAGAGTCTATCACCATGGGGATCACATTATAGCAAAGGAAAATAAATACTAATAAGCATGAGTAAGTAAAATAAATGAAATATGTTGCATATTAAAGGTGAAACATACAGGAAAAAAGGAAAAATATACAGGAAAAAAATATAAAGCAGAGTATGGGGAATCAGCAGAACTAAGCAAGTAATGGGGAAGGAGGAGAGTTCGCTGTAGTAAATAGGGTGACCAGAGGAGGCGTCATTGAGCAGACGACTTTGAGCAAAGATTTAAAGAAAGTAAGGAGGCTAGAAATTTGGATTTATAGGAGAAAAACATTCCATGTACCAGAAACAACTAGAACAAAGAAGTTAAGGCAAGAGTGTGCCTGGTGTGTTTGAGAAACAGCAAGGAGGCCAGCGTGGCCGGAGTTGAATGAACAAAGAGATCAGGAGATGAATTCAGAGACCGAATGAAGACCCAGAACCCATAAAGTTTTGAAAGCCACAGTAAGGACTTCACTCTTTTCTATGAGTGAAGTGGAGAAGCACTGCAGCATTTTGAGCGGAAGAATGACATGATCTGCCTTATATTTTTAAAGTATTTCTCTGTTGCTACAATGAAAATCAATGGTAGGGGACAAAGATGAAGGTAAGAGAGCAGTTTGGAGGCTATTACAGTCATATAAGCCTGATAGAATTTCTTGACAAATCGGATGTGCATGTGAGAGAAAGAGAGAAATCAAGAATGATTCCATAGTTTTTGCCCCAAGAATTGGAAGGATGCAATTTCCATCCACTGAGGTGGTTATCCCATCACAGTCCCATTTAACTGTGGCCTATGTAGAAGGCTGATGAATCACTGAGAAGGATAGTGGTCTATCATAAGCTCAATGAAGAGGCATCTCCAGTTGCATTTTCTCCTTAATGGAGATAGTAAATATAGTCCCTGACACCTGCGAAATTAGCTATCAAGCTGATCAATGCATTTTTCCCTCAAAACCAAAAACAAAGAGCATCAGAAGTCACTGTCAACTGGCAGAGTATACTTGTACTGTTTTGCCACAAGGCTCCATCAGTTCCTGGGTTGGCTTCATCATTTAGCTCAGTGGGACCTTAATTATCTTGTTTCCTATAGGAAATCATGCTGGTCTATTACATTGATTGTCCATGCTGATAGGGTATATTGATTGGTAAGTAGCAAGTATCCTAGATCCCTTGAAAGATACATGCATACTAGACAATGGGAAATACACTAAAGGACTTTTAGGTGCATACCACTGAAATAGTTTTTCGGCTGTTCAGGCGTCTCAGGATGTTGGAATAGCCCTTCCAAAGTGTCAGATGACTTGCATCCTGGACCCCCTAACTGTGAAAAAGGCACGATGCCTACTGGGTCACTTTGGATTTGTAGATGACATATGCTAAATTTAGTGGGTTGCTCAATTGTTACACATATTTAGAAATGCTACTCCTATCTATTTAGTTAGTAACCAAGACTATTGAGAGTTTTGCGTGGGACTTAGAGCAGTGTAGGCCCTCCAGCTGGCCCAATTTGCAGTGCAAAAAGTATTGCCCGTTGTGCTTATAATCTGTTGAAATCAAGCATGTCCAAGGTGCCTGTTGTCAGACTGCAATGCTCTCTGGAGACTATGTCAATTGCTGATGGGAAATTGCAGTGTAGAACAATAGTGTTTGGGAGGAAATTCATGTCCTCTGAGTAAAAAAAAACCTGATAAGCTCCTTGTGAACTGGGTATTATCTCATCTACTAAACCATCAAGTTGGGCATGACCAGATTATAGGGATGAATCATACAGAAGAGGCCTAAGGAGTAAAAATATTTGTTTCCAATATAAACACTCAGTATACATGAGGAGACACTCAATGATCAGATGTTATAAAAACACACAAAAAAGACTTATCCTGTCACTATCATTCTTTCTCACTATCAGCCTGAGTGTTTGCCCGCTGGACTTATAAAGGAAGAGGCCCAAAGAGATGTTTTTCGTTAACTTTTCAACAAGTAACCCACCCCCACCCAATCCTCACTGCACCCCTGTCCCCATCTCATATTTGATCTGGCTACAGCCGCTGCTGGGTGCCCTATCTTCCAGGGTTCCAGGGACAGAGAACAATGTCCAGTCATCTGGTGATAAGTCAATTCTATTAGACCTTTCTTGTCTTAGAGAAGACAGTAGACAGAATATGTTCTCAGTGGACTAGATCCTTACACTAGATATGGTTCCATCTGCCAAATGTGTTCCAGATTTCCCCATTTAAAAAATTTGCATATACAAACAACATCCATTGAATCAACCTATCTTTCAAACTAAAACCTTACCTTTGCCTTTTGCAAACAAACTCCTTTAAAAGTACAGTACATTAGTGAACAACAATGTATTTATCAGTTATATAATGCTACATTTAAAAAATCACTCCAAAAGTTACCAGGCTAAAACAAGGAGTGTTCTTAGGATTCTGTGGGTTGGCTGGGAGGTTCCTTTTGTTGATTTCTCCCAACCCACTTGCGTGGCTACATTTAACAAGAGGGTTAGCTAGGCTGGACAGTCCAAAATGTTCTCATTCACGTCTGGCAGTTACCTGGGACACCTTGGTTCTCCTCCGTGTGGGCTCTCCTCCTATAGCAGGCTAAACCTGCTTCCTTCACTAGTGTCAGCCTAGCACTCTAAGGGGAATGGTTGAATTTGAAACGCCTCTGTGGCTTAGACTACAGTACTTGTCACTTCTACTAGTAGCGGGGAAACAGTCCCCACTTCTTGCTGGGAGAAGATGCAAAAAATTCATGGCACTGTTAATCTTCTGTAGTCTGTCTTCTGGCAGAAATTATTCACAGAGTTCTTATGTGCAAAATGCATTCACCCTTCCAAAGACCCCAACAAAATTTCATCAAATCAAGGCATCAGGATTGAAGGCTTTGATCTCATGATTTGTATCAGGTTGGGTGAGACCTTCTATGTGTGAGTTCTCTTAGTCCAGAGATCTGTGAAAGAAAGAGGTAATTTATCCATCACTCTCCCTTCCCAACAGATAATGGTGAAAAAAGTATGGGGATAACCACAATAGAAATTTCCATTTTAAAAAGTGAGGGAAAGAAGGCACATAGTCAATGGTCTATGGAAATTCCAGTGATTCTGAACTTCATTTGGACACATGCCACCACTTCCTCCTACTCGGAGAATAGAAAATGGTATTTGATAATGATTTATTTGCATTTTCTAGGAGTGGTTCTCTAAGCTTTTTTTCTCATCAGCTCTTGTTTCTTCCCTCTGGGCCTTTGGCTCAAGACCTTGGGCTCATGGTCTGCCTTCTGGGGAGACATTCCTTCTTTGTTTGCTTCTTTTCTTTCTTTTTTTAAAATACGAAATAGCCCTGTTTGCAGCTGAGTATCTTTCTCAAAGTATTCTGTTTATTTTAATCTGTCACTGTCCCTTTTAGCTCAAACTAGTACTGTTTTTGTTGATAACTTTCTCTTAATATTTTCTAGTTTCCTATGAATCTGACTGACATTTCCTCCATGATCTAAAAGATAAATTCACAATTCATTTTTAGATGGACCTCTTGCTATTTGAAGAATATGTGAAACTTCTAAGGGATAATGCCCTTATGATTTTCAGATGTTCTTTTTTCCTAGTCTAGAGTAGCAATTTAATTTTCTGAGAGCTTAACAGCCTTAATTTCAAGTTTACCATGAGGCCAATTTTTCTTTTAAAAAATCTTTTTGTGGGCAGAATATAGAGAAGATAAACAGGTTTATTTTCCAACCCATAATATGTACTGGGTCTTCTATAATTCCTGCAGATTTTTCTTGCTCCTTGAACTTTAGTTTATCTTTCCCTTCTCGTACCTTATCATATGAAGCTATAAGAAGCCATTTGACAGTTTTCACATTCTGTCTGGAAGTGTCCTTGCTCAGATTCACAAGTTCATTAGGTATATTTTTTATATTCCACATTTGTCAGATGACATTGTCTCTGACTGTTTCTCCACTGCATAATATGGATCTCCCTTTCTCAAGCCTTTAGTAGTAATTCCTTCATTGTTCTCCCAGAATCCACTAACACTCTCCTTGATGCTTTTATATTTTCTTCCTACAACTTGGTGCCAAAACTAATGCCACATGCTTTAGTGTTTAGTCAAAACAATTGTCTATTAATTCTCAGGATTCCATGGGTTCTCTTCTGGGTGGTTTTTTTTTTTTTCTTCTTTTTTTTGCTGGTTTCTCCTGGACTCAATCATCTGCATCTTTGGCTGGATTGGGTTATTCACATGTCTGGAAGTGAATGCTGATTGTTCTGCTGGGGCACCTCTGTTCTTCTCCATGTGGCTAATAGGTGAGACTAGCATCTCTGAGTGGTACCTCAGGACAGCGGTTTAAGAGGATGAAGATGAAATTGCAAGGCCTCTTGAGGCCTAGGCTCTAGAATTCCAGCAACATTACCTCTGCTACATTCTATAGGTTAAAGTAAATCACAAGGCCAGCACGAGTTTATGATCATGGCAAAACTGACTCCACCCCTGGATGGGTGGAGGAACAAAACATAAAGCAAAGCAATATGCATACTGGGAAATAATTTGTGGTTGTTAAGAGGAAAGCTTTTGGAGTTAATTGCCCAAGTTCAAATCCTGGTTGCATTACTCTTGGCCGTGTCCTTGGATTAATCACTTAATTTCTTTCTGGCTCTGTTTTGTTTTTTCTAAATCTGACTAATAATCCTACCTACCTCAGATGGTCATTGTTGAGGATTAAATGTGTAAAAGTATGTAAAGCATTTACAACAGGGCCTGGTGTGTTGTAAACTCTATATCAATGCTTGTTCTTAGTGTTTAATTTGCTGCTTCTACCTTATTACCTCCTACTCACTCTCTCCTCTTCTGTAGAATGATTGCTGTCCTACTATTTTACTGACTCTATTCTATAAAGATCATTGGTGGTCCCCAAGTGTATCAGATTGTCTTATTATATGTTGTTTTTATTACTCCTTTCTTTTGGAAACACATTAGTGATTTTCCTGACTACCTTTAAGGAGGTAGTCCTTAAAGAGGCCTTTAAGGAGGCCCTTCGGGATCTCCTTTTTCTCTCCCTGCCCCTTTATTTTAATTGTTCACCAGTGGTCTTTCCTTTCATCAATTTTCCTCCTTTCTCAGCTCTTGCCCCCTGGGCAATCTCATCCAGTCCCATTGTTTTAACAATCAACACATATTCATACCATTCAAATATGCATCTTTATTTCTCAAATTCCTTCTCTTTCTAGCTACTTACTTGGGTATCTCTACCAATATGAACCACAAGTTCTTCAAATCCAAATAGTCCACCACAGAATTGGACTGTCAAACTACACTGTATTCCACACTCCAGTCATGGGAAATTGTACTCTCATCACACCCTACCACCCAAACTTGTACCGTCTGGTACCCTTATTCCTGTCACTTATTCAATATTGTTACCTTATCCCACATTCAAAACTTCAGTCTGTATTGGACTATTATAATAGATATCATCTTTGTTCTTCCTGTCTGCACCAGTAACTCTCCCTCCTGTCTGTTGCCTCTGTTACGTATGTACACACAGATCTGTCAATTCCTCTACTCAAAAATTTTTGATTACAATTTACTGATTAAACAAGTAAGATTAAAATTCTAAGGCGACTTCCAGTTCCTTCATGGTCTGTTCTCACCCTGTATGGATGGTGACACTCTTTTTTTATCCCTACATTTTCCCCTGCACTTGTATGCACATACCTGATTCTGAGTACTTCTAATCATCTCATAATCCCGTGTCTTTTCTTCTATCTCTTACTCTGCTTGAAATATGTTTCTCTTCCTCCTGCACTTCCTCTTTTTTGAGTATGTGTAGATTAAATATAACTCATGAAATCCGAAACACCATGAGAGTACGGTAATTTGTTTTATACTCTTTTTATAGATTTTTGTTACATGACACTTAGCAGTCTGTCTATTGTGTAGCATCATTGAATACTTGATATTAAATGGATGAAAAACTTGGTAAATGTTCGTTTCATCCTCACTCGTCATTTGTTTCCTCTCTTTCCTCTCAGAGTACTTTATGCTTTTTTCACAGTTTTTGTTGTAATGTTCCTGAATTATGGTGGTAGCATATGTTCTATCTTCCCCACTGGCCTCTGATTATATCTGTGGGCAGAGGTTGTGCTTTACTGGTCCTGACATCTACAGCATTTAGTATAAAACAGCACACACACAATGTTGAATGAATGACTTCCCACTACCCTGTCCTGTGGTTCATCCATCATTTCTTTGGTCATTCGGTAACTGGCCACCACATATCGTCAGTCACAATCCTCATGGTGACCTTCCCTGTGAATCACTGATGAGAAATTTTTAAAAGCACTGAATAAATGTATTAAAAAAATAAATGATAGAATTTCACAGAAAGTGTCTTTGAGCATATTAGAATCATTAATAAAAAGCTATCTAGTTGGGGGCTTCCCTGGTGGCACAGTGGTTGAGAGTCCACCTGCCGATGCACGGGACACGGGTTCGTGCCCCGGTCTGGGAAGATCCCACATGCCGCGGAGCGGCTGGGCCCGTGAGCCATGGCCGCTGAGCCTGCGTGTCTGGAGCCTGTGCTCCGCAACGGGAGAGGTCAGAACAGTGAGAGGCCCGTATACAGCAAAAAAAAAAAAAAAAAAAAAAAAAAAAAAAAAAAAAAAGCTATTTAGTTACAAAGTCAATGTCAAAATCAAAAAGCATATCATGATAAAAATGTGTGAAATAGTAACTTGTTTTAAACAAAATAGCAAAATATCTAGGAATATTCAGCTAGTAGTATTATTTCAAGGTATGGGAAAATAATTATAAAACCAAAATCAAAATAATGCATTTAGCATTATAAACTAAAGAAGACCTTCTTATAAGTATTGATTAGATATAATTTTAAAATATTAAGAGTGAAATTACATACTTGAAACAGTATTTGCAATTCCATTCAGCTTCTTCCTAATGTAGAAATCAATTTAAAAAATTTTAAACATACATACATTGAAAGAAATTTAGGCAGAATGGTTTTGTTTTAATCTCAGAGAAAATGTGTTCTAATAGTGTTTTCACTGGGAATACAATAACTGTAGTTATATAATCATGAAAAGAAAGAAATGGGTCGATGGTCATAAAACTCCCTTGATAGTCACGGGCATTGTTAATTTAAAAGTAGGAAGGCAGGGATTAAAGTTAATGAGGGGCTGAGCCTCCATGCAATTTAGTTAAACTCTTTAACACAAAAGCTGGTAGAATATATGGAAAGAACGTACCAGAGGGAGCAACAGGAGACAAGGTTGTGAATCAGTCTGTGAAAAAGAAGAGAAAAACAGGACACCCTTTACAGGAAATGATAATCACATAGTTCCATCACTTGGTAGATTAGGGCAATCAAAGGGGTTGGAAATTCCAAATTCAGTCATTTGATAGATTGGAGAAATCACAATAAAGACATAAAGGTAAATTTGTATTTCTCATGAGGAAAATTGAAGTGGATTATTAGGTACTCCCATAGCTGTTAAATATTATGTTGACTATAATTCTTCCCTGGGTGCCTGAGAATGTGTCTCTTCTGGTCATAGAAAGAGCAAAGTTACTTCTAGACCTTTATTTTCAGACTGCCTAGATGTCAAAATTACATTACTCTCGGGGAGAGAACAGCCATTTTCAGAGTTAGTGGTTGCTACAGCAGGGATAAAATTTTCACTATCCACACAAAGTAAATTGAAAGCTGGACAAGACCCCAGGTAGCAGCAGTGAGATAGTCTGTAAAAAATTTCTTTCACTTAATTCCTTCTTTCATCTATTCGTTCATTTATTTAATAACCATCTCACACCTACTATGAAATCGTTTTAGCCTGTTATAATCCAATGGCTACATGTTAAAATTGACTACGTTCAGAGCTTGAATAGTGATTTTTAAGACTTTTTAACCAGGCTTTTCATATATATATGAAAAGATATATGAAAAGATATATATATATATCTCAGTAAGATGTTGAAGTTCTTTTTTATTGCAGGTAAGATATATCTATTTGGCATCAAAATATTCTTTTCAGTCAATTCTAATTACATTCTATTTAAAAACAGTTGGTCTTGTATTCATAAATGTAGTTTATATAGAACGGGCAAGAAGCATTTAAACAATAAGACCACGGATTCCTGTGGCCAGGGAAATGCTGTCAAACGGAACCTAGGAAATCTTGCAGAATCAACTTTCCACTAAAGAAGATTTTTTATGAGATCATATTCAATTTGAAAGCAGTTCTTTTCCTGCCACAAATAGACTATAAAACTGCTATGGTCATAGGGCAGACCAGAAACCATGAAGACAGACAAAGACCGTTGCAGTGCAGCTCAGTGTATGGGGGACCAGCCATCCCCAGGTAAGACAAGCGGTTTTAGAATCATGTGCATTTTCTGATCATGGAAAGAGAAAAGTTGCCTCCAGATTTATTTCCCTATACAGGGAACATGTGACTGAAAAATAGAAAGCTTCCTTAGAATACAGTAAATTGTATTTCAAGTGCCAACATTGTACAGTTGCAGAGAGGGAGACCAAATTATTTGCAATTGTTTGGGAAACCTTGATAAGTAGAAGCAATAATTTTGCTGCAGACTTACTTAAAAGATAATCAGATTATGATGAATGTGCAAATAAAGACAAAACAGGAAGAAAATACTTATATCCACTGCATAGGAATAAATGGTTTACCAGTACTTGTGAGGAAGAATTAAAAATTGACCTATATACAACATTATCTATGTCATAAGGATTAATGTGTAATCATTTCTGTATTGGTCTTCTTCCTTACTATTGGATCCAAAAATCTCATTCAATCCTGTATTTTAAAAATATAAATCTTTGAATAAAATAACTATATTGATACAGATAGACATCTTGACCAAGTTAATTTGAACTGACAACAATAATCAAGATTTTACTGCCCGATTTTATCATCCTAGGTGAACCGCAGCTGCACAAACTGATAGCTTCTCAAGAGTTTTACGTATCAGTGTACACTTCACTTTATTTGGTTTTAAACTTACATTTTTTTAATCTTAGATAAAAGGTGGGGGTGGATGAGTTTTCTTACTCTCTATATGCCCTGTGGCATATCCATAAAAACCAACACACAGCATATATACTGTTATTTGTGACATGGTTCCTCATCATGACAACTGAATTAATTGTGTTTGCTTGTGTTTACATGGCTCATATGGAAGACGTGTTCATATTATAGATATGAACAACTCCACATGAAAAATGTAGTTATAATAGTAAAAATAACATGCCTAATATAGATTATTTAAAAATACAGAAATATATAGAGTAAGAATTAAAAGTCCCAAGTGAAACCCTTGTGTTCCCACCTCATTGTTCAGAAGTAACCACTAATGATATATCCATGTATATCTTTCAAGCTTTTTACCACCCATTAAAAATATATATTTATATCCATTTTACAGATGAAGAAAGCAAGCCATAAAGAGGTTAAGTAATTGGGCCAAAGTCATACAATTAGTAAGTGGTGTAACTGAGTATTAAACACAGACAGTGTTACAGAATCCATGTTTTAACTATCCCATTCTTGTCTTACCTATATTTAAAATAAAAATACATATCCACATAAGAATCTTATACTAAATGTTCTGTGACATGATCTTTAATATATTTTGCAAATACAAAAAATAATCTATTTTTGTTGTTTTCCAATATTTGTGTGGTATTTCAAAGTAAGCACTCACTGTATTTAATTTCACCATATAAAAATTAATGGGCACATAGGCTGTCAAATATTTGACTGCTACTTAAAAAATATAATGAATATCTTTGTACATACATCTCTGTGTATGTGGCTGTATTTTTTTTTTGCGGTACGCGGGCCTCTCACTGTTGTGGCCTCTCCCATTGCGGAGAACAGGCTCCGGACGCGCAGGCTCAGCGGCCATGGCTCACGGGCCCAGCCGCTCCGCGGCATGTGGGACCTTCCCTAACCGGCGCACGAACCTGTGTCCCCTGCATCGGCAGGCGGACTCTCAACCACTGCGCCACCAGGGAAGCCCATGGCTGTATTTTTATAGGAGAAATTTTTAGAAGGGGAATTGCCTTGTCAAACTATGTGTACATTTTAATTGACCTCCTAAGGACTTAGTGCACCAGAGCCTGTTTTCCCAACTTTTTACCAACACAGGATATTATCAATCATTTCAAACATTTTTCAAAAGTCATGTGTAAAAAGTAGGATTGAATTTTTTTTTTGGTGATTTCTTGATAATATTGAAGGTTGACAATCCACTCATTCACATATTAATTACTCGAGTTTCTCCTTTTTTTGAATTACTTTTATGTACGTGTTTCCCACTTCATATTAGTTTAGTTAATGTTTTCTTATTGTTTGGAAAAACTCTATATTTTGTATACTAACCCTTTATCTGTCGTATACACACGCTAATATTTTTCTTAGTCTCTCTTATCTTTGTTTTGGATACTTAGGCTTATTTATGATGTTCTTATATGGGTAACTTTGCCAATCATTCCTTTATGTTTGAGGTGTGTATCCCTGTCTGTGTGAGGGAGATATCAAAAAACCTTCATGGAGGTAATAACAGCATAATGAGTTTATAGACGTAAACAGAATTTATTCACATCAAGTGATGTTGGAGAGGGGGATTCTGGATAGAACTCATTACATGAGCAAAGGAATAGTGCTAAGAAGTCACACGGGGTGTTCAGGGAAAATATAACCATTTGGTGTGCTGGAGCTTGAAATGTGAGACATACAGTGGCAGCAAATGGGATTGAAGAAAGATAGGTAGATGCTAGATAATGGCGAGGTTGTGTGCTACAATAAGCAACCTGGAAATGCACCTTAAGGCAATGAGGAGCCGCATATGGGGAGGTGAAATGGTCATATTTGCGTTTTGTTAGAAGATTCTGCCAACTGTAGGAAGGATGGATTTGAGAAACTCAAGGTAAGGTGGTGACCAAAGGAGACTTAGTATTAGACCAGATGATGCTCACCTAAAACTAGGGTGCTGGTAACTGAGAAGGAGAAGGAATGTGTTCCTCTGTCCCTAGCTTTGAAAGGTGCTAAATTTTTTTTAAAAAAGCAAATGAATAGCTTTTTTTTTTTTTAACTCTTTTAGTCTAGTCCACCTAAAACTTTACTTCCTAAAGGTTTTTAGTTCCCATTGATTTTGATAGTGATATACTCAGGCCTATTAAAGAAAAACTCTCCATGTTCAACCATGCGCCACAGAACGCTCAGATCACTATTGGAATGTTTTCTGCTGTGTGTGGAAAGCTTATGCTACCTCCATGTGTAATATTTTGCATACTTTAATATATAATACTTAAATGTAATTTATGAATAAAAGCTTATAAATTCATGATTAATTTTTCTTATCTAGTCATTAATATAAGGGAAACTAGTATCTTCTGAATCCCTACTATGTATCTCTACTAATTATTTTCTATGTTACCTTTACTATAAAGACAAAACTATATGATAGGCATTGTAACTATTTGACACAAAGGATACTAAGTCTAAGGAAAGTGAGTAAATTTCTCGGAAGACAGTAGATTCTGTACTTTAATCTAGATCTTTAATTTTAAAATACATTCTTTGGCCTAATCAACGATACCTATTACCTAAAATTTAAAGGTTAAGCTTGACCACTCTAAAATAATGGCATAGTACTGAAAATAGCAGTCAGAAAATTGTGAATTGCTTACATTTTTTATTTTGGGGTTCACAAATCCTAATAGGAGAAATTTACTTTCAAAGAGATATTTCTACCTTTTCTGGCATTTTGGTCTTTTGAGCATTTAAACAGCTTTAGCGTAATGTCTCATATTTTTCCAAGTAGGAGATAAGTTAGGTCAATCACTCCCCATCTCATCATTTATCTCCAAGGCATAAACAAAGGAAACAAACAAAAATTCTGAATTAAATTAAAAAAAACTGAGTCGTATCATAGCTTATATCAAAGTATTTGAGTTGGAAATTAATTATATACCAGCATATATACGAGTATTAATTATATACGGGCATAAGTGATGAATTTTCTAATTTATCTTAAATTAATTTTTGTATGATTACTCATGGCCTCTGGAACATATAATAAAACAAATACAAGCAGAATATTAAGTGGTCACTTTTACTTACACATTTTAACAAGTTAATTCTTTTAGAGGAACCTATCAACTAGAGGTTTAATATATCTTGGGGTTCAAAATGTTGTTACATTATTTAAATTAATTTCATGACTTACAGCAGCAACAAACTATGTGTAAGCATACGATATCACTGCTGGCATTTTCCCCTACTGAGTCTTCTCTGCTGTGTTTGGCAGTCTGTGTCAGACCGTAGTTTGATTGGTAGAGCATCAGTTTGCTCCTTGTCATGAGGTTTCTCTACTTTAATCAGCCTTCAGATTAAATGGATTTTATTGCACCTGGAAATAAATAACCGCATACTGCGTTTTTTTTTTTTTTTCCTTAAAATAGATCAGACCTAAGCTGTGAACCAGAGGCATGTTTTAGAGCTTAACATCTTCTCTTTTGATTGGTGAAATCTATCTGAATTTGCATGAAGTATGCATATATACATCATAATTACACAAACATTTTTCAAATTAATTTTTAGCTCTGTTTAAATGATATTAACAGATCATTGCTATAGCTTTTAGGGGGTTACTTTTACTTGTGTGAAACATTTTTTCATATTAATGGAACTAGAATTATATTGCATTTTATATATAAGGGATCAAAACAACTTACACACTTATACAGCATTTCAGATTCTCTCTTAATGCGTATTTTCTCTTGAAGTATTTTTTAATTAATTGCTAATGAAGATCTTATAAGAATATGAATTGGATAAAGGAGAAAGTAAAATTAATTTTTAGACTAATACACATCATCTTTTAAATGCTGCCACCAGTCCCTTTAATTTGTTGATTTTCTTCTGACCTACTTATTTTACATGTTTTAAATGCTTACATCATAAGGTGTTTGGTAAGTGCTTAATCATATAGATAATGATGTGAATATAAAGTGCAGCAAGGTAAAGTAATCACATACTTTAACTGGTCAATGAACAATGAAAATCACCTTAGACCCTTCCCTTCCCGTATTCACTTACATCATGACACAGAATGTATTCTCGGAGAAAACGGGAGAAGGATTGACTGGTGTCATCTGTTTACCATCCAGCTCCAAACTGGATGGTTGATTTGTTTGTTGAAAATAACTTGAACATTCTGCTTAGCATCTCAGCTGAAAAAGGGCCAAATATTCACTGAAACCTGGTCTTTGCAGTCAGCAAATGGAATTGTTAATGACCTTGGCAAAGCAACTTCAGTGGCTTGGAAGACATGTTACCAGATTGCTCCTGGTCAAGGGGAGGAAGGAAGGGAGAAAGCAAGAGGATAGTAATGCACAAAGGGGCCTCAAAGGATTGCAAAGACATTTAAGGTTTATGTTTAGCTAGAGGGAGACAGAATCAAGAGAGTACTACTTTTTAATATAAAAACATTTGAGCACTTTCATAAGCAGAAGAAACCAATGATGACAAATATGTTATAGAAACTGCAGAGAAAAGGATTATTAGCTAGAGCAAAGTCCCTGAACATGTAAACCAGTGTGGGAGACCAAACACTGGGAGACGAATTAGCTTTCAACATGAGGAGGGCAATGACTCTTTCCATTTAGAACAAGAATTTCTAAGTCATTTGTTTTCACGTCTCTGTGTCTGGAGACAAAAACAGTTGAGTAAATGGAAAGTCAAGATGGTAGGACCTGCCACTGGACAGAGGAGAATTTTTTAAACTAAATATTATTTTCATTCTTTAAGAGGAGATTAATTATGTCATAACTGAACTATGCAAGCAGAACTCAAATAGTAAAATCTCCAGATATTTTATGGTTTAAGTTTATGAACACTTCCAATGAACACTTTATATTTTCTTTTGACTGAGTCCAAATGTTATCGAATGAGAATGGGAAAATGAGTTATTCACTGACATATGAAATGGAAAGAAACTGGCCTTGTATTTTTTCAGAAGTATTTTTCTAATACATGTGTTATAAAATTTTATTTCTTGATGCTTTCCTTTTTAGTTTAATTAAAATTTCCTTGAGATGAATGACCCTTTTTTCTTTCAGAAATCATTTTTTGTTCACTAGGAAAGCAGTCCAATCTTCCCCAGACCAATTAGGTTTCAGTTGTTAATAGAATCTCAGCATATGTGGTCTACATCTTCAGGTTTTAAAAACACTTGTTTATCTCTAATTTACTTAAGTTTGTTACATATTTTCAGATATTACTTATAAGTGTTTAAGCGTGTATAGTCCTATTAATTGCTTGAAGGAACTTAGTAAAAAGCAGCATTTTTAGAACTGATTTAGTGCCTGTTTTGTGAAATGAGGGAATATATAGCTCAGACCATTTTCTTTGTGTTTATTTTGGAGACAAGAGAACAAGAGAAGTCATAAGAAAATTTTTCTAAGGCAAATTTATTTCACCTATTTGGGTTACTTACTAAAACTGTCTGATAAGAATGATTTCAGGATGGGAATAAATAATATTCACAATAAACTCTCCATGCAGTCAAATTGGAATTTGTTTTTGACACCATGGAAATACATACTCACTTCTTCCCGTGGGACAAACAGATGAGTGGATGGCACAAAGGCTATGACTACACAATGATAAAACATCTGCTCACTTTACTAGACTTTCAGAAATCAAACGATCTACATGGTCTAACTTCAACACAAAGCATATGGATTGCTTGAATTTTTAAACAAAATAAACTTATCCAGACAAACTACTTTTTCATCTTAAAGACATTCAGCACAAAATGCAGGTGGGAATGATTACCAACTTGGGTTTTATGATTAAAATTCAAACGAGTTCTGCAGTTAGAGCACAGTGTATGTTCTTTTTAACATTAAGTAAAAAATGAGAGAATTATAAGAATAATGATCAAACTAAAAATTAAAAGAGAATAGTATAATGGTAAATACCTACGTTAGCACAGTCCTCTGTAAAGTTGAAAGGCTCAAATCAAACTATAGATATGTAGCTTAATTAGAGTTAATTTAGAGTTAATGGAAAGTAAATGCTTGCAAAACAATAACATCATCATCACCAACACAACCCAACAACAGCAACAGGACGAGGAACAAATGTGGGAAGTCTGATTTGTAGCACTTTTTATTAGTAGGCTGTGAATTGAGACTGCGAAACCAAATCCAAGCTCTTCCGTCTGAGATCTTAGTCATGTAGCAGTCTTTTTGAGCCACTTTTGAAAAATGAGGATAATGTACTTTATAACCTGAGCTTTTGTGAAAAGGCTAAATGAAAATATATATTAGAGTATTTATTATAGGGACTTCCCTGGCGGTCCAATGGTTAAAACTTCACCTTCCAAAACAGGGGGTTCAGGTTCGATACCTGGTCGGATCACTAAGATCCCACAAGCCTCGAGGCCAAAAAACCAAAACATAAAACAGAAGCAATATTGTAACAAATTCAATAAAGACTTAATGGTCCACATCAAAAAAGAAAATGTATTTATTTTAAAAGAGTGTCTGGAACATAGCTGTCATTCCAATACCTGGGTATCCCTTTTCTCCCTTCTACTCTTCTCTAAATGTCTTTGTGTTGATGCTTCCTATTGACTCTATCTGCTAATGAATAAAAATCTTGTTTAAGGAAGTATGATCATCTTGATGGGCTTTCAGAGAAGACAGAGGTGGGCTTTCAGAGAAGAGAGAGGTTCATCACCAAATCTAGGAGTAGGAACTCTGGGAGGTATGATCCAAGAGTACATTGAGGTTTAGTCTAAGGCCCTATTTTCATGTATCACTTACTGATTAAAAAGTAATTTAAAAAATAGCTTTTTGTTGTCCCAAAGATTTTTGCATGGTTTCATATCAAAGGCTCAGCTCAATGTCAAGCTTTCTAGTCCAACCAAGCTGGGATTGTAACCTTCAAAACTGATATAGTATAAATCATAACTTCCTGTTTCACTTTATTCATGGCAACTGTCACCATCTGAAATTATCTTATTCATTCATTCATTTATTTATGATTTCAGTGTTTGTCTTCCCCTCCCCACCTAGAGTGAGATGCAGCGATTTCACCTATCTTTTAATAGATTTTAAAAATCTATCATGTGGTGATTAATAATGGTTGAATAAATTAACAAACTATCAATAATGAGTTTTCAGAGGCAGACAACCAATGCTAATACATATTGTGCACTTGCTATATGCCAAGGATTATTTTAAGCATTGTATATGTATTAACTTATTTATTTCTCACAATTTCAATCAGGAGGTAGGTACTATAATTATCCACATTTTATAGAAGATCAAAGAAATGTAAAGAAAGAGTAAGTAATTTGCCAAATGCCCCACAACTGGTAAGTGCAGAGAAAAACTGGAACCCAGCCTGCTTTGGGGCCCATAGGCTTAAGTGCTGTGCTGTGATAATTTTGTTTCTCCTGACACAGGGATGTTTTCTATGTTGCTATGGATATCTGCATATAAGGTGGTGCTTATCTAAGATTGTTGTGTACTGAAACACATAAACAATAACAACTTATTTCCAGAAAATTTCACAATTAAAAACATGTGAACATTTTTTTCAGTTGTAAAGATGGCTGAGAAACAGCATTTGATAAAGCAAGTTGTGAGTTACTTTACCAAAATTTCTCTAAATTTAATAGTTTCTATAATCTCTGAGATCAGTTCCTAGTATTACAACACCAAGATGGAATAAGATATCATTCAATGAAACTTTTAGAGTCTTACTGGAAAGAGATATATTTTGAGAACAAATATAGATTTTAATTTCAGCTCTGACATTTATAAGACTTATTAGATTTCTATGAGTCACTTAATCTTCTTGAGCATCTGAGACTCATTTTCCTGATCTTTAAAATGGTTATAATGATGCTTGACTTGTGAAGATCAAATGAGAAACATATAAAATGCCCAGCAAAATGCCATAAGCATAATGGAAGCTAAATGAAGGTTAGATGCCACGGCTTCCCTTAGATTCTGTAATATTAGGAAAGAGTAAATTGGCTAAAACACTTCAATATGTACAGCTGATCACATATGTATTTTCTGAATCTTTTAGTATATTCATTCAATCAGTTATTGAGCTATACCAGAAATCAGACACAATAACATGTCCCAGGAAACTGTGTGGGCAGTATGGAACAAAACAGACAGGGCCTCTGTCCTCATGGAGGTTCCATTCTGGTAGGAAGGAAAACATTTAACAACTAATCATGAAAAATAATATATCATTATAGGTTGTGATATAATTTGAAAAAAAAAAAAAACACTAGTTAAATTAGCAAAGAATGAGCTGAAGATACAGTATTACTTTTTTTTTTTTTTTTTTTTTTTTTGCGGTACGCAGGCCTCTCTCTTTGCAGAGCACAGGCTCCGGACACGCAGGCTCAGTGGCCATGGCTCACGGGCCCAGCCGCTCCGCGGCATGTGGGATCTTCCCGGACCGGGGCACGAATACGTGTCCCCTGCATCAGCAGGCGGACTCTCAACCACTGCGCCACCAGGGAAGCCTGAGTATTACTTTTAAGGTACAGCATGAGGTTAGTGATTCAAGTAATTAAAAAGACTGATGTGTCAGGGTGATAATGGCCCAGCAAGAATGATTATGTTTGAGCTGAAGACCTAGGCTGAGATCAGATGGTACAGGTCTGGCCCTATCTTCTGGGTTATTAAACCCTATGTGGAAGGAAATAGGCAGCCAATGAAGCCTTATGAGCAGAGTAGTACAAAACTTAATTTATCGACTAGAAGAGAGAAATCTGGTTGGAGGATAATGTAAGAGATTACTGTGGTGTGGGCTAAGGTGACTGCAGTCACGAGGGAGCAAGGACCTATTAGAAATATACGTTGGAGGCAGTCTCTGGGGCTTGGTAACAGATGAGCTGTGTTGGTGAGGGAAAGGGAAGTGTTGAGAACGTCCCTTCCTAATGTCTTGCATAAATAACTGGGTCAATGGAGAAGCCATTTATTGAAAAAAGGAGAGAAAGAATATAAATAAGGAAAGGAAAAATATGAGCATGTTAATTTTGCAATGTTTGAGAGTAATCCAGATGGATGTCAAATATTATTTGTTTTGTAAGCCTAAAAGTTAGAAAGAATGGTCTGAGCTGGAGATAAAAGTTTGGAAACTATGGACTTATCTCTAGGAGGATGGCAAAGCCAGGAAAGTGAAGAGATTGTCAAGAACATAGACTGAAAAGTGAACAAGGCACAGACTTGAGCTTGTCTTTGGTTTCTTCTGGAAACTGCCTCTGAGATAAGGATTCAAGTGCAAGTAGTTTATTTGAAAAGTGCTGGGAACACTGGCAAAGGAGAAAGGAAATGACCTAGGGGAGAGGAAGAAGTCAACATAACGTGCCTTATTCAAGCCAGCTACTCCTCCAGAGCTTAATACCGTGGTGCAGCTCTTGGAAATGAAGTAAATCACACACTTCAGAATTAACCTATGGAGGGGGCACAGGAACTGAAATATTTGTACACCAAAACCCCTTTACCACTGGGGACGGCTACTCCCAGAAAGTGTTAATTACCTGGCATTCTCAGGCTGTTCCAAGTGAGTTAAGGGGTCTTCTCTGTTTCTTAGGAAGTTGGATTAGCAACCAAGATATTATTTCTGATCCAAACAAGAGCAGTTTTGGCTCATGAGGAAAGGTGAATGTTTGGGAAATTAGGGTTGCCAGATAAAATATATGCAATATTTGGAATACATATATATATATATATATACACACACACACACACACACACATATATATACCAAAAATGATTTGTTGTTTATATTTTAAATTTATCTAGTTGTACGTTTTGTTAGTCTGCTAAGTCTTCCAACCCTAGGTGAAATGAGCTGAAGGGTGAATGGGAAATGAAAAATCAGTGAATCAGGAGGAAGTGATATTGACTGTGCGTAGAAACAGAGAGATGGAAAGGGAAGGGACTCAGACTGTGTTTCAGATGGGTCATCCTACAGCGTATATGAAGGCCAAGGGGAGCGGGGCAGTTGAGAATGAGAAGTAGAAAACAGAGAGTGGGGAGCATGGTAGATTGAGGTAGTTCTTCCCTACTGTGTGTTTCTTTCTTGTGAGTCTTCTTTACTACTCACACAGAACACTTCCCTTCTGACACTTCTGGTCACCAAGTGTGTGGAGTTTTGTTTTGTTTTCCCCACAACAATTTTCTGCAACACCACATGGGTGTCCTACATACAATTTGACTCAACTCTTACACTATCTACCTAGAGGTAGTGTCAAATCTTACAGGTTAAGGGCTCCGTCCTACAAGACTGCTCCCCCCCTCCCCACACACACACGCCCTTCAGACCCAGGCTGTCACCTGTGCTTCTGACCAACCAGCTATAGATCAGAGGTTTAAATGACTCTCTCCTTGGGTTCTGTTGGTTCGCTACAGCAGCTCACAGAACTCAGGGAAACACTTACTTATGTTTACCAGTGTATTAAAGGATATGATAAAGGATATAGATGAAGAGCCATAAAGGATATAGATGAAGAGCCAGATGTAGAGATACAGAAGGTGAGGTCTGGGAGGGGCCAGAGGGCAGGACCTTCTGTTCTCCTGAAGTTGGGGTGCATCACGCTCTCAGTGTGGACGTGTTCGCCAGCCTGGAAGCTCTCTGAACGCTGTACTATTAGGATTTTATGGCAGCTTCCTCGTGTAGGCATGATCAATTTTCAATTCTGTTTGTAGACCTCCTCCCCTCTCTGGTGGATGAGTGGTAGTGCTGAAAATCCCAACCTTCTAATCCTGGCTTGGTCCTTCTGGTGACCAGCCCCACCCAGGAGCCACCCAGAGTCACCTCCTTAGAACAAAAGATGCTCCTAGTGTTTGTATCACTTAGGAATTTACAAGGGTTTTTAGGAGTTCTGTGCCAGGAACCGGGGGACACAGACCCATAGAGATACATGTTCCTATTATCTCACAAGCAGGAAAAACTGGAGTGTGTTTGATTCAGCTGATGAAGATGGATTGACTTTTCATTGGAAGTGAGACCCCTGCATCATACCATGAAGCAGGAGAGAGGGAAGAACATTCTCAAAGAAAGCAGGAAAATATCAGGGATTTTGATAAATAAAGAGTCAGATTTTCAGAAGACATATTGGAAGTGTTTTGGAGACAGGGCAGGAGGAATGTCCGGGTCGGAGGAGGAGGCAGGACAGTGGGCGGATGTCTGATCATCAGAAGGGCTTACAGTACACTGTGGGAGGGGAGGAGTGTAAACAGGAATGGAGACAGGATGGATTCAGACTGGAGGGAGACTGCAGACTTGAGTCTAGTCCACACTAAACACATTTATTAGTAGAATAAAAATCACTTAAAATAATTATAACCAGCAGCTCTTTTAAAAAAATGTTCTCAATTGTGTATACACACATATGCTCATATACATAAGGATGGATCATTTAGTCATAATTAAAATACTTTAGGTTTTTCAGAGGTTAATCTTTTTTTTTAAAGTTTAATATTATTTAAAAGATTAAAAAATGAAATCCTTTCAGATACCTCAAAAACAAACTAAAGTCTTTATAAAAGTTTTTAGGCTATTGAATATTTTAACAATTTTATTTCTGTGTAGTCTTCTAATGCACATATAACCACAGCTGAATGAACTATTGATGTTGAAATACAGAGCAATAGTTAACAGAAGGTAAGTTAATGGCTATAGTTGTATAATGACCAGTTGAGTAAATCTCTTTGGACATAAAAGATAACAGATCTTACTTATTACCTTGAAACAACAGAGGTATAACCATAGTTCTATGCTTTGGGGTATGATTAATGAGCTCTGTCTTCAGTTGTATTAAGAACTGAGTGAAAGTTTAACTACCAAAGAACATATACATCACTCCAAAAAGAAGCTCCACTGTGTACAATTCCCTTGGAGACAGTAGAGAATCTTAAGAAAAATAAGCACTGAAAAGTCAATAGGTGGATGACTTCTAGGGAAGGTAGTCAACTAATTGTGTAATGAATCACTGCAAGTTGAAAACTAGAAGCAAATTATAGATTTTTGAGTTTTAGGCAAAAAAAAAAAAAAAATCTGTTAACCAAATAGTGCACCCTGATCAGAATGCATAAATGAAAAAAATAAGACAGTTGAATAAAAATCTACCAGGAGTTATTCAGGATTTATATTTAACAAATCTATCTCTTTCATATATTTATAAGTAAAATTTTTTAAAAAATTAAGAATTAGAAAATAGAGAAAAGGAAAGATACAAGATGTATTCTTCATTTTATATATTTTTTATTTTGAAATATCTCTGTACATTAAGATGTATGATCTTTTAATGATGTATTTTTGCCCAAATAGAATACCAAGAACAAGAAAGTAAAACTTTAATCTAGACAAATATCAACAAAGTATACCTACCCTAATATTCAGTCAGAATATTTTTTCCAGTAAATAAAGTACTTCTGTTTTGAATGATTGATTTTTACTGATTCTGCCACCAGATACAACAGCAATAAAACCAATTCAACTGTAATTTTAGTGAAGCTGCTCTCTGAAACCATTCTAATTCACAAAATATATAGTTATATTAACTTTTTTAAAATCTCTATTGTCTATATATACATAAAGTTGTCAGGAGTCTGAAAGTGTTATTGATACAGCCTCTCCTGATGCTGTCATACGAAGGTGGCACCTAAATTTGTCTTTCAATACACTTTGCCTTTCATATGCTTTTAATCCTTAAAAGCAAATAGAAACCAGAAATAATAAAGGTGATCAAAACACCATGTTTATGACAAATCAATAATTTAATAATATGGCATTTAAGCAAAGCTAGGTCATTGATTCATTAAACACATAGAACCAAACACTAACCCAATTATTGATTCAATAGTGAAACCTTGACGAAATTCCTAGTGATAATGACCATTTTACTGCACACTTGCAACTAAGTGGAAATTCAGCTCAACCTCAACATGCCAGCTCAACTCTACTTAAGACAGGAGTGGGCAATAGTAAAGTTAAGATTGGAATACTCTCCATGACTCATTTGCTTTTCTAAGAACTACCCATTAATGCTTATTTCCTTCAAGTAACTACATGATTTTATTACTGTTATTTTTTCATTTTAACTGTTATGGTAATGTCAATTTGGGAAATCCAGAGGATGAGAATACCAACACACTTAGTAATAATTGGTGATATGTTGCCTATTTACTCACTTGCTTCTTTAATTCATAATGTATTTGCTTCCTCTACTCTATATTGTTCTCTGGTCTCTATTCAACTTATAGAATAAATTATGTGCTTACTTAAAAAAATATTTGATTGATGATTGGATTTTGTATGAAGGATAAACATTTTGAAATGAACTTGTTTCATGTGATTTACTATTGACCCAATTTGAAACCTATTGTAAGATATGAATGTACAGGAAAGGCAGGTTGTTAACAATATGGAAACTGTAGAGAAATTAAATAAACAAGAGGAGAAAATCTTTGCTCTAATCATCTCAAAGAGATATTCATCTTAGCTGTAAAAATCTTAGATTAGGATACTTTTCTGGTTTAGAGGAGTCTCAGTCTTGGTGGAGAGCTTTCAGTTCCTGCTATGCGGGTACCATGATGTACACTCAGCCCTGAAAACACATGACCATGTGCACAAATTAAAAAACAACTCTTTCTTGGCAGTTTGTGCTCAAGCATAAGTGCTATTCTTTGCTCAGCTTCTTTCCCACCATGGAATCCATTCCTGTGCATATAACCCGGGAACAGTTCTCATTCTAAATCTCCTCATGTAAGATTTTTATCATCTTCATTTTTACTTAAGATATAATCCAGAAGGTGGCTAGTTTCAAACTTTTAGACTCTCACTCAAATATTTTACATGTACTTTAGACTCTAGTGCCATAAATGCATCTAAAACTTTCAAGCACATGGGAAAAGATTCTCAACATAACATCCAGAATTCAGTTTTGTGCATACACATTTCAATAGGATGAAAGATGCCACAGAGATCAACAGTTCTAAAGGGTGTTATTATGGTTACAGCAGGCACAAAGCAGCCAGTGTGCTGAACAACAACTGCCTACACAATTAAGTGGACATAGAGGGAGAGAGTTTTCTGCACTGACTGTCCTGTTTGGTTGAGGGGAGAGATTTGGGTCTGGGACTCTGACCAAGGCTTCCAGAAACTTCATCCTAAGGGTAACCACCTGTGCTGACTCAATTGGTCTCATCCTGGTGGCCAATGGTAGCCCAAAGCCAGGGTTTCTTGTTTCACAGTATTGGCCAGTGCAATGCTATAAATCTGAATTTGTTTCTGGCATTTAAAAAATCAGGAGATTTCACAAAACCATCAGAATTTTTATATTCCATTGAGAAACCACAAGCACAACAACACTAAGACCACTTTTTAAATTAAAACCATCAACTGGAGCTGAGTAGAGCTGAGTGTTTAGAAGGAGCCTCTAACACTCCTTGGGGTTTCCCTACACTGAGGCTGTCTGTTACCTGTACTAAAGCCTGGCCTACCTCACTCATTTACATTATGGCCTCCACTAACAACCTGTATGACCCCTTATCATCCTTAAGTAAGTCTACTGTGACCATCTGCCATTACAGGGCTGCATTAAGGGTTTTACTTCAAGGTCGCTTTTATCCTCCCAGGCCAGAAAATTCTCATTTGTTTGCTTTGTCCTTAGGGAGTTGTATATGCCATTGATTATCCTTTTCTTCTCTGGGACCACTTTTGTCCAAGCATTTTTGTGTTATCTTAATGTCTTCCATATAATAAAGGGCAAATGAAACAAAGAGAAGTTTAAGCTATGTTTTAAAGAAATAATAAACTGAAAAAATTACAAGCTCTAATGCCAAGAATAGAGATGAACATACTGGCTGAGATTCTGAGCACAAGGACATCTGTGTGTCCATGATGTCTGATCTTTATCTCTGTCAATATCTCATTTTTTGTGGCATATCTCACAAACCATGTGTTGAGAAGCATGTATAATATTAACCTCCTCTGCTCCCCATGTTCTATTTCTCTTGCAAACCTCCTCTTTGTCTGCCTTAAAAAATTGAATAAGTAAAAGAAAGCAAAAACAAAAAAACCCACAAGGAGTAACGCAACAAACGTTAATTACTAAATATCCAGAAATAACAAATATTAACATTCAGTTTTAATTTATATCAATATTAAAGAATCATTTGATCACTCTCTCAACTGACTTACCTCCCTCTTTCTGAAGAATCACCACTATCATTAATTTGATATGTATGTTTCCAGTGTTAATCTTCATGTTTTTATTACAGAAAAATATATCATACTGTTGATTTATGAATTTAAATAAATATAAATTCTTTATAGCATATGCATAATTAAGCAAAATGTTTTTCCAAAGCCATGATATTTTAATATGGACTTATATTAATATATATATAGATTCAGTTCACATATTTATATTCTGTATAATATTTCATTAGATATACATTATATACATATACACACACACATATATGTTTACCCTACTGATAGACTTTTTTTTCCCAAATATGGCTATAGCAAGTGTCCCTGGAAGATATTTTTCCATTCCTTTATTTCATTTGGTTTCAAGTATGTCTTGTAAACAGCATGAAACTGAGTTATATTTTTAATTTAATTGGATAATTTTTTCTTAGTAGGCTATTTAAATGTCTTCATTTATTTTGATTTAGTTCTAACATACTAATTGCTATCTTCTAATTAGCATGTTTGTTTTTCTTTGTCCTCTTTTTCTCCTTTCCTACCTTCTGTTTGATTGACCAAGTATTCTTTTATTCTTTTTTACCATCAATTGGTTTAGATGTCCTAATCTTTCTCAGTTACCATTAATTTTTTAATGCTCATGTTTAATAACGAGGTATCAATATCTTTGTTGTCTCGAATGCTGTGAATATCTTAGAGTGTTTTAACACTGAGCTCCCTAATTCTATCTTCCATATTCTTGTTTCAAAAATTTTGTATTTTAATTCCCACATATTAGTATTTTTATAGTCAACATTTATTAGTTTTATGAATGTGTTGCTATTTGCTTCCCAGATTAATTTCTTTGTCTACCACTGGCTCTCACATATAAAGGCAGAATTTAAAATTAAAGACTTTCCTGAAAGAACTACTAAAGAACTACTATAGGAACTACTATGGTTTTGAAAAAAATATGAGGAAATAAGGAGTTTTAAGAAGGGATGGTGAACCAAGTAATTGGTTAATAAGTGTACATTTTTTAGCTTAAATTGTTATTAAAATTTTACTTTTTATTTTATTGGGGTCAGAGTGAATGTATCCTTGAGCTTTTCCTCATTTTTGGAATCTATTGAGCTTTTTTTTGTGGTATCTCTGCCAGATATCTTCTGTTTGTCTTCACAAATTCATTCTTAACCCCCTCCTTCTGCTTTCTGCCACAGATGTGTGACCTATATGGAATTATATCAATGGATTCCTCAATTTTCTGGCTTCAAGTTGGCTTCGTCCACTGGACGAAGAATGGAGGAAAGAAGAAAAAAAGTAGGGTGTCTATTACCCAATTATCCTTCTGGATGTATAACATCTCCCTTCTTCTGTCCTCTGGGCTTGCTGCTTCTAGCCCTGGGTTACTATAGAATTCCTTGTGGTTTCATAGACCCCACTCCCACCTTTGTAAATAGTCACTTTGTAAATAAACTCTCTTTAAATTATTATAATTATAGTTATTATAATATTATATTATATATTTCATATATTATATATTATATTATATATATTATATATAATATATATTAATATTATATATATTATAATATACTATAAGTTATTTGTTATAATTATAGTTATTATAATTATTATAATTATTAGTCCAAACCTTGACTCCTTTGCCTCTTGACAACAGGTTCAGTGAATCTGATACTATAAATGCACATTACATGAATCTAGTAGACTGCATATTCTGACATATTTGACTGGTTAGGTTAATACATGTTAACTCAGAATGAATTAATAATAGATCATAAAGCATGTATATAGAGAGACCATTCTCCACAATAGCCATTAATAAGGTACCTGGCTAGACAAAGAATGAGTGTCATCACAAGTTTACTTTGTTTCTCTGCATCCTCTCTTCTCAGGTCCCAGGCAATAGCTAGTCCTAAGAGATACTATCTAGAATGATGAAAGTACAGGTTTTTTTAGAATGTAATTTATGGCTATTGATTCAGAGGTAGACTCATCTTTCCTTCTTACCCCCCATGTGATGTAAAACATATACATTTGGGGTTAAGATACCGATGAAACTTTTTTTTTTGCTAAGTTAAGGCTTATATACATTGATCCCTTATTTTCATTGTGTTCTATAATGTGTTGTCTGTTTCTTTAGAAGGAAAATCTAGAACATTTTCTGTCATTACTGTATTTCTTAAGTGCAACTATTTTTTGTCCACTACTAAGAAAGGTTTTTTTTTCTGATATGTAACTATGCAAATCTTGAATTTTGTCCCAATATTTGAAATTACATTTTTAGGTCCTAAAATATGACACAGAATTAATGAAAGCAGAAGATGGCTGTCATACATCAAGATATAGGAAGCCATTAACATAACATGATTAATTGTCTTTAATATACACACTTAGATTTCAATTTATACCAAGTTGCAAATGAAAGTCTGTAATAAATGCAGACCATGGGGAAAATGCTGATTGAGCTCAGTAAGTAGCTTTTGTGCTTTTAATCTTGTTTATCATGTCATGCTAAATATATTGGAGCCATAAAAATGATTGGGCATGACATTATATAAAAGAGACTTAATCAAATACTCAACATTTAACTTAATTAATTTTATAATTTTCATATATATAAATTAATGCCTAAGAGACTAAATATAATCCAGTATATAAAATTCAGAGATATTTTTGTTGAAAAAATAATGCTCTCACTACCCATGAAAAGTGTTATTATTTGACTAAGAATGCATCCTAAAAAATAGATTGCTGTTCAATGTGTGTCCTGCCCAGTGGTCTCTGCTGTTAAGTTTTTACAAGTTTTATAACTGGTATATGCAAGTATGAACCTTATACTTTTCAAGTATTTTTGGAACTTTTTACTAATCTTAATTCCTTGTCCTTATTCCTTAGACCCAACCTCATATTTTAGTCATCTCATTTATTATCAGAGCCTCCCCACACATGCCCTACCATCCATTCAATTTCTGTACGTTCTGAAATTCTTAAGCAAGCCACACTGCCTCCAGGAAGCTTCCAATCATTATTCACTGTTCCCTTCTACATCTAAACAATATCACTCATCCATTCCATGCAATTTTGCTAAAATAACACGTGGTGGTGTTACAACAGTAATACATGCAAATAGTTATTTAATAAAAACTCAATTGATAATCTGTTATTTTTAAGTAAGACAGAGTGTTTGTACAAAAGAGTGATTGTAATGATGAATCCAAGAACCCAATCTAATCTGGAAATAAATAATTGATAATACAATTTATTGGAGCCAACTGATTTGAATTCTAAATGAGGTAGAAAATCAACACAGCAAAATAAACTATCAACAAACAAAAAGCAACATACTGAATGGGAGAAGATATTTGCAAATGATGCGTCTGATAAGGGGTCAATATCCAAAATATATAAAGAACTCATACAACTCAAAAAAGCAATCCGAGGGTTTCCCTGGTGGTGCAGTGGTTGAGTCTGCCTGCCGACGCAGGGGACACGGGTTCATGCCCCGGTCCGGGAAGATCCCACATGATGCGGAGCAGCTGGGCCCATGAGCCATGGCTGCTGAGCCTGTGTGTCTGGAGCCTGTGCTCCACAACGGGAGAGGCCACAGCAGTGAGAGGCCCGCGTACCGCAAAAAATAAAATAAAATTAAAAAAAATCCGATTAAAAAATTGGCAGAGGACCTGAAGAGACATTTTTCCAAAGAATAGATACAGATGGCTAACATGCACACATGAAAAGATGCTCAACATCACCAATCATAAGGGAAATGCAAACTGAAACCACAGTGAGATATCACTTCACACCTGTCAGAATGGAAAATGTTTTTTATCTAAAAGACAACAAAAAACATGTTTAGGTGAGGATGTGGTGAAAAGGGAATCCTCATGTACTGTCCGTGGGAAAGTAAATTGGTACAACCACTGTGGAAAATATTATGGACTTTCCTCAGAAAATTAAAAAGGAACCACCATAAAATCCAGGATTTCACTTCTGGGTATTTATCCGAAGTAAACAAAAACATTAACTCAAAAAGGTATATGCACCCCAACGTTGCACTGCAGCATTACTTACAATAGCCAAGATATGGAAGCAACCTAAGAGCCTATAAATAGATGAATGAATAAAGAAAACATGGTATATATACAAATATATATAATAAATATACAATGGGTATATATACATATATGTATATATACAATGGTATGCATACATATATATGTAAAATTCAATGGAATATTACTCATAAAAAGAATGAAATCTTGCCACTTGTGACAAGGATGGACCTAGATAGTATTATGCTAAGTGAAATAAGTCAGCCAGAGAAAGACAAATACTGTATGATTTCACTTGTATGTGGAATCTAAAAAAACAAAACAAATGAACGAACATAACAATACAGAAATAGACTCATAGATACAGAGAACAAACTAGTGGTTGCCAGAGGGGAGGGGTGTGGGGGGATGGGCAAGATAGGAGCAAAGGCTTAAGAGATACAAACTTCCAGTTACAAAATAAATAAATCATGGGGATGTAATGTATGGCACAGGGAATATAATCAATAATATTGTAATAACTTCATATTATGACACATGGTAACTAGACTTAGAGTAGTGATCACTTCATAATGTATAAAAATATTGAATTACTATGTTGTAAACCTGAAACGAATATATTACAATTCAATTATACTTCAATTAAAATAAATTTTAAAAAGTAAGGCAGAAAGATTATTGCAGAGGGATACTGAGTAAATGAGCAAGATGAATAGAAATGGAGGGTGAATTTTTAGTTGGTACAATTTTTGGTTATACTACCTTGAAAGATAGGACACAGAGTAGAGCCTGAGGTGGAGTGGCAGTGATATTAAGGTCAGAGTGCAAACTGGGTCACCCCTGAGGATACCACAATTTTCAAGCATCCTCCTTGATGGCCAAGAGTATAGCATCTGTTCTCATCCTGTCTGGATTCCACTTTTTTCTGATTTTGTTAAGCCTCTACTGTACTCTTTTTGTAGTCATCTATGCTAGGATTTGGTTACCTCCTGTGTTTAAATTAAAACTCTATGAAAACAGTGCATGCTTGACTTCTCTCTTTGAGAACAAACTTTCCCTAATAGATGTCTGCAGAAGAAGTTTTCCTTCTGTTATTTTCTAGAAAATGTATCCTCTTATATTAAAACGATAATGGATTTGTCTGTTTTCTTGGTCTTTTACCTGTCCTTTCAGCCTGATGAGTTCTTTCCTGTTGTCTTTGTTGTACCATATTAATTCTGAAATGTGCATTCCACTCTCTCTGAGAGGAAGAATTCCTGTTTCAGTCATAGCTTAACAATGCATTTTTCGCATTGTATTAAATCATGATATATTCTATGTTATCCCTTTTAATATTCCTTTGGCATTAGTAGTTCAGAGATTTCACCATTTAATTACTTCATCTCTCCTATCATGAGGATTAGACTTGCTCTGCTGAATGGTTTCACTGTTTTCTCCAAGTAAAACCAAAAATTGCACTGACTTAGTTTGGTGCAACAAGATCGCATCAAGTTACTAAAATTCTTTATTATTTTTTGCTATTATTACTTTCTGTAATACTGACGTTTTTATGGCTTCAATTTGGGACAACTATCAGGAAACATTATATTTGATAAAACTAAGATAATCCAATCTTTGATAAGAAACCAAATTAAGAAAACTTCTGAATTAAAAAGAAAACGACAGCTGTACTCCTGGTAAAAAAAAATTAAATATAATGAAAATACAGCTCAAAAAAGTATCCTTCTGAAAAACAAATCTAGTTAGTTTACTTCATTGATTTTAAAAATGTACAATCATTCAATTATTCTCTACTACCTAAAGCAGTTGTCTATATATCTTTTTGTCATATACCCACCTTAGTAGAACAATATTGAACAAGCACCTCCAATATATGTATACATATTTATATTTAAATCGTAGTCAGACATTATTCTTCACATATATTCTATACCATAAGGTACATATATAACTGGAATTTCTAAAGGATAAGACAAATATACATAAATGAAAGTCTCCTATTTTATCTCACATTCTAGGGGTTCATCTTGCATTCAGTCTCCTGTGACAACCATGGACCTAGAACGTGTGTCAGCAGACTATGATCTACAGGTAAAATCAAATGTACCATGTTTTAAAAAATAAAGTTTTATTGAAACAAATGCCCATTTGTTTACATATTGTCTATGGCTGCTTTCACACTACAATAATGAGTACATATAACAGCCTTTATGGCCCTCAAAGTCCTGACCTATCTTCTAGATATAAGTTCTATCTTCTGTTTTGTCAGCAATACCACTCAATCTCCAAATATCTATAGTTCTTGCCTTAGAGTATTCCTCATTGTTTTTATAGTATATCATATGTTTTCACACAACTACAGCTGTAAGCATGTTTTCCCCTTTGTCTAGAATGCCTTAGTGGACGTCTTTTGTTTAGTTCTTCATAGCATTCCTTATTTTTTTAAAAAAATGCCTCCTCCCTGTGACCTTCATGACATTATCAATTGTGGGCAATAAATTTCTGTCTATCTGGTTGGAAATAAGAGCCAAACTAGGCAAATGTAACTCTGTCTCAGAGATTTGAATCTCAAGTAGAAACTCAGAAAAAATGCAATTGGAGTAGTTTTTCAACAGCAGCAAACGCATGGAAGGGTTCACAAAACCTCACTACTGAGGTTCTTGGAAATGTTGTTATTTACATCATTCACATGGTCTGGTCATTCAGGTCTTTCTCCGCTTTTGTAAAATATGTACTATCTAATACATTTATACTTTTGCTTAAGCTAACCCTGATCTAACATTATTTGTAAATGTGACCAAGTCTATCAGGATCTCATTTGCCAATAAGAAATTATCCAAATTCTTGCAAGAAAAGTTTTCAAAAGTTATTAATAACCAAAACAAATATTTAGCACACTCGGGTTGTCATATAATTAAATGATGTCTATAAAAATTAGGACCAACTGTTAAGTTATAGAAGACTAAATAATTTTATTCTCTGTGACTATTTGATTTCACTGCACTTTGGGAAAGGGTATTGCAATGGTCAATATTAGTATAGTTGTGAAAACCACCTATTTTGTATAAGATATTGGATTCAGAGACTCACTGCAGCTGAGTAATCAGAAAAAAATCTAGTACAGATTATTGAAAGAAAATTTAGCAAATGAAAGTTTTTATAATCTTTAAAAAGCTTATGCTTAAACAAAACAGCAGCAGTCAGCAAGCTTTTTCTGTAAAAGGCAGATGGCAAATACTGTCAGTTTGGCAGGCCATGTAGTCTCTGTAGCTACTAGGCAACTCTGCTGTTGTAGGACAGTAGCAGCCACAGATGAACAAGCACGGCTGTGTTCCAATAAAACTTTATTTATAAAAACAGGCAGTATTCCATAGTTAGCTGACATGGTGTATAGACTGGAGTTTATGCACATCTATAAGCTTCTATACCTGAGGTTTCAACTGGCTTGCATGGTTAAAAATGATTATACCTCATTTATCGATTGGTTGAACACATATTTTTGAGCCTCCATTCTGAATCAGGAAATGAGTGCAAACTCAGAACTTCTTTTACAAAGTTCTAGAGGCAAAAGCCTACGTCCTGAAGCATTATTCAATTTAAAGTAATTCCTCAGATGAGGCTTTGGAGAAGGGGCTTTTTAGATCCCAAATATACATACATAACAGATGACCTGATGGCAATAGAAATGTGTGTTCAGATATGTCTTCTGTAAACTTGAATTCACATGTCTCAGAATCTATTCTCAGATCCATTCTAACAACTGACCCCAAGGCCGCCTTCTTTTTTACTCTATCAGATGTTTACTTAGCTTGTGTCATGGTTGGTTTGTTGGCTTTTATATTGTAACAGAACTATGAACATATATTCATGTTTAAACTTAATAAATTTTTTGTGTGGTACTATCTTGAAATGTACTGTCATTAACTATCATGTTTTCATAGTTGACAGTCCTTATTGAACTAAGAAAAAAATGTTTTAATTGAACCTTGAAGTTTTATTAAACCTTTGGATTTTGCTGCTATGTTCTGAGAATGTTTCTTCCATTAAGAGTCACTTTTATGTTCTAATCTTGCCATTCAAATTGTGAGGGTAAACAGACTCAGAAAAAGCTATAATAAGGCTCAAAATAAGGGAAGGAATAATTGCTTTCATCTCCATTTCAGAACCCCATATCAAGAATAATAGTAAACAAAGAAGTTACAGGTTTTAGGTGTCAAAAAACAGAAGCTTCTACTTTGAAAATGTGGATAAAGTTTCCTCTTGTTTTAAAGATAATTTTGTAGTTGTGGTTGTGTTTCATTTGAGTACATATTCTTGATTCCATTCCCATCATTATCTTCCTGACAAAAAAGTTCCCCATCCCTATTTATTCCTGTGTTGTACCTTATTGATTTGCTGTCCTTGGGCAGTATTTATATGTATAGATTACAAATTCTCAATTCATCATATTGTCTTGTTGGGCTTAAAGCTTTAATATTTTAAAGACAATCCTTGTTCCCAGCAGTTTGTGAAAAAAGTAGTTATCCATGTGAGCTACTGGATTCAAGCCTGTCAGCTAAATGTTTATCTGTCTTCTTTGGTGGGCATAGAGATCAGGGTCATTGTTAAAAGAAAAAATGATATGTCTTCTCTTGTGAAGAATGCCATTAATTGCCCTCCCGAATTCCCTGTCAGGTGTAAACAAGAACAGGATCAACTCAAGAAAAACTGAAAAATTCATAGTAATGGCTCTCCTTCATTTTATAAATAAGCAATTTAGGGCTTCCCTGGTGGTGCAGTGGTTGAGAGTCCGCCTGCCGATGCAGGGGACGCGGGTTCGTGCCCTGGTCCGGGAAGATACCACATGCCGCGGAGCGGCTGGGCCCGTGAGCCATGGCCGCTGAGCCTGCGCGTCCAGAGCCTGTGCTCCGCCACGGGAGAGGTCACAACAGTGAGAGGCCCGTGTACCGCAAAAAACAAAACAAAACAATTTATGCTTTAGTATTCCCTGGTTGTTTTCCTTATTTGTATTTCATATCTTTAAACAAACTTTCATATAAAAGCAATCACTATTAAAATAAAATAAAAATTTAGTGTATTTGTAACATTCCTTTATTCAGAAGTTCTAAAACAAAAATTCCCTATAAGCCAAAAAAGGGGAAAAACCCCACTGCACTGCCTGAAAATAAATTGCATGATTACAGTTTATTGCTCTGAAGGTAAAGCAAATGCTGAATTCACTTAAAAATAACATGTAGCCACCTTCGAAGTGTTGTTTCTTACAGGGGCATAAAATTTAGCTATTACTGATACCACATGAATCGGTAATTAGAACTTGTTTAAGGAAAACCCCAGAATGGTTGTAACCATGCTCATATAATACTGCAAATAGCCTTCTAATTGCATTGCTTACATTCAGGTTAATTGTGGTACAGACATTGGCTTAGCTGCTCTACTGTGAAGTTGGCACCTACAGTAAACATTGCATGGTTCAAGATTAAGTGTTACTTAATACTCACCATAGATTCAAAATGACTCAATACAGGTCAATTAAATGTTTCTTCAGTATATTAAGCTTCACTGTTTTCAGGACGAAATATTCTTTTTTCTCATTTTAATGGTATTACGAATATTGTTTTAACCCCCAAATTTTGGGCATTTGAGGGGAAAATTATAGAAATAGTACTCAAGAGATATGTGTTTCATAAAAAATAATCAGTGAAATGTTAGAAATAATGATCTGATTGTTAAGAAGGTATACAGATAGATATTGTAATTGTATCTAAAGGTTGTAACTAGACTATTATTGTTATAACAGAAGGGTTACTGAAGACTTTTCTGGGTGTGGATAGGGGAAGACTTTACTGAGAGTAAAGTAATGCCTGAAGAGTGGACATGAAATATTTGACTGCATTTGCTTTATTTTGGTTTGCGCTTCAAAATGCTTTAACTGGGGAAATTTAAAACTGCAAAGAAAATTAGACCCATTCATTTTACAGAAGAAGAAGTTGTGTCTCAGACAGTTTAAATAGCACTACAGAGTTAAGAACAATCATTTACCAGGGTGAGTATCCACATAATACTTGTTTGACCTTAGGACTGTGAGCTTTATCATTATTTTAAGAAGAGCTTATGTATTCAGCGTGGAAAAATACGTTATTCCTATTTACTGGAGAAATGTGGGGGGGGGTGTCTGTGTGTGTAGCCGAGTAGGCATAGTAGAAGCTTACTCAGTTATCCCAGAAACCGAACTCCTCTCATTCAATCATTAATGAAACGTTCAGACAAATGAATATATGTAATGCGTATATAAATTATAAAGCAAATACTTAAAAGAATACTACTTCCCCAAGTTCCAACATGTAACTATTTGAGGATGTCTCTTGAGACTGTTTAGATTTCAGTTCACATCATTCTTAATTCAATAGCTTCACAATTCCACATAGACACAGGGTGTCACAGCTCACTTCGTTACAGGTGCAAGTGAATCAAAGCAAATGTGAAAGGAAAGGTGTCTGAAAGAATAACAATTCTGATGATGTGTGTGTTGTGAAATAACATGTAGGTAATTAGCAATAATGTCAAATGGAAGAAACACGGTCATTGGTTATCTGACATAAGGTAAAATGTTTAAATTTGAAAGTAGCACAATAACTAACTTCCATAATAACATGATTTTTGATTCTATGCTATTTCATATATCCCCAGTGGAACTCCTCGTAAAGTCTCCAGATTAAATTTGTGAACTTATTTAGCTTCTTCTATATGTGCCCTTTGAACTTCTAAGAGAAATCTTGTTTTAATGGACTGATACTTAAAAAAAATTTTTTTTAGTCTTTTACTATAATAGCCAATGTTTTCAATAATGGCGATTTCATACATATTTCATACACGTGTACATATATCCATGACAGGCTTCCATAAGCTTTACAGTGGGTAACAACAGCTTACTTCATACTTACTGACCGGGATTAAATCTGTTCTGTGGGATTAACCAAGAAGAATCCTTACTGAATATCTTTGTCTCTTTATGGCTATACAGGGGCATTGTGCTTTCTTACAATGTCCCAAATGGCAAAATTAATACCGCAGAGTTGAATTCCAAGAAATAAGCCCACCTCTGACCCCAAATATATAAGAACTGTTTAAACCTTAAGTGCACTTTATTCTTTGCAGAAAATTCGTTAAAAGAAATTTCACACACTAGTTCTCTTGAAATACCTATAAATTTGCTGAATTTATCCTCTGCATAAAGTAACAAATAATTATTGGACTTCCTTTATAAAATTTGATTTTCCTATTACTGTAAGGCTGAGAGAGAATGAATACAAAGGCTTTTTCAATTATTCATAACTTACTAGTTTATTGATATTACTAGAACTTTATTGATGGTGGTAAACACAGGTGGTGAGCCGCTGTTGAGTTCTGGATGTAGTTTGAATTGGGGCCAATAGGATTTATTGCTGGAACTGTAGTGAGGACAATAGGGGGAAAGGGTTGGGTGACAACACTTGCCTGAAAAGGTAGATTGGAGATGTCAGTGACTGAGATGAAGAAAACTAGAAATAGAGCTGGTGTGGAGAGATGTCTCGAGTTCAATTTCAGACAAATTTATTTTGAGATGTCTATTATACACCAAGTGCAGATGCCAATTAGGTGGTTAGACATGTGGGTTTAGAATTAAGGGGAGAGATCTGGCCTACAGATATAAACTTGGGAGCTATCAGTCTACATATTAAATGCAAAAAGTAAGGGAAAGATCACTGTGTATGTTATGCTGCCTGTTATGTAGAAACGAGGGGGCGATAATATAATCACATTTACTTGTATATAGATACAAATCTTTGAAAATATACATAATAAATATGCATAAAATCTACATATGAAAATCTACTTAATAGCCTGCCACTTGTTGATGGGATGGAACTGAGCAGGATTTGGAGGGAGATACTGATTGTATATCTTCTACGTCTAAAAAAATAGCAGGCATGTTATTAAAAATACTATTAATTTAAAATAAATAAAATAGTATAAAATAAACTCTAAATTAATGAAAAATTAAGATACAAAGTATTACAAGAGAAATGAATAAACAAAATAAACATCTGTTAAATGAATACTTCTGTTATAACTATTTTGAGGATTATACTGACTTAAAATGACTGTAACAGTCATTTTTACTGTAAATTTACAAATTTACTGTAACAGTAAATCAAGCATCATGTACTATAAATTCACATTGTTGAAGTCTACTTCAAAAGATTCTTGAATGATTTATAATACCTTTAATCGTCACCCTAATCAGATGTTTAATAACAGTATTTCTTCAGTCTTATAGTTGTAAATTATAAAACCCCCAAACTTACTTTGAAAAATGAAAGAAAAAAATTTCAACTCAGGTAAATGGTTTCAGACACAACTCAGTCCTGCTGCTCAAAAAGTCATCAGAGATTTTTTTTTTTGTCCTCCTGGCTCTGTTTTTTCTTGTTTCAGGTAAGCTCTTTCCTTTTTCCATGTGTTGGTAGAGATGGCGTCTGGTCTCTCCAGGCTTCCTTGGTTCTTAGTGTCAGTGAACGCAGAAAAAGAGTATATTTTTCTACACAGTCTGGCAAAATTTCCAGAGATGAGCCACTATACCTAACCCTGAGCCAGTGTCTGTGTTCACAAATGAGGTGTACTCTGATTCAAAAACTAAAATTTGGTGCAAGTATTGAGAAGAGAGGAACAATTTTTCCCCAAGAAAGTGCAAGAAAGAAATCAAAAAGCTAATGATCACTATAGCTGTCTTCTAGAATGATCCAATCTCTACAAATGCCCATCCTAATAAAGTGATATTGAGCATGTACTCTACCGTCATGGAAAGTTCTATTTTTACTTCCTCACATCTTTTTTTTTTTTCAGACTTCCATGTCTGAGATGAAGGAAATGAGGAAATATTTTTCCCAAGGCAGTGTAAGTTAATCCATTGAACGCTAAGACAATTGGTTTATATTTTATCTGCTAACCTACTGGATATGAATGGAGGTTCATGAACAAGGAAAATATGACCACTATAATGTTTGAAAGTGATTATCCTGGTAAATTTAAACGGTACGTGTGGGTGAGGTACAGAGAACACAAATAGGACTTTGTACTCAGAATATGAGGTAGAAAATCCAGGTTTACGATTATTGTAGTAGAAATGGAGATGAATAACTTTTCTTTTCTCTCTGGAAGAAAGATTTAACCACACATGGATTCAAATGTAACCAATTTAAACATGTTCACATAACCTTCTTAAGTGAAATGAAGCCACTTTCATTTCAAAGCACCAAAGGCAATACACTTATATTTGCAACAATCACCATAACAAAGCATTTCTCCAGTGGAGCCATACTTTAAAGAATGACTCATATATTCTTTCTCTAATGGATACTCTGCCCCTTTAAGTAGCAGGAAACAGCTTTAGAGGATAATAGTTGTTATTATGATTGTCAATCTATCCTAGATCTGCTATTCTGTATTTTGTTGCTTATAGTCATAAATAGTACTTTCAGCGTGAAAATTTTATCTCAAGCCAGAGTGTCAAATCGCTGACAGAGAGGAAAAGGATGGTTATCTGCGTGTGTGTGTGTGTGTGTGTGTGTGTGTGTGTAGAGAGAGAGAGAGAAAGAGAGACAGAAAGGGAGAGGGAAGGAGAGATAGAGATTGGGAGAGAGAGAGAATGAAAGAACTTGATGCCAAAAAAGAAGAAAATTATGCTATAGACTCCTTAAATCAATATAATAGTATATACCTTAAATTAACTTCTTAAAAATCAATTAACTGACAATTTCCTTTTATTGTTTAATTAGAAAAATATGTCAAACCAGTATGCAGAGAATACACTGGATCACAGCATGTGCTATCACATCTTTGAAATATCTCATTTCTATTATTTGTCAGTAATGCCTTTGAAAACATGTACCTGACTGTGCAGGATTAGGTACCATTTTAATTGATCTGAAACTATCACCTCAGGCTTACATGTGTATCTTTATTAATTTCTCATTAGATTGTTGACTAAACCACAGTTAAAGGCTCTAAAGCCTTTAGATTTTTTCTGAGTAGTTTATAATTTAACTCCAAACATGCATCTAATCTCCTTGTGTTGGTTAATTCATCTGTTAAATGGGTCTCTCCATATTTACAAAGCATTATTTGAGGATGTCACATCAACAAAAAAATGCCAGGGATCATCATGCTAAATGTTTTAGAAATACACAATTACCATAATGGAAAAGTCAGCTTTAAGAATGAGTTACTGGTTCATCTCAGGAAAATCTCTGCCTAATCATTGGTTTGTCATCCAATGATGAAGACAAGTTCCCTGGGTTTCTGGTTTACCTCCCATACCTTATCTAGGATGAGATTTTATTTTGAGAACTCAGAGTCAACACAATATTGTTCTGCAAGATGTTATTTTAAGAAATAAAGAAGAGGAATATTTGAGCATCTTTTCTAATGAAGCGATATTTATGCCACTGGCAAGTTGAGAGAACAAAATATTGCTCAGGAAATAGATAATATAAATGCCAAAATATATATTGCTTTGAACATGAGTTGATAAAGGAAGCATTAGCATTAGGAAAGATTACATAATTAACAATGAAAATTAAGGAATTATAGAGAAAGATTACATAATTAACAATGAAAATTAAGAGCTATTCTACACAGAAAACAAGAATAGGGTCTGAAGTGAAAACAACTTTGTGTGAACCTTCGTGCCACTTTACTATCTATATTATTAGGGGCAAGTTTAGTAATCTGAATCTTTGTCTCCAAAACTGGAAAAATGGGCTAAAAAGGATATCAGAGACTCATTTAAGAGTCAAAAAGTAATGGTAAGCATAAGCAAATTTCTAAGCACAGTGTCTAGAACGTTGTAGCAGCTTACTAAGGATTTATTCTCTTCACCTATAGAAGAGAAATAATCAAATAACATGAAGATTATAACAAACGTAAAGGCTTTCGGGTTTTGGCATATATGTTTTTTAAAGAGTTCTAATGGAGAAATTATAAGGCTTGAATTCTAATCTCAAATGTGGTAGCCATATGTTGGTTGGCCTGGGTAACAATCTAAACTCTCTTCAGTTTTCATAACTCTAAAAAGATCCTCACCATTTCTAATATAGATGATTGGGCGACTATTGGTATGTCTATTGGCTTCATTAATACAGATGATTAGTCTATTTCCTAATGTTTGAAAAAAAATTAATAACAGAAAATAACATTAGTTTGGTCGAAATGAATGAGTTCTCTGATTGAGCATCACTTTGTTGGGGATTTGATAGCTACCTTTACCTTTGACATAGTAGTTATAGAAAATACAAAACAAAATTCAACTACCCAGATACCACACAAAAATGAGAATAAAATCCAATTGATGTACCTTTGGAACACTACAGAATCATGCAGTTAGTAAGAACAAAAATAACAAAAGCAAAAGTTAAATAATATTGGATACTGGTTCTAGTTTCCATAAAGATTATGAGGATGGTGGATTTTGTTCATTAATATAGTTCACAGCTAGTGGGACAATGTTCTTTATTATCACTATTACTTTAAAATTATCACTACTTTTGGGGGGATTATAGAAAGAGCCTTACTCTAGGAAACTAAAGATTTGGATTCTAGTTACAATTTCTTCCCCCATCAGTGTATGATTTATTTTCTCTGGTCTTCGTTTCCTAATCTGTAAAATTTAAATGTTTAACTCTTTCAGTTCTAAAACTGGTTTTTGCTATAAGCAAGTCTTAAAGTTGATTTTTTAAATTAATTTCAATCTATTACTTTCAGAGGATTTTACAATTTCTAACTACCTTCTACTAAATCAATCTATCACTCTTGTTCATAGTAATTATAAAGTACCATGGCCCAGTGATTTAGTAGGCATGGTATTAAGCAACATTCTTCTTCAGAAGTGAGAATCTTTTCACATGTGACCATGAGTCAGTGCCCATGGTAGGAGCGTGTGCAGAAGATGCACTACAGAGATAGATGTTTCAACTCTCTTTGACCCTGGAGCAAAATAAATGAGAGTAATAAACTTCCCTTTGAGTTTTGCCTTGTTATCAAATATTTCCCAAATCATGAAGCCAATAAAAGTGAAATAGTCTGTCAGGGGAAAAGCAACAACAACAAAAATACTTTGTAGTGTTTCCCCTTAGGCATTGTAAGAAAACTTCAATTCTAGATGTATGAATGAAATTACTTCTAAAAATTAAAAAATTCTATCACTCAGTAACATGTGACCATCTTTAGCAAAAAGTTAGACCTCTATCCACATAAAAATAATATTGTGCCATTTCATAGGGTTTTTTTTCCCACCATTTTGTGGGTTCTCCCCCCTCACTATAAACTGAAGGAAAATCTTTGACTTAGTTTCTCATGTTTTACTTTCTTTTAAGTCAATTAGATCCACATTAAAAAAATAAATAAATAAAAGATTGAAGTGGTCTTTGCGGGATTCAACACTTCCCCTCACCAGGTGGGAGAAGACCATTGCTGAAGAGCCTTCCTCACACTTTGAGTGCATTGTAGATGGTCAAAACGTTAATGCTTACTGAATAAATGAAAGGATGAAAGTCATAACCCAAGACCTACTCCACTGCTAGAATGCCACTGTGGCCTTTGGGGTGGTCTATCTCCCTCACATGTTCTCCACAATATGCTCTACTTTTTTTAAATTTTTTTATTGGAGTATAATTGCTTTACAATGTTGTGTTAATTTCCGCCGTACAACGAAGTGAATCAGCTCTATGTATACATATCTCCCCTCCCTCTTGGACCTCCCTCCCATCCCCCCCCATCCCACCCGTCTAGGTCACCACAGAGCACTGAGCTGAGCTCCCTGTGCTATACCCAATTTTAGCCACTGTTTAACTGAGATCTTGATTCCCTTGGGCCTCTCCTCCAATCACACTTTTCTCATATTTATGAGACCAACTCACAGGCTGCCCGTTGTTGTTCAAGAAATATGTGAACTCATGCATATGGCCTTCATCTTCATTTAAAAATGCCCTATCATCTCTCATTTACACCTGCTCATTTTTTTATATCACCTTTCCAAAGCTTTTCTATTCTCAGTCCTCATCTAAGGAAACAACAGAGGGCCTTCAACTTCCCTTTCCACCTCACGTTTTCCCCCAATCTTTATGAATCTGTATCTGCCACAGCCATTATCAGAGGAAGTGGTGGTCCACACACACCAGGGCTTATTCCCTTCAGGTCTCATTCAGCATTCTGCTGTGTGACTGCTGACCCTATTTCTTCCTCTTCAGTCCCTCTCTCCTCTTGGTCCATCCCCTCAACCTTTTATTGGTGACCCATTTCATTTCTTGACTATTTCCCTCCAGTTGGGATTATCCATTGGCTTCCCCTGGTTTTTCCTCAGTAGTTAGCTGCCTTTTCTACTTATATATCTCTACACTTGCTTTAGCTTTCCATGTCCTAAATGGAGGTGTCCTTAAACCTGTAACTAAAGGCCTATTTTATCATTCTTTAAAATCTCCCCCTTAGACATCTTATCCTAAAATCATAGCTTTATTTATTTTTACTTTGTGGGTGATTTCCTTATAAACATATATATTTAGCTCCTGTTTCTATTCTGAGCCCTACTGTCCTATTCTCAAATACTACCTCTTTAACGACAAGTTCACACCTTTTTTTCCTCTAACCACTATTTCTATAAATGGTGCCTCCAACCACTCCTCTACACCCACACCTGTCACCCTAATCAAAAGATAACAGCTTTTAATCCATCCTTTTTTCTCTTGGTCCTTACATACAGTGAGTTACCTAGTCTTGTCCATTCTATCATACTACTGCTTTACTGATCTTCTGGAGGCCACGGATTGCCTGAGAGAAGAAAACAGAAGAGAGGAATTGCGTAAATTAAGTTGCAATTCTTTCTCATCTGGTAACGTGCTTCTCATGCCTCTCCTAATCATGAACAGGGATGATTACATATGCTCCTTTCCTCCTTACGCCAAAGGCCAGATGCCTCTTCCCAAAGGACTTAAGAGAAATTTTACACTGCTATTTCACTTATAATTTAAATTCACACCTTTCTTTTATTTTCTGAAGGTGTTTATTATTTAGTCAAGTATAAAATATATCCTTTAATCCTATTCTTAGAAATGTCCTGAGACAATTTTTGTTGACTTCTGTCATTTTTTCTCCCTTGAGTACATCAAAATGTAAACCCCACTATTCTCTGAGTTTCTCCTAAAGTGAATATAATAAGTAGCATTACAATTAATTGCACTAAGCTCATTTATAGGAAAATAACCACTTATGAATCTGGACCCTTATTTTGAATTCAGCTTTCAAAAATTTCGAGATTTTACTATGCAATTTAGGTTGAATTATCCAACCGTGTACTTCAAATGATGGTGTTTACAAAATAAAAATCTTGCTTCAGGGGCTTCCCTGGTGGCACAGTGGTTGAGAGTCCGCCTGCCAATGCAGAGGACATGGGTTCGTGCCCCGGTCCAGGAAGATCCCACATGCCACGGAGCGGCTGGGCCCGTGAGCCATGGCCACTGAGCCTGCGTGTCCAGAGCCTGTGCTCCGCAACGGGAGAGGCCACAACGGTGAGAGGCCTGCGTACCGCAAAAAAGGAAAAAAAAAAACAAAAAACAATCTTGCTTCAAAGCAATGCA
Source organism: Pseudorca crassidens (assembly GCF_039906515.1). NCBI lineage: Eukaryota > Metazoa > Chordata > Mammalia > Artiodactyla > Delphinidae > Pseudorca > Pseudorca crassidens. The sequence goes on along the minus strand of NC_090308.1, from coordinate 64,103,614 downwards.
GAAAGTTAACACAAATGAAAATTCTCCAGTGTATTCACTTGTGTATTGTTATGTAAGAGCATTTTATAGCTGAACTTCTCAATAATAATTAGTACAGTATATATCTTCATTTAAATTCATCTCAAAATTCTATTTTAGTATCAAAGTGCTCTGACACTGAATGCTCCTGGAATGTATTCTTTTAAGCATTCACCATTGATCCTATCCTACAGTGTACTTAACTGACAGAAAGTGAAAATTATATTTAATTGAGCTGAATGAGAGAATCACACAACAAAGAACTCTGCATTTTTCAATTCCCAGATATTTCTATGGTGGATGACTAATAAAATATAGCTTTTGTTGGATGATACATATTAATTTGCCCCATAGTTTTAATCATAAAATTATATTTTAACTTCATCCTAATCAAAAACATTTTAAGGGCACCAAACCTCACCCAGCAATTCTAAACTCATGGTAGAGATGTCAGATAGACAAGAGTTCACATATTTTAAGGCTATAAGGTGGTATTAAATAAACAGGATGAAAAGTTCCTCCCAGTTAGGTGAAATTATTTTGCATTTTCTTCTTGTTTACAATGTTAAGAGCAATAATAGAAAATATATTTTTCTTATAAAAATTGATTTTTAAAAATTTTATTCCTTCTTTCATTCACTCAGTTAAAAATGGTCCCAGTTGGCATGCAGCAGGCCAGAGTCTAACCTATTTCCTGGGAATGCAAGGATTTTGTAGTCTATTGTAGTCTTAATGTTTAGAGCTAATTTTTTTTTAAATCATTAACTTGAGATGTCTGTTTTTCTGATTAGCAATAACCTTTTTTTAAATTATTTTATTTTATTTTTGGCTGCGTTGGGTCTTCATTGTTGCGCGTGGGCTTTCTCTAGTTGCGGCGAGCGGGGGCTACTCTTCATTGTGGTGCGCAGGCTTCTCATTACGGTGGCTTCTCTTGTTATGGAGCATGGGCTCTAGGCTCGTGGGTTTCAGTAGTTGTGGCTCGCGGGCTCAGTAGTTGTGGCTCGCGGGCTGTAAAGTACAGGCTTGTGGCGCAGGGGCTTAGTTGCTCCTTAGTACTTGTGGCGCAGGGGCTTAGTTGCTCCGCGGCGTGTGGGATCTTCCCGCACCAGGGCTTGAACCCATGTCCCCTGCATTGGCAGGCGATTCTTAACCACTGCGCCACCAGGGAAGCCCCCAGTAACTAATTTTATATATAAAATTTCCCTAGACTTGGGCAAGGATAACTGAATTCTGATTATGTTACATACAATGGCTTACTATTCTCAATTTTGTATCTGATTTTTGTGATAAATCTTCCATTTCTCTCCACATGATTTCTATCCACCATATAAATGGCTACCACAGCTATTGGTCCTTCTTGTTACAGTCTCTACAAAGGAATTTTCTTCTCAGCACTCTGGATGAGAACTTAAATAAGTTGTTAGGCGCGAGATACCTTACTTAATCACAAGTCCTGCTAAGAGCTACCAAAATGGCAGATCTCAGAACCACCACCTCCCACAACTATAAGGGACAAGCCTCTATAAAATATTTTCTTCTTTCAAGAATCTCTGATTGGCTAGCACAGTGCAGCAGTCTTTGTGAGTGAATTGCTCAGGGCCAAAGAAGTAATCCTATAGCATGGCTGCGTGGACGTGTCGCACATCTTAGTATCTTTCTCTAAAAACAATAGGACTCACAATCCTTACCTGATCTGAACTCATAAAAAAAACCACCTGAATAGTTATTCAAAAACTGCATTCATGAACATTTTTTCCCTTTAGGTTAGTATATGAACTCTGAGCTTTAAGTAGTCAATTGTCTTTATACTTAGGATATGACTTCTAAACTGGATAAAAACAACTAGGAGGTTCCCCCTTGCTCTGAAAAAGTGTCATTACCATTATCTAGAATGCAAATGCATTCATAAGTTTGCTCACTTTTATTGATGAACGAATACACAATTAGTTTCTATATCAAACTGTACTCAAATTTCAAGCACTGTCTTCCTATGTATATATTAATTCTGCATTTCCCTGATTTAAAAAACTTGTCAAATTTTCTATGTAGACACACAGAATTTTTATTTTGTTTTTTGAATACATTAGCCACTTAGTTTTGACCCAGTTGACATACTTCTCTCTTTAGTCAAAAGCACAGGGATTTGCCTACAGCATTTTCCATCTCTCTTCCTATATTATATAGAGAGAAAAATGATTAAGGAAGTTTCTTTCAGGAGTTAAAATTTTTAACTCTCTGAAGCAAAGCCGTTATGACTCTTTCCAGGTTTTTCCCACATTTCTCATGAGTTCATATATGTCAAATGCCACATTTGATCTTTAATTTCTTGAGGCTATTTAATACTGACATATGTGCTAACTGATCATCTTCAGTTCTTCAGAGTTTGGTTTCATCCATTCCATCAAGTATTTTAAGAAGCTTGAAATGCTCCCAAGATTGCTTATCTAAAAGGGATTTAGAGAAAGACAATACTAGTAGGATTTTATTATATACCATCTGAAAGGAAAATTAATTTTGCCTCAGGTATCAAATGCAAATGAGAACTCCATCATAAAAAGAACCTTGTATGAGTAACCTAATTGAATTAAGGTATGAGAAATATTCAGATATTTTATGCCAAAAGATGTACTTTTGTTTAAATGATTACACTTTAACATCCAAACTTTCCCCACTTCACTGGTCTAGCAATTTTTCATTTTTTTGTTTCTATATCTATGATATATTTCCTATAACATCCTAATGAAAATGATAAAATGACCCCATATTATCTCAAAATTTGACAGTACACAGATTTAAATGAAGAATGTCAAGAGGTGACTTGGAGATGTGAGACGAGATCAATCACAGATGACTGGAAATTGTTTTGCTTGTCACTCTTACAATAATTCTTCCAAAGAGCCAATTTTGTGGGATAACCTACACTTCCCACTTAATAATTTGATCCTACTGTACTATAAATAAAATATCTAAATCTCCCACAGAACAATGGCTGGCAGAAAACCTGGACTATGAAGGAGGCAGATTTTCTTCCCATCATTTTTATGCACAAATACCCAATATCTGGCCAACACTGAAATATGTAGGTTCTGGCGGCTGTTATCAAAGTTTGTACACCAAATGCAGTCAGAATTTTTTCTGTCCCCTCTACGCGATCTGGGACACATGTTTGATATTATCTGGGAAAACAAAAACAATGAGTCAATGGTTTGAGCTCCAGTTGACACTGAAAAGAAGTTTGGCTCCATAAACTATTTCTGAGAAGGATATTTCACTCTGAGCGTAGCAGCTAAAAGTTCCATTATTAATGTAAATACATGAGAGGGGAGAGGGAAGCCTTGATGACTGCCATGGTAAAAAAGTAAACAGCCCTGGGACTGATGATCAGAGCTGACTTTAGTAACTGGCTGGGAATGTAGACATTTGATCCAGTGCACACTATTACCAGAATTCACACTACCAATGTCTTCTCCTATAAAGGACTTGTACTCTGGGGAATTACAGGTTTCCAGTGACACTTGTGAAACCTCATGAATTTCTGGAAAAGAGTTTTTGGAATAAATGCTATCTGGATTTTAGAGTAAACTTAAGGTAGTTTCATGTGTAAAAAACAAATATTTCCCTTACTTAGCTAATATATAGATTTAAATAATTTAGAGACCTTCTGCTGATATGAGACTAATTTAGAGACCTTCTGCTGATACGAGACTACATATGCACCTCTGTGTTAATACTGCAGGTCCTAGTATAAACATGACTAATCTTCCTGAGCATCAGTTTTACTTAATGGTAGTACCATATTAGTTTGACCTCCAGAACAATTTCCCACAAGTGGTTGGAAATCACATTACCTGCTAAAAAAGTTGTAGACAAATGAGTAAAATTGTATTTTTAGACTCCTTCCAATTATTTTGCTGGAAGATTTTGGTAATAATTCCTAAGAGGAAAAGTTCCCAAAATGAAGATGTAGATCATCTTTACAAATTCCTATTTGGATTAAGCTTATAGGTATGTTGTCACTAAGTGTCAGTTAATTATGGCATGGACCAAGTGACACATGGGTGTTGTCTTAAATTGAATTTGTTACCCATACATATATATAGGCACTCACAGACAAAACACATGCACACACATATGTAAACAAAGCAGTCGCTCCTATCACTTCAGTTAGGTATCTCCTCCTAAATGTCAGGTTTATCAGGCCAGTAGAATTCCACCTGTTTGCTGGTGGATCAGATTGTTAAGCTAAACCCATTCTTCTACAGTCCCCAAGTGTAAAAAGAAAATATTCGATGGAGTGGGACTTCCCTGGTGGTCCAGTGGTTAAGAATCTGCCTTCCAATGCAGGGAACACGGGATCATTCCCTGATGAGGGAACTAAGATCCCACATGCTGGGGGGCTACTGAGCCCTCGCGCCACAACTAAGACACGATGCCAGCCAAAAATAAAATTTAAAAAATTAGATGGGCTGAAAATATGCTAATCATTAGCAATTTCTATTTCCTATTTTCCAAATTATACTCTTCTATTGATTCGCTATAATAAAATGGCTTATCACAATAAAGTGATTTGAGAGATTAGTTATTCTTTTTCATGATTTTCAGTGAAATAACTTATTTTACATAAGGAGAAGAATGAACTCTGCTCTATCCTACTCAGAATAAAAGGAATTAATGGACAATAAAAATCTGATGATTCAGGCCCATTTGGGGGTTGATCAAATGCAAATGAAGGGCTTCCCTGGTGGCGCAGTGGTTGGGAGTCCGCCTGCCGATGCAGGGGACGCGGGTTCCTGCCCCAGTCTGGGAGGATCCCGCGTGCCGCAGAGCGGCTGCACCCGTGAGCCATGGCTGCTGGGCCTGCACATCCGGAGCCTGTTGCTCCGCAACGGGAGAGGCCACAGCAGTGAGAGGCCTGAGTACCGCAAAAAAAAAAAAGCAAATGAAGACCACATTGAGTAATCATTTTATACCCATTATACCGGAAAAAAAAAAAAGTCTGACAATAATAACAAATGTCAGAAAGTATGTGAATACATAGGATCTCTTCATTTTGGGATGAGGCAAACACACATCCACACATGATCTTAGAAAAGGGAGAGGATTATTACCACAATATGTCAGTAAGGTGACAACCAGGTAAGGGAAGCAGAAGGGATTTGCAAGATTTTAGTTTTTGTGTCTAATGGTGGTTTCATGAGTGTTTATTCTATTATTAAAAACAAAACAAAAAAACCCCCCATGTAGTTAAATTTAAAAAGGACTTTCATGAAAAAATGAGTTTGTCATTAATCAAAGACTGCATTTATGCTAATTCTATGTATCTGAGGAAAAATAAATATATAAGTAAATCAAACTGTAGCTGTGAGAAAACGTATGCCATAGTTATTAGAAACAGCTTATACATTTATTGTATGTTTTGTACCTGAATTTTGTTTGGTTTGGCCTTGTTTTCTTTAAATTCAATTACTAAGGAGAAAAGGATGAGAGAATAATGAAGTAAAATTCAACATTTTGAACTGTTCTAGTCTCTACCAACAAATTGATTATCTTGCATTTCATTCCTTTAGGCTTTTGTTTCTTCATTTGGAAAATTAAGGGATTTACTTATTTCTGGATTTATTCAGAAATATTAAACAAATTTAAGTACTTTTATGGGCCAAGTACCATTTTAAGTAATAGAGATACAGAGATGACTAAATATATATATCAAATTTCTACACTTATAAAATGTACAATCTAGTGGAAGAAAAAAATCATCCCTCTAATTAAATAGCCAATTAGATGTAGCATTGCCACTGTGATTAGTGCTATGAAGGAGAAACATGGTGGTGGTGTTTGTGGTGGTATAGGATCATAGCACATTAGTGACTTGATGTCATCAAAAAGATAAGGAAAGGCTTTCTAGGATACGATGGCCAAACTGAGATCTCAAAGATGATCACAGGCATTGCCTAGGGAGGGAGAGAGAGAAGATAACTTCATGCAGAGGGGCTAGCATAGGCATGATGGACCAAAGAGGGAATGATCTATCCCAGAGGATGAAGCAAGAAGATATGGTTCTTTTTTTAATTTATTTTTTTAACATCTTTATTGGAGTATAATTGCTTTACAATGGTGTGTTAGTTTCTGCTTTATAACGAAGTGAATCAGCTATACATATACATATATCCCCTTCCCTCTTGTGTCTCCCTCCCTCCCACCCGAAGATATGGTTCTGGGAGAGAGAGGGAATGTGATACTAAAAGGGGCTGAGGACCAACACAAAGAACAGACTACAGAAGATCTATAAACTAGGTTACAGTATTTTGTCTTAATCCCGAGAGCAGTGGAATTCCATTGATGGCTGTAAACAGGAAGGTAACGTGCTCATATGTTTGCTTTAACAAGGCTGCCCGACACAGATGGGAAGACAAGACTGGGGTTGTTCAAGAATTAATGTGAGCGACAGAACATATTCAGAGTACTACCACACAGAAAAGAGGGCCGTTTGGACTAGAATACTGGTGATGAAAATGAATATAAGTTGATGATTAGGTACATATATAGAAAGCAATATCTAGTACCCAGTACTGAACGAGATATGAAGGAAAAGGGATACTGCAGCACCAAGGATAACTCTTCCATAAATTGGTACAACCATTTTGAAAAAAAGTTTGGCATGTTTTTGTAATTGTGATGCCATCTAATGAGATAAGGAAGAATGCGGGATGACCCAATTTGGTAGGAAGGAAATACGTATGTTTCATTATGGACAGGCTGAATTTCATGTGTTGAAATTCCCCCAAAAGGACTGGCTTTGAGGTATGACAAAAACAAGTACTGTAACATAAGTCTTATGTAAGTTTCAGTTTCCTCGTTGCTATTAAAATTACATTTCCAGCCAAGCATATTGAAGGATATTAGGATATAGGACACTGGGGAACAGAACTTGTTGATCTTTTAATTTCCTCTCAGGTTATGCATTCCCCTTGACAGTGACGGCATTTTACCTGCTTTAGGTGAAGTCCTGCCAAGTCACAGAATGTATTAAATAAGAGTTTAACAAGCTTGTTATATCACTACTAACCACAAGTTCTATGCACACTTTCTAACTCGGTATTGGTGCTAACTTATCAACATTGATCTTAGATTAAATAATTATCAATAGACTTGATGAATGTATATATGTATTGCCAATTATTTATTGATGACTAGGAGTACAGAAAAGGAAAATAAAAGGGATTCTTCTATAATCTCTCATTTAGTTCTGCCCAGTTTGTTCTCTCCCCAGTTTGACCATTTATTTCAATTAATTAAGATCCATTAAATTCAATTGAACAAATATTTAGTTATTCCTTTCTGTCCAAGGAAGGAAAGTAAGTTACTGACTGGAGTATAACTGGTAGCATGTTTAAGAGAATCTTAGTTAAAAATGTCCTTTCTATTCTCAGAGAAAAATAAAATTACCACACAAGCACTGAGAGGTAATTCAAAACTTGTGTTTTTTGAGGCAAGTAGTGTAGAGTTATGTCCCTAGTCTCTTTTTTCAATCTGTTTCAGCGGAACATAAAGGCGATGCCATAAACCTCCTGTTACTTCAAATAAAGTGTTTACTCATCATAACACACGGTTGTGTGCTCGGCATCTCTTGGACGCTGCCTCTAGCAACCCCTCAAACATAGGACTTGTGCTCAAGGTGCACCTCAGCACACTCTCCTCCCAACCTGTTCCTATACTCCCCGTCTTGTTCAATCACCATTTTTCTACTAACCCCAGGTAGCACTTGGATTATTTCTATTTTCTCCATTTCCTGAATTTCTGCACATAACATTACTCAATACATCTTATCAAATCCATTTTTGAAATGACTCAGAATCCCATCTCTTCTCTCCGTGCTTACAGACCCTGGATTAAATGACGTTCTCTTCATTTTCAGCCTAGATTACTATAGCAAATTTCCCTTGTTAGGTTTGCACCATTCTCACCCATGCAAAGCAGTTAGGATTATCCTTCTAAGTGCAAATTCAGTCAGGCCATACCCATGATTAAAGCTGTTCACTGATCCCTCATTACCTGTGAGATAAAGTGCCATTTTGAGGCCAAAGTACATCCTCAGCCTTTGTTCTTTTAATTCTCCATAGCCTTACCTCCATATACCAAACGTGCTCAATTATTTGCTGGACCTTAAAAACCCCATCCATTTCATGACTCTCAGATTTGCATCCAGCTATCCTTGACCCTACCTCTCTTCTGTCCAAGGCAGGTCAAAGTAGAGTCATCATACATTCGGGTTTCCCTTGGTGATTTCTGGTTTACATCCATTGTTTCAACACAATCATTAATAGAATTCCCTTTCACTCAGAATTATGGTTGCCCAGATGGTGAATTAGATGATTCCCTTAGCCAAAGTCACCTTTTTCTCTAAAACTTTCCTAATTATTTAAGATCATATAATTCCATGGAACACTAAATATTTCTACATGGTATAATTCACATGGTAGTGTAATAAATTATGTAGTAAATGTCCTAATACGTTATGCATTCTATAGCAGTAGGAGTAGCAGCTAACCTTTAAAGTGTGTATTAGACAATTCCAAAAACCTTATGAGTAAAATTTCATGTATGCTTTACAGCAATCCTGAAAGGAAGGCGCTCTGGTCATCCCTGTTTTGCAGACAAGGAAACTGAGGCAAAGCGAGTTTAAGTAAATTGCTCAAGGTCACATACCTGATAAAGGGCAAGAGGTAGTGCTGTCAGGTAAACCAAGGCAATGGTTTCAAAGTCCACACTATTATGAAGTGCAATATGCATGTTTACCCCTGTGTCCCTATTGCCTTAGAATACGTATCTAAGAGATGCACGATAAATGCATTTGTAAGTGAATGATTATTTTAAAGAGAAATGTCATTTTGAATTTCCTAGTCAAATAAATTCATACAGTCTTAGATGGCTGGTTATATCAGAATGCTATCCCCTTCCTCTTTTTTCTTTTATAAAATTCCTGTGATATCGATGTTAACTTTCTCTCCCTCCAGCAAGAATAAGTGACTACTCCTGAAATTATTTTAATTATATAGCTAAATAATTATACAAAATGCTCTTTTGAAAGTTACAACTAGCTTTTTTTTTTTTTTTTACCATTTCTAAATTTAGAACTCTTTTGTTCCTTTTTATTTTCATTTGTGTGCTTGTCTTAATAGCAGAAGTACACTCAGGCTTTGTACTGGTATTGGAAAGTCTTGAAACAAGAATAGATGGAGAAAAATAAATATTTCAAATTGTATGTTTGCTGGGAGGTGAAGGGATTGCTCAGATGCTGGCATCAGTAGTGGAAAGTAAGTGACTATAATTCCTTAATGGAGTATTTGACTTCCTACACAGGAAGAGAACTTGCCTGAACAGTTGGTGAATTCTTAAAGAGTTAAACAGGAAAACATGGCAATTCCTTACTTTTCAGTGCAATTAGATTTGCACGTTAAGCTTAAAAAAAGAAAGAGAGAGGAAGAGAAAGAATACTTATGAATACTCTGACACTCTGAAATTAAATGTAGCTATTGGGAATAGAAGAGATTTAAGGAACTGAGAAAAATCATTTGCATTAAAGAAGAATCTTCATAAAGGTACCAATCTTCAACCCTCCCTGACTGGAGTCTGATTCCGTAATGAATTGTGTGCATACGTACACATACTTATCTGTATAAAGTTTTCTTTAGATCCTACCACAGGAAAGAGAATCTGATATCCCTCGAGAACAGACAAGTCTATATTTACGCAGACAGAGCCTCAGATCAATTAAACAAAATGAGCTTTATAAGAGAAAAACATTAGGCAGACTCCTTCCTGGATTATTTTTCTAAAAGAAATTTTCAGTTCTAATTGATACCTTGAAGCTTGTTGCTGCAAATTGAAGTTTATGTCAAATATTTGGCAGTACTTCAGGAAAAGGATTCGGTTCACCCTGATTCCCTAATTGAGATGTGCAGGGGGTGCTTTGCTTCTTTTTTACCTAGAAGTGTTGTGGTGACATTGTCTACAAGGGCTGTTTCAACTTGAGTTCTCACTTCTTTTCTTGCTGAGTGCTAAATTGTCTTTTACTCTATCTGGCAATCTGTTACTTTTTTCTTCCCCCCCCACAGGGTTCAGTATTTGTCCTTGAAGAGTTGTCAACTGCAAAGCGCAAAGAAAATTGTATATCCAATTAAAGTGAGGCAAAACACAACTGTCAAATAAAAGTCATTAACCCACCTGAGTACCATAATTTTTGGTATACCTGACAGCTCCCTTCTCAGTTCCTTCAGCTGAAGTCATTCCCAATCCCCTTCCTTTCTTGGAAAGATACTGCTTATGGGACAGTTTCAGGGTCTATAGTATGGGATGTTAATTAAGTTTTGTCACTTCCTCATCCAATTGTAAGTAGCATATTTATTAGACATGTTTTCAGAATGAATGATTTAGTGTATTTAGAAGAACAACAGTGAATCCTCATGCTTGATACCTTTGATTTTATCCACGCTCACTCTTTCCAACATATAAACTTCATTCCTACTTCTTTTCAGGGCCATGCTCTCCCTCTGGATAGACTGGATAGGCAACATGGAATAAGGCAGGGAAGTTTACTGCCCTTACAGGTTTATATCAAGTGAGACAAACAAGCAACTAACAAACTATGACGCAACTACAATTGCTGTAAGTGACATGCAAGAACAGGGCAGAGTGCTATGAGAACAACAGATCTGAGACAGCAGCCTTTGGTCCATTCTGAAGGGTGGAGAGAAAGAAATAGAGCCACTGAGAGAAGACTTGAGGAGGTCGCCTTCCCTGCTGGGGGTCCAGCTTGTATTAAGGAAAGAAGGAGGAAATAAGGATCTTGATAATGATGCTGAGGAGAAATAAACAGGAGGATGAGAAGGGAGATAGCTAACGTGTATTCTGGGTTTTCTAGGTATCAGTTTTGGTGATTTATACCTTTGTGTTACAGAAAACAGTGAGGCTAATTGGTTTCAAAAATTCACAACCCTATTATCTCTCATGAAATGTGGTCCAAGAGTAAAAATCTCCATGTAGGTTCGGATTGTCCAGAACCTAGGCTTTTGCATCTGTCTGCTCATCCATCTCTGTGCAGTCACTGCCCTCAGCTGCCTCCCTCCACTCATGACTGTAAAACGGCAACAACAATTCCAGTCATTATAACCAGACATGACAATGTTCAGAGGATGACACTTCCTCTGCCTCATCTCTCTTTTTAGGAGAGGGAAGTCGTTTCCAAGATGCCCTCAGCTGACTTTCTCTCATGTTTTATTAGGCAGAATGGGGACACAGTGCCCATTCCTAAGTGAATCATTGAGAAGGGGAGAGACAAGTGATAGGATGAGATTAAAGATGGAAATTAGCAAGTCAAGCCCGTGACCACTTCAGATATCCCAAAGTATCTTCATTCCACTTCAATGCACAGATTGAATACTCCAGGTATATGTCCTCTTAAAGGAAGCTCACTAGTCAAACTATATGTGCACTTTTCAAGTCAATTTCTCATAATCTTTTCACACCAATTATTATTAACATACCTGTTACTTAAGATGGTAAACAGAAGATTTGAGAAAACTATGGTAGTTAATGCATTTTTGCTGTTGAAGTTTATTCATGCAAAATATTTTAAATCTGAAGAACTAGGGGACAGATGCTGCTGGGAGTGATACATTCTGTCTTCCTTGTCATTTACTGTGACAATGAACAATATGTCACATTGGCTTTACCAACATGTGAAATTAATCATAGAAGAAATTGAAAGCAGAAGAAAATTTAAAATATCACAAGAAAACTCTTTGTACTGACCATAGTCAATTACCTTTCTATCATACTGATAGTATAATTATAAAAATAGTTCCTGTTCATTGAGAGATCACTATATGGTTGGCGTTAGACACAATCTTAATTCTCATATCATATGTGTGGTGTATTTTTATTCCCATTATCTTGGAGTTCAGAGACGTCTATAAAGTTACATGAGTGGGAGAGGCTGCCAATACTCACACTCATCCATCCTACTCTAAACTCACTGTTCTTATTACACAAATATTCTGCCTGGCGTTATGCCTTGACCCTGAAAATTCCCCAAAGAATCAGAATATGGCTTCAACAATCAATGGGCTTTTGGAAGTCCCATTAAGAATTGTACCTATAATTCATCTGTCAATAAAACTTGAAGGAGTTTACATTTCTACCTTTCATGAATACCACCCTAATTAAAGTAGCTTTGCTATCATTACACTTCCATGGCAATTCACTTCTAAAACCTTGCTACATTTAATTTTTACAAGCGTAGCTCTCTAAAGACTGAACGGGTTGTGAAAAGACGTCTATTCTCCGCAACTTTCCATGCTTTATGTTTCGGCATAAGAAGTATAGAATTTTTGTACAGGAAAGTTAAAGATATTTCTGACCTCGAGCAGAGCACACTTGTCTTCCTATTTTATTGCTTTGATATTCTTTCACAATTTTTACATGCTTACTCACCAATGTCCTTTTGTATGAGATAGCTTGCATTTTACTCTTTCAGATAGATATAGTAGTAGTATCTTAAGAGTAACTTGGAGTGAGTTAAACAAATGCTAATGAGAAGGCTTTTTTCTAGCTTATTTTCTTTTGGTTTAAGTCATTGCTTTTCCTGTCATGCACTTCCTCTGTCATGGATTAATTGAAAGTGTGACTGTGCTGAGTCCCCCTGTTACATCCACAGGTAGGTAAAGGTATTTTAAGATACAGAGAAGAGAGAAAGATTAAACAGATAGTGCTCAAGATAGATTTTCCACATATATAAAATACTGGGCTGTACTTCCCTTGCCCAGAGCTAGACTACTCCTGGAATTGAGTTTATACTTCAGAGAAGTCATGTTCATAGGCCCTTACTCTGAATGCCTCACAGCTTGGCTGATTTAGCAAATAAAAATACAAGACACTAGTTAAATTTGAATTTTACATATACAACAAATAATTTTTAGTATAAGTATGTCCCAAATAATAGTTGAGACATGCCGAAGAATAACCACCTAGTGCCAATGCAATAGAGGCCCTTACCTTACCAAGAGCTTCTTAAGGGCCAGGACTGTGAACTTCACATTTACACAACTAAGAGTTTCTGGCGTAGACAGAGGACCCACATGTTGGGTGGTGTTGGTGATAAGAGGCACAGTAATAACAGAAGAAAAAGAAGGGGGGAGAGTATTTGCTTAATAAACGTCAGTTGAACTGAATGAAATGTCTCAGATTCTGATGTCAGGGCCTGAGGACATTATTATTTATTTACACTACCAGGAAGCGGCAACTAACAAAAGACATGTGGGCACCCAAAACCTCTGGGCTATGATACCGCATCAGAAGTTTTCAATGCTGTCAAAGGTCTGACCAATCCCCTAATGTTAGCGCAAAAGGACTAATGCAATTACTGAGGATCATTCAAAAAGTAGATACTTTTTGATGCCACTTAAAACATTCAGTTTCACTTACTACCTTAGTGCTTTTAAGGAATATCATAAAAGCAACCACTTAATAGTCAAAAAATAATTCACCTCACTAAGCACTGAACTAGCAGGTATCAACGTAAGGGGTATTATTCTAGTACAAGTTCAACAAAAGCAGAGCTCTTTTTCTTCTTCAATTTTCTTTGCAAATCCTAGAGAAATATACACTGACAATATCATTAAATGTTCTGACAGTTTTTTTTTTTTTCTATGTGTAATTCAGAATCTGGGCTGAAGAGTTCATGCATTTTGCTTATGTGATGTATTTTGATTTGTATCTTTTAAGATGTTGAACTAGAATCAGACTGACTCATGATGTTTCCTAGTCATCCATAGCTCCTGTCACCATCCCTGCTACAACATGTGACATTTCATATGCAGTCAGTTCATAAGCTTATACATAAAGTGCACTAAATATATCTGGAACAGCAGAGACAGCTGCAGGTTATGGCTGACTAAAACTCACACATTCTTTTCATAACGATCTGTGATGTTTGTCTGAACTAATAATCACATGCCATTTGAACTCTGAACCTTGGAAAATTGTCAGAGCTTCTAAAATAAATAGGTGACCAATGATGTCTGAATATTTGAGGGGAAAATTGTTCACAATTTATGAGTTCTAAACATTTTTGCAGTTATATTTTCTACAGGAAGCATTTGCCTCTATATTAAGAATAAAGAAAATGATTTAAAATATTTCCCCAAACTTTTATTTATGAGATTTTAATATACTACTAATAAGCAGTAAGAATATTGTGTTACATACTCAAAATACTAGTTGAGGGAGAGTCAGTTTGGATTATGGAGGTGTCAGTTACAGGACATATTATACAACAGGGCAAGGTCAGACAACTCTGAGTCCAAAAACATGCTTCTGTCACTATTTCTCTAGTCCTCAGTTTTCCTGTGATCCTAAAATCAATCCTGTTGATTTCAGGTAGTAACTTGAACTAGGTCTGAAATTTTTATGTAGTTTGTATTAACAAATTAGGAAGATTAATTTAGTATTATTGTAATTGTATTTAGTGTTAAGCTCTTTCAAAGAAGGTGCTTCTAAAGTTTTGAAAACTATAGGAGAACTTAGTCTCCAGGGAATCTGGCTTTTATTCAATTGTTATGAAAACATTTTAAATGAACAGCACAGATATTCAGGAAACCTCTGGTACAAAGACCTTCAACCCTGCATCATGTCATAACCCAATGGCTTTGGATATCTCCAACTAAGTATGGAGAATATAGTTTACACTACTGAACCGTTAGGTGCTATTTCACTCAGAAAGGAGTCTCTTTACAGATAAAGACAGGTAAAGGGCAAAACCAACTATTCTAATCCTAAAATTATATTGAAGGATGTAATAACAGAGAAATAACGTTTCTCTTTTTTTCCCTTATTGCTTAACTGGGGAAACTATGAAAAAAACATTAACGTAATAAAAAAGAAATACAAATAGGGTATGAAACAAAAGTTAAGCGGCATGGGGAATATATAAGCTCCAGTATGCAACCAATTAATATTTTGTGACACTCGGGGCTCTGTATTATTCTTGGCACATAGAAGGATTGCACATCTCATGATTTGAGTTAGTTTCACTCTATAGCTTGCCTTGAGTACTGAAATGTGAGCAGAAATAGCATGTGCCACTTCAGGGCAGAATATTAACAGTATGTACTTTGCATACTACTCAGTCATAAAAAAGAACAAAATTTTGCCATTTGCATCAATATGGATGGACTTGCAGGGCATTATGCTAAGTGCAATAAGTCAGACAGAGAATGATAAATACTGTATGATATCGCTTATATGTGGAATCTAAAAAATACAACAAGCTAGTAAATAGAACATAAACGAAGCAGACTCACAGATACAGAGAAAAAACTAGTGGTTACCAGTGAGGAGGAGCAATATAGGGGTGGAAAAGTGGGAGGTACAGACTATTGGGTATAAAACAGGCTCAAGGATGCACTGTGCAACATGGGGAATAGAATCAGTATTTTAGAATAACTGTAAATGGAAAGTAAACTTTAAAATTGTATAATTTTTTTTTTTTTAAAAAGAGAATGCACTTTGCCATGTTTCTTTATTCTCCACCACCGGCAACAATGATGTTCCAGAAGACATTATCACCTCATCAGCCTAGGCTCTGTAATAAGGACGGAGTGAAACAAAACCAGCAGCTTATATACTACTAAGAGTAGCGTGTGTAAAATATAAAATTGTGTTGTTTTAAGTACTGAGGTTACTGTAACACTATCTATGGCCTCACGGAGACAAAAATAAATTCCAATTGTTGCTATACGTGAGAAATAAGAGTCACATAGGTTGAAAGTACACAAAAGATACAGAAAAATAATAAAGATAAGATGCTCTGAATTAGAAGCCCACAGTTATGGTTATAAAAAGCAGATAAGATAGAATTAAAGGGAAATGCATTATTTTAGATAAAAGGAATCAATTAAAAAGCAAAAATATCTGACTCACCAGGAGTATACAACAAATGGTAACTTGTATTCACCTCACAGTATAGCTTTGAAAAATATAACAAAAATTAGATAATAACAAGAAGAAACTGGCAAATCCTTGCTATACTGAAAGATATTAAAATAAATTCTTTAGTACTTGATAAGACAAGCAGACAATAAATTAATAAAAATGAAAGGTTTGACCAACAAAATCATCATGATTTATCTGAGGGACATACATTAAAAAAAGCCTAGAAAAAATAACTTCTTCTCAAACCCTTAGCATATTATAAAATTTGATCACATCCTCATTCATTAAAAAAACTAATAAGTTTTAAAGAACTGATAGGATATGTACAATATTCTCTAAGCTAAAGGCAATAAAGTTAGGAAAAAATAAAAAGGATAGTGTAAAAATGCATAAACCTATATATTTAAATGCACCTTAACTTATTCATGGTTAAATAAAAAATACAACACAAATTTAAAAATAAAACTTAGAATAGAATGCTAATGAAAATATGCCATTGTAAATCTTATAGGAAACAGCTAAAAAGTAATTTGAGGGCAATTAATCTGTATAAATACTTAGATTAGAAAAGAATGGATGTTTACTACTGATGAGCCAACTGTCCAACTTAAAGGATGTGGAAAAGAATAAGAGAATTCATCAAAGAAAAATAGAAGGAACAAAGTAACAATATAAGATCAGAAATTAATGAAATGGAAAACAGAGATACCAGTTAGAGAATTAACAAAGTTGTTTCTTTGACAAGACTGTTAAAATATTTTTTTAAGAATGGGTGACATAACTAAATACAACACATACTCAATATTTATTTAGAGACTCCTAAAAAAAAACTTTGTGTTAATACATTTAAAATTTTAAAGGAAATCTAAAGTCCCCTCAAGTCTTTGGCCTAGAACTAATCTGAACAAGTGTGAGAGGAAATTACCCAAATCTTGGGGAAAATAAACTGGAAATGAATAGTCAGGAAACTTTCTGGTGTTCACACAGGTCTTGGAATAGCTTGTGTTCACAACAGCCAAAGGGGAGAAAACCTTGTAATATACAGAACATTAGATAGAATTCACAGAAATGTAGTACTGTAGTGCTGGGATAAATTAGCCTTGGATAAAACACTACTTTAGATTCACCATAAATAACTTCATGGCAGATAAAACCAAAAACACTATTTCCAGGGATTGTCCAGGGATATGATAAAATGCAGTAATCAACAAGATAAAATTCAGACACACCTGAAAGCCAATAAAAAATTATTACACATGCACAGAAGCTGGTAAATATAACCCATAATTAGGAAAAAAAAGTCAAACAATAGAAAGAGATCCTGATGATGGAATTAGCAGATAAGGATGGGAAAAAAGGCACAAATTCTCTGCATGTTCAAGAATGTAGGGAAAAAAAGTATAATAAGGACAGAAATAGAAGATTTAAAAAGACTCAAAAGCAAATTGTAATCTCTGAATTAAAAATTAACTAATTGAGAATAGCAGCAGATTAGACACTGCAGAAGAAATTATCAGTGAACTTGATTATGTAGTGATAGAAACTATATAAAAGGAAGACCTCCAAAATGACATTAAAGTATAATGGCAATTGTTCTAAGGTGTAATTGGTGTCCCAGAAGGAGAAGGGGAAGGTGGTTTGAAGAAATAAAGAGTTAACAGCTTCTTAAGTTGTTAAAAACAATAAACTTATGGGTGCAAAAAGCTTAATGAATCCCCAGCAGAATAAATGTAAAAAACATCCCAAGGGAATCACAATTTACTGCAATCCAATGTTTAAAGAGACAATTCAAAAAGCAGCCAGGAAAAAAGTCACATTATTTATAAGGAATTTAAAATTTACATCAGATTTCTCATCCAGAAACATGCAAAACATAATATTAAGCAATATTGTTAAAATGCTGAAAAAATAAAATGTAAATCTAGAAATTTTACCCAGTGAAAATAACAATAGATAAGAAACAAAGACTTTCTCAGAAAAAAAATCCTGTGAGAATTCACTTTCAGCAGATTACGTTGCAAGAAATGATAAAGGAAGTTTTCCAAGCAGAAGAAAGATTATAGCAGATAGAAATTTGGATCTAAATAAAATATGTAGGTAAATACCAAAAATAAAAAGCTTTTTATGTTGTACTTCCTTTAAAAGATAGCTGCTTTATGCAAAAATAATATTTATAACAACAAAAGAAAGGGTGTAAGTAGATAATAATACTGTCATTAAATTTATATTACATACAAATTGACAATATTTTTAGAAGGTAAACTGTCATGAAATAAAGGTACATATTTTAAATTCCAAAATAATCATTAATTAAATTAACCAGTATATAGATAATGACAATAGTACAGATAAATTAAATCAGAAATCTAATCCAACAGAAAGCAACAAAAGATTTTAAAAGAAACAAATATCTGAGAATATAAAATGAGAAAATAACAAGATTAATGAATATGTTAAATTTAAAAGTTCCAAACACCTTAATTAAAAGGCAGAATTGTTAACTGTTTGATTAAAAAAAAAAAACCTTGCTTTATACTCTCTGCAAGAAGCCTACTAAAATACAGACATGTTTAAAGTAAGTAGAACAAAGTATGCTATATAAACATTAATCAAAAGCAAGCTAGGGTGGTTGTATTAATATGAGGCAAAGCATATGCAAAAATGGGGAATATTACCAGACATTTTACATTAATAAATAAAGTCATCAAGAAGATATGACATTTCTAAATGAATATGCTATGACAATGGGCTTGAAAATACAGGAAGAAGAGTGAATAGAAATGGAAGGAAAAATAGATAATACTAATTCATCTCTCAGTAATTAATAGAACACATTTTTTTAAAAGAATATAGGAGACTTGAACAATGCTCTCAACAACTTGACTTAATTAGTATTTATAGAACACCTCAACCAACAACTGCAGAGCATGCATTCAATAATACATGTAATATTCACCAAGATAGATTATATTCTATGACATAAAAGAAGTACTGATAAAATTTAAAGTATTCAAATCATGCAAGTATATATTCTGATAAAATGGAATTTAAATTCAAAATTAACAGCAAAATGATCTCTAAAAAATCCCAAAATATTTAGAAGTTAACATACTTCTAAATAACCCATGAATCAACTAAGAAATCACATAGGAAATTAGAAAATATTTTGAACTGAATTAAAATGAAAGGTCAACATATTAACATTTGCAGAGCAAACTGAAAGCATTTTTACTGCTTATATTAGAAAAGAGAAAGATTAAGTCAATCATGTATCTACCTTAATAAGAAAAATAAAAGTACCCCAAATAAACAGGAAATAATGAAGTTAAGGTCAGACAAGGACTTTGAAACTGACAAAACCACAGAGAAAATCAAAGAAGCAAAAAACTAATTCTTTGAAGAGTTCAATAAAATTGTTAAGACTGAAAAAAGTCACAAATTTCCTCTTATGAAGCACTCTCTGCTAATATATTTTACAACTTAAGTAAAATGGGCAAATTGTTTGAAATAAATCACCAAAGTTCATTCAGAAGAAATAAATAGCCTAAATAGCCCTATATTTAGTCTAGTATTTCAAGTTTTAGGTTAAAACTTTCCAACAACACAAACAAACAAAAACAATTCCATGCCCATACAGCTTCACTGATGAATTCTACTAAACATTTCGGTAAAAACAAAAACAAAAACAAAAACAGAATACCACTATAAACACTTTTTAGAAATATAAGATGGGGGACTCCAACAATTCATTTTTTGGAGCCAGTCTTTCCCCAATAACATTACAAGACAAAATAAGAGAAAACTGCAAACCAATACCCCTCATGAGCATAGCCACAAAAATTTTAAACAAAATTTTAGCAAGTAAAACCCACTAATATGTAAAACAGATAACAGCTGAACAGACTGAAAAACCAACAACTCGTCTAGGATTCATTAGAAAGGTGAGGACACAGGGCAAACCAGGATTGGAGAGAGACGGGCGAATGCAGCTCATAGGAGCAGAGACTCACCAGTGCTGGCATAGGAAAACTTGAGCTGTAACCAATGACTTGCTGGAGTCTGGACAACTCTGGGATTTCTAAAACTCCAGGGCGATCCAAGAATAAGGGCTCCCACAATTTTGTCAGTTTTCCTACAGGAGCTCTCCGTAAATATCAGAGAAGAATCCCCTCAGGCTTCCAGCAAGGAAAGAGGAAAGGAGCCATTTTGAAACGCGCAAGAGCTCTCTGTTCTTAACAAGGTCTGTTCTTAACAAGGTCTGTTCTTAACAAGGTCTGCCCTCAGGAGAAACTAGTTAAGCAGAGATTAACCCAGTGAGGTATTATCAGAGCCCAACTGATCTGCTAGGATATTATCAGAGCCTAACTGACTGTATTGTTGCTGATCTTTCGCCATCAGTACACTTAAGGTAGGCTTATTTAGTCCAGGTTCAGCTCAATTGCGCATGATTAGAGAATTCACAGGTGTTCTAACTTGGCTGCCCGCTCACTGGGAAACTAGGCACGCTCACTGGGAAACTAGGCAGCATTACAAAACAATACAATCCAGCTGGAGAGAACGGATTTGGTTGTATTAATAGATGAGGGACAGCCTGAGGGGCAATATTCTCAGCAGAAAAAAAGATTTTAAGAGAAACCACACTGTTGGACAAAGTGAGGAAAATGGTCTATTTATAGGGTTACTTGGTACAGGATGAGATTTAGTTGATGAGAATGATATTACATTACTAGAACAAATGCAAACCCTGCATATTAATCAACTTCCTTTCCGGGGATGTAGAATAAGGGTGCTGTTTTTTAAAAAAGGAGAGATTAGTTCTTTCAAATCAGCACAGAGGGCTAGTCTGTCCTTAGTGGACCCTTAAACCATGGGATTCCTTTGAAAGTCCATTTGTGCAGGGATTGACATTCATCTCCAACATAAAATGCTTAGCCAAACATTAAAAATGATATTGCATAAATACAAAAAACAAAGCTTATTTCAGGGAGCATGACAATTACTGCAGGGGTGGTTTTGAAGACAGCCCCAATATTCTTCAACATTTCTCCCATTATGTCTGTGTCCCTCCCTTAATTACAGGCTCCATCTCTACCTGGCCAAGGGAATATGATGGAAGTGATACTGTGCCACTTTCTGTGTTCAGCCCTTATGAAACCAATAGCTTCTACTTCCTGTCTCTTGGCTATTTGCTCTTAAAAATCAGTCCCTAAGCAGTGAAGAAGCCCATGCTGGCTGTCCCATGGAGAGGCTCAAGAACTAGCATCAAATTGCCAGTCAGGAGAGATTAAGTCATTTTGCAAGTGGATCTTCCAACCCAGGTGAACTGCTCCAGCTGACACCATGTTGAGCAGAGATTAGCTGACAAAATCACACATTGGTAAGCAAAATAAATGACTGCTTTTGTGTAACAGCCCTGGAATTTTGAGATTAGGTAGCTGCACAGCTGTGGATAACTGGAACCGCTATATGCTTGGTAGCTCTGGACTTCTGTACAGACTTCACACACTTGTGGGAATTTTCCCTTTATGCTAGGAGCTCTAACCAAAACAGATACAGTAGCATCCTTCTTCCTTTAGTTACTCCTAAGTCTGTTAAAATCAGCAGCCTGCTATTATCCCATTCAGAAAACAATTCGATGCACGATTTTACTGTACAGATGAAAACTGAAGACAAGGCATTCAAGTAACTTGTTCCAAATCACACAGTCAGTAGCAGACCCAAACCTGGTTCACTGGTCATGATTCTTTATATAGTTGCCTCCCCTCCCCACCGCATATTTGTTTTCCTTAGGATCCCAAAGGATCTCATGAAGAATCTTTAGGCCATCTCTGTATGGCCTGGAGTTGTATTCAAAGTGTTGTATTTATCACCAGCATGTTTTTTTCTAGCGATTTCCAAAGTTTCATCGATTTCTCAAAACAATTTAGAAACCCCCAGGCTTTGTTAGTATTATTTCTGCTCACTTATCATAGAAAACTTCTGTTTTTATTGAGTTAAAAACAGCAGTTGTATATTTATGAACGAATAAACTGAAGTTTCGTCTGCGTCTTAGTAAACACTTGGCACACACTACAGACAGACGTTCAGATTTGTGAGACATAACTCCGCATTACTTCATTGAATAAATTATTAACAAAGACCCTACTATGTTCCAGGCATGTAAAAATGAATGATGTGTGGTCCCAAGCTGAGTCTTCCGATTTGGAATTTTCTCTTCCTATGCTTTCCGATCTAAGGGCTATGGTTGGTAAATACAATCTGAACAGCTGAACACCTGCTTTTCTAATTGTTTGTTTGTTTTTCACCTTTCCCTGGATTCTAACCATGGCATCAAAAGCCCTTTTTGATTCTTTGTCTTTAAACCTCAACTAGTTCTCTAACTAGGTCTTTCCTGGCTTGTTCATCTCGCAGCAGCAAAACTGACAGCAGTTTTGACATAGCTCCCTGTTGTACTTATTCCGTGAGCTACCAAAAAAAAAAAAAAAAGCTAATATCTTTCTTTCAATTTCAAATAAGACTTCTTTGCAATCCTCTTTGCTCCGAGATCAGAGAAACAAGAATGAAAGCTTAAAAGGATATTTCCCAATTGAGAGAATTTATTTACACTTACTCCCCTAGCTTTGATAGTTTACACAACAAAACGAAGTAAATTTCTACTTTACAGATTCTGGAAGAGAAATAAAAACACCAACCCTTTCTGTCAGGTTATTATGCCAACTAGATGTATCTTCATTTGTATTTCTGTCTACTTTTTAGCAATGGTTAGCACACAGCAATTGAATAACCCTCACCAAAGAGTACATAAGAAGCTGTTTTGTGAAAAAAGATACATAGGTATTCTCACAGGACACAGGACACTTGGGCATTTTATAAGCTTCTAATTTCATTTGCTTCATGACAATCAATAAAATTGTTAAAAGCCCATGTTGGGTTCATTTGATCATTTATTAAGTACATTTCACTGGGGAATTAGTGTCACATAATGTAACCTGTGGTCTCTAGAGATATTGGCAAGTTCTGTGTCCAAATACATGACTCTCCCTTGGAACCAGAGCCCTTCCCTGGATGGAGTGGTGGATGCGTACACTTTGGGCTGACTAGAACAAAAGCATGCTTCTTTTGGTGTTGTCAGATGCTGCCAGCTGTAGGACCTCGGGCTGACCATAACATTTATTGTCTCAACCAGTCTTTTTTTTTTTTTTTTTTTGCGGTACGCGGGACCCTCAGTGTTGTGGCCTCTCCCGTTGCGGAGCACAGGCTCTGGACGCGCAGGCTCAGAGGCCATGGCTCACGGGCCCAGCCGCTCCGCGGCATGTGGGATCTTCCCAGACCGGGGCACGAACCCGTGTCCCCTGCATCGGCAGGCGGACTCTCAACCACTGCGCCACCAGGAAAGCCCCCAGTCTATCTCTAAGAGTGAAAGGAAAGGCTTTTCCTAATCATAGGATAATAGACATAAACAGGGCAAACTGTGTTGTTCTTAATGAAACTGGGACTTATAGTGATCCACAATAGGTGATGTCATGGGACTAGAGCTTACTCTTTCCCTGGACTTTTCTTTAAACTCTATCTAAGCAAAGAGAGCCTTTTTTTCTTGTAGATTCAGAGCTGTAAGATTGTGAACTTGAAGTTGTCTTAGACTTTGTCACTCACCATGTGTGGAATTTAATCTCAGCAATTAAGATATAACACAAATAAAAGGGAACATAAAAAATAAGAAGAAAGAATGCTGATTTTTCTTTGGTTTCTGATTCTTATTGCTCAGATCCATTTTGCTCTCATTGGTTGCTTATGCAAGCAACAATAAACCCCTTTTATGCTTATTTATTCATGTTGGGCTCGTTACTTGCAAACAGCAGTATCCCAATGCACATGCATGGATTTTAAGATATTCACTAATACAGGAACTTTCTCTGGGACAAGAAAAGGCATACTGATTTAGCATGGGGGCGTAAATTCTCTTTTTCCCTTTTTTCCTTACCTGGGCAATTCTGGAATTCACTCTCTATTTGACTTGCCTGTTTGTATAATATGTGTATGGGTCCTCCTTATAGGAAGGATCACTGTGCTAGGCAAAAGGAGGCTGTAGGCCTGTCTATGCATGAAAGAATAAACCCCATAGTTTCATACGAGCCAACTTAGTTCACCCGGGAACTTAATTAACTTTTGTGGCAAGTACTTTTTTAGTAATAACACAGTTATATTTGCCTAGAGTAATTTTCTGCATATTTATCAATAACAAACTAATCAACACTTCCTGCTTATAAAAATTCCTGAAATTCCTTGGTTTCTCTCTGTTCCAAGCCTGTCTCTTCAACTTTCCCTTTTAGCGAGTGTTCCCTCATATCCTTCGAGTAAATTTCTTTTACATCAGACAAAGGAAGTCACTATATGCTACTCACAACCAAAACACAAAGGCAAAACAAAAAAAACTTGATACAGGAAACTGAATCAGAAAGTAAGTTGCCAGCCAAAAACACTCAGAGAAATGTAGGATATTGGAAATTGGTTATCTGGTCAATTGACTCATATTCCACAGTGGTAACCGAGATGCCCATAGCATACTGTGGTGAAATGCCTAATTCAATTATTACCTAATGTAACTAGAACCACAGTCCTATTAAGAGCAGGACTCTGGGATTCTGAGTTCACTAGGATAAGAATTGAAGGGACGAGGACTTACAGGACTGAAGAGATTGCTTTTGTCGTCTTAGATAATTTTTTAAATGCCAAGATTAAATTTCTATCTTCTTGTCCTGAGACAAAGAGTGAAGCTAAAAGAGTTCTCTGACTGTAAAGAATCTCTTATTTCTTTATCTGCTGGGCCAAGTGAGTAAAAACTAAAGTCCAGAATTTGTTTCTGCAGGTTCCTGACATATACGTTCAGCTAAATTCACGGTCTTGGCATAAGCATATGAATAATGAAAGTAGACCATTAGCCAAAAGAAGGGGACCAAAAAATAGGGATGTTTGAGCCAAGTCAAAAGACGTAAAGGGCCTCCAAACCCTCTAGTACATCCCCAACTAATAATCCCAGAGAATGCGTCACCCTCTCCCTTACCTCCAGAAGCTATTGGCTGAGAGCTCTCACTTGCAGGAGGAAACCAATAAAGTCCCTCTTGCCTCTTCATTACCACTAAATCCTGTCACTGAACTAGTAACTAGCATCATGTAAAAACTTTCTGAGCGGCTTTTTGAAACTTTTTATATGCAGAACCTAATTGTAGGACTGACTGCAAATTATTGCTTGAATTGACTTTTCAAGCGTTGTATTGTTAATAGGACTCCACCTACCAGTAATTCTGAGTGCAGTAAATAGCCTTCTGCTACTGATGGTTCCTAGTGATTTCCCGGGTTGAATAAAGCAAACCTGAGCTCAGCAGTGGGCAAGAATGTGGGAGTGGCAGAAATGGCCTGGTTAAACACAGAGGAAGAATTCGACAACACCAAGAATTTAAAATGCTGGACAAAATTTCCTGTGTGCGAACCATCATTCCAACCCCTGCATGTGTTTCACAGGAGAATCCAGAACACAACTGTATTTGTTTCCTAGGGCTGTCATAATAAAGTACCACAAACTAAGCAGCTGAAACAACAGAAATTTTTGTCTCACAGTTCTGGAGGCTAAAAGTCTGAGATCACAATGTCAGCAGGGTTGGTTTCTTCTGAGCCCTGTGAGGAAGATGTTCTATGCCTCTCTCCTAGCTTCCGGGTTTTTTGGTTTTTGTTTTTTGCTGGCAATCTTTGGCATTCCTTGGCTTATAGATGTCTTCATCATCACTTGGTGTTCTCCCAGTGTGCCTGCTATCCCTGTGTTTAAATTTTTCATAAGGACACCTATCACATTGGATGAGGGGCCACCCTAATGACCTCTACTTAACTTGATTATCTGCAAAGATCCTTTGTCCAAATAAGGTCACATTCTTAGGCAGTGGGGATTAGGACTTCAACATCTTTTGGGGGGAAAAATATTTAACCCATAATGCCAACCAAAGATCTGAAAGGTATTTTAGCAAGTGAAGCAACAGTATATTTCTACACCACTTTACTCGCTAATCTCTTTGTGCCTGGTTATTTATGTCATAGAGTTGAATACGCAAGGATGAAAAAGACTGTTCAATTTTATTACAAGGCATATTTGGGTGAGATGCTCTTTTAACACTCAGTTTTACAAACTCACTTCCATTAGCTAGAGTTGAGTTTTGCTTCTTTAAAAAACGCACACTGATACCTAGTGATTTCCCCCTTAAAACTAGAAATCGATAATTCAGGATATGGGAGAAGACATGAGTTTTGATAGGAAAATATATGGTGGAGAGAAGTGAAAATCAGAAATGGAAGAGTGACTGGGGACATAGGTATAAAAGATGCTCTAAAAAGTGGGCTACTGATAGTGGAGGATAGGTGGTAGTATTTACAACATAAAGATGCCTAGCATATTGGAAACGAGATTTGTATTGAAATTAATATAGTTTAAAAAACTAATGGGAGAATATTACATATTTTTCCACTACTACTCCATTAACATACGTGATTTATCTTATACAGGCATGCTTCATTTTATTGCACTTTGCAGATATCGCATTTTTACAAATTGAAGGTTTCTGGCAACCCTGCTTCAAGCAAGTCTATTAGCGTCATTCTTCTAACAGCATTTGTTCACTTTGTGTCTCTGTGTCACATTTTGGTAATTCGCACACTATTTCAAAGTTTTTCATTATTATTATATCTGTTATGACGATCTGTGATCAGTTACCTTTGATGCTACTACTATAGTTCACTGAAGGCTCAGATGATGGTTAGCATTTTTTAGCAATAAAGCACTTTTAACTAAAGTGTATGCATTGTTTTTTTAGACATAATGCTACTGCACACTTAATAGTCTACAGTATAGTGTAAACATAACTTTTACATGCACTGGGAAACCAGAAAATTAGTGGGACTTGCTTGTAATATTTGCTTTATTGCAGTGGTCTGGAACTGAACCTGCAATGTCTCTGAGATATTCCTGTATCTACATAGTAGACAATCAGGCAGTATGTGTTGAACTAATAAATTAAAAAAATTTCTTAAGCAGAATGTACAATAGTAAATCTATTGTCATCTGGGATAGTAGAACAGAATACATAAATAAGTAAAGGACTATATTTAGAGAACTCTGAATGGGTAAGATACCAGTAAACAACAATCCTTATATGTTACTGTTGATGGCATAGATGGAAACTCAGCTGGGAATGTGGGAGCCTGGATGATCATCAATATTATCCAGAGAAGGGGATTTCTTAATTTTATAAACACAAACAAAATCAATCATAAAATGAACATATTTTACAATAAAGAAAAATAATTGAACTTTATCATGGTAATGAAAAATTATTTATAAAACCACCAACACCTCCTTATAGCTTGGTGTTTGGCACTATTACAGCATTAATCAAGGGAATCAGAATACTACGAATAGCAAGATATGAAGCAGATATGTGATGTCTGCCATAAAATCCCAGAACAGAAATATCTAGGTAGAACATTATCGTCCATCCTCTGTATTTCAACATTATAATGCCAATCGGTTCAGGCAAGAAAACAAATCCAAATGAAACAAATTAAAGCAAAGTTAATCTTATTAATAGTCAACATTAGAGCAACTTCTAAGAATTATCAGTTTGACAGTTATTGTCATTTACCTTTGTATATTTTTATACATGTTCTTTATGAGTAATAGTTTTATACCTACAAAATGCAGATAATATTCTTAGTCATCAGAATTTCTGTGCTTTATTGACTCCAGCCCGTAATGACATTATGAAATCCACTCTTCAGATTGCTTCCTGGGCGTATCTAGTAAATTTGCTTTTACTCTGTGTGTGTCTATAAAATTGAATCTATAACAAAGTTACCAAGATAGTGACTTTGCTTGAGGTACTAAATTCCACAGGCAGGATTAATGATGTGCCTACTCCACTCCAGTTTAAATCTCAACTAATGAACAATGAGGAACAAGCAGTGCAGGACTTCAGCAAGTTGCAAAACTTAATATTAATGCCTGTTCCTGAAATGTTACAGCTATCACCACATTAACTGAATGAATAACCTAAGAGAAAAGAAGCTTTACTTACCAATTAGCTCTGCTGAGACATCCACAGCAGGAGAGAGAAAAGGCACCAGCACGTCCTCATAAGCAGAACAGTGTGCAAGTCCTCCTTGTGAGAGATGAGGCCAACGGGCCAAAGCAGATATCTTTGAAATAATTTGCTCCAGTTGCTCTGTTACAGACACAATAAGGTTTGTTAGACTTAACTTACCTCCAGTTTAAATGTCTGCATTTCATTTTTTTCAAAATTCTGAAATACGTAGAAATTACAAAAGTACTGAGTAGTTTTTTCATGAGGACACATTTGGATTATTTTCTCCTGTTTCTAAGGAAAAAATAAATATAATATACTTTTAAAATAAATAAGCAAAAAACTAAAAGAAAATACTTTGAAACACTAGTGATCTCATGTTTCTCTACCAGCCTACACAGTGTTTCAGAAAAGACAAACAGAAAACCAAAACAGCACAGGCCATCTGTTTATTTTGCACACTTAGGACGCAATAACTATATGTACTACACTTCTTCAGTGTCAATATAAAGCACCCTGTTCCTCTCTTCCTTCACAATAAATGTGGGATAATCACACATAAAGTACTAGACTACATACATATAGAGAGAATTTTAAATACTGCTTTTGGTCTAAGAGTTAGAGTTGTCTAGTACTTTAATAAACGCACAAATACCTTAAAGGCATTTTCCCCAATGGTATCTAGAAATTATGTATGTAGTATATTTATTCAGTAGTATATCCTTATAGCATATTCATTATCATTTTGATTTTCTTCTTTTATTTCAGCAATGTATTCTCACTTGATTTGTTTGCCCTGCAAAGGTCCTTTGGTATGTGTACTGGGGGGATGGTGTTTTCATTTTCATGTGCTTTCTTCTTTATTATTTTTTTAAAATGCCTTACATATGATAGTTTTCTCTGGGTAATTTGATACATATTTTTAGTTTCATGAAATGCTGGGTTTGGTCAGCTCACCACTACCTGTTACTACAAACTCACATACCACATCATCATCAAATTACTGATTTTTTATTTTAAATAAAATTTTAAATTAGCATTACTTTGATAAGTCAACACATATGTAGTAAGCAATGCACCTTAAAATGTATACTTAGTGCTTGGTGATTATTAAATGTTTTAATAATATCCATTGGTTCTCAGATCTGTAGTACTCTGTCCTTTCATATACACATCTAAGTGAACTGATGTATAGCTGCTAATTTTACCTAAGGAATAGTTAGTTATACATGCTAAAGATATAGTTAAATTGCAATAATATTTAGATAAGTACTAATAATTTAAATAAACTTCAGATGAAAAGGGAAGATTTAAGAAAGCTTTGTCTGATGATTGAAAAACTAAATTCTTTATAATCTTCAGTTTGAAAGACTGTAATATTAATTTTACATGCATGCTTTGATTTGTTATTCCCCATTCATTTACTCAATATATATGCATTAAGCACCATTTATATGCAGAACTATAATATCACTGAGAAAGATTTAAATGTGGTAGCAAAGAGTGCTTGAAAATGCATTTCACACTTGTTTTGATACAGCAAATAAGTACACTGTTGGAATCAATTTGCAATATTTGGAATGTTGCATTATAATATTATTTTTAAATATGAGGTGGATATCTGAGAAAGGAAAATAGTCGATTTTACTAGTAAAAATATAGATAACCACAGCCACATCAGGAGGGTGGGGAAAAAAATACTGACTCAAATCTTATTCTTAAACAGGGTTAGATTCTACTTAGAAATAGTCATCTAAAGCTTTAATATGCAGGTCAGATACTGAGAATTCACTTGACCAAATTAATTTGCTGATAAATATTAAATTAAACTCATTATAAAGAAATCTTCAGAAAAATGTCAGTAGTGATACTTCATTTTTCTTCTAACTATACCCTTTCATATTTGGGATAAAATTCATTGTTTATGGCAGCAGCTACAAGTAAGTGGGTTCTGTTGAAGCTCCTGAGAATCTGTGACACTTAAATAATACATGCATGTATTAGATTAATATATTTGAAGTAATGGAGTGGAGTAAAAATAATCCAGAATTTTAGGGGCTCAATTATTTTGGCATATTTATTGCCAAATATTATTGGCATATTTTTATATGGAGTTATGCATGTGATGAAAAAGAAAATGAGTAATTAAAGACAATTGGCAATATTACCACATATATTTTATATAAGAAAATCAATAAAAACAGTTTAAAAAGAATAAATTACCAGAAAAATTATTTTTTGAAAGACCAAGAAAGGAAAAAATAAATAATATAGAAGATGAGAATAAAATAGACAGATTACTTAAAAAGGTGCTGAACTTTATGTATTATTAAGTGAATATATTCATGGGACAAACCATTCGCTATAGTAGGCAACAAATAATATACCTTCACTTCTCCAAAGAAATAATTCTACTGACTACTTTTCTTAAAAGACTAAAAATGGGTATTATATTCTAATAAAATTGTAAATAAAATAAACATTTCAACATACATACATATATATTGTATATATATACAGATATATATATATACAATTCCTAAATAATGAAAATATTTTTTAACAAGACTAATGCACTGCTGTTATATAACTAAAGCCACACTTATAGGAAAGACTTCATCATTAAATATAGAAGCATTAAAGCAAACTTAAATCATATACAACTTGAGGACTTAGAGAATACAAAAATAAACCTAAGAATAAATGCATAAATTATTTTAAACATGAAAATGGAAAAATTATTAGAAAAAAAACTAGAAAAGTATATTAGTGAGGAAGCTTTTGGTCACAAGTAAACTCTGACTCAACTGACATTATTATTGAGAAAATGTATTTTCTCACAGGACAAGAAGTTCAAATATAGTGTGCTGATCCATGCATAGTATAGTAAGGGATCCAGTAATGGTCTTCACTCTTCCCTTCTCTTTATATTGGATTTCATCAAAGGACAGCTCTCCTTATGTGTACAACATGGCTACAGCATTCCTAGGGGTCCCTTCCAGACATGAGGACATCTAAATGTATATTCTTTGTATCTCTTTTGAAGCATAGGAAAATTAATCCCAGGAACTTCACTATATAGTTCCATTCATATCTTTCAGCCATAATTATATCCCCTGCTTTTGCCTAAATCAATTAATGGAAAGATGAATGGAACAAAGATGAGTGGCTTAAACCATCACAATTCAAGTCTCTGAACTAGGTCAGAAGTGCCTCACCTGCAACACACAGCTCTTCAGAGGAGGCTGGATCTTTAAACCACATATTGAATGTTTCTGCTAAAAGAGCAAATTGATGATGGTAACTAAATTCTACTTATTTGACAAAATCTGAATACACAATTTTTAAGCATATATCAAGTGTAACCAGCTAAAATACTCAAATGCATAGTATATCAAATGCAATGAATAATACAGAAAGGACAGAACATTAGAATAGCACATAACTTGAATAAAGTGGATGAAATGGATAATTTTTAAAAAAATACTAATGCTAACACGGGGAGAAGAAAAATATTTAAACCAAGAAAAAACTGTCCTAAAATATTTCTAAAACTATGCTTGACTATTGCAGGTAAATGCTTAATCTGTTTCAGAATTAAGGAAAAGATTGAGAGCATCATGATTACTTTTCAAAATTAGCATATCTTGTATCAAAAACATTAGATCGATTTTTAAAAAGTGGAAAATTGCAGACGGATCTCACTTATGACTATGGATGAACCTAATCTACTAGGATTAGGTTCAGGTGAAGCAGCAGTAAATGCATAATTACAGCCACTTAAGATAGAAGTTTATTTCTCAGATAAATGAAGTACAAATATAGGCAGGTTGGGGATGGTATGCCAGCTGCATAAACATCAGAGACCCAGGTTTCTAGTGTCTTTCTCTTCCACTCTCCTCATATGAGGGTTCTTTTTCAGATCATGGTCTAGAATGGCTGCTGGAGCTCCAACCATAACATAGAAATTCGCGGTTAAAAAAGGAGAAAGGAAAAAGATGAAAGGGTAAGTTAGATCCTTTTAAGAAGACTTCCTAGAAGTGACACACAACACTTCTGCTTGTTACACCTAAGCATAACTTTTTACTTGGCCACGTCTAGATTCAAGAAAGGCTGAGCAGTGTAATCATTTAGCTGGGCACACTACCGCTCAAAGAAACCAAGCCCCTGTAACAAAGAAAGCATGGGAGTTTCTGCTGTGTACGCAAAAACCCTTAATAGGAAACTAACAAATCTAATCCACAAATGTATTAAAAGAAAATTAAAACATGATCTCGTTGAGTTTACCCCCCAATGCAAAAAGAGCTTAAT
The DNA here is from genome assembly GCF_039906515.1 of Pseudorca crassidens. Classification (NCBI taxonomy): domain Eukaryota; kingdom Metazoa; phylum Chordata; class Mammalia; order Artiodactyla; family Delphinidae; genus Pseudorca; species Pseudorca crassidens. The sequence goes on along the minus strand of NC_090308.1, from coordinate 64,071,173 downwards.
GTTCTAAAGTCTATTTGTAGTATTCATCACATCACTAAATCAAAGGAGAAAGATTGTATCAATAGTTTGCAAAAGATGATTTGGCAAAATTATACATCAATTCCTGAAGAAAAGAAGGTCTAGGGCTTCCCTGGTGGCGCAGTGGTTGAGAGTCCACCTGCCGATGCAGGGGACACGGGTTCGTGCCCCGGCCCGGGAAGATCCCACATGCCGCGGAGTCTCTTTCAGTCTCTTTCAGTCTTTGACTGAAAGATCCAGCTAGCTAGCTACCTATACATGTGTTCCTGAGCCAGGAGTATTTTTCTTCCTTTATTTGCAATTTATTTTTTTTAATTCAGAACATGGCTAGTTTTGATTTTCAGTGAAATAATACACATAACTTTAGAATGAGCACTTGAATTTGATAAGTTCTACATTTAGGAATCAACCCCTAAAACAATTCCTGCCTTCAAAAGAGTTAAGAAATGACTAACCCTTTTGGGCTTCATTCCATAATGTCAGAAATTGTGGAATTCACCAGCACTTAATGTATTTTGTTTTCTCTCTCTATGATGTTTGAATATCCATGATTTCCTTTTGTGATATAGCTAAATGCTTAAATTATTTGACGTACACTCTCTCTAAAGCTTCTGACAGTGCATGAAAACCAGAGACTAAGACACCGTTATCAGTCTTCCAGAGCTTTCCAAATAACTTAATGTGTAAGAAAATTAGATTGGAAAAATAACTCAGTCTGAAGCAGTCTGCTTATCTCAGATATACCCCAGTATGACTCATTCAGGAGAGAATTTAATAAGTCCCACATACTAAAGACAATGTCACCTTGTAACAAATGACCAAAATTGAAGCTTCAGGAAAGCTTCACAAAGAAGCATGTCCTTGCTTGGCTGGATTCTGCAGCTATAGGAATACAAGAGTCCAAGGCCCTTTCTTTGTATATCCAAGTAGAGTAAACATCATCAGTCCAGAATAAAGGAGTCATAGATTCTTGCATTTCTACAGAGTTTTGACCATTTGAAATGAGAAACCTGTCAGGTGATGTTGAGTATTCTGAATTTCAAACTCTATTAGATTTCCAGGGGAGCACAGTAATAAGTAGTTTTAACTTCAGCAGTGCAAGGCAGTGCCACGTGGCTTGGATTCTGTTAACATAAGAGTGATCTAGTTAGATGGAATGCTCCCTGGGATGAAATTTTAGTTTTCCCTTTTGGAGTTGAAAATAAAAATAATGCCATTTTCTCTCTCACTGAGGTGCTCTTACATAGGCTTTTCTGGTGAAGTTACAATAAACCCATATGGATGAAATAAACAAGTTTCCCATTTAGATCCCCTGTGTATAATCCACATCAACTTAATGTATCCAATTGACTTAAAATAAAATTCAGATGCTTGAAATCTATAACCATAGGAAAAAGGGAAATGGGAAAAGTTTACAGAATGCATAGAGGACACAGGAAGCATATAAAATTGCATACTGCATTTTCACACTTTGTGACAACTTGTGATCAAATAATATCTTAATTCTGTACATTGAAATCTGGTGGTTAAAGCAACATGACTTAGACCAAGTGTATTCCTGGGGGGATAATAAACAAGATTTGATTAAACATCTAGTCTTGGTTTTCCCAGAAACAATAGAAATCCAAAGAAAGTATCATAAGAATAGAGTTTGAGAACAGGAAGTGACTAAGAGACGTGCTATTCTGACTCCAGCATGATACAATCAAGGCAGAGAGCCCTAGGTGATTCTGATTTGCCTGAAGTTCACTTTTAAGATCTTTTCATCTTTCAAACATATAATAGTTTTAAAATTTGAACAAAAATACAGGCATTTGCACTTGGGTTCAAAAAATTCTTTTATAATTTTAGCTTAACTTTGAAATGTGGTACATGAACTTTGCATAATTTTGTACTTATTTAATAAATGTAGTCTTTTGTAGCACTTGGGTAAAGTTAATTGATATTGATGACTCTCTTAATATATTGTTTTTTATCAGGTTATATACTATGCAGATGAGGCTACCGTTTTTTGGCACTGAGTGGGCAATTTCCAGACATATGTAAATTATTGTTATATAAAATAAGTTATTAGCTTTGTTATTTGTTACTCTGTTGAATCTGCTTTTTAAATTTTTATTTTAAAATCCAGCTTTGTAGGAAAAACTAGTTCTCTCTTTAAAATAGACAAGTGCATTGAAAACATATACTCTGGATTACGTTAGAATATTCTAACTATTTATTTTGGTAAGTGTTTGTCAACTGTTTGTCAACACATGTCTCAAATAATTGATAAGCTGGACTTCATTAAGATAAAAACAATTCTGTTCTGAGAAAGACAATGACAAGAGAATTAGAAGACAAGACACTGACTGGAAGAAAATATTTGCAAAAGACACATCTGATAAAGGGCTATTATAAAAACTATACAAAGAACTCTTAGAACTCAACAAGCAAAAAAACAAGCAACCCAATTAAAAATGGGCCAAAACTTTAACAGACACTCCCTAAAGAAGATATACAACATGGCAAATAAGCAAATAAAAAGATGCTCCGGGCTTCCCTGGTGGCGCAGTGGTTGAGAGTCTGCCTGCCGATGCAGGGGACGCGGGTTAGTGCCCCAGTCCGGGAAGATCCCACATGCCGCGGAGCGGCTGGGCCCGTGCGCCATGGCCGCTGAGCCTGCGCGTCCGGAGCCTGTGCTCCGCAGCGGGAGAGGCCACAACAGTGAGAGGCCCGCATATCGCAAAAAAAAGAAAAAAAGATGCTTCACATCATCAGGGAAATGTAAATTAAAACAATGAGATGAACACTACATGCCTATTAGAATGGCTAAAATCCAAAACACCGACAATGCCAAATGCAGGTGAGGATGTGGAACAACAGGAATTGTCATTCGTTGCTGATAAGAATGCAAAATAGTACAGATACTATGGAAGACAGTTTGGCAGTTATTTACAAAACTAAACATACTCTAACCATGCAATCCAGCAATTGTGCTCCTCGGTATTTATGCAAAGAGGTTGAAAAATTATGTCCACACAAAAACTACACACAGATGTTTAGAGCAGCTGTATGCCTAATTTCCAAAACTTGGGAGCCACAGAGGTCCTTCAGTAGGTGAAGGTTAAACTATGACACATCCAGATAGTGGAATATGATTCAGCACTAAAAAAGCAATGAGCTGTCAAGCCATGAGAAGACATGGGGGAAACTTGGATGCATATTATTAAGTGAAAGAAGCCAATCTGAAAAGGCTATACACTATACGATTCCAATTCCATCACGATTCCAATTCCATTCCAGGAAAGGCAACACTATGGAGACAGTAAAAAGATTAGTGGTTGCCAGGGTTGGAGATGGGGAGGGATAAACTAATGGAGCACAGAGGATTTTCAGGGCAATGAAAATACTCTGTATGATACCGTAATGATGAATACATGTCACTATACATTTGTCCAAAGCCAGAGAATATGCAACACTAAGAATTGACCCTAAGTTAAACCACAGAGTTTGGGTGATTATGATAATGTCAACTTAGGTTCACCAACAATAGCTGTTAACATACCACTCTGGTGTGGGATATTGATAACAAAGGAGGCTGTACATGCGTGGGGACAGGGAGTATATGGGAAGTCTCTGTACCTTTCACTCAATTTTGCTGTGAACCTAAAACTTTTTCAAAAATTAACGTCTCAATAAGAATATAAAAAAGTCTCATCTAAATTTTCTAGATTTTTTTTATTTTCAAATAATGTTTTTGTCTCAGATAATGAAGGAAGAGTCAGAATCTTTCCAACGCTGGCAAAAACAAGCAAACAAACATAAAACTATTATTTTCATTGTTAGTAATTGAAAGACTAGAGTCACAAAGATGATTTGTCAATTTCATTCTCTACCATAAGTTATCTACAAGATAAAATCAGAGTTTATATGCTTGGGTTATTGGCATGTAGTACCTGCTCTAGCATTTAGGTCACTATCTCTTTCTGACAAATACATAAATAATTTAATGAGCATTTAGAGGTCAAGTTTACAGATCAAGTATAATAAAGATAGTCTAGTGCTCAGAGAAGTTTGAGATCAAGCGAAGTAAGGGTAGCAAGGGCCCTTCTGTTTTCCATAGAAGTTTTATATTTTCCCTACTTCAAGGTATAGAAAAGAATGTGTATTCTATTGCCTAAATGGATATAACGGCACATGGGGAGTGCGGGTAATAGTGAATGCTTACTGTAGTTCCAGTATCCAGAACCTAAGATAGAGTCAATGATTCATATACTATACCACTTAGTGTATTACAGTAACTAATATCAATAGTTTCATTTTCCTTGCTCTCAGAGTCTTTAAAATCACTCAGATCCTCTTAGCACAATTTTCAGTATGATTTTGTTTAATAGTGAATACAATATGCCAATATTTGGGTCATCATTATTCATATAGCCAAGAAGTAGAAACAACCAAAATGTCCAACTGATTAATAGATAAATAAAATGTGACATATCTATAAAATAGATGTTATTTGGCCACAAAAAAGAATGGAGTACTGATCTATGCTACTCCAAGATGAACCTAGAAAACCTTATACTGTGTGAAAGAAACCACTCAAAAAGACCCTTTTGTGTCTGATTCTTTTTATGGGAAATGTTCAGAGTAGACTGAAAGAAGACCAGAGCTGGCCTGGGTATAGGGGCGGGGAAGGGGAATGAACAATAATGAGTATGGGGTTGCTTTTTGGAGGTGACGAAACGTTCTAGAATTATAGAGCAGTTATAGTTGCAAAATTCTGAGACTATACTAAAAATCCATTGAATTATACACTTTAAGGGGTGGAATTATATGGCATATGAAGTACATTGCAATAAAGCTGTTCTAAAAAATGTAGCCTGACAATTTTAAAAGATTACAAACAATGGGATTTAATTAAGTTTTGGTGTTTAATTGCTAATAAGCAACAGGATAAAAACAAAGCTTATCAAAGGCCATCTCTGCAAATTTTCTAATATCTGTAAAAAAAAAAATTGAGGTCAATTCTCCAATTTTTTAGTATTCTTGACAAACACTATCTGGAAAATTTGATAATTTTTGTTTTGATTTTCACAGTTTTCAGATAAATACAATTCAAGAACTGTATGTTGGTCCCCAAATGTGCTAGGTGCAGTGGTATTTTTCAATTTTAATGAATTTAATTTGTTAAACTTGATTTAAATATGAATATTGATACTCAAGTTTAAACTAGTTTTAAAATGTTTATATACTTGTTAAAACTAGTTCAATAATCTTCTAAGTAGCCCCTTACCCACTTATCCATACTAGGCCTGCTCTTAAATGTAAAGTTGATGAGTTTCATTGAGATTAATTTCTGCGTATCCTAGAAAGCAGCAGAATATAGTAAAACACCTTCCTTTACACTTATCAGGAAAAATATAACATTATCTATATGTTATATAAAATCTCATTTTGACAAAAAGTGTTAATTGCCCTCATGTAGGAAAATTGATGAGTAAAAATTGTCCTGTGTTTTCTTTTACCTGCACTGTAGCAAAAATATTAAAAAGTAGAAAAACGAACTTCTTACATAGTAAGAATATTTTAAATAGTGAATTAATATCAGAACAGTATAAGAAAGAAGGAAAGAAAGAAAGAAAGAAAGAAAGAAAAGAAAGAAAGAAAGAAAGAAAGAAAGAAAAGAAAGAAAGAAAGAAAGAAAAAGAAAGAAAGAAAGAAAGGGGGCTTCCCTGGTGGCGCAGTGGTTGAGAGTCCACCTGCCGATGCAGGGGACACGGGTTCGTGCCCCGGTCCAGGAAGATCCCACATGCCGCGGAGTGGCTGGGCCCGTGAGCCATGGCCCCTCAGCCTGCGCATCCGGAGCCTGTGCTCCGCAATGGGAGAGGCCACAACAGTGAGAGGCCTGCGTACCACAAAAAAAAAAAGAAAGAAAGAAAGGGATTTATTATTTGCAGTAAACTAAATAATGTCCCCAAAGATATCAGATGCTAGCACCTGGGACCCGCAAATGTTATCTTATTTGGAAAAGATGTCTTTGCAGATGTGATTAAATTTAGGATCTGAAGATGGGGAGACTATCCTGATTGTCTGAGTGGGCGCTAGATGCAATGGCAAATGCCCTTACAATGCGGGGGCAGAAGGCGTTTTGACACAGATGGAGGAGGAGAGGCAATCTGATCCGGGAGGCAGAGACTGGAACGATGCAGACATAAACAAAAGAGCTGGACAAAGTAAAGAATGGATTCTGCCCTAGAGCCTCCAAAGACTGATTGTGGACTTCTGGCTGCCAGAACCCTGAGAGAATAAATTTGTTATCTTAAGTTACCGAGTGTTAATTTTTTACAGCAGCCACAGGAAACTAATACACCATTCATGACTGATCAGTCATCAAATGACAAATGTTTTAGATACCTTCTTGCTTGGAGACAGTAATTCAGATAGATCATTTTAAGAAATTCCTTAAAATCACAAGCTCAGGATTAAAAGAAATCCCCAGCACCACACAGTGCCAAACTCTTACCCAGTCTTTGAATCTGCCTTTGTCCTAGACCCTCAACTTGAACATCTCCAGCAACAAAGAACTCTTATTCCCCAGTCCATATATTCCACCTTTGGACTGCTCTGTCTACTAGAATATATACAATGGAATATTACTCAGCCATAAAAAGAAATGAAATTGAGTTATTGTAGTGCAGTGGATGGACCTAGAGTCTGTCATACAGAGTGAAGTAAGTCAGAAAGAGAAAAACAAATACCGTATGCTAACACATATATATGGAATCTAAAAAAAAAAGGTTCTGAAGAACCTAGGGGCAAGACGGGAATAAAGACACAGATGTAGAAAATGGACTTGAGGACATGGGGAGGGGGAAGGGTAAGCTGGACGAAGTGAGAGAGTGGCATGGACATATATACACTACCAAATGTAAAACAGATAGCTAGTGGGAAGCAGCCACATAGCACAGGGAGAACAGCTCGGTGCTTTGTAACCACCTAGAGGGGTGGGATAGGGAGGGTGGGAGGGAGATGCAAGAGGGAGGAGATACGGGGATATATGTATATGTATAGCTGATTCACTTTGTTATACAGCAGAAACACACACACACAAAATAAATAAATAAAACCTGAGTTGAAACCTAGCTTTTCACTCATTGATTAAACCTCAAGAGACGTATTTAACATGTCTAGTCCTTTCCCCAATTTGTGATCCTTCAAAAAATTGAAAACAGCTTCCTAAATCTTCCTTTTTTGAGACTAAATATTTGCAGTTAATTATCAATGTATCATATGATACGAACATTTAATCCAGGCTTTCTTCAAGTGACTTTCCTGGACCTGCAATATCAGTATCCTCTGGAAACACATTAGAAAAGTGAATTCTTATGTCCCACCTCAGACCTACTGAACCAGAAACTGGTGGGCGGGGCCCAGCAATCTATTTGAACAAGATTTCCAGTTAATTGGTACTTGCTAAAGTTTGAGAATCATTACTTTTACCTAACCTACAGTACTAGCCTTACTATAAATGAGGGTCCTGAAATATCAGAACTATTATTATTTTTCTAGGTAAAATTAGAAAATGTTCAAGCTCTTCTGTCACATTTTTGGAGATCAATTTTAAAAGACATGTAAAAGCCTTAAAATGGTATCACCAAAATCCTTAGTGTTATTCATTTCCATTATACTTCAATTGAATTTCACTGTATGATTTTAGGGTATATATTTTTAAATGCATGCAATTCTCTGTCCAGGAAAACATCACCGTCTGTTCATAAAGGTAATGATCAATTCAATAAGCAACACAGAAAGGGGTACTTTTAAATTTGTAGTGTGGGTAGCAGATGTACCAATAATCACACCGATATATTAACTTCGACACTTAGTGGGTTAATGAACTGACAACTGTGAAATTTGTAGTGATAATCTGATCAGACTCAAGTCAGAAGAGGAATGTGTTACAGAGAGGCAAAGTCAGCCCATCCAGCTCATTGAGAGACAACAAACGTGGTTTCATTGTGTGTGCATGCGCAACATATAGTCATATTCCATTGTTGAGTTCCATCAACAAGTATTCATTGAATTCCAACTCTGTTCCAGACTTGTAAGCACCAGAAATAAAGCAGAAAATAATATGGACAATAATGTCTGCCCTTGCAAATTTTGTGTTCTAGTGAAAGAATATACAATAAATACTTATATTTACTAAGCAAATACTATGTGCCAGACATTGTCTTGAGCACCTTACAACCTATCATAAACCCTCTGACACAAAGTCTGCCAACTCTGCCTTTCAAATATTCTGGAAGACCCAAGGATGAGGGATTCTTTGCCAAACATTTGCTGGATGAATGATGCCCCAAAGTCTACGATTAATAGATATTCCTTTGATTCAAGTCAACTGTAAAATTTGGACTTTCTCATTGGAAAAACACTAGTATGTTCAAAATACATTACAGGTTTTTGTTTTGTTTTTAAGAAGGGATCTTGTGGATAGCTTCTTTTTGGAGGGACTTCACCCTTAGAAGGAGAATGACCTAAGTGACCAAGTCATAAAAGCAGATTATTCCAAAGCGAAGTACCTAGATGATTCTTGAACATAATCTAGCAAACCCTAGTCTTTAGCAACAAATCATATTTAAGATAATGATTAATGGCTAATGATCCTCAAAGGATAGGTGGGAGATTAAGAGGACAGACGTAAAGGAGAAACAGTTTGCAAAATCCCATACTTATTCCTAAGTACCCTTCTGGGGGACCTCTGATGTGGCGGCCAATTCTCTCCTACATTCTGTGTTGACTCAACAAGGTCAGTGTTGAGTTTCAAAGGTAAAGAAGATATTTTGTCCTACTGAGATGAGAAGGTTGAGCTAGAGAGAGTAAGAAAAATTGAGAAGAGACAAATGAAAACTTCCCAGAAGTGTAGGAGGTAATTTAAAGTGGTGGATGGATAAGTTCTTAAATATTAAATAATAGATTCAGTTTAATGGAAAGAAAAAATGATAACATTGAGCCTCTCACTCCACCTCTTCAGCGATGGCAGTTGCTGGTCTCTAGGTAATACCAAGAATACACAGAGACCACAAACTCAAGCCACCTGCATCTGTGAACAGCCTTGTTTATTTTGGGCCCCCCAAGTTGCTAACACTGGTATCGCGAGCTCTCTCTTCCAAAGCAAGGATAGACTAAATTGCAGCTTTGCTCATTCCGACTTAAACATTTCATTCATCCTCCTCCAGTGGCCTCCCTAATATTACCACTCTAAGCAACAACCCTCCCTTTTGTACTTCTTATACAACTTACCTCTGACGCAATACATCATAGCAGAGTGGCGTATCTCTTAAGCACAGTGTCACACGGACAGGCCTCCTCCTTCATTCTCTGCTCCTGACCTTATCCCTCTTTCCTCACTGTGTTGTACACCAGCCCAGCACCTCTTATCTTCCACTGACAACTACGCTGATTTTCTGTTCATCTGTGCTCCCTCATTCCCATAATCCTTAAAGCAGCCTTCCCTGGCAGCCTCAGACTTCAGTGTTGCTTCCCCATCGTGCTTCCCGAGCACAGTGACATAAAACTATTAGGCACACAATAGGTATTTATGGGATAAAGGAACAAACTCGCTTACCTAGATCTACTGAGGAAAACTGGAGAGCATTTACAGACAGAGAAAGCAAACGTAGGTGAGGAGCCTTGTAACTCCGGCCACTCAGAGAGGGAGTGCTTGCCTAGCAATCCGATCAGGTGCAATCACTTTGGGCTCCGGATGCATCCATTTTAGGTCCTTTCTGCATAGCAGGTTTCTACAGGTCATGAGAAGAAATGCCATGAGAACACTGAGCTTCTCAGGGGATAGGAAGCCAAAGGCAATCTTTCCCTATTTCACATTGTTATGGGAGCCGGACCTGTTTCAAAGTTAAAGTTGTTCGGTTCTTAGCATCCACAGGAGGAGAAAGGGACTGTTTCTAGGAAAAAGACTAAAAGACTTCAGCAAGCCTCAATGCCCCTAAATGCAAAAAAAAAAAAAAAAAAAGCTGAAATACAGAATAGTTCCTCAGAATCTATACTTCGATATTAGATCATAGATGATACATTTAAAGTATTTATTGTAGGGCTTAATCCCCCTCTGAGAGAATTGACACAATCTATCAGCTGTAACTACTTCAGAGTAGGCACCTGGTCAACTAAATTCAATGGCTTAGACATGAGTCAACCCAACTTTCTCTTAAAGCGCATGGTGCCCCTGTTCATTTTCAAAGCATTTTTAGGTTACCATACAAACATAGGTAACACAACAATTAGGATCAAATAGTTTCTTGAGCTATGCTCAAGTTATAAGTAATTTATATTCTCCTTTTGAATACAACTTAAAATAAGTAATGAAAGGAAATATGTCTCAAATCATTGGAGATATTTTGGGGGATTTTCAAATTTGGCACTATTAATATACTGAGCTGGATAATTCTTTGTTGTGGGCAGCTGTCTTGTGCCCTGTAGGATATTTAGCAGGAACCCGGGCTGCTATAACTAGATTCTAGTAATATCCCTCCAGTTGTGAGAATGAAAAAAGTCCCAAGTCATTGCCAAATTCTCCTAATTCAGAACTACTGGACTATGGGTACTAAGCTAGAGAAAGTATGGGCTATCATACAACCTTAAGATCCTATAGAAAACAGTGTGGATATTCAAAAAAAAATTAAGAATGGAACAACCATATGACTAGCTATTCCACTTCTGGATATTTATCTGAAGAATACAAAAAGACTAATTTGAAGAGATATGTGCACCTCCATGTTCATTGCAGCATTATTTATAATAGCTACCATATCGAAGCAACCTAAATGTCCATAGGTGGATGAATGGATAAAGGAACTATGGTTTATATGTACAATGAAATATTATTTAGCTGTAAAATGGAATGAAATCTTACCATCTGTTACAACAAGGATGGACCTTGAGGACATTATGCTAGATGAAATAAGTCAGAGAAAGACAAATACTCTATGATCTCTCTTATATGTAGAATCTACAAAACAAAAACAAAAACAAAATAAAACAAGCTTATAGATACAGAGAACAGATTGGTGGTTGCCAGAGGTGGGAGGTGGGGGAGAGAGAAATGGGTAAAAATAAACAAACAAACAAATAAAATTACATCAAAAGAAAATTTCAAAGGATATACATTAAAGATATAGCATTTAACCAGAAGAATAAGAAGTACTCATAGCTTTTAATTTGTAAATTCTCTCAGTAATATTAAATAAGAACTTTGGAAGGGATAGAAATCAACAAATAAGTATAAATAAATGAATTAGGTAAGTAGAAGAAACAAAACAAATGATGGAAAAAAATCCAGATTTGCATTAAGCATTCAAAAATACTTGAAGTATTACTTGGAAAAAGAAGGTAGGCAGAAAGTATTAAATACCTAAATTTTTGTTTTATGGCTAATGCAGTAAGGGCATTCACGCTCTTATATGCCATGACATGGGCTGGTATCATTTCCAGTTCTCAGTGTTTTGTCTGGAGTACCTAATCTTTATTGTGAAGGTGATCTGAGTCATGTAGCCAAGAGAGGTGCATGTAAGGAGAGGTGAGGCTTGTAGCTAAGGATTATATGGAAGGATGATGTCTTACGCCAATGGTTTTACCCACTCTGCTCCATTTTGCATGTGTTCACTCTTAACAGAACGCTATGCACTGTTTCAAAGGGAGTAGGAAGGGGGGAGGAGGAAAGTCCTTGCCCTGTTAGTACTCAGGGCTGTCTAGAAATTCTCAACATTGTTCACCTCTGGCACTGCTCTACTTCCCAGTGATTTTGCTTTGATGGTTTAACTTCAGACACTCTCAACATCTTGTAAAGAATTATTAGTGATTAGTTGAAATGACGGTACATGAAAAGGGCAGATGGTACAACAGTAATAGAGGTAATTACTGTTCAGATACTTCATATTGGCTTACACTCTATGTACCATACTTTGCTTAATTTTTGGAATGACAGAACAATAACTGATCACAGAAAGCAAAATTATCTCCACTTTATACAAGAATGAAGATATATCTTCCTAGATTTATATAAATTCCATAATGTCTGCTAAACCATATTCTGACTTTCATTACCCAAGACAAATCCCATTATCTTCAACAAGATGGGCATGCAAGTATTTAAGGGCAGGATGTGTTTCTAAATGAATGAACTGTGAGCAACTATAAGAATGATATGCTTTTATTTTACTGAGGTTTTCTGGTTAGCATAAGCTATAAAGAGTAGCTCAGATGGTTTGCACATGGCATCCAAGCCCCAGATAAGCTTTACTGGAATCAGTGCACTGTGCTCATATTTGTTATTCAAGTAAATGGACCCTGAAAACCGTAAGATAAGTAATAAAACTAATAGTGCCTTCATCATTTAGAACTACCTAACCTATTCCTAAATGTACAAACATTTAACCTTTACCGTGACAGTTCTGTATTGTACTATTTAAAAAGTTTTTGTTGTGAAGATATTTTACTATTGTCAGCTATCACTAAAATAATTCTATTTTGGCATTTCACCTCCATGCCATTCATATTTGTGGCCTATAGAAGAACCCCAAGTAACCTCAATATCTAGGAATTTAGGAAAACCAGATGCTTGTTGGGTAACACTAACACATTCCAGAAACTTCCATTTGCCCCACTAGTCATTGTTGTAATCATGCTGTCTCCTCTAGATATACTCATTATATTGGCAAGAGAGACATAAGGAAGCAGGAGCCACAGAAAAAGTGATTTGAAACTCTAAAACCAACAATTCCTTTATAACAACGTCTATCTGGGTTCCAGGAAAACACAGACTTTTAGTTGTGTAGACAAATGACACTAATTTATAACTGGTATTTGTTTAACTTACATTTTAATAGAATTTAATATAAGTTTTACTCAAAGGAAGCCGAAACCCATTGGGGTCTATTAAAGAGGAGCAACTACCCACCAAAAGAGGGTTCCAAGTTGCCTCAGTTGTCGACACTCCTCTCTAGTCTATGGCAGTATTCCTCAGAATTTAGTGTGCAGAAGAATAAACCAAGAAGTTTATTAAAAATGTAGATTCCTGGGCTTCCCTGGTGGCACAGTGGTTGAGAGTCCGCCTGCCGATGCAGGGGACACGGGTTCGTGCCCCGCTCCGGGAAGATCCCACGTGCCACGGAGCGGCTGGGCCCGTGAGCCATGGCCCCTGAGCCTGCGCGTCTGGAGCCTGTGCTCCGCAATGGGAGAGGCCACAACAGTGAGAGGCCCGCGTACCGCAAAAACAAACAAACAAACAAACAAACAAATGTAGATTCCTGATCCCACCAAGAGATTTTAATTTATATCTTCTGGAAAAAAGCCTAGAATGCCACATTTTAAAATAAATGCCTCGAGATTCTAGTGCAAATAAGTTACAGATGTAGATCAACATTGGTCAACTGACTTGTTTAGAATATAAACAAAACTTCCCAGGGCTCAACACCAGTTCTGTAGGAGAGCATCAGAAATGCCGGCTGGACTAGACAAATGCTTGACCAGAGCACAGATTGTGATTTTTGTCACATCTTACAATAACCCTGCATTAGATTACATCTCTGTGCATGCATGTGTGTGTGTGTACAAGAAGTCTGTGAACACTTTATGGAATTGTGAGACTGTTGATCGTTTTATAAGATAAAAAGTGTCAACATTATCATGTAGAATTAAGGGAATGGTATTTATGACAGGAGCAACTTTTTTGGTATACCCTTTAATAGGTTTTTATGGTTTCTGAATTTCTGCAGTCATATATTGGGGGATGGGGGTTGAAGCTTGGATTAACCTGTGGCATTTTTCCCAAAAAAGGGGCTCTTGGTTAAGATATGCTGAGTTGAGAGCAAAAATAATTTAGATACTCCCTTTTGATTTTTAATATAAGGAATAGATAGAAGTTTTATCAAAAAATGAATCATGTTCCCTAAAATCCATTTATCCTTCTTTCCCCACCAAAACCTCTTTCCCTAGTTCCTAACTCACTGCAAACCCACTACTCCCCCTCTTTTCTTCCCTCAAACTCCAGCATTCATAAGTGATCCTTCTTCTTAACTCCACTTACCTACTTTATTGAATAAAATGTTTTCCAGATCTCTAGCTTTTTTGAAACTCTTCTGGCAATGAAAAATGTTAATTATGAGATCCAATCATCTCCTTGTAGCATTCATACTATTTGATCTTTCTTCATAATTTATAACTTTTCATAATCCACTCCTATTTGTAGACCCCTGCTCCATTTTTATTCAAATACCATTCTCATTTAGTTCTCTTGTGCCGCGATTACATTTTTCTTGTCTCTTCTCTAAATAGTCTTTCTTTGGCTTTTTCTACACATTCCACTTGCTGCACTTGGGTAACCAAAATGATGCTCTTGGCTCCAACTACCACTACATGCCATGCTTCCAAAATCTAGGGTTCAGATCCAGACTCTCTCCTGAAATCCAGGTCTACATTTGTAAAACTACATTCCTCCACCTAGATGTCACACTATGTCTTTCAGGATCTTGGCAGGAAGCAGAAAGAACACTGAAATGCGATTCTAAAGAGAAATTGATGATGTATAGCAAAGGTGAAAGAAAGATGTTAAGAGATTGAGAGACCAGCTAGAGCTGGAGGATGTTACCAACTACTCCTGAGGGGACAGAAGAGGAAGAGTGGTATAGAAGTTCAACCAGTGCTAGAGTCCTGGATAAAAAGCTGATGAGCCATGAAGGAAGCAGGACAGACATTTATATAGATAGTCAATACTGTGGTTAGTGACATAATAATTATTATATCTCCACATTAAATGTGTTTTGCAGACACAGCCCTGGTCTGATACTAAGGAAAATTAATCTGGGCCAATTAACTTTCTTTCTGCTAGATAAGTTCAAACTGTGCATAGTAAAAATTGTTAAATTCTGAATTTATCTCAAGGCAATTTATCTGGCATTTGATATTTGGTTTTCTAAAGATAACGACAGATGAACTGTGATAACCATTTTTCTATGAAGGATGCCTGCTACCTTTAAATAAATAACATCAATTTTATTATCAAATTTTCTCAATCAAAAAATATTTTCTCAAGGAAGCTTCATATTGAATATTATGAAAATATTCTTTAAACATTTGAATAAACATATAAAACTTTATATAATAAGAAAATGACTGAATATTATAGAATTGCTAAATTTCTCTGCAAGTCCAAATGGAAGGATAATTCTAGGTTTTGATGCTGTAAATCCAATTAAAAGTATATTAATATCTTGCTTAAGCTCTTTAAAGGTAGTTTTAGGGTATATGAAGCAAAATATCTGGTAACTTGCTTCTCTTTACTTTCAGTCAATCTGGAATATTTATAAAATACTCTACACCTGTATTTAATTTGCATATTAATATGGTGATTCATGTTTAAAATAAATCAATCTCTCTTTTTTGCACTTAATATATATTGTACAGATTCTTAACAAATAAACTTTTGCTATGTGCTACACTTGGTAAACACCCACAAAAATGGGTTTTATTATTATTGTCTTTTATACTACGTCCCTTTTTACAGATCTTTCTTCATTTTTCAGTATTTATGCATTTTTTTAAAACATAGGATGGGATGCACTAACAATACTTGATTGCGAGGACAATATTTTCTCAGACTTTACCATCCTTAGAGAAAAGAAAAAGAAACCTTCTTCATTCCTCTAGTTTTGGATTAAAAGTAAATAAAAACAGGATTCTTTTTCACAAAAATGTAATTTATAAAAAAGTATGTTTTCATTCAAATTTACTCAGAACCGTAACAGTGAACAAAGACATAATGATTGCCCAAATAAATTGTTTTGTACAGTTGTTTTTTCTTCCTCTGGGATTAACTCTGAGATTATTCAGCCTGGAAAATGCGGTAATAGCACTTAAAATACCTTACTCGGTAAACCAAACGCACAATTCTGCAGGTGCCTGCAGAACGAGCATCATCATTACCTATCTGCTTAGTTGGTGGGTTTACTTGGCCTTGGCTCTGCTTTCAGAGGCTGGGGGACTGCATGTTTCTCATTAAAATGGAACTATGAAGAATTAAAAGCCAAACATGAGACACAATTTATTTTCCTATGTTATATTACGATGTTTAATCAGAAGAACTTTAACTCATACACTGTATGGTGTGTAATACCCATGAATTAGCCAAATGGGTGGCCCAGGGCACAGAAGAAAAAAACATATTTACTGGAGTCCCATAGCATTTTTTAGTCTCATGTGTTTTGATAGATGGAGAACATAATCATGAGAATTTAACTAACTTGCCCACGTTATCACACAGTTGTTTGGTAGAACTGGGGGTAGAAGGCATGTCTTCTGGCTGCTCCATGTAGAATGTAACTGAGAAGAACATGTCATTGCCTGTCTGCCTCTCAATCTGCCCGTGTTTCTCTCATGTACGTGCAAGGCAGAAATTGCGTTCAATGAGGTCAGAACTTCCAAAGACACCATTTTGTCTTTTTTTAGAGATAGAAACCTGTTAATTATAATTCCTCATACTGCTTAGTTGCTCACGTGTTTTCCCTTCTGAGACTAAAATATTTGGGTGCAAGTAATACCCAAGTCTCAGAAGTCACTGATGATAATACAACGAGGCACTTTTTGATGGTTCATAAAACATTTTCATTTGCCTGGATTCAATCATTCTCAACATCTCAACAGGATGACCCTTTTTAATGTAAAATAAATGTAAGTATAACAGCTGTATGTTACTATCAGTTGATTTTTTAAATAAATTACAAATGAACTATAAACCATGTTACATAAATTTCTATTTAATGCATCACAATGTTGTGAATTTTCTTAAACTTAAAAAACCATAGTATGTTAATACATTGTCTATTCAATCTATACAGAATGCATTGTTTGTTTTCAGATTTACAGATTCCCCTATAATATATCTGAGTCCATCTGGAATTCACCACCAGTAGTTTAGGAACCTCTGAGTAATTTGTTATGAACTTGCTGAGTTGTTGAGATTAGGGTGGGGTTGCCTTCACTTTTAAATTCTGTGAAAGATATGTAATTAAGATATAATTCAGTACACAGTTACTAAGAGTTGAAGTCAGTGAATGTTGACAATTGTATAGGCCTCTGTAACCAAGATCCAAAACAAAGTGTGGAGTATTTCTATCTGCAGAGAATCTCCTTACATCTCCCACACCACCTCCTACCAAGAGGCAACCACTTATTTGACTTTTATCATTAGACATTAGTATTGCCTGTTCTAGAACTTCAGCTAAACAAATGATACAGTATATACCCTTTTTCCCCTGCCTCCTTTCACTCAGCATAGTGTTTTTGAGATTTATCCATGTTGTTATATGTATCAGTATTTCATACATTTTTGTTTCTGAGGAACATTCCACACGTATATTTAAACCACAATTTGTTTATTTATTTTCATTTGATATTTAGGTTGTTGCCAGTTCTGAGCTTCTCAGAACTGCTATGGAAATTCATGTACAGTTCTGTTAATGGGCATATGTTTTCACTTCTCTTGAGAAAATACCTAGAATTGGAAGTATATGGTCACAGACATGCTTTACTTTATAATAAATTGTCAATTTGTTTTCTAGAAAGGTTATACTACTTTACACTTACACAGAAATTATCACAGTTGCACGTATTCAAAATTCTTGTCAGCATTTGGGTATGTCTGCTGTTTTCATTTTAGCCATTCCAGTGGATGAGAAATGGTACCTCAATTTAGGTTTAGTTTGTATATCTTTGATGACTAATGATGTTGAGCACCTTTTCACATACTTAGCTATTTGTATACTTTTTGTGATATGCCTGTTCCCGTCTTTAGTCCCCTTTTTAATTTGGTTGCTTACCTTTGTTATTATGGATTTGTTGAGTCAACTATGTCCATACTGATTTTTTGTCTGTAAAATCTGTCCATTTCTGGTAGAGGGGTGTTAAAATCTCCTACTGTGATAATGAATTCATCTGATTCTCTTTGCAATTCTATTAGTTTTTGCTTCACATAGTCTGATGTTCTGTTGTTAGGTTCTGCACATTAAGCATTGTTATGTCTTCTTGGAGAATTGACCCCTTCATCATTATGTAATGCCTTTATTTATCCCTGAAAACTTTCCTTGCTTTAAAGCCTGCACTGTCTGAAATTAGTATAGCTACTCTTGCTTTCTTTTGATTAGTGTTAGCATGGTATATTTTTCTCCATTCACTTACTTATAATTTATATATGTCTTTATATTTAAAGGTTTCTTAGAGAAAACATATAGTTGGCTATTGTTTTCTGATCCACTCTGAATCTATTTTTTAATTGGTGAATTTAGACAATTGATGTTCAAAGTGAGTATTGATGTAGTGAATTAATATCTACCATACCTGTTACTGTTTTCTATTTGTTGTCCTTTTTCTTTGTCCCTACTTTTGTCTTCTACTTATTTTTTCTGCCTTCTGCGGTTTTAATTGCACATTTTATATAATTCCATTTTCTCTCCTTTATTGACATATCACATGGATAAACTTCCTTTTTCACAAGAAATTTATCCATTTCGTATAAATTGTCAAATTTATTCACACGATGTTGCTCATAACATATCCCTTTTGGGAATTTTTGTAGGATATGTATTGATATGCCTCTTTTCATTACTAATGTTGGTCATTTGTATCTTCTCTTTTTTTAAATTTTTTTGAAAAGTTTTGCTACAGGTTGATTTAAAGTAATTTTTAAAAGAGAGATTTTGACTTTATCAATTTTCTCTATTATTTCCCTTTTTGTATTTCTTCGATTTTTGTTTTTAAATGTTTTCCTTTAGTTTAGCTTCAGTTTGCTCTTATTTTTCTGTCTTCAGGTAAAAACTTTAGATAATCAATTTTAAACATTTCTTATTTGTAAATGTAGGGTTTTAAAGTTATGGATAACTCTCTAAGCATAGATTTAACTGCATCCCACAAGTTTTAATATGTTGTACTTATTATATTCACTCAAACTCAAATTTTATTTTCCCTCTGATTTCTTTATTGACCAACAGGTTATAGAGGATGTGTTGATTCATTTCTAGATATTTGTTAAATTTCTGGATCTTATTTTATTAATTTATAATTTAAAGTCATTAGTCAGACAAAATGCTCTGAATTATTTTAAACCTGTAATAGATATTGAGACTTGCTTTGTGGCCCAGAATGTGTTTACCTAAACGATTTTATTTTTGCCCACAGTTCTTGTATGTAGTATTTTATTAATGTAAATAAATTCAAGTAAGTTAACAATAGTCAGATTTTTTTATATCCTTACTGTTTGTTTTTTATTGCCCCAGATTTTTTCAACCAGTAAGGGTGTGGTATGAAAATCTTCAACTATAGTTATTGATGTCCCTTTTGTCTAACATATATTTCATGTATTTTGAAGCTCTGTTATTAGGTGAGTACACACTTAAGACTATGAATAGCTTTTTTAGTCAAAATTTATTATATGTATCAATATAGTCAAAATGTATGGTCAATGGGGTCTGCAGAGTGAAAAAGAGTGACAGATATCTTTAAGTCTTGTCTAAAATTTAAATCTTGTCTCTCACTGAAAATATCTAGGAAAGGTTAGTAACAAAGTTTGAAAATCACAAATGCTATTCTCAGACTCCCTGGTATGTCCCTTTACTGAAAAAACATAAAGAAAAATTAGTTACCAGGAATCACTCTTAGGAAACTCTAGAACCAAGTAAAGTGTAGTGAAATTACCATTTTCAGGATAAACCAATATTTAGATTCAAAAATCCATACCTTCTCAATAGCCTCTTCCAATAAACACTGTGTCTCCAATACTCCGTACGTGTCCAAACCTCTTACTTCTTCCATGGAGCCAAATATATTCTAAAATGTGTTTATAAATCAATATTTAGGGGGCTTCCCTGGTGGCGCAGTGGTTGAGAGTCCGCCTGCCGATGCAGGGGACGCAGGTTCGTGCCCCGGTCCGGGAAGATCCCACATGCCGCGGAGCGGCTGGGCCCGTGAGCCATGGTCGCTGAGCCTGCGTGTCCGGAGCCTGTGCTCCGCAACGGGAGAGGCCACAACAGTGAGAGGTCCGTGTACTGCTTAAAAAAAAAAAAAAATCAGTATTTAGGGATCAGACCTAGAATGAGAAAAAACAGTATTTTAAAATATTTTTATGGTTAAATGGTCTTATGTTTGTATCTGTGAGAATGAGTATCATTTAATCAAATAATCTCCTCCTGGAATAAAATAAAACCCTCAAATAAGTATCTCACAAATATGAATTTATTTTAGTTATACTATTGGTTGCAGCACAAAAATACCTACTAAGAATAAACGTCTCAAGAAATGAGAATTAAATTTGATTTTACTATTGAGCTCTCTTTATTCAGGATAATTGTTCATTTTGTATGCTTCAGAATATTATAGTTAACTCAAGGTGATGCTTCTTGACTACTAGTAATTACCACTCAATATTAGCACCTGTGAAGTCAAGATAATTTCAGAAATGAAGAGTTTACAAAGTTCTTCCTTTTTAAGAAATGTTCATTAAGAAATGTTCATTTGTATTTTTGCATATCCTTTTCGGATCACTAATTTCCAATATGTTCAAAAGACACTGCTACCTGTTTTAGAAGAGCAACTTAAAATCGGCATTATTTCCTTAGGTAGTTATTAGTTTTTGAAAAACATTAGTTGTTGGTGAACACTATAAAAGGTTTCCCAAAAGCCACAGGAAGCCTCGAGGAGACAGTCTCTGTTCCGACCAGAATATTTCTAAGTCAAAGAAGCTAAATGATAACTTAAGAGATAATGCATACTTTAAAAAAAATTAGCAAGTGCTTAAGTGGTTCTTTAACATGATTCATTGTTATGAGGTTATGATAGATTATGAAATGAATTAAATATAAATAAGTAAAAATAGTGACATAGCTTTTGTAAATTGCAACTAGTGTCCTTAAATTTGAAAGAGTGTATGAGGTTCACACCTGCAAGAAATCAGGCAGTAATCAAATAATACTACAAACGGATGATGCTAAAATCCATTCCAGTTGTATGAATTTTTTTTCAGTGTCCTAACAACAGTCCTTCTATCGTTCCCAACAATTTCATTTTCAGTTAGTTTTTTCATGCATAAAACAAGTTGTACTCCATGATGCAGGTGGGATTCTTGGTCACCCCATTCCTTCTAGTCAACCTGATTCAATCTCAAGGTATAATTGTAAATTTCATCTTTACATGAAGTATTCCCTAAGTCTCCAAACTCTTACCAAACTCTATTTTTCCAGAATCTGCAGTATTAACATTTATATATTGTCCCTTAGCATAAATGTTATGCCAGTCAGTGTTAGGTGTAAATATGTAATATTTCACAACTCAGTTTGACCTCAAAGACAAATACTCTGAGATTTCAGTAGCCACATCTCCAAGCACAATGTTGCAATATCCCTAGTTTGACCAGAAGCAACATTACTACTGTAGTAACTTAGACAATATTTTCAATATCTGTAGTTGCAAGGATTATTCTTTTTATTAAGTGGGGATATGTATTCGTATTCTTTCTGGTTTCTGAAAAAAAATACAGAAAAATTGTATCCCTCTTTTAAATAGCAATCCTTCCAATCTATAAAGATAGTTATCCAGTCATTTCTAGGCTATTTTCTTTCTGTTATCTCTTAGATTCTCTTTCTCCTGGTTTTTAGACTATCGTCCTACTCCAGGTATATTTTACTCTTTTCAGTTCTCTCATAAAATATGCCTGGGAAAACTGAACATATATTCTCAATGTGGTTGCCAAGAATTGTGAAGGGTGAGGTTTCATCCTAAATACAAACTAGCAAGTAACCTGCCATAGTTTCATGGACGCTAACAGAAGATGTGAGATCCCTACCTCAGAGACAATGGACTTTATTACTCTAAGAGTAGCAGACAGAAACTGATTTATGTTTTCATCAGTGCCCCCTTGCTCTCAAAGTCAAAAAAGGTTGACAGGGAGTGGCCCAGATGGATGCTGGGCAGACAGTGAGTTCGTGTTATAGCTGAGGAACACCAAACCCAGGAAACCCCAAACTTCATATTGGGCTACAAACAAACTTTACTCCAGGGGGAAACATTATCTTTGTTACACTGGGCAGAGAACAAACTTGCTCTATGCTCCAGAAAAAGACACTAATTCTTTCCATCAAGGCTGTTAGTTATGTAAACGTCCTTGAAAATATAGTTCAGAACAAAAGCTGTTAGGTACTCTACTCTCAATACATCAGACATTTGATTTCGAGTGCAATGAAATTATGGATACCTTCTAAAATATGAGATAAGTGCTGATGATTCTCAGACAGGAGATATTCTCCCACATGTTTGAATAATATAGTCCTCAATTCTGATTCTTCATTTATCCCCCTTGCTCTTTCATACACATGACAGTGGCACCTGGTATATGAATACAATAGTATCTTGTCTAAACTTTGGTTACCAAAACGGAAATTCAAGAGTGCAATTCCAATACAGATCCAATGGGATGATTTCCCATTCAATCTATGCAATCACACAACCATGTTTCACAAGTTCAGTTTTTCAAGAACTTCTGTCTTAGCTAGAGAAAGTGTGAATAGGGCTTGCATTCTAGCACATATCACAGCATTCAAGAGTTCATCAAAATTCTAATTAGCCCTGTAGCATTGAGAAGAATGATGCATGTTACCTGACCAAGAAGACACCTTGGAACCACCATCGGACATTTGATTCATCACGTGAGAAGAATTTTATTTTTCAAATTTTTCACAAAGATTATACATGATTTTAATTATTTTTCTTTGCATTATCTTGATTCCTTCAGAACCCTGGCAGCACAAAGAATATTTTAACACTTGAAAGTAATAAAAATGAATTATATGTATAATCATTTTCTGCTTAAGCTCTTAAATCAGCATAAGGTTAATAGAAGGCTCTAGAGATGGAAAACACGTGCCTCTAGGGTGTTAAGCAGGCTGTTCCAATGCAGGATTACTTCTAGTTTGGAAGATTTAAAGCAGTGTTTTAGGTCTCAAAAACTTTCACAGTATGCTTTGGACCTGATTGCTTTGTCAAATGTCTCCAATCTTGTGAAAATATTCCCTGATATTTAATTAACTGAAACCTTCTTGTCTTCAGATATAACCTCAACTGTAATTAGAAATTCATGTGTCAACATTTCTAATTAGTGGTGGTAATTAATATTTATTGAGGGTGCTCAGAGAAGGTGGTGCTGTTCTAGACCCTTGAGTACAATAAGAAGAATTTCAGAGAAAAAAACATCATGGCAAAGCACACTCACAGGGTTTGGAAATGAAAGGATAAGTCAGTTTGCTGATTGTCATGTCACTCCAACATGTAATAACTGACAGTGGAGAAGCAAGCCAGGACAAAAATCGTTTGCCCAGTGTTGTTGTTGTTTTTCCCTTCAAATTTGAACTTCACTTCTCACAATTTGATTATCTAAAGGCTGGAACTAATCAGGATTTATAACAAACTCATTGAGGCAGCTGTTTAGAAAGGAAAATGATGATTTTGGAAAAGCGACAAATACAAATAAGATTATTTTAAAAAATCAACAAACACCATGGACATAGAAAATGTCAAATGTAATAAGTCATAGCAGCGAAGTGTAGGTTCAATATGATATGCTCACACTGAATTTTAATTTCTGAAGATTGTTATCTGACATTTCACCCTGTAGATGTTTATAACATGAAGTACTTTGAGATTTCTTGCATGAAGAAGTATTCTGATGCTGTATAATTTTATTAAAAATTTGAATGGATATCAGAACAAAACAGAGCCAAAAGCAATGATTATTAATATAAACCACATAATATTCAAAACAAAGTTAGATTATAATATAGCACTAAATTCAACAAGATAAATCTAATGGCATAAGGTCAATATTGTATTTAGATCCAAAGATCAAACACACAATACTATAAATACAAGTTTAATGAACCACTTAGGTGTACATATGAAAAGCATAAAAGTACTGAAAGCATAAGAAAATTGTTTTATATAATCTATAATAGAAGGGATAGAAAGATAATTTTAAAATGGCACCAAAATCAATAGCACTAAGGAAAATATGAAAATCTTGATCACTTTAAAATAATACATGTTATGCATGTATACATACAAATAATATTTATATTTAAAAAGTACTGTGTAAGTGACAAGCAGAAAAATATTTGCAAAGTATATGAAAGATATAAGATTATCCTTAAATTACAAAATGCAATTGTTAATTTACAAAAACCCAGTAACACTGAAACAGGAAAAAATTAAACAAATGGAATGTATTCACTTAAAGAAAAAATGCAAATGCACAGTAAGCGTACAAAGATGAACGTCTAGTAATTTAAAATTAATCACAAAATTGAAATTAAAATAACCATGAGGATTTTTTTAACCTTTTAGATTAGTACAGGTTAAAAATATTTGAAATATTGTTGTCAAATGTTGAGAATGGACATGGTTACATGCTATTGGTGGGAGGGTGAAAACTGGTACCATCATTCTGGATGGACATTTGATTCTATGTATCAGTTCCACTTCTAGGGGTTTGTCTGAGGAGATAATAAACAACTGGCCAAAGAGGAATTGACAAAGACTGGAGTAGTGCTTCTAGCAGTAAAAACTAAAAATAACCCAAATGTTAGTCACAAGGAAATTTAATAAATAAATTATGAAGTGTCCATACACTGAATAATATGCAGCCATATTAAAGGTTGAGAAAACAATGCATTGGTATAAAAACAGCACCAGTGGTATATTAAGTCTGAAGAGCAGATTACAGAAGAATATATATAATCTGATCTAAGCAGTTTTTCAAAGTGTGTTAATGGAATATTAGTTCCACCAAAAGAGTTATATGATCTGTATAATCAAGCTGTTTGAGAAATGATGAGTATCTATCCTTTTTTTTTTGAGATTTGCAAGGTACCTACGTGTATTATAGGCTCTAAAAAATCTGTCCACAAAATAATTTTGTTGAGTCCAACTTACTTGCTAAAATTATTTGATAATTTTTTTTTGCACAGTTCCAGCCTAGGACTTTGTATTTCACTTTAGAAAATGTTACTGTGCATGCACAGGAATAAAAATTTTCAAAAGAGATACCAAATTAACGATGGCCATCCTGGAGAAAGGGAGATTTAGAAATTTTAATGTTCTACGTTATACATTTTCCACGTACATCATACTTGATTTTTTAAAAACTTGAATATCAGAAAAATACAAGTTTTATGGAGAATTTGAGAGGGAAAATGATCACAATCACAGACTTCTGGTTTAAATAACACCTTTAATGTGACCTTGTAGACTTCCCAATTTAATAGCTGTAGACTTTTTGAAAGTTCACCAATTCATAGAACAGCTGAAACTATACCTTATAGAAAAATTATAACCTGAATCATCAGGGAATTCACCCTAAACATAAAGTCATTGTACCTGAATTGAGAAAATACATCTGTGTCCTATTTTATGAAACGTAACAGTACTGTCAGCCTCCAAAAAGGTATACATTTTGTTTCTTTCCCAATCACATCCTTTCTGTCCCATGGTTCCAGTTTTGATACCAGACCAAACTCTGCCATTTCCTATAGCATGCTGTTGGAGGGGCAGAGCAAGAATCCTATACTGCACCCACCACTCACATTTTTAAAAGCCATTTGGACACTGCAAATTCCTGGAGACAAAAGTCAAGCATGACGTCGGCCAGTGGTGCTTACATCCTGTTTAAGGTGTTATTTCCACAAGTAAAAGGTGGAGGTTCCAAAAGAACACCAGGGCATTGTGTGAATTGAAGAATATCATGAATGCCATTAGTCCAGAGAATCCAAGAACCCAACAGTGTGGATAGTAGAAAAGGCCAACTCTGTTTAGCAGAGGCCCAAAAGAAACTGCGAATTCAGCTGGTTGTTGTATGAATCTACCATGACCCATTCCTCCCACTAGTGGTTAACTAAAGAGAGACACGAGACAGGAAAAAGAGCAGCCGTACTCTTTTAATTTACCAAACATGGTATCTATGAGTGGGAAAACAAACAAACATGGACCTTTGAAAAGGGAAAGGGGAATGACATCCTTGTGTTGCCCTCCTATTTGCTCTTGAGGATGGTATAAAAACAAGAAAAAAATGGACAAATGTTTGTCATCATGAGGTGAAGAAAGCCAACCATAAAGAGGAAAGAAGGATAAGGTGAACATATCAAAATGCTGGCCCAATTATAGGAAAATAAATAAAAAATGGATGAAAATGAAGCTGGTTAAGATGATGTAGAATTGGAAAGAAGCTGCAATTGTGAGGATGAGAGACTACATTGGATGTGGTAAAGGGCACAAGTGACACTGCATACGGTCATTCATTAGGCATTTGTATCCTGCCTCTAAGACAATGCCAGGGCCTGTTCTGAAAGCTGAGGACACAATGGTCAACAAGATGAAGTCTGTCTAAATCTACAATGTTGAGGATATGAAGATATTCTAAAGTGCAGAAGAAAATCACAGAGATGAACGACATTATATATAGGTGGGCAGAGAAGGGAGAACCGAAATAACAATGATAGCATTCTAACTGTGGAGTGGGGGCAGATGACTGTTGTCCCTGGAAAAGGAAAATTCATAAACATATATATTTTAATGTTTTGTCATATAAATGTTTTGTAAATATATAAAATATGTTCACAGAAAAAATGATCATCTGGGGGCTTCCCTGGTGGCGCAGTGGTTGCAAGTCCACCTGCTGATGCAGGGGACACGGGTTCGTGCCCCGGTCCGGGAAGATCCCACATGCCGTGGAGCGGCTGGGCCCGTGAGCCGTGGCCGTTGGGCCTGTGTGTCTGGAGCCTGTGCTCCGCAGCGGGAGAGGCCACAACAGTGAGAGGCCCACATACCGCAAACAAACAAACAAACAAACAAACAAACAAAAATGATCATCTGTGCTGTCTTGGATTCATTTTTGTATTTCTTAACATTAATCATGTTCTATTTTGGAATAAAATGTGTTAGTTTTAAAGATAAAGTTTAGGGACTTCCCTGGCAGTTCAGTGGTTAAGACTCCATGCTTCCACTGCAGGGGGCACGGGTTCGATCCCTGGTCAGGGAACTAAGATCCTGCATGCCTCGGGATCCCGCATGCTCGAATCTGCACGCCTCGAGCCAAAAGAACAAACAAACAAACAAAAAAAACCAGGTAAGGTTTATAACTCTAAGGGTGGAAGAAATGTGACTTAGGGTGAGGTAGCTAACCATAGCCAACAATCAGCCAATAGCTAACAGTCTGTTAGCATCATTTTGGAACACATTAATTGGGAAATACTTGTAGTGATCATAATGTAAAGTCATAACTCCAGTGACTTTGCTCTGGTTGCAGAGTTGTGGAGTGCCACAGTCTGCACATCACAAGATAAGAGTCATTTTGACAAATGAATGTATGTCTACAGAAGGCCTGGATGGATAATAAGCATATGGAAATCATGTTCTTGAAGGAATAACTGATGAGACCGTACACAGTATTTTACCCCAAAAAAGAAAAATGCTAAGAAATACCAAAGGAACTAGTAGTTGGAAAAATTTAAAGAGTATAAAAAAATCAGAGAAGAGCAAATTAATTCACTATTGCCTATATTTTCTTTTTTGTTATTTATCTTTATTTTGCCTGAATTTGCTTATATTTTCCTGTAGAACTTAGATAAATCAATAATTAAGAAACAGTACCAGGGCTTCCCTGGTGGCACAGTGGTTGAGAGTCCGCCTGCCGATGCAGGGGATGCAGGTTCGTGCCTCGGTCCGGGAGGATCCCACGTGCCGTGGAGCGGCTGGGCCGGTGAGCCATGGCCGCTAAGCCTGCGCGTCCGGAGCCTGTGCTCCGCAACGGGAGAGGCCACAACAGTGAGAGGGCCGCGTACCACAAAACAACAACAACAACAACAAAAAAAGTACCAGGGTTTAAAACCAAGTTCTGGAACCATAAAATTAGAAAGACAGAGATATCAACAACTTACATTCCAGAGAAATTCTCCTCAAGACATAGGGGAAAACTGAAATACAAAGACTATCCTCTTCTTGATGCATAAAATGATGATGTATCTGTATGTAATTATTTAATTTATTATATGCTAAATAATTCCAAACTTAGGCATAAGTACCTTCAAGTTTAATTCAGCCGTTTGGGTATACATTGAAATCTCCCATCTAAAGGAGCAATTACCAATTCTGGGTTATTTGCATTAGATTAGGATGGTTTTATGAGGTTTTCACTTAATAGCACATATATCTTACGTATATATTCAGCTCCTTATCCCTCTTTTCACATCTTTCTTATGTATCTTAATATCTGTTCTTCTTCCTGTATGGCATTAGCGTTAGATCAAAATCTTTTAAGAACCGTGCAATAAAAGTTAACCCACCTTAGGTTTTCCCCAGTCCCCAGTCTAAAGCCATAAAAAGATTAATTGTATTTAAAAATTTTATAAGGATTTTTACTCTTAAAATATATACCTTGTTCAGGTATCACTCACTATATATAAAATTACCTGCTAAACATATAGAGAATATATAAAATAAGAACACATAAACTTCTTCCCAAAAATATAGTTTGTGACAAAAAACCAATAAACTTATCATCTACTTAAAACCGACACGTGCAAATTGCATTAATCATGAAATATAACATTACATTTGATCCCACTTTACTAATCCTAGATTTTAGAAATATTTTATAAAGTCTATAACTGCTAGTAATTATTTTCCAAAGTCAAAATTACCAATATTTTGAATTAATATAAAAAGAAATATTCCATTTTTTTTATAAAGTCATTTATTCAGTTATTTATTTTTGGCTGCGTTGGGTCTTCGTTGCTGAGCACAGGCTTTCTCTAGTTGCGGTGACTGTGGGCCACTCTTCGTAGTGGTGCCCGGGCTTCTCATTGCACTGGCTTCTCTTGTTGCGGAGCACAGGCTCTAGGTGCACGGGCTTCAGTAGTTGTGGACCGCGGGCTCAGTAGTTGTGGCCCGTGGGCTCTAGAGCGCAGGCTCAGTAGTTGTGGTGCACAGGCTTAGCTGCTCTGCGGCATGCGTTATCCTCCTGGACCAGAGTTTGAACCCACGTCCCCTTCACTGGCAGGCGGGTTCTTAACCACTGTGCCACCAGGGAAGTCCCAAAATATTCCATCTTAAGAAATCCAAACAACAATCCATTTTAGCTCTATGTTTCCTTGAGGATTTAGGGAAATTGTCCTAGATAATTCACTCCATGGTGTCTGTGATAATAATGTGATAGAACATGTTTATTAAATACTGATTTACCTTTAATATTTCAACTGATTTGCCTTTCATATTTTTTCATAAAATATTCTATAGTAGACTAAATTCAAAAAATATTTTAACACATATTTCAATAATCATTTTTATGGCAACAGGAGACAGGAGTGGAATGAGCCATTCAAATTTAGAGGATTCTAATTTGGGAGGTACAGGGGGACAGGATATTATATAAATTATTGAGCATGCACTAACCTAACATCCTGGATGATGGCAAAATCAGAATGGACACAAAATCTAAACCACCTGTACACATAAACTGTGGAACTGGTAGAACACCAGACCTTCTTTTAGGGAATATTTTTATGTCTTTAGTCACCAAACTCTCTTCATAGCAACAGATAACACAGCAAAACTAATCAATTTGAAGTTCATAAAGTATTAGATGAGACTATTTTTTTAAATTAATTTTTGTTGGAGTATAATTGCTTTACAATGTTGTGTTAGTTTCCACTGTACAACAAAGTGAATTAGCTATACATATACGTATATCCCCTCTTTTTTGGATTTCCTTCCTGTTTAGGTCACCACAGAGCACAGAGTAGAGTTCCCTGAGCTATACAGTTGCTTCTCATTAGTTATCTATTTTATACATAATATCAATAGTGTATATATGTCAATCTCCATCTCCCAATTCCTCCCCCACTTTCCACGCTTGGTGTCCATGCATTTGTTCTCCATGTCTGAGACTATTAGATGGAAGGTGGGATCAGAAAGGGGAAATTAAGGGGCTGCTGACTAGGTGTGAATGCCCAAAGGGCACAGCTTCCTCCAGAGTTCAACATCAAAACATCTTGTAATTTTGACATTGTTTAATTTTACCATTCTCTTTCTTTCATTTTTTTCTGCCTTCTACTTGTTTGGTCTGACTTTTCAATAAAATGTTCTCATAGAATATTTTTTCCTTTGTTTTGCTCTCCATGGTTTCTACAAAGCTATAGTAAACCTTTGTTACCCCTGAAGAAAAAAATTCAATGTAGCTATTGCTAAATCTGAAATAAACAGATCTGTTTAATAGAATCTGAATTTTAACAGGACCCGCAAGAAATTCATATGCACATTAAATTGAAAAGAACTAAATCTAGAAAAAGTGTTCAACAACAATACTAATTAAATTTTCATAGGCAAGTCAAAAACACCTAAATACTGCCACTTTTGGGGTTACGTTCAAAATGCATTTCTGCAGAATAAAGGAGTATCCCTCAAGTAGCAGGGAGAAATTTAACTTTAAAAATCTACCCTTAACATTTCAGTACCCATAAATGGAGGTCTCTGCCTATGACCCTTTCTTTTCCAACATCTGGCTCTGTTCTGTAACAGGAGGGTTCTTTACGCATCCTCAAGGTCTCACCAGTCTGAATGTCCAAGCTCCATGCATCCACTGCTACAAATAACCACCCAATGGCCACTGTCACACCCAAGGGCAGTGACAAGATGCAGACCTGGAGGATGGCACAGGTTGCTCTTTCTAGACTTGGAACAAGGTTCCTCATAGGCGCGAGATCTCAGAGAACATGCTCTTGGCTTCAAAGACTGAAGCAAAGCACAGTTAAAGGAGGACCAGAACCAAGCCGTGGAATATATGGGACCCAGATCAGGGGCTCCTGTTTTCTGGGTCTGTGGGTAGCACTCTCTTTGTGAAGATCATATAAGATTTTGGACCAATACCTTAAGATTTATGTCAATATTCTTCTCTATCTAAAACTGATTTGGAAAAAAGACACCCAAATACATGCAAATTAATGTTGTAATTAATTTTATATATCATTTTTCTAAGAGAACAAAAGAAAATTCTCTTTAATGTAGAACAGTAAGCGTCTGTGAGCTACACCTTTTAATTTGGACAGAAGTCAGAAACCTCCTCCCACCCCTGTTAATTTAGATAACTTGAAAAAGAATCTTAAATTCAATTTTCTAAGTTTCCTTTTCCACAAACACCCTGGCCTATTATGTATTGCACATTTATATTATCAGATACCACTCATACTACGGTATGCATGAATACACTTTTAATCTAAAGTTTGTAGTTGAACACTGAAATAGAAGAATTGCGGAAGAGATCGGTGGAAAAAATAAATCACGTTTCATAAAAGAACAATAACAGGACAGCAAAAACCTCTTCTCTCTTAAGTAGGCTATTTTACTTCTGAGCTCAACATTTATCATTTCTTTCCTAGACCTTTAGGAAAAAAACACACACATCTAGATCTGAATATTAACATTCAGTAAATATTTAAATTAGTGCTGAAGAGAGGGTATTTTGCAAGCCCAATAGATTGTGCTCATTCATTCATAACTTCCTTCAGCTCTTTGTTTTGCATCTTATGTCTAAGCACTGATTTCTATAACTCTTAATATATTTACAATAAATGGAAAACCTGGTTAAATAATTTTCTTTTTCTACAGGGCTAAAATTAATCTCAGTTTACCATGAGGAATGTGAAACTACTGTAGACTTTTTTGAAAAAGCATGTAAAGCACAATGCTAATCAAAAGTTTAACTGAATCAAAACGCAAAACAGCTACTTTGATGATGTATTCAATTGCTAATTGAAATTCAATGTTATTAAAAAATTAAAAATTTTAGATGCCATAATTTCTTAAATAACCTTTTGTTCATTACATGTTAAATATCTGACTGCGTTAAAAAAATATTCAACTGCTTGGTGTTAAATCACTTCGGCACACTCTTAGCAAATAGCTTCATAAACCAAAGAAGACGGTGTTGTAAATATTGTGCCAGCAGGTAAAAACTATCAACAGTTTTGCAGGTATCATCACCTACCCACTTCAAAAAATCAATAACTCAAATATTTTGTTGAATGTTTTAAATTCTCCCTTCCTATCTCCTCCAAGAATTGGGTTCTTGCTATAAGCCTCTCCCTATACTGGAAACCTTTAAAGAATATTTGCCATTGAGTCACTTTGTGCCCTTTCTGCCTTCCAATTTGTGCTTTAAATGTTTGGACAATGCTGTCTTTGAATCTAGGTCATGTCCTTGAGTCCCCAAGGGTCAAGTTCATGGCTGACAACAGTTCCTTGCAAGCATGTTAGCCATATTGGTATGGGATTATAAGAGGTTCTTTTCACAGTATTATGTCACACATTCATTCTGAACATGTTATATTTTAATAAACTATTTCTTTTAGAAGAGCTGCAGATTTACAGACAAATAACAAAGCTATTACCGACTTTCCGTATACTTTAGACTCAATTCCCTCTATTTTTATCATTTTACATTAGTACGGTCCATTTACTTTAATTAATGAACCAATACTGATACATTAGTAAATAAAATCAATACATTGTTCAGAGTTCCTTAGTTCTTACCTTTCTCCTGTCCCAGAATTTCATGCAGGGTACCACATTCTTTAGTTTAGTTATGTCTCCTTAGGCTCCTCTTAGCTGTGGCAATTTCTCAGACTTTGCTTGCTTTTGATGCCTTTAACTATTTTGGGAAGTAACAGTCAAGTACTTTGTAGAATGTCTCAATTGGAATTTGTATTGTAGTTTTCTCATGATTAGACTGAGATTATGTGTTTTGGGGGAGGAAGACTACAGAGGTAAAGTGCTATTTGCATCACATTATATCAAGTGTACATACTATCAACATGAATTATCACTGTTTCTGTTGACCTTGGTCAGCTGGTCGAGATAGTGGTTGTCAGATTTCTCCACTGCAGAGCTACCCACTCCACTTTTTTCATACAGTGCTCTTTGGAAGAAAGTTGCTACGTACAGCCCACACATAAGAAGCAGAGATTTATGCTCCACCCCCTTGAGGACAAAGTATGTATGTAATTATTTGGAATTCTTCTGCACAGAAGATTTGTGCCTTCTCCATCATTATTCAATCATTTATATCAATATAGACTCATGGATACTTAATATTTGGCCTATAATCTAATGCTGCTTTATTTTATCGTTCAAAGTGTTCTAGCTATAGTCTTTGAGAATTCTTTCAGTTGGATCCTGTGTCACTTTCACATACCCGCATCAATGTAAGACGGTTGGTGTGTCTGAGCGTGTCCTTACTTTCTGGCTCTTCGCTGTGCTCCAGGCCTCTCTTGTATATTTTCTGTCCCATCTTAGTATCAGCCATTTCTCCAAGGAGGCTTGGTTCCTTTTACTGGGGAATGGCATTATAAATCAAAAATTTAGGAGCTGGGTGTACTCATTGCTACTTGGGTATGTATCATTGACTCTAGGCTCTCTCAACTGACAGAGCAAGGAAATATATGTGTGTATACCAACCCATGTACACACACATATCTATAAAGACTTCTTTACGCAACCATCTCCATCTACATTAAACTAAATATGAGTTCATAATATTTCCAACTTTAATACATCAACACAGGGATCATTTTAGCCCCATTCTTTTCCTTACCTCTAAACTCTCTAGCAGTGGGAAAAATGTGGTTCCCACCATCTGCCATGCATTTACTTAATTGTTCAATTTCAGTATATGTGATTAGCAGGACTGAATTTTTAACCTCTACCTCTGTGGGAAACAACCTTACTGCTTCCCAAAACTCGAGTACAGTGTTTACATGCAGACCATTTTGCCTTTTGCTCTCTGCATCCTCACATTCTGATCAGCCCAAGAAAAGTCACTGATTTTTAGTTTGTTCAGTTTTTTCTTGTTTTAAAGAAGAGAAATGACAACCTGCAAGATCTTTACATATTGGAGCTGAAAAGACCATGCTATTTTTTACACTTACATTTAATTAACTTCCTACCAGAACAAATGTTTCAAAGAACAAAAGATTTCAAGTGAAATTTTCAATTTTGTAGTATGTGCATTTTAACTAGCATTTGTTCCCAGGTATAGAGAATGAAGCTACAGTGTGATTTTAGGTACATACAATTTTCTAGCAGAATTTCTGAACAGCCTACTGCAAGCCTGGAAATCATTTCCATTAACTTGTGTCTAGGATAGTAGAACAAAATGTTTGGAACATATTGTTTCAATTATTCATCGATCAATTATTCATTATGTATTAAATGCCTAGTAACTGCCCCCAACTATTGAACTGAGATATAGAGTTTTCCTGTGAACTTGTTCTGTCTTTAGTTTTTCTGTTTTGAAAGAGGTTACTTTAGATGATGTTCCTGTTTGCAGATCAGTAGACATAGTTTTCATAGAAACATTCCTCTTTAGGGCAAAAAGAATATTTTTTATGACATGAGAGTCCAGGGCTATGGGTAGAAAAGCTAAGGTTTCTAGGTCTTCAAAGGACAAACTTTATTTCAGGCAATTCATGTTTAAATCATTCAAAGTAATTAATAGAAAATATAAAGAGTAAAATATGCTTTGGGTAAAACCACACTGCAAAATATGGAAATTATGGAAAATATGGAAACCACACTGCAAAATATGGAAACACTTTTAGAATATTTCTTATTACGTAACAGGTTCCCCCTATGTGCATGCATGTGTGTGCATGTGTGTGTGTGTTTAATTGCATTAAATCCTGTGCCTCAAACTTAAAGACAATTTAGAATGATTTTAAATATGGACCATGTTCATGATATGCCAGTATTTCTGGTTCATAAGCAAGAACAGATATTGCCCAGAACCATCATGTTGATGACTAGGTGGTTACTGAGTTCTGACTAGTAAAACCAAGTGCATAAGATCTAAGATAGTCCATAGCACACTCCACAACAGTCAGTTTTAAAATTTCACAAATATTAGTAAAGCTTAAACTCCATACACCATGGCTTGTATTGCAAGAGTCTTAAAGAATGAAAACAGTTTGAACATGACGGATATTTCAGTCAAATTGATTCTGCTGTGGTACACAAACCAATGAACATGGAGCCCTCCAAAAGGGCTTGGAGAGAATGTGATGACCGATTTTCTCATACTGATATGGTTTTAGTTTTTTATTCTCCTTCACTCTTCCTCAGTCTACAAACACTAGCCTTGCAAGTTATTGTGATGAGAACACCTGGCATATTTTACTGTTATTATTGCAAGAGTATTTGAGGTAAAGTGTCATCGAACTATCTTAAAATATTTAATGAAATTAAATGTATTTTTAAAGATTAGGAAAGGTCTAGCTAAGTTCCAAGGTTACACTTTGGTGATAGAATATACTCCTTCAAAGTGAAAGTAATAGGCTTTTCATTTATGGAGGTATTAGAGGTTTCATTCTTTTCAAACATGGTTCCATTTAATTTAGAAAAGTAGGAAACAGGGAGTTGGAGAGAGAGGTAAAAGTTTCTTCATAATGTGACAAGATACTTGGTCTTTGGTACAGTTTATGAAAGAGCTGAGAGATTTTTGTCCTTTTTCTAACTTCAGGGAATTTAGCTTTAAGTTAAAAGCCCTTTTCACCGGTGAAATTGATTTTTTTCCTTAATCTGGAGGAAGCAGACTCTGTGTAGCCCAGCAGAGGAGGGAGAGGAGGTCAAGGGGTAAACAGTTTGGTGCCGCACATCTTGGGTTCAATCCTGGGCATGTGATCTCCAGCCCTCCTGGCCTCCCAACAGGGAGAACCCAGTGGTGGCTGAGGCTTAAAATGCTTGAGAAACACTTCTAAAAAATATCTGAGAGAGTCCCTAGATCGTTTAGACTTTTCTGTCACAGTCTTTGCTGTTCAATTATTTTTCTTTTTAACAGGACAGAGGATACTGGCAACATAGCTGCAATTTCCTTGAAGGGAGCTCTTTCTTTCTGGAGTGAGCAGTCCTCAACGAAGCTCTGAATGTGATCAAGTCACACTTTTGCATTTAAGAGGACACCAAACACCAAGTGGAGAAAACTTCCTTTCCGTTTATTTTATTCTTGTTCAAAGAGTGAAATGAGCACCATGTTCTACAAGCTCTAACAGCCCTTAAGAGCTAAAAGTTCATTTTTCAAACTGGTTGCTTTGAGAATCCATACGCATGGTCTAGGAGTAGAGTCCTTCTACACAATTTCAGTATTGAGAAATGACCTATGGGCACCATCTCTAAGATTTAGAATTTTTAAATAGGCTGAAAAATGTGTCTTTGGTGTCCTCCAATATATTGCTATTCTAGTACTATGTTATAATTCTGGAGGCGCCTCAAATTAGGCACAATTCTGAAATTGAGGTGACAATGTTGATTAAAAATGTTATTACATTTTGCTAAAATACTCACATTTATTATTTCAAAGCTGGATGTTTCTTAACTGTGGTTGCTTTCCACTTCAGTTCATCAAAGTTAACATTTGCCAGAAAAAAAGACAGAGTTCTACCATCTACCTCTGACTACAAACAAACAAACAAATCAAACAATAAACAACTCTTCTACGTGACATCCATCCTCTGGATTTTTCTAAAATACTAGGTTGTCAGAAGAAAATTCTAATTTTCATCCGTATGTTTTGTACTCTTTTGCCCATAGCTGAGGGTTAAATAGAAGCATGATCTACTAACATTTACTACCAAATTTAGATCACTGACTCTTTAAGCAGGAAATTGCCATAAACACTTTAATCAGAAGGCCCCTTGAAGTAAAATGAAGTAAAGTTTTTTTATTAAAAAAGACTCTGGGACAATATGCATCTTAAGTTTAATCTTTGTAAATTACTGTAAGTCAACAGAAGTTCATCCACAGTTTTTCACTCTTGCTTTTGTTTTTTCCTTAAGTCTATTAATTCACATATTCATGGTTAAAACTATGCCTGAAAAGTATCTTGTTTTCTCCCTCAAACCATTATTTTTCCCACTATATCCTTTTTTGACTCTCCTCACCTCCTTTCACATTTTTGATAATAACTTTTTCTTCTTCATTAAACAATTTTTATGTATTCATCTATGCTTCTACACTACTATAGATTCAGAGTTCATTTTATAGAAATCACGTAGTGAAGAGGTGTTAAATAGAGAGGCAAATGGCCAATATGTCTGAGTTTGCACAGACTGTGCCTCCAGGTAGCCTAAGCATCAGCTGGCTCAGTCTCATTGTGTTTGTATATCACTAATCTAAGGAGTTATAACACGATTCTCCTTACCCCCTTTACTATTTTAACATTTTGGGGTCTAGAAGTACAGATGGAAATGAATGTAAAAAGGATTCCATAAAGCATAAAATATTCATTATTGTTCCCAATATGCTGCTTATTTTTCAGATCCTGCTGGGTCCTGCCAGAGAAACAGAGGGTGTTCACTGAGGGAGCACACTTAATGGAAAATCCGTTGCATTTTTCCTAATGCTCAAATTGGCAGTCTGTGTGTCATATGCTGAACACATAGAAATTCATGTACGTGCACAGGGCAGTTGAACACAATCTGGGAAATGTCCATAAACATGATTTTCATATGTATTTAATATCTGATAGGAGAGAACAAAGGGAATACATCTTTTATAAATAATGAGATCCAGTATGATTAATGATGTGTGCATGGTACATATTTATATGTACACACACATACATATGTATTTATGCATTGTATGAATACATCCCATTTGTTTAACAAGACTTTATTTAGCTAGAATCTAAAAATATGGTGAAGCATATCTTCATAAGCAAATCCATTTTAAAGATTTCTTTTCAACACATAATTACATTTTAAATAGACTAAGTATGTTTGATAAACCTCCTATTCTCATAATACAGGTTTGACTATTGTTCTCTATTAATAATAAAAACTATCAGATACATTTTACTTCTCCTTTATAATCGGCCTCAATTATGCTAAACTATATGTTCAAACTACCTTACAAAACCAAAAGATGAATCATTTGTGAAAAGGAAAACTTATACTTCTTTCTGGGAAAATCAGTGTTATTACTATACAATTAAAGAACTAAAATAATGTTACCAAGACTATGAGTTCAGCTCCATTAAATATCTTTCCTAGTTGCATAATACCTTAGCTCTTTTATTATGTTTCGAAAAGCCATCTCACATACTACATTATTCCACTCACTGAAAGATAGAAATGAGAAAGGTAAACTGCTGCTTCATTCTGAATACCCCATTTTTTGCTAGTGTTGATTAGCTAGTAATCAAGTGTGTATGAAGTTCTTAATTCAGAGTTTCTTCTTGAATCTCATCTTAGGTAAAGATCTATAAGATGTGTAAAAATTGCAGGAAGATAACAAAAACACATATTCTAAGTACAAAATAAAATGTGACATTTAAAAGAAGAAATGGACAAATAACAAAATAAAAGGAAACTGGTAGGTTCTTTTTATACATGAAGTGTCTGGAAAACTTATGGTTAAAGC
The DNA here is from genome assembly GCF_039906515.1 of Pseudorca crassidens. Classification (NCBI taxonomy): domain Eukaryota; kingdom Metazoa; phylum Chordata; class Mammalia; order Artiodactyla; family Delphinidae; genus Pseudorca; species Pseudorca crassidens. The sequence goes on along the minus strand of NC_090308.1, from coordinate 64,032,608 downwards.
AGTAATTATTAACAGGGGGAGAATTTCTTCCCGGGGAACGTTTGGCAGTGTCTGGAGACACATTTAGTTGTTGAACCTGGAGAGAGAAGGGTGCTACGGGTATTTAGGGGGCAGAGGCAACGGAAGCCACTAAATATTCTACAGTGCAGACTTTAGCAAGGAATTCTCTGGACCAAAATGACAATACTACATGGACATTGGGAAAGTCTAGTTTAGAGTAACAGATATGACTGTTGAGATAAAAATGTGACATTGTAATTGGGGTGGAGGTTTTCATATTGTTAAAGAGAAGAGGGTTATATAATTGTTAGTCTAAGGAGTGTGAATTTGGTTTGATAGTTATGACATACTGTAACTCTTAATTATGGGAACAAATACCTGAAAATATCTATTTAGAGAAAACTCCTTTAATCACTAAGTGCCAGTTGGATTATTGCACGAGAAACCAAGGTTAAGAAGGGCAAAATGATATTGCCGTAAAAATCTACTGCAGGTTGAAGGATAAATTGTGGCTTAAAGCATGTAGAAAAAATAAATATGGGATTCAAGGAAAGGAAGGAAGTAATAGGTTTAGTAACTAAAAATAAAGAGATACTAAATGAACAAAAATTGTTGAATTTGTGGTTGATTTCGGGAATGATGGTTGGGCTGATCATCACACCAAGCATGTTGGTAATGATGACTAATTGTAGCAAGCAGTAATACATTTTTGGACTCTCAAAACCTTCCAAGTGGAGAACGAGAACTAAATCAGAAAAGGATTCGAGGGAACAACTAAAAGACTACAAGAAATGAAAAAATAAATAAATAACAGAAGTTTCAGCAAAGCAAAGCAGATCAACAGAATCCAGTGCAACAGATCAAGATAGGTGGGAAGCAGATAAAACAATGAGTGGAGGGTCCGTAAATGTCCCAAAGGACAGTGTTAGGAGACCTTCCGGGTTGGTGAAAATGTGGAGAGGTGGAGGGAGTGGTGCATCTGGAAAGAGCATGGAAGCTCCGTGTCCCATCCCACATCCTTTTCTCTATGCATCTCTTCCATCTGGCTGTTACTGAGTTATACCCTTGTGTAATAAACCGGTAATCTACCGTGTGGCTGACAGGGTCTTGGTGCTCCGACCGGGCGTCAGGCCTGTGCCTCTGAGGTGGCAGAGTCGAGCTCAGGACATTGGCCCACCAGAGACCTCCCAGCTCCATGTAATATCAAATGGCGAGAGCTCTCCCAGAGATCTCCATCTCAATGTTAAGACTCAGCTCCACTCAACGACCAGCAAGGTACAGTGCTGGACACCCTATGCCAAACAACTAGCAAGACAAGAAAAAAACGCCACCCATTAGCAGAGAGGCTGCCTAAAATCAAAAAAAGGTCACAGACACATCAAAACACACCAAGAGACAGTCCTGCCCACCAGAAAGACAAGATCCAGCCTCATCCACCAGACACAGGACCCAGTTGGCTCCACCAGGAAGCCTACACAACCCATTGAACCAAACTTAGCCACTGGAGGCAGACACCAAAAACAAAGGGAAATACAAACCTGCAGCCTGCAAAAAGGAGACCCCAAACACAGTAAGTTAAGCAAGATGAGAATACAGAGAAACACACAGCAGATGAAGGAGCAAGGTAAAAATCCACCAGACCAAACAAATGAAGAGGAAATAGGCAGTCTACTTGAAAAAGAACTCAGAGTAATGATAGTAAAGATGATCCAAAATCTTGGAAATAGAATGGAGAAAATACAAGAAAAATCTTTCACCAATGGACAGATCATCCAAAATGAAAATAAATAAGAAACACAAGCTTTAAATGACACATTAAACAAGATGGATATAATTGATATTTATAGGACATTCCATCCAAAAACACCAGAATACACTTTCTCAACTGCTCACAGAAGAGTCTCAAGGATAGATCATATCTTGGGTCACAAATCAAGTCTTTGTAAATTTAAGAAAACTGAAATCATATCAAGTATCTTTTCTGACCACAACATTATGAGACTAGGTATCCATTCCAGGAAAAAAAAAACTGTAAAAGAAAAACCACATGGAGGCTAAACAATACACTACTAAATAACCAAGAGATCACTGAAGAAATCAAAGAAGAAATCAAAAAATACCTAGAAACAAATGTCAATGAAAACATGATGACCCAAAACCTATGGGACGCAGCAAAAGCAGTTCTAAGAGGGAAATTTACAGCAATACAATCCTACCTCAAGAAATAAGAAAAGTCTCAAATAAACAACTTAAACTTACACCTAAAGCAATTAGAGAAACAAGAACAAAGAAAAAACCAAAGTTAGCAGAAGGATAGCAATCATAAAGATCAGATCAGAAAAAAAATGAAAAAGAAATCAAGGAAACAACAGCAAAGATCAACAAAACTAAAATCTGTTTCTTTGAGAAGATAAACAATATTGTAAACCATTAGCCAGACTCATCAAGAAAAAAAGGGAGAAGACTCCAATCAATAGAATTAGAAATGAAAAAGGAGAAGTAACAACTGACACTGCAGAAATACAAAGGATCATGAGAGATTACTAGAAGCAACTATACGCGAATAAAATGGACAAATTCTTAGAAAACAACAACCTTCCAAGACTGAACCAGGAAGAAACAGAAAATATAAACAGACCAATCACAAGCACTGAAATTGAAACTGTGATTAAAAATCTTCCAACAAACAAAAGCCCAGGACCAGATGGCTTCACAGGTGAATTCTACCAAACATCGAGAGAAGAACTAACACCTATCCTTCCCAAACTCTTCCAAAATATAGCAGAGGGAGGAACACTCCCAAACTCATTCTACGAGGCCACCATCACCCTGATACCAAAACCAGACAAATATGTCACAAAGAAAGAAAACTACAGGCCAATATCACTGATGAACATAGATATGAAAATCCTCAACAAAATACTAGAAAACAGAATCCAACAGCACATTAAAAGGATCATACACATGATCAAGTGGGTTTTATCCCAGAAATGCAAGGATTCTTCAATATATGCAAATCAATCAATGTGATAAACCATATTAACAAATTGAAGGAGAAAAACCATATGATCATCTCAATAGATGCAGAAAAAGCTTTCAACAAAATTCAACACCCATTTATGAAAAAACCCTCCAGAAAGTAGGCATAGAGAGAACTTACCTCAACATAATAAAGGCCATATATAAAAAACCCACAGCCAACATCATTCTCAATGGTGAAAAACTGAAACAATTTTCTCTAAGATCAGGAACAAGACAAGGTTGCCCACTCTCACCACTATTCTTCAACATAGTTTTGGAAGCTTTATCCACAGCAATCAGAGAAGAAAAAGAAATAAAAGGAATCCAAATAGGAAAAGAAGTAAAGCTGTCACTGTTTGCAGATGACATGATACTATACATAGAGAATCCTAAACACTCTACCAGAAAAGTACTAGAGCTAATCAGTGAATTTGGTAAAGTAGCAGGATACAAAATTAATGCACAGAAATCTCTTGCATTCCTATACACTAATGATGAAAAACCTGAAAGAGAAATTAAGGAAACACTCCCATTTACCACTGCAACAAAAAGAATAAAATACCTATGAATAAACCTACCAAAGGAGACAAAAGAACTGTATGCAGAAAACTGTGAGACACTGATGAAAGAAATTAAAGATAATACAAACAGATGGAGAGATATACCATGTTCTTGGATTGGAAGAATCAACGTTGTGAAAATGACTATACTACCCAAAGCAATCTACAGATTCAGTGCAATCCCTATCAAACTACCAATGGCATTTTTCACAGAACTAGAACAAAAAATTTCATTATTTGTATGGATACACAAAAGAACCCAAATAGCCACAACAATCTTGAGAAAGAAAAACGGAGCTGGAGGAATCAGGCTCCCTGACTTCAGACTATACTACAAAGCTACAGTTATCAAGACAGTGTGGTACTGGCACAAAAACAGAAATATAGATCAATGGAATAGGATAGAAAGCCCAGAGATAAACCCACGCACATATTGTCACCTTATCTTTGATAAAGGAGGCAAGTATATACAATGGAGAAAAGACAGCCTCTTCAATAAGTGGTGCTGGGAAAACTGGACAGGTACATGTAAAAGAATGAAATTAGAACACTCCCTAACACCATACACGAAAATAAACTCAAAATGGATCAAAGACCTAAATGTAAGTCCAGACACTATAAAACTCTTAGAGGAAAACATAGGCAGAATACACTGTGACATAAATCACAGCAGGATCCTTTTTGACCCACCTCCTAGAGAAATGGAAATAAAAACAAAAAATCAACAAATGGGACCTAATGAAACTTAAAAGCTTTTGCATAGAAAAGGAAACCATAAACAAGATGAAAAAACAACCCTCAGAATGGGAGAAAATATTTGCAATTGAAGAAACTGACAAAGGATTAATCTCCAAAATTTACAAGCAGCTCATGCAGCTCAATATCAAAAAAACAAACAACCCAATCCAGAAATGGGCAGAAGACCTAAATAGACATTTCTCCAAAGAAGATATACAGACTGCCAACAAACACAAGAAAGGACGCTCAACATCACTAATCATTAGAGAAATGCAAATCAAAACTACAAAGAGGCATCACCTCACCCCAATCAGTATGGCCATCATCAAAAAATCTACAAACAATAAATGCTGGAGAAGGTGTGGAGAAAAGGGAACCCTCTTGCACTGTTGGTGGGAATGTAAATTGATACAGCCCACTATGGAGAACAGTATAGAGGTTCCTTAAAAAACTAAAAATAGAACTACCATACGACCCAGCAATCCCACTACTGGGTATAAACCCTGAGAAAACCATAATTCAAAAAAAGTCATGTACCACAATGTTCATTGCAGCTCTATTTACAATAGCCAGGACATGGAAGCAACCTAAGTGTCCATCGTCCATCGCCATGGTCTTCTAAGTAGAAAATCTGAAAAGACAGACAAAAAAATACTCCTGGAACTAATAAAATTATAGCAAAGTTGCAGGATACAAGGTTAATATAAACTCAGTCACTTTCTTATACACACAGTAATACAAAAACAAGTAAAATTTGAAATTAAAAACACCATACTATTTACATTAACACCACAAAAAATGAAATAGTTATAAATTTAACAAACTTCATACAAGATATAAATGAGAAAAACTATAAAACTGATGAACAAAATCAAAGAAGAATGACATAAATGGTGAGATATTCCATGTTCTTGGACAGAAAGGAGCGCTGTGAATCCCTGTGAACAACTGTGATCAGTTGTTCACATCTTGATGTACAGATTCAATGCAATCCCAGTTAAAATCCCAGCCAGTTATTTTGTGGATATCAACAAACTGATTCTAAAGTTTATGTGGAGAAGCAAAGTCCCAGAATAGCCAACACAATACTGAAGAAGAACAAAGTCGAAGAGTGACACTACCCAACTTCAAGACTTACTGTAAAGCTACAGTAGTCAAGACATTGTGGTATCAGTACAAGAAAAAACAGATCAATGGCACAGAGAAGACAGCCCAGAAATAGGTCCCCCATAAATATAGTCAACTGATCTTTGACAAAGGAGCAAAGGCAATATAATGGAGCAAAGATGGACCTTTAAACAAATTGTGTTGGAACTACTGGTCATGTAAAAAAAAAAAAAAAAGCTTGAATACACAGACCTTACAGCCTTCACAAATATTAACTCAAAATGAATTATAAACCTAAATGTAAAATGCAAAACTATAAAACTCCTAGAGTACAACATAGAAGAAAACCTAGATGACCTTGGGTATGAAGATGACTTCTTAGATACAACAAAGGCACAATCCATGAAAGAAATAATTGGTAAGCTGAACTTCATTAATATTAAAAACTTCTGTTTTGTGAAAGTGAATGCCAAGGGAATAAAAAGACAAGCCACAGACTAGGAGAAAATATCTGTATAAGACAGATCTGATAAAGTACTGTGACCCAAAATATAAAAATACTTTAAACCCAACAAGAACACAATCTTATTGAAAACAGACCAAAGACCCGAACAGACATCTCACCAAAGAAGATATACAAATGACAATAAGCAAATAAAAAGATGGATGGCACACGGTGGGAGGGGTATGAATGAGATTATGAAATGAGAGGACACCATAAGCAACTTCTTGGTTTCAAAGTGAGAACAGAGATAGAAGTTGTTAAAGGAATCAGATCTGCAGTGGTCTTAAGTTTGATTCTTGACCTCTCTATATCTGGCATTTAAAAACACCTCATTAGGCCTCAATTTTCTCATCTTTAAAGCATTATAGCACCTTTCTTGTTATTTTGAGAAGTACATTTTGTGTGTAAAGTGAGTAACATATGCCTTTAAAATCCCTTTTGTTCAGGCTATTGCTAAGATCAGATTTGGGTTAATGCTGGGTTATTTATCATGTATTTTGGTTTCCCTACTTAATGAAAAGTTTAATGGGATGGTTGTGTTTAGCAATAAGCAATATCCATGAAACTAGATGTTCCATATCAACCTCCACTAATTGAACAAGGCAGAAACAAACAGACCAGAAGCAACGTCCATGATTGCTAAAATGTTCTAAGGAATTTTTTTTTTCAGAATTCTTGCAATAGTTCAATAAAAGCAGCCAAATGAACAATGCAAGAAATGTCACTGAATTTAAACCAAGAGTTTACTGCAAATCAGGGTTAGCAGAATCTTTCTATTGATTGTGGTGTGACTGCAGTACAAACATTGTCCTCCTTAACTACATCCTATACAGAATTGCTAACTTTTTCCTAGATGGAGTATACATTTTAGAAACTGAAGAAAGTAAAGAAGAAAAATTCATCATTTTGATTGAAGGAAAATTGCAGAGGATGTTATAAATGTTTCTATTTCCTGAATTGCACATATAGAAATGCGTCAGTGTCTTGAAGAGCAGACTTTGACAATGTAAACTAAGCTCTTCCCTGTGATGAACTTGAATAGCCAAGACAGACTGAATACAGTACAATGCTTGTGCTTGAAACAGAGGTCAAATAACATAAAACTGAAAATTGTTTATTAAATTTAGAAAGATGGTCATTGGTGACCTTTGCTAGAGAAGCTATGCAGAAAACGTGTAAAAGCCATAATGGAATAATGTGGTAGACAGGAGGAACTGCTGTCCAGACCCCTCTTTGAGGGACGTGCAGTCAGCAGACAGTTCAGGATGTCAGTTCTTTCAAAGTGAGCATCACCACATCACCAGAGATCCCAAACTCTGATAAGTTGAGGAATTGAAAAAATGGAGATGTGTTTAGAAATCTCTCTCATTTAAAAGTTTATCTGTAATGAGGAAGAGAGAGGAGGTAGTAGCAGCAGAAGAAACAGTGTTAAGGGAGAGGTTTTATTATTTTAATGTTTTGGGGTGATAGGGGTTGGGAAGGACTTGAATAAATGTTCATGGAAAGGATGCTGTAAGCAGGGGCAGCTCTTTATAATGTCCCAGGACTTCAAACTACAGTGTAATAATTTGACTCTTCCACTACATTAGCCCAAAGTCAGATATAAATTTGCATATTTAAATGAGTTCTTTTTTCTTTTGAAAGGGGCACAGATTTTGAAGAAAAAAAGAACAGTGCTTATTTGGTGAGTTGGAATTAGTAGTGAGATCAATGGATTTCTTTATATCCCTTAAACCAACGTTTATATGTTCTGTAATCCATTCCAAGGTAGTCATAAAGTACAAAATTGCATGAAGATGCTGGAAATGTCAGCCATCAGTGTCACAAACAAAAATAGACATTTCACCTTACTTTCCAGGAACTCTGATGGTGAAGGTTTTTTGTTTTGTTTTTTAATTGTATTTCCTCAGAAAGGACAATTAAATTCTAAAAGCAAATTATCAGAATTAATGTTATTTATGACTTTTTCTCAGTCTTTTTTAGAAAAGAGAATATATTTCCTAAAGTAACATTCATGAATGATAACATAACTAGAAATAGCCCTAGCAAAATATGGCATTACTAATTGCTATTTGTCCCTTGATAACAGCATCCTGATAAGAATATTCGTATCTTTAGACAATCTAAAATGATTCCTTCTTGACCCAGAGGTTAAAATGTACTCCTTTTGACAAGAGGTGAAATAGGTGCTTTTCTCCCATCTAAGAAAACAAAATACACAATGACAAATACTTGTGAAGCTAATAAAGAAGTGAGCACAAACACGGTATATGACACAAGCGATGAGAAATCACCACTTTATGAACAAAGTTCTTATTCAGAGTACTACTGTGAAAGTTAAAGATGCTTAACTTTTATAGAAACCTACTATGATATAGGTATTTTCTTTCTGTTTTTATTTTATTTTTAATGGTGCCTAGAAAATTGCTTAGAAAATAGGAAGACTGGAGATTTTATACTTATTTCTAAAATCATTAATGAATGTAATTTACTAACAATACCTCTGTTATGATCTAATTGATTATTTTAATTGAGGCTGGAATTAGAACCACTAGTTCTGCTTTAGTCTGGAAAATACACACATTGGTGCATGCATACAGAGAGAGCACAAAACCAGTTGTTTCACTCTAGTATTCACAGATACTTACCTTTGCTCATAGAGCCAGGTTAGAGTATCTTATCGTCACTTACTTACAACACACATGCTTGCTAACAAAGAAGGCTATCATTCAGGATTTTGCAAAAACAAATCTACTTTCAGACTATATGCATGTAATGTTTCCCTGTTGCATGAAAACATAAGAGCCATTAAAAAGCTGAACATCTTTTATAAATTCACGAATCTGGAAATATTGAAGACAGGTTGACATTTCTTAGACATCTTACTGCAATTGACAATTATCTGAAATAGCATATGAAGGTGGTAAAAATGAAAAATTGTAAGTCTCAAGTAACTTATATAGCAGTCTATCAAATTTTTATTTTTATTTTGCAGTCTATCGAGTTTTTATTTATATAACATGATGACAGTAAAATAATCTACATCATAGCAATATTAAAACAATATTAAAGTGTTTTATGTTATATTCCCTGTTAGTAATAAAACCAAACACCTTAGTTACCAGTGTATAGACAAGCATGTTTTCATCAATGCACATGTTAGTGGTAGCAGACAAGCAGAATAGCAAATAAACAGCTAACTAAACAATCTTATTCTCTCCCTAGCAGAGCTTTTGATAGAACTGTGGAAAAAAATCCATATACTGTGTGTGAATACATATACCATATGGATGTATATATATATCCATAAATTCAATTTTATATCTATCTGCATATACAGAATATATGTCTTTTTCTTATTATATGTGGCCATGCTACCAACTTTCCACTGTGTATTTCAGAAAGATTTTCCCCACGTTTATGAAAGCAGATGCTATTTACATATTCTGTTTGTTTACAACTCAACTTCCAAGGTACATCAGCCATGAAATTTCCCGTGGTCATGATACTTTCTTTTCTACTTAAATGTCCACTTTGTTGAAAACTGATTAGATTGGTTGTGGATTCAAACTAAAGAATTCCTTAAGGTGTCAGCAACACCTTTACTTTTAAATTCATGTTCAGCTTTGGTATTTTTAATTATATACAACAAAGGAATACATACTTAACTCAGTTTACTTAAAAAGAGTTATATTTTGATATACTTAGTAGGGTGCATTTTGACTCCTTCCTTCAGATGGCCAAAAACTGACAAGATATTTAAAATTTTGCATTTGTGGGATTTAAACATATTCAGATTTCTCGGATTAGGTCACCAATATTCTGGAATTTGAGTTCCTTGACTTTTCTCCTCTTTTCATTTGCCTACTTTGATACTTGGCTACAATACTTTCTTTTTCATTTTTTCCTATTTCCTTTTATAATTTTTTAAAGAGTAGTAAACAAAACTACTCTATCCCTGGGACCTAACACATTTATTTGGTATAATATGTCTTCAATAACTATTTGTTGATTAAATATATTGTCAATCTATAGTCTTAAATATCTTACCTACTTATTATTAACATCTTAGGTAAATTTCATGATTGATTTCAAGATAGTTAATTGAACTCATTTTCTGGCCATAATTCTCCATCCTCCCATTCCTAGACTGTACTTCTCATTTCAAAAATCTCATCCTTGCTTGTGAACATTTGAAAAGTGTAATGAAGAAACAGAAAGGGAGACGATTCATAATTTATTTTATGAACTCAGATTTTTTCACCCAGGGATGTGAAGATTGCTGGGAATCTAACCAATTCCTTTCATATACGTCAATGAGTTCATGTGATATGGGATTGAATTTAGTCTATGTAAATTTAAAGAGTAATATCAAACCAAAACTGATGAATAAGAAGCGAGAAATATTATGCTAGTCATATAAAAGATATTTCCAAGAATTAGATCTTTTTTTTTTTTTTTTTTTTTTTTTTTTTTTTTGCGGTACGTGGGCCTCTCCCACCGCGGAGCACAGGCTCCAGACGCGCAGGCTCAGCGGCCATGGCTCACAGGCCCAGCCGCTCCGCGGCACGTGGGATCCTCCCGGACCGGGGCACGAACCCGTGTCCCCTGCATCGGCAGGCGGACTCTCAACAACTGCACCACCAGGGAAGCCCGAATTAGATCCTTTTAAAAGGAAATGTAATACATCAGTAGATAATATGTTCCCTGTCATATTAGCAGTTGGTAGGAATATTTTATAGAAATATAAAACATTGTGGTTTGAACCAGAAGACAATCTCAGAAAAACTCTTACAAAACTGTTTCTAAGTTCTTCTCAATTTGACCATGTTTCTTTGTCTCTTTCTCAAAAACAGTAACTATCATATCTGCCCTTCAAAACTTTACTACTCCTTGCCTTTAACAGTATTTATTTCAGCTCACCTTTAAATATATGCTCTTAATTCAACCCTTTCCAAACGCTTAGAGAAAGGTGGCAATCAGCATTGATTTCACCTAGTAGATTAGTTAATTTTTACAGTATTTCTTGCCACTTAAGAATTTCTCAAAGATAATAATCATCATCTATCTCATCAGGAATCTACTGACTTACAGCCTTAAACCACAAGACAAGCACATTTCTCTATTAACCATCTCCTGCCTGCCTTCTTAGACTACCCTTTACCAGCTGTCTGCAGTTGCATGTTACCCACACTCTGGTTAACATTTTTTAAGTTGAATTTGCATGGACAGGAGATCTATTATTTCTACAGTCCTGACCACTCCCTATTTGTTATGTGTGACTTATTTTACTAATTTATATTACTTCTTTGGTCCCCGTAGGTATCTGAATTACAAGGACATACTTAGACTGAAAAATCAGTTTGTACTCTGGCAGAAATCAAAGGAGTAATGTGTTTGCCTTTTGTTCCATTTGTACCTTTTAGTGTTTTGAGTTATTTTTAAGTGTTTGTGGCTATAGGGATATTGTTGATATTCTACTGAAGATTTGATTTGTATAAAATAGTGGAAAGAAATAAACTTGGGACTCAGTGTATTTCATTTCTAGTCCCATATTTTGCTAGTGAAATTGAATAAACAACATTTCATGGAAGCTCAATTTCCACATTGTAAAAAACAGGATACAATTATGCTTTCCTCATTTTTTCCCCTATGTTAAGATTGAATTTATACAAGAGAATATTGAAATAGTACTACTTGATAATTAGGTGCCATCATTATTAGCATTAGCTATGTTAATAGATTGGTAAATTCTGCCTTCTTATTGCAATTTCTGATCCTACGTATTTATATTACTGTTTATCTTATGTGAACCTAATCAATCCTTTTTATAAACCCCTTCCACAACAGAAGCCAACCACAGTTTCAGGTATCAGAATCTATCCCTATGGTTATTTGAAGGACTGAGAAAAAATGCTAGTCCCCTTTCCACAAAGAGGAGGTATGAGTCAACAGTTGTATCAACCTTTTGGCATATTTAAAATAAAGGGCATTGAGGAGATAATCAATATTAATATCATAGGGAATTGAACTGAATCAACTAGGGAATAAGAAATTAATCATGAGCTATGTAAAGGCTACTAATATTATTAGAAAGAACCTACAAAAATAAAATATTAACAATATTCCACAACTGTAATAGAAGAATTAGTCCCCTATATTCTTCCTTTCAAGGCTCAAAGTCTTAAAATATATCCAATTTAATTTATACAATAAGGATATTATAAAAAGCCTTAAAGAGTGATTTTTTTATGATTTTTGCTACCACCTAGATAGTTAAGTTATGGTACTATTATGTACAAATGGTTCTTATAAATATTCCTCTCTCAGTAGTTAATTAAAGCCTAATCCCACTAGCATATAGACAAGAAAACTTATGAAAGAGTTTTATGATTCTTCATGAAATAACCAGAAACTGTCAAAGGCAAAGGGTATACCACCTATTTAAATAGTCAAGATATTTACAAAACTCTAATTTTGCCTTGATGTGGGCTTTATGCAGAACTCATTTGAAAGAAGGTACAGCAGAAATCTTCAGTAACAAATAATATTTTATCAATGCAAAAAAATGAGCATTTAAATCAAAGATGGATTCAATAACACTGCAAGTTTTTTTTTGTATTAAAATAATAAGTTAAACAGTGAGAGGCAGGGCTACATGACAAAGGGTAAGAAGGGTGTCCTGAAGTTATGATTACATAATAACAAAACACCAGTTTTAACTTGCATGTTTATTATGAAGGGATGTTGAATATTATTGATTTATCAGCATCCCTTACTAAGCCCAGTCATTTTTCGTTACAGTCTCTGTTAACAGCATTAATCTTTAATTTTAAAGGATGATTTTATGGCCATAGAAAGAGAGTTGTATAAGAAGCTTTGGAGTCAAAGAAGTCACATCAAACTGTGAGTGTTTAAAGAATAGCCATAACACTTTGTAGAATTGTTTAAGGGTTTAAGAATATTATTCCTATAATGGAATTTCCTATTATAATATTGGAAATTTTATACGACAACAAACCTCCTATCAATAGAAGCCAGGTAAAACACAAAAATCCTTCAATCTAAACAATCTAGATAAAATACAAAATTTTAAAAAAAAGTTTGAAGTTGTTAACATTAGAGAGCTGTTGAGGCAGCCAGGACATGAGGGACCAAGATCCCCAAAAGAAAAAAACTCACTGAGCTGAACTCAGATTTCTACATGTCGTGTTTTCCTTTTCAGTGTTTACCAGCTATTGCTTCCGGGCAAGAGACAGAGAAGCCAGGCAAAGGGCAAGTGTTAGCAGCCATAGAAGCCAGTCAGCAGACTTTCTGTAGATTAAAAGCTTAACTTTGGTACTATCTAGAAAGCCAGGATATGTGAGCCAAGATCTCGTGTGGAATTCCACTTGAATTTGCTGCTTTTTCAGTTCCATAGGGGAGCAGTAGTAGTTTAAAAGCAGAGCAGAGGTTTCTGTAGTCTTACCAGGTTGGGAATACAAAAATTGGAGTTCAAGACCTGCAAAAGAAGTGAACCAGATTCTAACAGACTGATGTCCTCGATTGGGAACTTTACACAGCTACATTTAAGGAATATGGCTAATTTGATATCAAGTGAAATTTACATAGTCTATAATCCAGCCTTTAGCCATTTAAGTCTTAAATTGGATTGAGGTGAACTGCCCCCTGGGAACTGCCAGAGGCTGGACAAGTTATGCCTTTTTGTAGAGAGAGAACACCATCTACAATCCCAACAATTTTTCTTACAATATATAGGGTGTTTAATAAATGACTGCCAGGTGTAACGAGAAATGGGATTAAGAAAAAGGCTGAAAACTGAAACAGACCCATAGGAGACACAGCTTTCAGAATCATGAGACAAGGAAATTAAAATAAATACAATTTATATAATCAGGAAAAACTGATAGCAAAAAGAGAATTTCATCAGAAAACGTTCATTCATTAAAAAAGTCAAATGGAAATTCTAAGAATTAAAAAATACAATAAGAGGAATTAAAAATATGTGAGTTTAAAAGCAAGTTGAACACACGGAGCGAAGATATTATGTTGTATGAAAATATTCTAATAAAAGCACAGAAAAAAAGAAAAACAGATAAAGAGAGAGAAAATAGTTAAAGGTATAATATGTGTAACTGGTAGACTCTGGAAGTAAGGAGAGAAAGAATGGGGCAGAATTAAGCTTGAAGATAATGGTTAAAATTTTTCCAAATCTGCAGAAATATATCAAGCCCGGGATTTAAGAAGTGCAAATGAGACCTAACATGAAAACACAATTAGATACACTGAAAATAAAAAACAAAGAGAAAATCTTAAAAACATCAAAAGGAAAATTAAAAAGACAGTATTTCCAAGGAATAATATAATGCTTCAAGCTGACTTTTCAATAGACAGAACAGAGCCGGAAAAGAATGGAATGGCATCTTTACAATACTGAAAGAAAAAAATAGTCAAACAGAATTCAAAACTCAGGTAAAACATTTTCAACAGTGATGTGAAATTAAAAAATTTCCAAATCACCAAAAACTGATAGACTTTACCACCAGCAAACCCAAATCAAAATAAACATTAAAGAGAACTCAGCAGGAAGAAGGAACGTGACCCAAGAGGGAAACAGGCAAATGGAAGAAGACAACAAGAACAACAAAATTAGGAAATATGTGGGTAAATACATATTAATACTGATTACACAGAACAGTACAATAATATCTTGTGTGCAATTTAAATGCATGACAGTAATAATACAAAAGTCAAGAGCTGGTAAATAGTGCTTACATGTTCTCAAAGGTCTTAACACTGCCTGGGTAGTAGCAGTTAGTAATTTATAATGCAAGTTACTTAACATTATATTCTAATAAATCAGATTCATGTTAAGGCAACTACAAAAAGCTAATAAAAGCATTTAAAACTAACAACAAATGGAGGAGACAAATGGATAATAAAAATATTGATTAATACAAAAGAAGACAAGAAAAGAGAATAAAAGAAACTTGAACGAGATAGAAAAAACAAGAAACAAATATTTAGATGGTAGATATGAATACATATATATTGGTAATTTTATTAAGTATAAATGGACTAAATATCCAAAGAAAAGTCTAAGATTGTCATACAAGGAAAACAAACAAACCAAAACTCCATATGTTGTTTACAAGAGATTTACTTTGAATATAAGGTCACAGAAAGATTGAAAGTAAAAGAGGAAAAACGAGTTTCCATGCAAGTAATTACCTCAAAAAAGGTAGTGTACACGTCTTAAATCTGATATTACATGCTTCAAGCTATAAGCATTGCTAAAGACAATAACCACAAAATGATCAATCCATTATGAAGATCAGCTACCATAAAAGGAACACCTAACAATTTGGATTCAATTTATATAGTGCAAAAATTAACAAAAATAAAGGGATATAGATAAATTCACAATTAGAAAGGGGTATTCCAATAGGCCTTTCTCAGTAACTGATTAAAAAATAATAATACTCAGTTAAATATATCAGACAAACTGGTCTATTTGATACATAGAACATCCCACCTAACAATATAAAACTTTTTCCTTTCCAGTATATGTGGTACACTTGCCAAAGCTGAAAATATTCTGAGCCATAAAACAAGTCTCAACAAATTTCAAAGTATTTTCTCTCGACAGTAGAATATATAAATAAACTGTGGTATATTTCTGCAATGGAATGCTATACAGAACTAAGAATTAGTGAACTATCATATATATACACAATATATGTATATATATTTTATATATATATGTATATATATATTTCATATATATTTTTCAATAAAAATAATTTTGCTTCTAGTGCTCAAGTAACTCTACTTCTCATTTGCACTGACACTATATCTAATTTGAGAGCTCTGCTCTCAAAATACGGTGATATATTTACTACATATGGCGATATATTTATCTATCTATCCCCTAAATTTATCTCAGAGGTGACCTTCTACTGCTGTAGGACAGGACTGGTAAGTATTATACAAATCTCTCAACAACAAACTAGCTTACATATTTGATAATATTTAGTCTTTGAACCTGCTGGATCTGCCATCACACTTCATTTATTGTCTTTTATCTTGGGCACCCTCTTTTCCTGCTCCTCCAAAGTTTTGGAGACATGGGGTAGTAGTTATGCATACTGGTGTATGTGTGATAATCCACAAAATGGCACCAAAACTGTGCCACAAAAATTATAAATTCATGTTAGGATTCAATTATTTATTTTTTTTAGACTTAAACAAGAAAAAGCTTATATGTGAAAAATATTTTTCACCCAGAATCAGTCACGGTTTATTTACACAGGGCATATCCAAAATAGCTAATAAAAATAAAGATTCTAAATATTTAATATTAAAAGTCCAATAAAAATATTAGAAGTCTCTATGAATATAAAGTAGGCACAGTGATTAACGGCAATAGATTAATAATCTTCCCATACTGTACTTTATGTTCATATTTAAGTTGCTGAATATTTATATAAGGTAAAATAGAAGAACTTATCTCTATAAAATAACAAAAAAGTTATTTTTACTATTACATTTTCTTCTAGTGTCACACTATAATTTTTATTATTAACAGCAAAAGCCACTTTTTTTTTTTTTTTTTTCGGTACGCGGGCCTCTCACTGTTGTAGCCTCTCCCGTTGCGGAGCACAGGCTCCGGATGTGCAGGCTCACCGGCCATGGCTCACGGGCCTAGCCACTCTGCGGTATGTGGGATCTTCCCGGACCGGGGCACGAACCTGCGTCTCCTGCATCGGCAGGCGGACTCTCAACCACTGCACCACCAGGGAAGCCCCACATTTTCTTTTTAAATATAAAATTCACAGGTTTCTTGCCACAAATTGAAAATGCACAATGTCAATTGTTTACTTTTCTTAAGTAAACTATTTCTTTGCAAATACAGCCCTAAATAGCTAATTAGGTTTCCTAATAGCACTAGAAACCATCATGGGGATAACATACAAGAATTGTTGCATCAGCAAAATTAAAGGGGAGGACCACCTAATACTTGTTTGTTTGTTTTGCTTTGCAATTTAAACTTCTATGGCTTTTTTTCCCATATTTTTTAATATGGCAAATCATTGCTCTCTCTAGAGCTTACATTAATGGGCAGAGGACCAAATTACAAGAGGAGGCTAATTTGCGCCCAAGCATTTTATATTAATAAAATAGATTTTTCAGATCAAGGAATATATACCCTTTCTAAGTTATTCTTTCTCAATTCCTAGTATAATAGGAAGTCCTACTGACTAAATTGTTTCCTCAAAACACCTCACTAGACATAAGTAAAGTGTGTACATTCCCATGGGAGAGACGGTGCTGCAGCTGCTGTAAATATTTGTAGAGAGTTTCTTGTGGGTAGAAAGTAAAAGAAAAAAAAAAGTATTGTAAATTGAGATAGGAAGAGAAATTACAATGTTTACCTAAAGCATGTCTTTGCAATATTTCCACATAAAAGTGAAGAAAACTTCATCATGTGCAAATTGTTTAATTTTATTTAAAAGCAGAAACATGTTTTTACGTTACGGTTGACAAATCATATAAACCATTTTACACATCTTTGTTTTTTTCATTATCGGCCACCAGAATGGCTTTGTTCATATACACAAGCTGCTTAATGAGAAGCAGGCAAGGCGGGGTGTGTTGTGGAAGAAAAGAGAAAGAAAAGATGGATGAGTCTTCTTGTGAATTCCCTGCAACTGTACACAGACAGAATGTTTCCTCTACATCATGTTAAGACAAAATGTTTCTTAAGGTACAGATACTCACTTATTTTTCTAAATAACTTAAAAGTGTATTAAACCAGAATGATCCTATTGGTGTTTGACCCAATGTTTAACTGAACCACAAAATAAGCCTGTTTCACTCTAGCATTGATGAATGTTTTTGTTCAGGGGCAGTATAAAATTATTCATTATAGTTTTGCTTATAAATACTCTTTAATCCTCACAATTGTAAGCCTATTTGGTGAAGCAATGGAATGAGCATCAGGAAACATGAGTTTGAGTACCTCTTATGTCAGTCTTCTTCCCATAGAAAGAGGTGGTGATTAGTGCAAGAGTACTCAGACAATGTGTAAAATGATTCAGAGTGTGTAATACTAATATAAATTGTGCATTTAGCAACAGACCCAAAGATTTAGTGTAAAACTCCTGTAACATAAATTGCAACTTCTTTTGTTTATAAATGGAACCAATTGAGTTTGTTAATTCTTTTGATTTAATTTACTGCTGAATTTTTAAAACTTTAAACTAGTCTAAGTCTCATCAATTGCCAAACACACACACACACACACACACACACACACACACACCTCTACATCTTTTAAGTTTAAGTTCAAGAACTGTTATTGCATATAGTCAGTACACCAGCTTCTTGTCTCTTATGATAGATTTTTGCCTTCTCTCTTTCCCTGGGACCAAATGGAATTTCCGCTATACAAATGTCTCTGTCTCTGGCTCTTTCTCTCTCCTTATTAATCATCTATCAATAAAGTCTAGCTATCTGAACAACTATGATAAAAACAAGACATATATTAAATGGATTTCCCCAAATAGACAATAATCCTAAGGAAGTTTCTATTGCTGCAAAAATCATTTTATTACCATCAACCAGACAACGGTGTGTGGGAATAAGAAGGTTTCCTTCCGGAAACAAAGACCTGGGCATCTCATTGTGATTTCAGTGAACTGGATTTCTGAGGAACACAAACTGTATAAGGACAAAGTACCTTACTAATTTTGGCTTAGATTTAAAGCACTTAGTGAATCTGTTTTTGTGCACTTTTCTAGCACAGAGGCCCTACTCTTAAGATACAATTTGGCTTGTCTTCCTATGGTATAAACCAATCCAGACAAGAGTCTTATGGCCTTTACATAATTTATTTGACTGAGTCCATATCTGTCAGACATTCTGATATCTCTTTCTCTTGGATCCCAGATCCCTATCTGTTTATCCTTTCTTGCTCCTATTTCTTAAAATGTTTTTTACTATTACAGTGAAATCTCTCCCAGATGTCATCCTATAATCTCTCCAACTGCACTTTTAACCCACAATTTCTTTATCTGCAAATTTTGGATTGCCCCTCAAAACAGGTTGAGTTGTAAAATCAAGGTGGACTAATCCATACAACCTTGACATGTTGAGCTGCTGATACTTAAGTGTGACACAGTCATCATAATTGCCAGGAGGTAATGCTAACTGCAGTTGTGCAAACAAAAACTTTATGAAAATCTCCTATAACTCACTTGAAGCAGAAATACAGCGGATGACTAAAGAAGTACAGCTTCAATTTCCTGGAAAGAATAGGTAAGGATTTGTCCCTCCTCTCAAAAATGTATTGATACTCATTTCACATCTTTCATTCAACTGTTGGAAGAATACACTGTATCACAGTAAGGAAACAAAGGTAGGACACAGTCAAAATTACCGTGCTATGCTAACAAGGGATAATGGAAAGGCTTTATTCCATGGAATATAACTAGTTACATGGGTCAATCAATACAAAGGGAGCCAAAAAGCTAAATGAAGTCATATTCTGAGAATAATGTCATATTCTAAATTGAAAGTTTTGATAAGCTGCAGTGATTACTGATAAAGTCCACTCTTCTGCTAACTAAACATTCCATTAATCTCATTACCACGTGGTAAGTTATTCATCCATTCCCCAAGGGAGACATCCAACGTGCCCTCATTCAGTTACTGGATCAAATTCAAAGTTCACAATCTCTGGGTGATGCTCAGACTCAAATGTGATTCATTTTAATCGGAAATCTATGAAGTAAAATGACCAGTTTTAGTTTGGAAATCTATGAACTAAAAATCTAATGTATAATGGTAAAACAGGATCAAGATAACCACAATTTTTTTTTCTGTTTAAAAGGAAAAGAGGGCTTCCCTGGTGGCGCAGTGGTTAAGAGTCCACCTGCCAATGCAGCTACATTAATTCATTCAGAAGTTTAACAGTGGGCGTGACAGCCATATTCTTTATTTGATCTTTGCCACACGGTGAGTTCTAATAAGATTTTGTGACTCAACTGCCATTTCCATTGTACTTTTATTGGGCTGGTATAAGAAGTAACTGCTTAGAAAATATGAATTTCTGAATGCTGTTTTCTTTCTTTTCTGCTTGCACACCAGGTGCTGCTTTATATGACCACTTATCATTCCTACAGCACTTTGTCGATACCACCAACATTAACCAATACATACTACTAACCTGTTTTCCCACCTCTTCTTCTATAATGTATCATTATGTTTGAGTGTGACTGTGTGTGTGTACAGTGTAAAAGCATATTTACTATTAGATGAATTGTCTGCCTTGCAAGTTATAGCAAGCAAGAGCTCACCAAATGTTTTGCCACTGCATAGTACAATAACATACATTTTCATTATTTAGCCATTCAATATCAGTTTCTCTGCCACCTACAGCCTGACTTCTAAGACAATGGCACGCATTTTAGTTGTGTGTATAAAGCACTTCATTTCTATGTACCCATTTGTGTACAGATCAGCATAAGATAGCTTACATTGCAAAAATAAACAACTCCTAAATATCAATGTTTTAAAATAGTACTCTTTTCTTGCTTACGCTACATGTCTATCCAGGTCAGTAGGAGTGAACACTCTACATGGTCCTAGAGGTATCCAGACTAGTAAAACAATAACCATGTCATATGTTCCCAGTCTCTGTGTCAAAGCAGAAATACAGCTTTGGAGATCTCGTACAAGCAATTGAATGCTCCAATCTGGAAGTGCTACTAGAAGCTCATCAGCCAGAACTGGTTACAAGGGCTCACCCAACTACAAGAATACTAGAAAGTTCAAATCTACCAGATGCCCAGAAGTAAGAAAAACTGAGAATATTTACCAAACAGCTCAGCTTCTTCGTGTTTAAACAATGGTAAATTCTGTTTATTTAGATACTATTTTTTCCCAGATCACTTTCACAAATAAATTTCTTCATTAGTCTAAGAATAGGTACTTCCCTATTTCGTATTCAACCTTACAATTCCATATTTTCAACTGCAAGTGGGATAACAACAATCTTATCTCAATCCAACACAACGAAGCCCCATGTTTAAATATTTTAACAGCAAACGTGACACCGTATTTAGACTGAGGTTAGACTAGGTTAAATTTGTAGAGTGTTATGACACTTAGGCCTTTGGAGCACACTATGTTTATTATCTCATATCTAGAGTACAAAACAAATGATAGCTCAATTAACTACTTCATGAATAGAAATTACAGATACATTCTTTTTAACTAAGAGAAACATCATGTCTTTACTGACTGATATTATTCCCGACATATTTGCCAATCATGTTTCAGATGTATTCCTGGCTTTTTTACGACCTAAGGCTATTGCATTTAGTTCATACAACATCCAGCTCCATCTGCTGAAGCCTAACATTATTTCCCTAGTTGCTATTTCATACAACATGACAAAATTAAATATAGTTTATAAAATCCTCATAAGTTATCAATTAAATGAAAACTAAGGAAACAGAATAAAAATAGATGAAAGATGGTCAGTGAGCCATTGACATTGCAAATTATTTCAAATTGGCCTCTAAGATTGTACTTAGATTTTACATTGAGTTTCTGGACAATTGGTTTTGCTCCAAAAAGTTAGTAAATCATTGATAAACAGACACAACAGAGATGAATTCTAAACATCGGCAGAAGAAAACTTGTGATAGTTAGCATTTTTGAGAAACTCATTACGAGAACATATATGTATAACCCATGATACAGTTGAAACTACTTCATTTTTTTCTTGGTTATCTCCCAGTGCTGTTTTCAGGGAGCTGCCCATTTATTGAAAATAGAAGGGAATAGCATTGGTTTTGTTCTAAAATCGGTTGCCTTAATAAGAGTAGTTTAGAGTAATGCTTTCTTAAGTTCAATAAAACATGTTGGAACAATCACACAAGGCATCTTAAACATTCCTATTAAATATAGCATTTTCCTACAGAATAAATTTATACCAGGTATAAGCTGAGAAGAGGGTGAACACACATGTGGTTTTAAAATATCAGACACTCTTTCCTTTAGAGTTGAAAAAGGCAACATTTTTTTTACTGGAAAACAATTTATTTTCAGTGAGGCACTTTGGAAAATTCTGGATCTCATCTCAACCTTCAATCAGAATGGAGAGAATTTTAAGGCCTGAACTGAAAAACACAAAAGTTAAAAATGAACAAGAGGGGCTTCCCTGGTGGCGCAGTGGTTGAGAGTCCGCCTGCCGATGCAGGGGACACGGGTTCGTGCCCCAGTCCAGGAAGATCCCACATGCCGTGGAGCGGCTGGGCCCGTAAGCCATGGCCACTGAGCCTGCGCGTCCGGAGCCTGTGCTCCGCAATGGGAGAGGCCACAACAGTGAGAGGCCCGCGTACCACAAAAAAAAAAAAAAAAAAAAAGAACAAGAAATGTAGAGACAGGAAGAAATGGTCTAGCTGTTAACTAGTTGTGTGACCCAGAGATACAAATAGGTCTGAACCTCAGTTATTTCACTGTAAGTTAAGGGTAATAATACTAACCTGAAGAGTTTTATAAGGCCTGTTACTTGCTACTACATGCAAAAACGTTGGGTAAAGTGTAAACAACATATTATGCACACAAATGTTATTCCATCCTCTTCCTTTACATGTTTTCACCTATAGCTACAAATGAATACAGTGGACGATTCCTTATATTACATCAATATTATATAAGCTAATATAAAGTGCTGGGAAGAGCAGTAGAACCTGCTTGCATTATGTTTTTTTCTTAAGTAATCATTGTTATAGCCTTTTAAATTTTATTTAGCAGATTCAAATAGTATTCAGGACCATGAAGTTTAGTCATATAGCTTGATTTAGATTATAATACAAGGCTTGAAAAAGTTACAAACATACTTTAAAATGGTTACAAGTGTGTATGTGCATATATTAAGTGTATTTTTACACAACTAAAGAATCTACATAAGTGTGTGGATACACACATGCATATACACACAGTGATATGTAGCAGAATAATGTAGTAGGGAATTAAAAGCAGCAACTCTGGAGTAAAATGGCTGGGTTTGAATGTCTGCTCTTTAGGAGTTATGTGACCTCAGAGAAATTATTTAGCCTGTCCATTCTTGTTTTTCTTTTTTTTTTTCAATGTGTTTATTGGTACAATGGGAAAAAGAATAATATCTTCTTCAGTGGGTGTCAGAAAGATTTAAGATTGAGTGAGTTAGTATGTGTAAAGTGCTTAGAATAGTATTTAACATAGTAAGAGTATGTTAAATGAATAAAATCCTTTAAAATTAGGCTATAATATTAGATAACCTGTTTTTAACTTTTTCACCTAATATATCATAACATGGAAATAGCATTACTTTTTTTCCACAACATTTTGATGATTGAGTTATATTCAACTGGACTAGAGAGTGAGTACCTAGCAATGCTTTCTACTTGAATATGTATGCTTTAAAAAATTATTTAAGTAATGGGATCCTTGTAGCTCACTTTTTGCATATATCTGTCATAGTTTTCTTAAGGTAAATTACCAGAATTTCTGGATCAAATGATATACACATTTTAAAAAACTAATATATTGCCAAATCTCCCTTTCTAAAGATAGTACCAATTTGTACTCCCATCAATTGTATGAGAGTATTTTTGCATAGAAACTACACATACTAGATTTGGATTTTAAGTACTGAGTATATTCTGGGCTGTGTTAAATTTTAAAAAAGTTACAAAGTAAGGGCTTGGAAATTATTTTCCATGTAAAGATATAGAGAGAAGACTACTGAAAGAATAGATGCTGAAATTTTAGCAGTCATTATCCTTGGATGGTGTGATGAAAAGCCTAGTATTTTTTTCCTGTTTTCTACTTTTTAAAGTTGTGTTGAGGGCTTCCCTGGTGGTGCAGTGGTTAAGAATCCCCTGCCAGTGGGGATCTGGGAAGATCCCACATGCCGCAGAACAACTAAGTCCGTGAGCCACAACTGCTAAGCCTGTGCTCTGGAGCCCACACACCTAGAGCTCCGCAACAGGAGAAGCCACAGCAATAAGAGGCCTGTGCACTGCAGCGAAGAGTGGCCCCTGCTCACCTCAACTAGAGAAAAGCCCGAGTGCAGCAACAAAGACCCAGTGCGGCAAATATAAAGTTCTATTGAGATTGGTTCAAGATGGCAGAGTAGAAGGACATGCTCTCACTCCCTCTTGCAAGAGCACCAGAATCACAACTGACTGTTGAACAATCATCGACAGGAAGACACTGGAACCCACTAAAAAAAAAGATACCCCACAATCCAAAGACAAAGGAGAAGCCACAATGAGATGGTAGGAGGGGCACAATCACAATAAAATCAAATCTCATAACCTCTGGGTGGGTGACTCACAAACTGGAGAACACTTATACCACAGAAGTCCACCCACTGCAGTGAAGGTTCTGAGCCCCACGTCAGGCTTCACAACCTGGGGGTCTGGCAATGGGAGGACGAATTCCTAGAGAATCAGACTTTGAAGGCTAGTGGGATTTGACTGCAGGACTTTGACAGACTGGGGAAAACAGAGATTCCACACCTGGAGGGCACACACAGAGTAGTGTGTGCATCAAGACCCAAGGGAAGGAGCAGTGACCCCACAGGAGACTGTACCAAACCTACCTGCTAGTATTGGAGGGTCTCCTGCAGAGGCAGGGGGTGTCTATGGCTCACAGCGGGGACAAGGACACTGGCAGCAGAAGTTCTGGGAAGTATTCCTTGGCGTGAACCCTCCTGGAGTCTGCCATTAGCCCCACCAAACAGCCAGGTAGGCTCCAGTCCTGGGTGGCCTCAGGACAAACAACCAACAGAGGGGGAACCCGGCCCCACCCATCAGCAGACAATCCGATTAAAGTTTTACTGAGCTCTGCCCACCAGAGCAACACCCAGCTCTACCCACCACCAGTCTCTCCCATCAGGAAACTTGTACAAGCCACTTAGATAGCCTCATCCACCAGAGGGCACACAGCAGAAGCAAGAAGAACTACAATCCTGCAGCCTGTGGAACAAAAACCACATTCACAGAAAGATAGACAAAATGAAAAGGCAGAGGACTATGTACCAGATGAAGGAACAAGATAAAACCCCAGAAAAACAACTAAATGAAGTGGAGATAGGCAACCTTCCAGAAACAGAATTCAGAATAATGATAGTGAAGATGATCCAGGACCTCGGAAAAAGAATGGAGGCAAAGATTGAGAAGATGCAAGAAATGTTTAACAAAGACCTAGAAGAATTAAAGAACAAACAAACAGAGATGAACAATACAATAACTGAAATGAAACATACACTAGAAGGAATCAGTAGCAGAATAACTGAGGCAAAAGAACGGATAAGTGACCTGGAAGACAGAATGGTGGAATTCACTGCCACAGAACAGAATAAAGAAAAAAGAATGAAAAGAAATGAAGAGAGCCCAAGAGACCTCTGTGACAACATTAAACACAACAATATTTGCATTATAGGGGGCCCCAGAAGGATAAGAGAGAGAGAAAAGACCTGAGAAAATATTTGAAGAAATTATAGTCAAAAACTTCCCTAACATGGGAAAGGAAATAGCCACCCAAGTCCAGGAAGCACAGACAGTCCCAGGCAGGATAAACCCAAGGAGAAATAAACCAAGACACATAGTAATCAAATTGACAAAAATTAAAGACAAAGAAAAATTATTGAAAGCAACAAGGGAAAAACGACAAATAACATACAAGGGAACTCCCATAAGGTTAACAGCTGATTTCTCAGCAGAAACTCTACAAGCCAGAAGGGAGGGGCACAATATATTTAAAAGGATGAAAGGAAAGAACCTACAACCAAGATTATCCTACCCAGCAAGGATCTCATTCAGATTTGTCAGAGAAATCAAAAGCTTTACAGACAAGCAAAAAGAGAATTCAGCA
The DNA here is from genome assembly GCF_039906515.1 of Pseudorca crassidens. Lineage (NCBI taxonomy): Eukaryota > Metazoa > Chordata > Mammalia > Artiodactyla > Delphinidae > Pseudorca > Pseudorca crassidens. The sequence goes on along the minus strand of NC_090308.1, from coordinate 64,006,742 downwards.
CCACCAAACCAGCTCTACACAAAAAGAAAATTACAGACCAATATCACTGGTGAATATAGATGCAAAACTCCTCAGCAAAATACTAGCAAACAGAATCCAACAACCCATTAAAAGGATCATACACCATGATCAAGTGGGATTTATCCTAGGAATGCAAAGATTCTTCAATATATGCAAATCAATCAATGTGATATACCATATTAACAAATTGCAGAATAAAAACCATATGATCATCTCAATAGATGCAGAAAAAGCTTTTGACAAAATTCAACACCCATTTATGATAAAAACTCTCCAGAAAGTGGGCATAGAAGGAACCTACCTCAACATAATGAAGCCAAATATGACAAACCCACAGCAAAAATCATTCTCAATGGTGAAAAACTGAAAGCATTTCCTCAAAGATCAGGAACAAGACAAGGATGTCCACTCTCACCACTATTATTCAACATAGTTTTGGAAGTCCTACCCACGTCCATCAGAGAAGAAAAAGAAATGAAAGGAATACAAATTGGAAAAGAAGAAGTTAAACTGTCACTGTTTGCAGATGATATGATACTATACATAGAGAATCCTAAAGATGCCACCAGAAAACTACTACTAATTAATGAATTTCTTAAAGTAGCAGGATACAAAATTAGTGCACAGAAATCTCTTACATTCCTATACACTAACAACAAAAGATCAGAAGGAAAAATTAAGGAAACACTCCCATTCACTACTGCAACAAAAAGAATAAAATACCTAGGAATAAACCTACCAAAGGAGGTAAAAGGCCTGTACTCAGAAAACTATAACACTCGTGAAAGAAATCAAAGATGACACAAACAGATGGAGAAATATACCATGTTCTTGGATTGGAAGGATCAATAGTTTGAAGATGACTATTCTACCCAAAGCAATATACAGATTTAATGCAATTCCTATCAAATTACCAGTGGCTTTTTTTATAGAACTAGAACAAAAAATCTTAAAATTTGTATGGAGACACAAAAGACCCCGAATAGCCAAGCAATCTTGAGGGAAAAAAACGGAGCTGGAAGAATATGACTCCCTGACTTCAGCCTATACTACAAAGCTACAGTCATCAAGAAAATATGGTACTGGCACAAAAACAGAAATATAGATCAATGGAATAGGATAGAAAGCCCAGAGATAAACCGACACACCTATGGTCAACTGATCTATGACAAAAGAGGCAAGGATATACAATGGAGAAGAGACAGCCTCTTCAATAAGTGGTGCTGGGAAAACTGGACAGCTACATGTAAAAGAATGAAATTAGAACACTCCCTAACACCATACACAAAAATAAACCTAAATGTAAGACCGGACACTATAAAACTCTTAGAGGAAAACATGGGCAGAATACTCTATGACATAAATCACAGCAAGATCTTTTTTGACCCACCTCCTAGAGTAATGGAAATAAAAACAAAGATAAACAAATGGGACCTAATGAACTTAAAAGCTTTTGCACAGCAAAGGAAACCATAAACAAGACGAAAAGACAACCCTCAGAATGGGAGAAAATATGTGCAAACGAATCAACGGACAAAGGATCAATCTCCAAAATATATAAACAGCTCACGCAGCTCAATATTAAAGAAACAAACAACCCACTAAAAACCTGGGCAGAAGACCTAAATAGACATTTCTCCAAAGAAGATATACAGATTGCCAAGAGGCACGTGACAAGCTGCTCAACATCACTAATTACTAAAGAAATGCAAATCAAAACCACAATGAAGTATCACCTCACACCAGTTAGAATGGGCATCATCAGAAAATCTACAAACAACAAATGCTGGAGAGGGTGCGGTGAAAAGGGAACCCTCTTGCACTGTTGGTGGGAATGTAAATTGATACAGCCACTATGGAGAACAGTATGGAGGTTCCTTAAAAAACTAAAAATAGAACTACCATATGACCCAGCAATCCCACTACTGGGCATATACCCTGAGAAAACCATAATTCAAAAAGACACAGGCACCCCAATGTTCATTGCTGCACTATTTACAATAGCCAGGTCATGGAAGTAACCTAAATGCCCACTGACAGACCAATGGATAAAGAAGACGGGGTACATATATTACTCAGCCATAAAAAGGAATGAAATTGGGTCATTTGTAGAGATGTGGATGAACCTAGAGACTGTCATACAGAGTGAAGTAAGTCAGAAAGAGAAAAATAAATATCATATATTAACACATATATGTGGAATCTAGAAAAATGGTACAGATGAACTGGTTTGCAAGGCAGAAACAGAGACACAGATGTAGAGAACAAACGTATGGACACCAAGTGGAGAAAGTGGCAGGGGGTGGTGGTGGGATGAATTGGGAGATTGGGATTGACATGTATACACTGATGTGTACAAAACCGATGACTAATATGAACCTGCTGTATAAAAGAATAAAAGAAAATTCAATAAAAATAAAAGTAACAGAAAACCCTGAAAAAATAAAATTAAAAAATAAAGTTGTGTCATTGTGTAATAAGATTGTCACAGAAGTGCAGATTCATATTTTATTTTCTGTAATGGAGCAATCTAGTGATGCATTCAAGTAGTATTTGATGGTATCATCTATGCCATCAATCTATCATTTTGATCTACTTTTGATAATTAATTTGCATCTTGAAGAGAGTGGAATCTTTCAAATTTATTAATTTTTATAATTTATGCATTTTAAGACACTGCTTAATTTTTTTGAGATTTTTGTTTAGGGTTCTTTTATTTTGTATGTACATTTTGTTCTTTGTTTTCTTATGACTTTGCTAAACTTATTTCTTGAACATCTCTTCAGACACATCCGATTGACAGGGCATCTTGCTGTTCCTGATGCAGATGCCATGAGTTCCATTGTGTAACAAAACTTTCCTAGTTACTACATACACGTCAGCATGTTATGTACTGAGTTGACTTCCTTTGTTGATTTCATTCTTTTTACCAGTTCTGAAGTCTCTGGTCACTATGCTGCTCCTATGCCTTCAAACATCTGAGTACTTTTCTGGTGGAAAAAGAAACTCCAGGAAACACTTCTCACTTCAGACATTTTCCCAACCTGTAATACGCACAGGGATGCGGACACTTTCTCCCATGGCAGCTGGGTTGCAAGTAACAGCAGGAGCTGCAAGGCTTTTAGAGACCTAAGCTCAGAACTCACACAGCACCACTTGTGCCACACTCTTTATCAGTCAAGAAAGCCATAGGACCCGCCCAGATTCAAGGGGTGGGGAAAGAGACTCTACCTATTGATGGGAGATACTGCAAAGAACTGTGGCCATCTTAGCAATCTGCAATCTACCATGTACTCCACTCAAGGTTCTACACTTATCTATTATTATTTTTCCAATAGAAACCATTTATAAGGTATTGTAATTCTTGGAATTTTGTCTTTCAAACCTACCTCTCTCGATTCTCTTTCTTCACAAATATAGTCTACAAGTTTGAAATCTTTTAAAATTATCTGATTTCCTTTTTATAGAAAACTGTAACAATTTTTATCAATAATTATATATTCGTTAAGCTGATAAGCAGCAATTCATTTCTCATTAGTAGCTGATTATTTAATTTACTTATCTAAATATCTAAAAGACCTCTAATAATCAGTGAAAACAAATGGATTGTACATTTCTTCTTTAAAAGAGTATAACTGATTCACTTTGTTATACACCATTGTAAAGCAATTATACTCTAATAAAGATGTTAAAAAATAAAAGAAGAAAAAGAAAATAAAAAAAAGTAAAAGAGTACCTCTCAGGTATCTGAAACCTGCAAATAAAATTTTGAGCAAATGAACTTTCTGAGACCACAAATCTGAGAGGCTCTCCTTGAATTCGAATATGAATGAGAAATGCCTGGGTTTAATAGTTGATGATTTTATGCAAATTTGTTCTACAGTTTCTTAGGAAGTAATTACTGTCAAAGATAATTCCAAGTCTGGTCTGACTCCAGTTATTTTGACTGTTATATTGCAATAACGATAATATCTCGCTATAGTTATATGTTTAAACCCATATGTTTTTCCTGTTGACGCTCATGTAGTTGTAAATTGTAGAATTTATTGTGAGACGATTTTTTTTGCCAATACTATCATACGATGTCTTAGTGTTTATTTCTGCTAACTCACATGTCGTTTTGATGCTTATGTGTTTAATTGGTCTTAGGAATAATTACCTATTAATAATTAACTTCTCTATTGCAAGCTTTAATGCTCTAGAATTTTCAGCCTCTTACCTACAGCTTAGAGATGACAGATTTGGCCCGGTGGTCGGTCGTGTGACAAGTCATATTAACATATATTGTTACAGAAAGGTTTTTAAATATATATTAGTTTGTAGCCATTATAATGTTTTTTGTTTCAGTGTCTCTGCTCATGTTGCCTTCTTCCTGTACACAAATATACTTGTCTCTGATTTCACTGAGTTGTTTGTATTTCTCTCTCAATCTCCCCCTCTTTCTCTGTGTGTGTATTTACACAAGATCTGGCTCGACTCCAGTACTTGACCACCATGTACTCACTTGACTTAAGGTGATATATTTAAAATATCTTCCCAACTAGCCCCTTTCTGTTATGATGTACGGCCCTAATGGCCAAAAGTTTGGTTCAGTTATCATGACTGTCACATTTGTGAAGCTATTTCCTTAGATATCTTAGCTAAAGAATTTATTTTCTATACTGGCCTATGTACACATAGGATAATAACACTTGGTAAAATTTTATGAGGCAGCATGGCTAATCAAAAAGTAAACAGTTTTGAGTCAGTCATATCTGGTTGGAATTCTGTATCCTCTATTTTACTTTTCATATATTAGACTCTTTAGGCTTGAGTTTTCTGTTCTGTGAAATGGGGTTATCAATATCTAAAATATAGGAATGTTGAGAAACATAAGTGGATGTATGTAGAATGCCTTATACTTGGAAGCCACTAAATCATATTAGTTTCCATTTTGTCTTTCACTATCCTCAGCTATCAAAACATTTTTATATAGTCATTGTTATCGCAACATACTAGTGCAGTGAATTTTTTTCATGTTCAAAGGTGAGGTATGGAGAAATTTTCAAGCCTTTTCCCCCATGATACACGGTTACATAAAAGAATATTAAAGGAATATTAACCAAAAATCTTGTCAAAGAGAAACCAAGTAAATCACATATTGAAATTGCACATAGAAAGTTAGGTTTTAGACTTCCCTGGTGGTGCAGTGGTTAAAAATCTGCCTGCCAATGCAGGGGATGCGGGTTCGAGCCCTGGTCTGGGATGATCCCACATGCCAGAGAGAAACTAAACCCGTGCGTCACAACTACTGAGCCTGTGCTCTAGAGCCCGCGAGCCACAAATACTGAGTCCGTGTGCCGCAACTACTGCAGCCCGCACGCCTAGAACCCACGCTCTGCAACAAAGACAAGCCACCACAATGAGAAGCCCACATACCGCAACGAAGAGTAGCCCCTGATCGCCACAACTAGAGAAAGCCCATGCACAGCAACGAAGACCCAATGCAGCCAAAAATTAAATAAATAAATAAATAAATAAATAAATAGAAAGAAAGGTTTTGTGTCAAAATAATCTTTAGGTTTTTTTTTTAACAGAAAATGAACTTGGAACTAGATAATATTTGAAAATGTTTTAAAATTAATGTATTTTTTTCATGCACCAAATTTTATTATTAAATACTGATATCATGCTAGGCACTGAGCTGGGTATTGCTGTGTAAACTGAAAAGTATACATCCATGTCCAAAGACATATCTGAGTGTAATTTCTTCGCCTGTCAATACATATATGAGAGTTGCATTATATAATGTTACTACTAAGAATATAAATTACTTTTTAAAGAATATATAGAATACGGAAAAAGAAACCTGGTGTCGTAAGCATTTTTATATGTCAGGTAACACAGCTGGAGGCCAATTTGGCTCTCTAGCCCTTTAAGTGTTTTCTCTGTAGTTACTTATGCAATGAAGCCACCTTAAGATGTTCAGTATTTCTGATTTGCCAACTGAGTATCATCCATATATATTAACTGGCATTTAAGAATTTTCTTCACGTTGCCTCAGCTTTCTGTTCCAGATTTTTCTCTAAGGTCTTTCCTATGTATATGGTTCCTCTAAATAATTTGATCTTTGTGCTTTTGGACCTGCCCTGCCCTTTTCTGCATCTATGATTTTATTCACACATACCTCTTTGTAGATTATCCTACTCCATGTTATTTTTTAACAAAACCAACTCCTCCCTTTTTGAGGAAAAGCCCAGTTTCTGTGTATGAAATCTCTGAACCCTTAATACAAAAGTAACAACAAATTTTGTACCTACTAAATACTTAGATCTTTAAATAAACTCAGTTAGTCCTTAAACAGTTCTATAGAATACAGGTTCTCCTAATTTTATTGATAGAAACAATATACCTCAGAGATTTAAGAAAATTGACAAGTAACAGAGGTATAGAGTGGTAAAACTTGATAGTGACCAAATTTTATAAGATCCAATTTTCTTTGTTTTCTCTCTCTTATTTTCTTTTTTTACAGGAAATCCTACCTAACAATGCTTTTCCAGGCACTTATTTATATTTCAGTCTACCATTTATAATGCCTATTTTATCATCCCACTAAGATATAAATGTTTTAAAGGCAGCAACTGTATATTACTCATCCAGAGGAGCTAAATAAAATACTTTGAAAAAATAAAGAAACTTAAAAATTATCAGATTTTGAGACAGCCCCAGGCAAAAAAAAAAGGATAATAGGCCATTTTCTTGTTAGATTTCTGCAAGCTCTAGACAACAACCAATAATCAAGAATTGCTGATGTATAAAAAAAAAAAAAAGAAATATTCTAAAAATAAAATCACGGAATGTAGTTTAAAAATGTGTCAGCATCATTTCAACAAACAAGTCTGTAAATAAGCATCCAGATGCTAAACATATCAGAGAATAATAACAGAAAAAGGTCAACTACAAAGCTGAAAGTACAGGCAGAACAGAGAGAGAAAGGCTGTTTGATTCAAAAGACATTAATACAAGCTATACTTTTGTTGTTGTTTGATTTAGAGAAGTATGAAGATCTGCAAGTTTTCCTTCTGTTTTTATTGCTTAGTTTGTTATGGGTCATAATCTTTTACAAGATTTAAGGGTGATTCTCTATTGCTATTTGCCTGGAGCTAATATGTAACCTTTGGGAAGTGCTCTTTGAGCAGATCTTACATCTTTGACGTTTTTCTCTATTGTTTTTTTGCCGAAATGTTTCTCCTGTTTCTCTGCTGGCTCGGACTTTAAACTTTGTATGTGTTCTTTTAATTATTTTGATGATTTTCATTAGAAGCCTGAGAACCTTTTTAAGGACTCATTTGAAGAAAATAGAAGATTTAAGCAGAATAAATGTACTCTTTGAAGAAATAAACTATTACTACAATTTTCAAGAATCTTTATTTCATGTTGTAGATCTCAAAAAAATAAAAAACCTCATATAAGTTACGTACATTGGATACATAAATTATAATTTTGTTTCAAGCTTCTATACCACTGATTAATAACTAAACCTTGTTTGAGGCCAGAAATCATTCTCCTCAATTCTAGTATAGCTTGAATAACCATACCTGACTATAAATGGGCAGAGGGAGCTGACTGATTGATTAGATCTACTCCAATTCATATACTTCAGGTTAAAATATCCAAAATATTTTTGTCAGTTTGTTTGTTGTTTCCACAAAGAATCAGAGAAAACTAAGTGAGAAGAATCTAAAGGCTATGGGTAACTATTTAGTTTTTTCTAAGTAGCTGTCTATCTCTCTATCTAGCTAGCTATCTAGATATAGATATAGATACATACATATAATCAATTAAAGTTGTTTTCCTGAATTGTGTCCCAGACTTCAGACCTCTGTTGGACTCTGGATTTTTAAGGAGTTTTCAACTCATGTGTCACGAATTATCTGTAGATATATAAACATTTAGATAAATAAATGCATAGCTCATCTTTTTCATATAGATATGTAACCGAGAAGAACAAACCTGACTCTATATTGAATCTATTCCTTTAGCTCTAACCTTTGTGCTCTGTTGCCTATGCTTAGTCATGCTGGCTCTGCACCTTCCCTAAAAGAGTGTTGCCTATAGCCTGAAATATACAGGGTAGCCCATTCTAAAGGCTCTGACCTTTAAAGGTATAACACTTTTCCATTCCTATAGAGATAAAAAGTTGCAAATAGAGAATAACATTTCTCTTGTGGGAGGTTTATAGGAACACCATGATGGGAGCTATGTGAACAGCTGCCAGACTAAAGGATTCTGGCACCAAGAAGTGTGCAACAACCAGCCACAACTCCTCCCCTTTTAGTAAAAAAGAAGCCTGAATTCTAACTCTAGTGAGATGGTTCTTTGGGACACTAGTACACCATCTTCTCAGTCTGCTGGCTTTCCAAATAAAGTCACTATTGCCTGCCTCAACACCTCATCTATCGATTTATTGACCTGTCGTGTGTCAAGCAGTATAAGCTTGGACTTGGTGACAGATAGATGCTAGTATGCTCAACAAAGTAAAAGAAATTGAATGTTACTAAATTCACAGTCATCTTTTGTCATTTTGTAATTGCTAAATCAACGAAGACTACAACTACTGTCATGTGGAGACCACACTATTTTTTTGAGATCAAATTTAAAAGGGTTTCTCTAACTGGAAATAACTGGGAAGAACAGTTAGAGAGAAATGTATATTTATTTAACTACATACCTCTTCTGTAGGTATATGTGGCTTTGTAACCCAGTTTCAAGAGTCAGCATCTACGTTAATATGTCTGCTTTTAGTTCAAAATGCCTTCTGTCTTTCTGCCCTGTTTTCACGTAGGCTTCACTTGGAATTCCTTGTCTATCATTTGCTGGCATTCTCTCAGAAGCTCTCTGTGCTGACTGCTACAAAAATTCTATTCAATTAGTATACATTTTAAGGAGTCAACAGAAGATTCTAAGTAGGCTTGGAAAGATTATCTGTCAAGCTTAATTCTTTATAGTACCAAGAGTTAAAATTCAAACTTCTGCTTTATCCAAAGATGAAGTAAAAGGGACCGGATTTGCCCTTTTTCTTAAACAACCAAACATTAGAAGGAAATGTATAGAACAATAGGTTAAACCATTGGACATCAGGCAACAACAGACAGTGATCCCTGAGAAATGGTAAACAGAAGAGGTGAGCCCTATGACTAGGGCAGCTTATTTCCTTGATAAGGGTTTTTAGGCTGCAGCAGAGAGGAGAACAAGCCAGACAAAGTTCAACAGACTCTGAGTTTAATGAGGTAAGGTGGACAGTCTGGGGAAACTGAAGTGAATGGCATACATTAAACAGAGTACAGGGGAGAGAACTTTACAGGAAAAGAACACCTGAGATATGTTTATGTAACCCTCGGGAATTTCCTGGTGGTCCAGTGGTTAGGACTCCATGCTTCCACTGCCATGGGCCCGGGTTCGATCCCTGATCTAGGAGCTAAGATCCTGCAAGACACATGGTATGGGCCAAAAAACCCAAAAAACAACACCTGTTTATGTAACCCTCAAACATCCAGTCAAGTACTGATTATCACAGGACTGTGAAGAAACTACCTAAACTGGAAAAAGAACCACCCAAAAGGATTAGAGAGAATAGCACCTGGTACATACATAGGGTCAGGAATTATGCCTGGGCCCACCAGCCAGACTGAAAAATTATCATAACTCATAGTTATTGAATGGAGTACGCAGAGGAATCTTGCCTCAGCTGTAGGGCAAACTCTAGACTAAACACTGCTCTGGCTTACTTAGCACATCTTAAAAGTGAGATCTGAAAGAATCAAATGTCCCAAGAGATTTAACTGTGACCCAGAACAAAGCTCATGAATATTTATAGGAAAACAAAAATATCTATTGCCCAACAAGGTAAATTCACAATGACTGGCATCCAACCAAAGGGAAAAAAAAAAGGCAGATGTGTAAAGAAGAAGGAAAATATAATCTATACTGAGGAAATAGATCAATCACTTGATACAAACCCAGAATGACATAAATGTTAAAATTAGCAGATAAGGATGTTAAAAGAGTTATCATAAATGTTTTAGTATGTAGTGAATGTATGCATGTATTCCATGTTTTCAAAAAGAGACATGAAAGGTATATTAAAGAAGATTAATTAAACTCTTAGAAATTAAAATGTCTGAGATGGAAAAAAAAACACACCCTGGATTGTATTACCTGAGTAGATATTTTAGAAGAAAAGATTAGTGAACTTGAAATTAAGACAGAGAAAAAAGTATTTTTAAATGAACAAAGCAATCTGTGGGAAAACTTTAAGCAGCCAAATACACATGTATTAGGGTCCCCTAAAGAGAGAGAGTTGGAATAGAAAAAAAAAAATGGGAAGAAACAATACTCTAAATATTTTCAAATCTGATGATAAAATATAAAACCAGAAGTCCAAGAAGTACAATGTACCCCAAGTATTAGAAACCTACAAAACAACAGCAAGGAATACTGTAATCAGATTGCTCAAAACCGGCGATAAAAATAAATTCCTAAAAGGAGCCAGCAGAAAGAAAGCACAATTTGTACAGAAGAACAAACATACAGATGATGACAGATTTCCCACTGGAAAGAGTCAAAGGGAGAAAATGGTAGAGCAATGTCTTTAAAATTCTGAAAGAAAAAAAAACCCGACAATCTAGAACTCTATATTCTGTAAAATATCATTCCAAAACAAAAAATAAAGATTTTTTCAAATCTACAAAAGTTGAACGAACTTACCAGAACAGACCTGCACTAAAAAAATGTAAAGGTAGTCCTTCAGGCAGAAGATAATGCATGCCAGATGGAAATGTGGATCTCCACAAAGGAACTGAAGTCACTAGGAATGAGGCTACATAGAAATATGTGTAAGATTTGTTCTTATTATTTAAATATATTTACAGTGTAATTGAGTGTTGAAACAAAAATAAAAATGTATACTATAGTATAATGTTGTGAGGGATTTATGGAATATGTATTAGCAAAATGTGTGAAAACAATATAAGGTAACGAGGGGAGAGAGGAAATCTATCATTGTGAGGTTTTTATACTATATGTTAGGTTCTTATAGACATATATCTTGAAGGTGGACTGTGATAAGATAAAAATGCATAACATAAATCCTAAAGCAATCAACAAAGGAAATAAAAATGGATTCAAAAAACATTAATCCAAAATAATGCAGAAACCCCCAAAGCAAACTTACACGATTATGTATATTGTGATAGCAGTTTTATAGGCACAGAACCATGAAGGACAGTAACTTGCCTGAGGTCCCTCAGCTAAGTGTCAGAGTCAGAAACTGACTAGAGCTCAGGCTCTAGGCCATTATGTTGACAGAAGACATACTTCAGTTGAGGATGGTACACATCCTCCCACTAGAGAAATAAAATCACCCCTACATCTCTGACTCACACTGACTCTGAATCCAGGATTAATAGTCAAAGAGACTTATGCTTCTGTCAAGAAAAATTATGGAAGACTTTAAAGTGGGCAAAATAATGATTATTAGGTTTCCTATCTGCAGTACTTTTCAGGGTCCACTTCTACCTTTCATAATCTTTGAGCTATGCTATCATTTTGTATTTTATAGAAGTTTGTATTTATAGAAGTTTGATAATAATGCAAGTGAGCCTTGTACATAGCAATGCAAAATGAACTGTGTCTGGTGGAATGCAACTGACTATTGGCCTGTGGGTACTGATCTGTTCTTCCTGTATTCTTAAATTCATTTCAGCATTCCTGATGGCCTATATATATCTGGTACTTGCAATTCTCCTTTGAACCTATTATAATATCCCACTGGTTTTCTCTCTCTCTCTCTTTTTTTTTTTTTTTTGGCTGCACTGGGTCTTTGTTACCGTGCAGGGGCTTTTTCTAGGTGCGGTGAGCGGGGGCTACTCTTCATTGGCGGTGCGCGGGTTTCTCATTGCACCTGTGGCTTCTCTTGTTGCAGAGCGTGGGCTCTAAGTGCACGGGCTTCAGTAGTTGTGGCTCACAGGCTCTAGAGAGCAGGCTCAGTAGTTGTGGCGCACATGGGCTTAGTTGCTCCACGGCATGTGGGATCTTCCTGGACCAGGGATCAAACCCATATCCCCTGCATTGGCAGGAGGATTCTTTACCACTGCGCCACCAGGGAAGTCTCTCTCTTTTTAATTAATTAAAGTAATTGACACATATTCATTTTATATTTTTATGAGTTATGATATTATCTTTTAAAAAATTATACTTTAGCATTGTATAACTACTAGATAACAAAATCGAAGTAAACAAGAGAGTTGACTCTCAGATGGATGTCAAGCAGGAATTATGAAGAGTTTTATCTTCCCCATAAAGATACTGGTTGCTTTTAAGTAAAACTGACATTCGCTGCAGTTGATGATTGTTTTTTAAAATTGATATGGTATTTGATAACCAGGGTTTTCAGATTATGTCACTGAAAAAATTCTTCTTCATCCATAATGGCACACTTGGTTGGCCAAGCTCTATTTGGCTGCTGTCTTAACACCAGCCCCTTCCCTGACACACACATAAAACTTGACATCTACAAGTAGTTAAGGCCTGTAGAGACCCCCTCCTGTGATGGCAAAACCTTACAAATACAGTAGTTCAGCCTGAATGATCTTTTCAAGAACTAACTCCCCGTAACATAGCTCCCAACAAAGGATGCAGGATTAGAACTCACTTTGTATAAAAATGGCAGTGGGATCCAACACCTATCAAAGACATACCTAATGTTCCAGTGTGATGCCAATCACACTGGAAATTGTTTAAGTAAGTACTTCTCAAAACTTACTGGGTACTCATGTTAAAATACCCACAGTTTTGGAGAAGATGAGTAGATAAACCAATAGCTTATCTTTGCATTTCATAAGACTTCTTCCCCTTGTAAAATAAGTCACTGAAATCCCATTAAGTGGTAAGTCCTCCAGTGTATTAATGGTTTTTGAAATAAATTATTTGATGATGAGTTAAGAAAAGAAATTTTAAACTCATATGTATGGAGTATGTATGTATTTAACCGAGGGTCAATAAAAATGACAAGAAATCATTGGGGAAATTATAATGTAAATCAATGGAAAAATTATTCAATTTGAAATGCTATCCAAAAAAATAATAATAATAAGGAAAGAAGGAAGGGAGGGGAAAAGAGATTCGATATGAACTCTGAGATGTGTGAGAGTTTTGCAACAGTTAAGAAGTTGCAAGATCCTAAACCTTAGAAAAAGTCTGATTTATTGGGTTTATGTTCTATCCCCAGGTATGTTATAGATTTCAGAGACTTTTCTTGACTCCCTTGTAAACTCAAACCCATGTTAAACCCCATATGTCTAAAAAAATACATTCTAAGCTCCAATCCGATAGCTCACATATAAGTATTTAAAGCACAATTCACTCCTAAGTTGCTAAATGCCTTTATTACTTTAGTTGAAGGGAAAAAGTTTATTAGCCATTTATCTTCCTTCATCTTCATGATGTCAAACAAGCTTCTTTTCATTCCATAAATCAAAACTTAGCAACTTTTAGCATAAGTTCTTTATCAGACATTATTCTATTATTCTCTGATAAATATAACTATTTCTGGGGTTTAGCAGTCTGATTTTGATAACAGGACAATACGGTAGTAGTTCTTATAGTTTTAAACTACAGTGATTTATTAAGGTGACAAATTAAGATGTCCTAACAAGATTAGTTTTAACAGCCAAGTTCAGGTATAAGGAGGCCTTGTCTATGGAGGTGCAGGACCCAGAACATATCATTAAGTCATCTATTCTATACGCTTAATATCTCTGTGCAGATTAACTTTGGAAGTTGTGTTATGGTGAGTATTTTAACCAATAGTTAGTAACCACTGACAACAAGAACAGCAGTTGGTCGGCAGGTAGATGATTTGAGGGAAGAGGTATCACAGATGACCAGAGACAGCTGAGGCAGGCCTAGGGGGCAGGTTGCATGCTGATGCTAATTGTATTTTACATATCGACACTAATTATATTTTAACCACCAGCTGCTGGCTGCCTTTCCCCCCCCCCCTCCCCTCATAGATCCCGAGGGTCTGTGGGCAATTGCATTAATTTGCCTTTCCAGGAGGACAACCCTGCATACAATTAAAGTCACAAGTAATCAAGAAAAGGAATCACTTCTAACCGAAAATGGATATGTACCCTACATAAAATCCATACACTAAACCAACCTTTGACATTTCTTAAATGAACTTGTGTAAAGAACTAACTAAAAGACAGACTTAAAGCGTTCTCCTCCTAAGGCAAAACAAGTTGAAAAGTGACTGATCCCATCAATGGTTGTCTGGCTGTTTTATTACGTGCAACTAAAAATCAGAACTGATTTGACTGGCTGTTTTCACATTATGTCAATGCAATGGAAGGGGACATAATTCCAATCGCTCCCCTCTGGAATGTTTTATGCTTAAGTGTTTCTTCTTATGATAATATATTTTCCCACTAGGAAACATTATCTATACCTCCCATCAGCAGTTGTTCTCTGTTAACCTTTATTTTCCTCATTTTATACTGCCAAAAACCATATTTTAAATGCTTTTGTGGACAATGAATTTTGAATAATGGGTCTTGAGTAACTCTATAATTTTCACTTGCTATTTTAAATTAATTACTTTGATAGCAAAAAAAACTTTAAAGATGGCTTTGTAATTTTCAGCATAAAATAAAATTATTATGGTTTAATTTCTCTCTCTTTCTGCTTCATTCTCCTTTTGTCTGCAGCACTAATGAAGCTCAGAGTAAAACATGAGTGAGAAGAAATGACACAACTCTCTCTGGTTCTTGTGTGCTAAGGTATCTTCTTTAGAACAAGTCTAATGTGACTTAGAAGCATCTTTAGAATTTCTTCCCTCTTCAATTTTTTCACTCTGCAAACATGCATTTCATTCATCATGTGTTCCCTAGCACTTAGCACTTACAACATTGCAGGTATGTCATAGGTGCTCAATAAATGATCCTTGAATAAATAAATGACACTGCAAATGAATACTTTTGAAGGTTTTCATATAACTTCCAACCCATGAACTGTGGTCTTGGGAAACCCCAAGCACATGAGAATAGCTCATGTAACAATTAGTCGATTCTTGGCTGAATGACTGGTTTTCGTGTACCTGTTTTAGAGAAATATTGGTGACATTGGCTTGGCTGCTTTCTCATACAAAGACTCTCTCATCTTCATATGTCTATCTTCTAACAAATATGTAACAAAAAATCATTAATTCCCTCAGATGTTTTTCCTTGATTCAGATTTCATAACTTATCTGAACACTTAAAAATGTTCCAGGGGCCAAAGAAATCTTGGGGGAAAGAAGGAAGGCAGGCTTTGCTTCATGGTTGTTTTAGACATACTGTAAGAACACAGGCTATCAGAACATGTAGAATCAAGCCATGGTTCTGAGAAACAAAATAAAAATGTTGCCAATATCTATCTGGATTGTTATTTCAGTGGCAGTCTCTATGAGAAATCTACTACTGGGTAAAGCATAACCTCTCTTGATATCTACATTCATGCATTCTCAATTAAATATGATAAACATCTCCAAAATTCTGAAATAGCACATGGAGAAGTCTCATTGATGATCATGAAGAAGTTATCAATATCTGTGAGTACCTGGGAGTCAGTCAACAATGAAAAATGCCTCTTGTTCTCAAATTTCCCTTTCACTATTGTCCCATGACCCTTAAACTCACACTATTAAGGTGATCACTTCCTAAAAATACCAGATCTTCAACCATCTTTTCAAAAGTGCAAACGTGTGACCAAGATGACTATCCCTTCAACAGGTGCAAAAGTACCATAGAGTTTACTATTCTGGGAACTATAGGTTGAAGTTCATTAGTGGAATTAAAAATCAATGTATTGAGACCGACCCAGCATGTTCAGTGGGATGAAATCCTACTTAATAGGAAATGTTCTATTACACATAAGACACATAAGGTTTAGGAAAATGTTTTTCCAAGTATGTGTGTGTGTGTGTGAGCGCTGAATGGCAGGGTGGATTTGTATTTCTCACTTTGGATGGTACTTAAATGTTGGAGTACCTCTATGTCGGACTGTTTGAATCACGGGATGCCACCGGGTGTCTCACTGTGCTTGACAGGGCAGAGTTAAAGCACTGGTATCTGAAGTAAGGGAGAGAGATGTTAAAGAAAAAAGCAAGGAAATCACCAAGCACAATATTACTCAGTAGTTTTTGCCTGGAGCAGTTCCATTAGGATAATATAGGAGAAGTGTAAACTAGTAAAAAGAGAATGAAATGAAATTATAACACAGTCGGAAGTTAACTGATAACGTAATCTAGCACAAGCACCGTACTTAATAGATGAAGAAAATGTGTCTGAGATACTATAACTTGAACAGTTAACAGATTGTTTAATTTTTAAACCCAGTGGACATCCCTTCAACTAAAATGGAAAAATTTCCCCAGAAGAAAAGTAATCTCTTGGAGGGTGAGGGAAGTAAAGAGAAATAGATGAGACTGGAGTATGGCAAAGGAAGAAATGATTGTAGTAAAGTGGAAAGATAGTCTTCCCACCTTTGGGTTCCAGTTATTTCATACACATTCTCAGGTGTTGGGACTAGTAGATTGCTAAAGTGCCTGTATTTCACTTTACCTTTAATTTTGATGAATGGAAAGTCTTCCTGAACATTTCAAGCAATAATCTTTTGACCTTTAATTTACACTTAACTATATTTCTCCTGTTGTGCCTTGTAATTGATAAATCTAGGGGAAAGAGGAAGTTCATGGGCTCTCCATGAATACTTATTAAGGGCATTTGACATCAAAATAGAATTAAAAATTGTGCGAAGCACTGGCGTTACACTTTGCTACTCAAATATACAGACGTTATGTTCATAAGTAAGCAGATGAGGACTTCCCTTGGGCGCAGTGGTTAAGAATCCGCTTGCCAATGCAGGGGACATGGGTTCAATCCCTGTTCCGGAAGATTCCACATGCCGTGGAGCAACTAAGCCCATGCGCCACAACTACTGAGCCTGCGCTCTAGAGCCTGTATGCCACAAATACTGAGCCTGCGTGCCACAATTACTTAAGCCCATGTGCCCTAGAGCCCGTGCTCCACAACAAGAGAAGCCACCGCAATGAGAAGTCCGTGCACCGCAACGAAGAGTAGCTCCCATTCGTCAGAACTAGAGAAAGCCCATGCGCATCAACGAAGACCCAACGCAGCCAAAAGTAAATTAATTATTTTTAAAAAATAAGTGGATGCAAATCAATCAAAACTATTCTTTTCCTAGTAAACCAAGCCACTTTTGTCGATTACAGCTCTCAGACAGGCAACCAGCTGCAGATTTCTTTCTACCATTACATAAGACTGTTTTTTGTCTATAGCTCTTGAAGCCCTGCCCCGGTGCTTCATTTAAGCTTTTTCTTTTCCCCTACAGGAACAGGGCAGCTGGACCTTGCACAAATAAAGTTCTCACTGAAGTCAATTGGAGTTTTGACTGCCTGAGGGCTGCAGCATCAGGCCCCAAGTCATCTATTATAAATATTTTTGACACATCAGATTCATACACATTCAACTCCAGCTGAAAAGGTAAAAAGGTACAGACTCTTACCAGTTATTTCATGCCTTGAAGGAAAACAACTCCACTTAAGTGATATTCTTTCTTCACCTCAGATCCACTTGCGGGTTAAGATAGTCGCCAAAGACTCTGTCTACAAACTGGAAAGAGATGAGGTATTTCTCAGTAAAAAGAAATTAGTTTTGTGCTTAGGCAGGCTGTAGTGTAGCAAGCAAATTCCCACTCTCTACCATATATTACCCACCTTATAAGAATATTTCAGGTAGTGAGTAAAGACATCCATTGTAAATATATATACTTTGATATATTTTTAGTAATACAACTATAAAAGCTTTCTGTATTTCTTGATGGTTTACAGAAGAAGAATGACAAATAAAAGAACAAAAGAAAAATACAAAACCTGAAACTACACAAGAGTTCCTCTTTTTTTTTTTAAATTGGGCTTTTTATTGCCTGAAACTTTCCTTCCTCTTTTAAATTTCTTTGGAAGCAAGTTAATGCACAACTGATTTTTCAAACTGTGTAATTTCTCATTTAAGCTTTTTTTTTTTTTTTTTTTTTTGCGGTACGCGGGCCTCTCACTGTTGTGGCCTCTCCCGTTGCGGAGCACAGGCTCCGGACGCACAGGCTCAGCGGCCATGGCTCAGCGGCCATGGCTCACAGGCCCAGCCGCTCCGCGGCATGTGTGATCCTCCCGGACCGGGGCACGAACCCATGTCCCCTGCATTGGCAGGCAGACTCTCAACCACTGTGCCACCAGGGAAGCCCTCATTTAAGCTTGTGATAGAGAGGAAATTCTTTGTGGTTTTGTCTATTCTGCATTACAATTTATACCAAAAAACATCAGGAATAGTTTGGGGACAAAAGAAATGCCAAAATATTGATTCCAGTGGTAAGGCTAACTGTAATTCCTAAACAAATATGAATTAATGGGGTACACATATTTGAATTCCCTTTAGTGACAACTTTTATTTTTGGTAATTGAATGCTCTATAAATTGCTTCTCATATATTTCTATTTCTTCATTATTATTGCCCTATTTGTGTAATTCTGAAAGACAAGAATATTACGGTATCATGTTATTTAAACAAGTAATATGAGTATTTGCCTTTTAAATATTTGAAAATATTTTCACTGGCTATATTGAAAAACGTAGTCAGTCTTTAGTGCAGTGAGCAAATTTCACCCTTTACTGTTTATCACACTCCTTATACGAATGTAAGAAAATTTCAGGTAATGAGTATAATTGTGTATGTGTATATATATATTTTACATATATTAGGTACATATAAATGTGCACCATTTGGAGACTATATTATACTATGTGATATATGTAGTATCCAAAATATAATAAATAAATTTTTTTAAATTCATACTGTATTTTCATGGATGAAGTACAGTTCGACACAAGAAAAAAATGTTCTCAGTGTTAAAATTGTCTGCAACCTAACTACACAGTCCTGTGAATGGCAGGAAACCAGAAATAATTCTGTTGCTACTTATAGTTAATGAGTCATGACAAATCTAAACAACCAAATCATTCAGTAGCATCAAATTTGACCATTCTAGGCTCTGTCTACCCAAAGTCCAATTATTTGAGCAATTAAGTAAAAATGTGGCCAAACTAAATGGCTTGTACTGTGTAAACAGACCACTGGAATGAATAATTACATTTTTAATTGAATTGGCTTATTTGTGGCAAGTTGACAGAACATAGGTTGTCAAACATCTGGTTAATTTCTCCACATGATTTTAAGCAACAAGTCAAATTAAATAAATTAATTAAAAATTTTACTTAGTTTAATGAGTTTTTAAACTTAATATCTTAAGCAAATATGTATTATATACATGCTTGTGCTTGTGTGCATAAACATGTAGACACAAGTTAATTATGATGATAAAACAATAGTAAATAAGCTTACTTTGTGCCAGGTACTACTGTTCAAGCTTGTTGGATATATTATCTAATTGATTTATCTTAATAATCCTAAGAAATTCATTCCATTATAATACCCACTTTATGTATGAGAAAACTGAGACAAAATAAGATAATCCAGTTATTTCTGGAGGAGACAGGATATAAACTGAGGTCGTCTGACTGCAGTGCCCATGTTAACCATCTATGTTGCAGCTGTCCACATACAAGCAAATGTACAAAAGTGACCAGTGTATTTAATCAATATACTGAAAGAAGATAAAACTCAAATTTGTTGTTGGACCAAACTGATCAGTCAATTGAATGAGAATAGTCAATCTTGTAGTTGTGTTTATACACAGCCAAAAATCTATTCCTTTTAACTCAACTGAATGACTCACCTTTGACTCTTCCTTTGTGTTCATCCTATGAGACATTACAAAACAAGTGCCAAATCCCAAACAGCTCATTGTGGTATAAAGGAAAGCAAGAAAAGTCTATAGATTTTCCTAACTCCACAGAACTCTTTTAAGTCACGTGGCGATAGCAGATATGATGAAACACAGCAGTCTATCATTCTGACAATTTTACTTCACCTTTAACCATAAAACCCACAAAAATTCCAAAAGATATCTCCATAGTACCAAGTATTCACCTCACATTTTCTTTACAATAATATTAAGCTTTTTACAACAAATATCAGTTGACAGGAATGTCCATATAACAGATAAATATTCTCATGTTATTCTGCAACAGTCCCAGTGGTATAGCTGCGAGAACCTTTTGAACCACATGAAAAAAATTTTTTTTGCATTTACAGAGGAGATTCAGTTCACTATTTGTGACGGATACAGATGTATAGTGCTAATTTCTATTTCCTTCTACTTCTAATTAGGGAGGAAACCAACTATATGCTAATACATAAATCTGTGGATATAGAATAAGATCATCAATTTAAATCTACATAACAGTTACACAAAATAGTAATTATTATTGACATTTACATTCTTATCTCATAACTCCAAGCATTTCCAAGCTTTCACATATTTTACTAAAAATGTTGATGTCATTTTCACTTACAACTACTCAAAATTAAGCTAAATATTTGATTAACTGATTAACTTTATAAGGTCATACCAGAACTTGGTGAAGGAGTCAATGTTAAAATTGTCTTCTCCATATTATGAATTAGCATTTTATTCCCAGCCAAAGTTAGAAAAGATTAAGAGAAATAAGAAAGGCTAAGTTTAATCTTAGTGGAAGTGTTCCTACCTTTTTATGGAAGGAATTAGGAAAACACAGACTGAGCAGTTCTAGCTACATAACACAGCTATGAAAAGACAAAGGCTTCTTGATTAACTCAGTGAACAAGACGGATAAGCAAGTTCCTTGCTGCTCTGACTTGAGAATATTGAGCAACCACATGCTGATGAGTAGGTTCTGACTGGAGAAGGCAAGGGTAGCCTGAGAGAAGGCTTATTCCAGGGATTTAGGACAGGTACATTAACAACAGATAATCAGAGAGGCAAAAACAGACGATTTGTGGAAATGATGAAACAGATTTTTAGTTTAAATTGTGGTAAAAGAAGAATCAGAATCACATGATTCTGAAAACATATAGGCCCTTGAGCCAGTTCACTGAAATCTGGGGGATCCATTTTTCTTACTAAAAAATAAGGTGCAAATATTATTTGCAGGATTGTGATGTAGATTAAATGGGAACATTATTATATGTCATGTAATATGTCTGACATATAGTGAAAAATGAACCAACAGTAATCATTCATATGTCTTCAAATGCTATGATAAAGATGAGAAATCTCTTGAAAATAAGAAAGATACTGTGGTGTTGAGAATTGTCTGTTTCAGGTAAACAGATATTTATATCAGTGGCTGACAAACAGGTTGCTTTGTTAGCTAAGAAATTATTAGTTCATTAATTTATCAAAAATCAATCTCTTCAGGATTTCTGCAGAATAGCACTATGCTATCTACTGAAGATACATTAGTAAGACAAACAAACACCTGGGTTTGTTCAATGGAGACAGTTACAGCACAGCCTTCACAGGCTAAGATCAAATAAGTATATGAGCACAAAGGAGGGAAAATGTCACCTGCCTTCAGCAGGACCAAGCTACAAGTATAGTCACTGATCCAATCAAAGTCAGACTGTTTTTATTATTATTATTATTCCAGACATATTACTCTAGATTTTTTTTGACACATCACACACGGGTCTCTATATGTGTTTTCCAACCTCCTATCCGAAAAACATTTGTAAATTTTATGAACAGCCAAAATAAATCAAACGCCTCTCTTCTTCTTCACACATTGATATCTAAGTTTCTAGCATCTAGTCTAGCCCCCCATTTAATTTGTGAATAAATTTTACCCAGAGAAGACAGTGACTTGATCAAGGTCTCACAGTAAGAAGAAAATGACAGAACTTGAAATAGAAACAAAGTTCCTAGTTTCTTGGTCCATACAGTGCTCTTTCCATGACATCATACTGGATATGGCTCATAGAGTTAAAACCACCCAACAATCCCGCTATTTCACATTCTGCCCGTTCCCCTATTTCTTCCAAGTTTTATTATTTGCTTGTCTCTTTACCACCCTTTTCCACCATTACACAGGAACCAAAAATATAAATTACTGTGTTTAAGAGAAAAGTGGTATTTTTCATGTATAGCACACACGCACAAAATATCAAGTGAACATACATGTGGGTGTTCTGGGCAGGAGACATGAAATGATTCCCAGGTGCAAAGAGAGTTGACCCACCTCTCATTCTGCTCCAGGAGTCATGACAATGGTACATCTGGTGACCAGCATCCCAGCCTCTGTCTCCAGCACTGCCAACAGTGTGTGCCCACACTGGGCTTTTGAGGGACAATCTCTTCCCTCTCTCTCTTCCTACTCAGGAGCCTGCCCTGATCTTGGCTCACACATGCTTACGTACACAAACAGCTGTGATATTTTCTCTTCTCTCCCAACCTTCCTTTCCTTTCTCTACCTTTCCATTCTCTTTCGTTTTTACTCTTCTTTCTCTTCCCCCTTTTCCTTCTCCTCTTTCTTCCCTAACCTGTACAGTGACAACCAATGAACTTTTTCTAGTTTATATCAATAGCCTCCAGATCTGGGTGGAAGACCTAGAAAAAAAAATTCTTCTCAATAAGCTTGCTTATGTACTAAGGCTTGAGCTTAAGGAGAAAGAATCAAGCTTCTTGAAGTGACACTCAGGTCAAAGAAATACCCATGTCAGATTTGTTATGTTCCCAGTGGGTTGTACTTAAAATCTCTCTCTCACACAGATGAAACAAGTGCAACATCTCACTGCTAATTAATTAAAAATTAGACTGCTTCTGTAGAAAATTGTGAATTTGTCAGCTATCAAATGTTATCCAGATACAGTTTGTCTAGCCTCTGGACTACTTAACTCAGTGTAACAGAACAGAATAGCTATTGTGAAAGACCCTGTGCCAAACACAATAAAATATTAAATTATAATATAATATTGAATATAATATTGAATATAATATAATATATATAATCTAAGAATATACAGCTGCTTTAAAGAAGCAGATATGCAATGAACTCTAGCAAGTGCTCCAAATGGGCACTGAATCGCTTGTACCCGGCTTCCTTAGAACTTTGATGAACAATTGTCCCTTCTGTCTTCTATACCCTTAAGCTACCTTCTCCCTTGTTCCGTTCCCTTCAGCATAGAAATATACTTAACATACCTACAAATGCCCTCATACATTTCAATCAGTTATTCTCTTTTTTCTCCCTCTTCTAAATAATAAATTAATATCTTCAATATATAGTCTATGATAACTGACTTTAATTTTTTTTCTCTTTGAACCCACCTCCATGTAGTTTCTTCTCCTATCACTCTACTGGGGGTCTTCCCCCAAGGGTCACGTGTGATCTCCTAACCACCACGTTAGCATTCTAGTTTTGGTCTTTCTAGAATTCTTAGAACAATCCAACAATGTTGACTATTAACACCTTCGTATATCTATTAAAATATACTTGAGTTTTCTGGATTATAATACCAGCTCATTTGTAGAATCAAGTTGAATTAATTACAATAATTATAATTTTACAACACCCCAAATAAGAAGTCTTGACTTTTTTCTAGGAACTTTACTTATTTGGGATTATAATTCTTATATATCACATTTTCACTTAATTTATATTGTTAGGTTTCCCTATGTCATTATAAATTCTGTAACAATATCATTTCTGTGACTACATATTGATTTAGCATAGAGATTAACCATGATTTACAGGGAATGATTATTCCCCTCTTTGGGGAAGCTTAGTTTGTTTTCGCCACAAGTTGTGCTATGAGGAAATCTTTGTCTATAACATTTATTTCTGGAAGGGGACTCACCATGTGAAAGGATATGAGTATTTTAATGGTATTAAATATCTGCTACATTCCTTCTCCAAAAAGTGTAAATAATATATCCTCCCCAGTATTACAAGGGAAGGTTCTTCTTTCTGTATATAGATATTCCTGCCAGCTTAAAAAATTGTTGGTAAATATGATATGCTGCATATTGAGCTCTCTTTCTTTGATTGATGAGACGGCATTTTGCAACTTCTGCTCCTTTTACTACTTTTTCTGAATAGAAAGGGCCTATTCTCACCTACTGTTTCACCTGGATCCTCTTCTAGATATGTTTTATTCTGTACCCATGAGTTATTTCACCCTCATCTGTCACTTTAATTACTACCCTGATGTGACACACCTTCCTACTTCATTGTGAAAGCCAGGCCTATATCTACAACCAGCTCTTGCTCATCTATGCCCGCTAGAAAATCTCTCCACCGCTCTTAAGCTGCATTTTCCTGTGGCAGCCATACCCTAGCCAATGGGGCCCAAATCTTAGCCTTGAGGGCCTCTTCTGAGATCCTTCTCAGTTCATTAGCCCTCAGACCAGAGGTAGTAACTACTTTCTGCCCTTGCAATTCTTTTATTTCATTTTAGTAATGTTTAACATTTTAAATTAAGAATTCCTTACATTAAATCATCTCTGTTCAAATTACTGGTGTGTTTTCTGTCTCTGCCTGGACCCTGGCTGATTCATCAGCTTTCTTATAATTGATGTTGATATGGTATATTTTTTGTTCATCCTTTTACTTTCAACCAATTTCTAAATGTAAGTCTTTGATCACCTATGTAGGATTTGTCCTTCTTTTAAATTAGTTAATTTAAACTTATTTATGTCCATCATTCTGAGGATTTTTAAGAAAAGTGTGATTTTAGTTTTCTGGGGTTTTTTTGTTTGTTTTTCTGGTTCTTAAGATGAAGTCATTATCTTTTGTTACCTTCTACACCTTAACTAGGAAGGGACCTTCTCTCTAGTACCTTAATTGGGCACAATGCTACCTTGAAAATCTGTTAAAACCAGTCCTCAGTCACCATAATCGTAATTTAAAACCTCATCATTTCTCAGTTTGAAATCAAAATAACTGATTAACTTGTCTCTCTCTCACTCTCCGCATAACTCAATCCACCACACTGCTGCCAAAGTTATGTCCCTAAAAAGCAAATGTGCTGATGTCACTCTTCTGTTTGATGACCTCTGATGGCTTCTTCTTGCTGAGAGGATAAAGTCCATAGACAGCCTTTCACACGGTGAGGCGAACGACTCTCCACCCTCTCTTGTTGCTTCCTACTAAGTAGCCCTATTAGTTCACCACTCAGATTTTCTTCACATGCCTCAAATAGACTTTGCATTCCTATGAGAACTTGACATTCTTTTCGATCTTGATACTCTTTATTTCAACAAAATCCTCCTGAACTTGTAAAAGATGGGTTTTTTTAAGTTGTTTAAATTCCATATTTACTGTGAGGTCATCTTGGATCCCCTTAGCTGTAGATTACTTCTTTACTCTTTCAACACAGCAGTTCAGACTTCTGGTTCTCAGACGTTACTATGCACCAGGATCACCTGTAAGCCTTGTTAAAACACTGTGTACTGGGTCCTGACTGAGTTTCTAATTCAGTAGATCTGTAGGGGTGCCAGAGAATTGGAATTTTTAACAAGTTTCCAGATGGTTCTTCCACTGCTGGTCCTAGAACCATATTAAAAAAAAAAATACACTAGTCTAATGAGTTTAGGAAACTATTTCAATAGTTCAGGTAAAAGATAACAGCCTCCTCAATCAATTTGCTATAAAACTGGAAAAGGTTACACTGTTTTCCATTTAAATAATTTTATTTATTTTTATTAAAATATAACTTAAAAATTAACCTGGTGAAACAGTTGAGGATGTGGGTAAGGGCAATTCAGAGGAGAGTAACAAGCCAAAGGCAGTTTCACTTTTCCAGCTATATGCCCCAGAAATATCTCCCAATAGCTAATCCTCAAAGTCTGTAACAAGAGAACAACATACAATTTCAAAAGGAAATTTTAGCAAACTAAAGTTTCTTTTCAGTAATTAAGCTGCTTTTCTGTGCCAGAAACCAAGGGTATTTTACAAATTGTTCCATCATTATGACTGTGTAAAACCTTGCATATCAGTTTTGAGATAATTATATTGGTTATCAGGAATATAAATGCTTTTCAGATAAAGCTAATCTATGGGTAGATTTCAGGGTCTGTCGCACTTCAGTTGCCTAGTGTGATTCTTTGTAAACCTCAGCTTATTAGGAAAGAATGGCCCTTGCCATATGTGCAGCATTAAGAACATCTGGAAACACCATCAAAGCAAGAAATTTTTTACTTTCCACTGGCATGAAGAAGCCATTGGAAATTTCACAGATGTTTGAATCTCAGGATCCCTGGATAGCAGGAAATTGATGCAGACTGCTGGCGTTGACCAAGTAATTTCTCCTAGGAACTGCATTGTTGCTCCAATGAGAAAAATGAGAGGTTGTTCCTAATGGGAATAAGTTTCTTCCTAAATAAAATTAGAAGTGAATAATCTAATTTGTCATTAAATGTCATTGTAATAGATATGAGGCTAAAATCATTAACGCACCCTCAGTGGTTACAATTAGAATCATATGAATGATGGAATATCAGTGAAATGCATGCATTTCTTGGGTTTATTTCAGTTTGGCATTTATCTTCATGATTTGGGGGGTTTCTCTATTTTCCAGGGAGCCTACTTCCAGTTTGTCATTCTAACAAAATCAAAATTACTCACTCTATAGTCATCCCAAATTTCATAAAGTCAGTTTAAACTCAGTTAATTACAGGTTCACATCTAGGATCTGAGGATTTTGTGCATGACTCTGATTTCTAAGCAATGGTTCTAAACTCCCAGTGAAGATATGTCATATTAGAATCATGTGGGTATTTTTACCTATTTTGATTTTTTTTTCGAAATACACATGACCAGATCCTCATCTCTGACATTACTGATAAGACTTCAACTCTATTTGGAGAACTGAGGAATGGAGGGAAGATGGGATTAACTATGTGCTTTTAGAAATGGTTCCTCCAATAATTCTGTTAGTATCATTTGGTTAGAATCACCTGCTATAAAGCCTCAGTACTCAAAGTGAGGCCCATTGACCAGCAGTATCAGCATCAACTGGAAACTTGTTGATAATGCAGATTCTCAAGCCCTGTTGCATAATGTGCATTTTAAGGAGAACCTCGCATGATTTGTTTGCCCATTAAAGTTTTCAATTAAGTACTACTGTAAAAAAAATTATTGCCTTTAACGTGAAGATAATTGTTTTTCATCATTTCTTTTTGGTCACCGAAAGCTAAAGCCCTTACATAAAAATAACATAAATATCCATGAGGATCACTACTATTTGTCATATAAAATTCATTATTACAGAGAGCCCCTCTTCTAAATTTGGAGAGCATAGTATTAGTGGGAATGAAAATTTTACCTCACGCTACAACTCAGAGAAACGCAGCTCCTTTATGTTGTCTATTTAGGAGCTATTTTATAGCACAACTGCCATCTGCCAGCTTGAAGGAAAGAAAAATAAAATGTCCAGTATGAGTTAGAGTAGTCTTTAGTAAATTAAAGTCTATGAAAAGGATTTAAAGAAATTATTTCCTTGGCTATATGGTTTACCCCCCCCACCCCCGCCCCGCCACACACACACACACACACACACACACACACACACACACACACACACACACTTCTCTATTTAGGATGCTGCCATCCTTATTATGCATCCTTGTGGATGTTGGGAGGTGGTGGGTGTTTTCACTGCAGTTTCTCTGCCTCCACAAATCTCCAGAGTGATGTTTTCACCTCCTGGAGCTGCTTACCCAGCTGGCTCTCAAGGTTAAACTTAAATGGTGAGTGTAACTCAATTTCTTCTAAGTTTTCTCAGAGTTTAGTTGCCTTCTTCCCTGCCTCAGATACACCTCAGCTCTCCCTGATTATAGTTTCCTGAATATTTCAATTATCTCCAAAGAACATTCTTTGGATAGATTGTTTTAACATAGAACTTAATCAAGCAAAACCTTTTAATAATGTCATGCTTTGAAAAAAATTGGAATCCATCAAATTCATTTTAAAATGCTAGCAAATCCATGATATTAAAATTTGATATTTATAGCTTAAAAATAATTACAGTCTCACTACTGAGTTTTTATTTTTAAAATTTTCATGTTAAATATTAGTAAAGAAAGTTAAATATTATATTAGAAATATTACCCACCATGACCAAGTAGGGTATAGCCCAAGAAATCAAAGATGATTAATATTAGAAAAATTACTTATATAAGAAACTAATTCCAAGACAAATTATCCAATTAAAAAATGGGAAGGATTTGCATAGAAACTTCTCCAAAGAAGACATATAAATGCCCAATAAGTACATGAAATGATGCTCAATATAATTAGCCATCAAGCAAATACAAATCAAACCCACAATGAACGAGTACTTCACATCCACAAATATGCTTATAATTATATAGTTAGATAATAACAAGTGTTGGCCAGTATGTGAAGAAATCAGTAGCCTGGTACACTTTCAGTAAGAATGTAACATAGAAACACCACTTTGCAAAACAGTCTGACAGTTCCTCAAAAGGTTAAATATAGAGTTACCATATAACACAGCAATTACATTCCTAGGTATTTATTCAAGAGAAATGAGAATGTGTCCACACAAAGATGTGTGAGTGAATGTTCATAGCAGAATTATTCCTATTACCCCCAAAACGGAAACAAACTAAACGACCAACAATTGATGAATGGATGAATAAAATTATAAGATGGAATATTAGTCAGTAATAAAAATGAATGAAGTATGATACATGGCAAATACGGATAAACCTTGAAAACATGCGACTTACGAACATTTTTTTCATAAACTTTAGGAACAAATTTAACCAAGGAGGTGAAAGAACTATACACTGAAAACTAAACTGATTTAAAAAATTGAAGAAGACACAAAAAATGGAAAGGTATTTTGTGTTTATGGACTGCAAGAATTAATATTGTTAAAATGGCCATACTACACAAAACCATACAGAGATTCAATGCAATCCCTATCAAAATCCCAGTGGCCTTTTTCACAGAATCCTAAAATCCATATGGAACCATAAAAGACCCAGAATAGTTAAAGCAATCTTGTGCAACAAGAGCAGAGCGGCAGACCTTACTTCCTGGTTTCAAATTATATTACATAGCTATAGTAATCAAAACAGTATGGTATTGGCATAAAAACAGACACATAGATCAATGGAACAAAGTAGAGAATTCAGAAATAAACTGAAGCATGTATGATCAATGAATTTTTGACAAAGGTGCCAAGAATACACAATGCGGAAAGGATAGTCTTTAATAACTGGTATTGGGAAAACTGGAGATCCATGTGCCATATGAAATAACCAAACTAGCATGTCCATGTTTAGACTCATGAGGATGTTTATTTCAAGGTTTTTTGCAGTGGCAGCACTTTGGAAGAAATCTGAATACCTTTCATTTGGGAAGATTTGGGTAAAATGTGGTAGATGCAAACAACGGAGTATTCTGTGGCAGTTAGAAGTAACAGACTACATGTGCACACAAAAAAACATGGATAGATCTAAAATGCATGATGAGAATTTTTTTTAAAAATTGGAAAGTGATATGTGATCAAAAACACTTCTGTGTAAATTAAAAATATATGTGTGAATGGAATTACTAATTTTTCCCTACAATCTTTTCCTCCTTTCTTTAACAGTAACAGACTTAAGCTGGGTTGTGACCTGGTTAGGATACATTTCCCAGGCCTCCAGATACTGGATACATTTTATCAAGTTCTTGCCCATGCGACTTCACATGTGCCATCTCTGGGTTGGGGCCTCTGAGCAGTGGACTGACTCTTCTATACCCTCTCTCTCTTTCCTATCAGTTATAACTGCCTTCAAGTAAAAAGAAAATCTCTGAAGAGGATGGCACAGAAACAAGGTGGAAGAAACCCCGGTTCCTCAATACCCATTTGAAAACCTGAAACTTAGATCTGGAACAACCACTGGGACTGGAACATGAGAGGAACATAAACCTCTATCAGCTTGAAACATTGCAGTTTTGTTTGTTTGTGTTGCTGTTGTAGAAATTAAGCCTAATCTCACCAGCACACATACAAACATAATCTAATGCACAAATATAAACAAAAGGATATACAGTAAAGGTATTCAGATAGCTGCTGGCTGCTTTAAAGGGTGGAAAAAGGAGTGGAAATAAAAAGGAGTCTATATGTCACACACATTCTCAACAGTGGGCCTCTGCTTAGATGAATGATGATGATGTGCTATAGCGTGTGTATATGATAACACAAACCCCTGTGACTAGGTTAAAAAAAGGATAAAAGAGAAAAAGGAAGAAGGCAACAAAATTATAAACTATAGACAATAGTTATTTCTCTACTCAAGAAAAACCTTCATACTTTATTGTATAATACTATAGTCAATAGATTGTAATTAACGTGCATAACTGTGAAGATCAGAATACTCCAAAAATGTTGAAAGGACAAGGGAGCAGGAGAGCTGGGAAGCATTGCACTGGTTAACTCAGCAGTGGCTGTAGCCTCCAATATTCTTCACACATGTCTAGTGCCAGAGCACCTTATTTCCCTGGACAGTATCCCATTGTACCATACTCTCTAACCACTTTAAATTGCTTTTTTCTTCACATCCAACCACAATCATGAAAGAAACTTTGTTCAGCTGCCATATCTTTATAACTGACCTTTTAGAAACTTCCTACTTATTGGTCCTGATAACAGCATTTTTCAGTTGATGTTTTGGTGATTTTTAGGAACATAATTATAGTTGAATTTTCTTTATTCCAGTGATTAGGACTAGATATTTGTTAAATATAAGTCACTGCTGATTGATTTCGGCAAATACAGACTTAGATACTTCGCATAACTTTTTACCAAAGCTGAAAACCTCTTACCTGAAAATTCATTTACCAGAGTTTTCATGGCCTTTCCTTCCAGGGTGCATCTGCTGCTTTGAACTCTGGGTGGTCATTCTTCCCTAAACCTCACCCATGGGCTTCCCTGGTGGCACAGCGGTTCAGAGTCCGCCTGCCGATGCAGGGGACGCAGGTTCGTGCCCCGGTGCGGGAAGATCCCACGTGCCGCGGAGTGGCTGGGCCCGTGAGCCATGGCTG
This sequence comes from Pseudorca crassidens, assembly GCF_039906515.1. Taxonomy (NCBI): domain Eukaryota; kingdom Metazoa; phylum Chordata; class Mammalia; order Artiodactyla; family Delphinidae; genus Pseudorca; species Pseudorca crassidens. Next base: position 63,975,628 of record NC_090308.1, on the reverse strand, counting down.
CTGAGCCTGCGCGTCCGAGGCCACAGCAGTGAGAGGCCCGCGTACTGCAAAAAACAAAACAAAACAAAAAAAAACCTCACCCATTATCCCAGCACAACAAATTCCAGTGCTGTATCCTTTAATGGGAAGGGAGAATTGTCAAGCAAAATCTGAATGGCAAATCTTTCCAGATTATCAACCCATTTTTTCAGTTATCTCACCCATACATATTTCAGCAGCATTTTTTAAAGTCGTGGACTATCTTTTTACAGTCTTTAGAAATAACTCAACCTAGCTTTCAGAAGAACACGTCTCTCTCTTTTTGCATCTATCTTTCATTGTTTTACATAATTAAATAATGCAATTACAAGAATGAGAAGAACTGTGTACAAACCAAAGCAGCACTTGTTAAGCATAATCAAAGGTATGCAGGGTCCTAAGATAAACCGGCTACTATTCATGAACATTAATTGTGCCTAGGACATCAATGACTCACTATAATTTTGTTTGCATCTATAATTATATATACCAGTTTATTTTTAACTGTAATTAGAGAAGAGAATGGTAGAACATTAGTTAACATTAGTTGTTTCATTAGATGAAAGTGTTTTTTTTTTTAACTTTCACTTAATAATAAACAATTTGCCTATACTAATTTTTGACATTTCTTCAGAAGAAAAGATAATATTTGGGGTAGATGAAATCCATCCTTAGCTTAGATCATAAGCCTGTCTTTGAAAAGGTGGTAATCATAGAAGAATTTCATAAACACATGTTAAATATTTGAAAGTACACCTTAAATGAATAGCTGTTAATTATGGCACTGCCTGGCTCACCAATGACAGTTTAATGATTTTAAACTAAAATTGTGATTTTAGTTATCACAATTCAGAACAAACCTTCTTCACTGGATCTACCTACCAAGATGTTGTCTGGTTTCAAAAACTGAAAACTTGATGAGTGAATTTTATTTTTTTTTCTTTTATTTTCCTCCTTTTAATTAGTATCTGATTTATTCATATAAGCTGATATATGGATGAAGTACACATATGTGTATGAAATACCATAATTTCTTTCTAGCTAATACTAATAATCCCAACTCTAACCCAGTTTTCTTATTTATATGTGACAAACTACACACTGCAAAGTGTTGTTGGATCTTGTAGTTGTGTGTTCTCTTCTGATAAGTGGCTTTGTGGTCCCTCCTACCCTCTGTTACAAGGATTTTTTAGTCTCCCTTTTTAGGCCCAGAAGCATAATGAACTACATAATTGAGTATATTACATAGGAAATCTTACATCATGTGTTTCAAGATTATAAATTCTCGTTTTTAGCAGCATATTAAAATTATTTATATTACAAAGAAATAAATGCCACATTTTTAAAAGAAAAAACTACAACATCAAAGCTCACATTCAAGGAGGATGCACTATATAAATAATGTTAAGTATTATTATTCACCTTAGCTTTTTTTTCTTCGTATCTAGAGTTCAGCCTAGAAATGCTACCTATCTCATTCCTTAGCCTCAACTCTCAGCTCAACCCAACATTATTTTAAATATATAGAATTTTTGTGAAATGTATAAATTTTATACTCATAAAATTATTACTCATTTATTTGTTGCTTACTTATTTTTAATGGGGGTTTGCAGGCAAGACATTTTGCTATCGACTAAACTTATTAAAGGGTAAACAAAATCACTATTAAAAATTAACTTTATTAAGAAACCACTGAAAACCTCTATGTCAATAATGACAAAAATCATGGGAAAGGAAGAAAGAATGATACTTGGGTAGGTTAGATGAGACTATTGAAGAATTCTTCTCTGTGCTACCATTCTCACTGATGGATAAAAGAATAAATTCTGGATTAGAATCACAGACATCTTTCAACTTCCTTGTGTTCAAGTTTTGTCAAGTATATACTTGATGCAGTATACTTGCATACAACACATAATACTAAATTCTATTAATATACAGTGTGTCAGCATGCCAACTAATTATGGTAATTCCCTTTCAGAAGACTGGTAGTCAATTAACATCCACAGATATAGCTAACGATAGGTCACACATACCTTAAAAGACCAATAATATTACTATGATTTGATTACATTTCAAACATTTGAGAGCTTCCTCTGTAACAGACATTGTGCTGAGTACTTAATAATTTATGTAGGAATACCAACCATAAGAAGAGGATAAGAGCAAGTTGATAAATATATCATTAAGAAATTAGTTTACCTGTGTAACCTTTTATATTATTAGTCAACTTGCAGCCAGCCAACTCAAAGTTATTTAGGAAAACAGGGAAAAGAACTTAGGTAAACAAATTTAAAGATAATTCCACAATTAATTGATGTTATGATTCACTCAAATCCATTGAAAACTTTTTCCACTAAGCAAAAAATGACATTTAATTGATTTCTCTTTATAATCTTGGTCCTTCATTTTATGGACTTAGAATCAGAAGACCTTTGTTTCAGTCTTGCATTAGCACTTCTTAGCTGGAAGACTTTGGCCTTTTTACTTATTCTATAAAGTAGGGTTCATGATATCTGTCTACCTACTTCACAGAACTTTCATGGGAACTAAATGTAGCAACAAAGAGAAACCCATTTCTTGAATTATAAATGTCATACAAGTGTAATTTGTTATCAATCAAGTGGGAACGTAATGAAATATTATGTGGTAGAAGATGAAAATGGCAGATCCAAATATTCTTTGAATAATTAGTAACAAGATATCTACAAATTATCTGCAACCTTTCTTGTAAATTGAATTCCTAAAGTAAGGGTCCTAATTTTAGGTTTCAGAAAATAGGCTTTCTTTTCATACCAGAGTAAATTCAACTACTAAATTAATAGAACTTTTGCCCTCTTTCTAGATTTCTATTATGCTGGTTCATGAAGATATATTCAATCATCCACCACCTCTTTAGTTTGTATCTATAATAATCTATGCCTGCATATTAATTTTAAAGTGATGGAATAAAAGAACTCTTAAACATAAGAAGCAAATGTTTGCCAATGCAGAATTTCAGTTAACTCTCCAAAATAATGATTGAATTGATAAAAGAAGTACTTCCTTTATTGTTGCAAACAAATAGGATGCTTTCACATTTTTTTAACTGTCTTTTATTTTAGGAGGAAGACTCATATTACATACTTATCACTGTCATCTCCCCATTGTGCTCCCATTAATATTAAAGGGAGTTCTATTCAATGCATTAACATCTCAGTGAGAATCTGTCTCATTATAATTACCACTGACCTTGTCAATTTAAAATTTTACCTTGGGTCAAAATTAAATCTCAGCTATTAAGAACAAAGTAAAAGCAGAGTGCAAGGTAGAGCATTCCTAACTAATGGACCGATAAATTAACATATTAACTATAGAACTTGAATGTAAACATTAACTATATGTTTGTATGGATGCACATATATATGTATTTATAATGTTGAAGTTATGCCACTTTCATTGATCTTACATTTAAATTGCTCTCAATCTTATATATCATAATCCCTACAGAGCTTTTAACAATTAGGGATACAATGGCAATTCCTAGAGTTTCTGATTCGGTGGGTATGGGTGAATCCCATGCTTGTGTATTTTTTAAAAGTATCAGAGATAATTCTGATACACTCCCCAGGGTTAAGAACCTCTGTTCTATGTCATAGATGATTTACGTGCATCTACTTTAATATATGAATCTGAACACTAAATCTAGTTGCAGCTCCACTAAGCCTCTCTAACTGCACTCCGAATTGTCATTTTTGGCAAGACTTTGGAGACATATTTTCCATCAACACACAAATCTTGCATTGACCTCAATGACATTTAATAAAGCTACAATTTTCAACCACGGCTCCTAGATCAGATAAATAAATAACTTCTAAGTGAAAAGCTGCTGCAAAGCTACTATTGAGATAGACAACTGAACTGAATTCCCATTTTAGAAACAAGCAGAATTCAGTAATAAATATTTTTCTCCATATCTCCTATGCAACAAGTGTTTACTGATTTCATTTTTATACCTATGTATAAGAATTTGTTTTGGCCTTAGGGAGCTTCATGAGGGAGTGAAGGAATGTGGAAAGGGGAAGGACGAAAGGAGGAAATGGAGGCAATGAGGGACGGCTGGACGGAGGGAGGATGGAGAACAGAGAGGGGCATTGGGTTGAGTGCTTTGCTTTGTGTCTGTTGACTTCCTTGACTGTTTTCAATCTGAATCTTGCCAAAAACTCCACGTACAAGACAGATAACAAGGGAGCTACCTGCTGAAGTGTGTGTGGAGTGAGGCAGGGCAAGTTTGGGGTGGACGGGGGTAAAAAGAACCACCCACTAAGTCTCTTGTTCACGTTAGGGACCTTTGGGACCTGCAGAAAATGATTTGGGAAAAAAAAACAAAACCCTTGTCTTCAGAATAAAGGGATCTGTTCTAAAATCTAGACTTCACTATTTAATAATTGTATAATTTAGGTCAATTTTCTTAAAAATACTTTTGACTCAGTTTCCTTCTTTATAAAAGTGGTATTTGAAAACCCACTTTCAATATTTTTGTACATAGAACTAGTATATACAAAGTTCCTAGCACATGATAGATTTTAATTAATAGTAGCTACTACTACTATTATTATTATCACTTATAGGATGAGACATACACTAAATATCTTTTAGTGTGTGACTTCTACTAACAGTGTTCGCTATTAGGGTCAGAGCATGTCATCATCTATTTTGGCCAAATATTATTTTTGTACTTCCTTGTTCTCAGCAATATGTTCATAGGAGGGTGTTTTTAAAACATATCAAGAGTATACAGCTGGTCTTCACCAACTGCAATCTCAGCTAAATCTCACCTGTTTGGAAGAGTCGATTCATTTCCAAAAAGTTATGTATAAAGAAGGTTTTACTATGGGTGTGCATCTATAGTTACCTGCATTTGTATGTCTAGATATTTTCCTCTTAATATATAAAGTAAAGGCAATAACAGTAAGGGAAAGTCCATTTTGTAGATCTATTGCCTAATTTTCCTGAGGGGTATCAGTTAAAGTAGATGTTGATATTTGCTGGGGGGTTTCAATGTAACATTTATTGTTCTCTTCTGATTATAATGACATAGCATTTAGAAAATATAGAAAAGTAGAAAAAAGACAAATTATCTCAATCCTTAAGGCTAATTCCTAGAGGTAAACCTCTGGGGAAAAAAGTTATGAACTTTTCAACACCTCTAATAGATGATAGCAATTTGTTTTTTGGAAAGATAATGCTGATTAATATCCTTATCACCATTTTATGAAAGTAAATGTCTACCCCTAATTTGACTGAAAAAATAATTTGTTTTGTTTTACTTTTCAACTGTCAGAGAACTTTATTCAGCCATGCATAGGCCTTTTAGATGTATTTTTCTGCTCATTATTCAATCATGTCCTTTGACTATGAATGCTAGCATTTTCCTTAAAATATGTGGATCATAATTCAATTGCTTATCTGTCGCGTTGTTATATTTGGAACAACTATTCAGTTTAAGTTATTCTAAGTTTCATTATTCTATATATTTCAGCACAGAAAGTGTTTGTAATTTAATATTCCTAAATAAATATTTCCTTACTGTCTCTTTCTTTTTTATGTTTTCTTAACATCTTTATTGGAGTATAATTGCTTTACATTGTTGTGTTAGTTGCTCCTGTATAACAAAGTGAATCAGCTATACGTGTACATATATCCCCATATCCCCTCCCTCTTGAGCCTCCCTCCCACCCTCCCTATCCCACCCGCCCTAGGTAGTCACAAAGCACCGAGCTGAACTCCCTGTGCTATGCAGCTGCTTCCAACTAGCTATCTATTTTACATTTGGTAGTGTGTATATGTCAATGCCACTCTCTCACTTCATCTCAGTTACACTTCCCCTCCCTGTGTCCTCAAGCCCATTCTCTATGTCTGCATCTTTATTCCTGTCCTGCCTCTAGGTTCGTCAGACCCCTTTTTTTTTTTTAGATTCCATATATGTTAGCATACGGTATTTGTTTTTCTCTTTCTGACTTACTTCACTCTGTATGACAGAATCTAGGTCCACCCACCTCACTACAAATAACTCAATTTCATTTCACTTTATGGCTAATATTCCATTGTATATATGTGCCACATCTTCTTTATCCATTCATCTGTCAATGGACACTTAGGTGGCTTCCATGTCCTGGCTATTGTAAATAGTACTGCAATGAACATTGTGGTACATGACTCTTTCTGAGTAAGGTTTTCTCAGGGTATATGCCCAGTAGTGGGATTGCTGGGTCGTATGGTAGTTCTACTTTTAGTTTTTAAGGAACCTCCATACTGTTCTCCAGTGGGCTGTATCAATTTACATTCCCACCAACAGTGCAAGAGGGTTTCCTTTTCTCCACACTCTCCAGCATTTATTGTTTGTAGATTTTTTGATGATGGCCATTTTGACCGGTGTGAGATGATACCTCATTGTAGTTTTGATTTGCATTTCTCTAATGATTAGTGATGTTGAGCATCCTTTCATGTGTTTGTTGGCAATCCGTGTATCTTCTTTGGAGAAATGTCCATTTAGGTCTTCTGCCAATTTTTGGATTGGGTTGTTTGTTTTTTTGATATTGAGCTGCATGAGCTGCTTGTAAATTTTGGAGATTAATCCTTTGTCAGTTGCTTCATTTGCAAATATTTTCTCCCATTCTGAGGGTTGCCTTTTTGTCTTGTTTATGGTTTCCTTTGCTGTGCAAAAGTTTTTATGTTTCATTAGATCCCATTTGTTTATTTTTGTTTTTATTTCCATTTTTCTAGGAGGCGGGTCAAAAAGGATCTTACTGTTATTTATGTCATAAAGTGTTCTACCTATGTTTTCCTCTAAGAATTTTACAGTGTCTGGCCGTACATTTAGGTCTTGAATCCATTTTGAGTTTATTTTCGTGTATGGTGTTAGGGAGTGTTCTACTTTCATTCTTTTACATGTAGCTCTCCAGTTTTCCCAGCACCACTTATTGAAGAGGCTGTCTTTTCTCCATTGTATATTCTTGCCTCCTTTATCAAAGATAAGGTGACCGTATGTGCATGGGCTTATCTCTGGACTTTCTATCCTTTTCCATTGATCTATATTTCTGTTTTTGTGCCAGTGCCTACTGTCTTGACTACTGTAGCTTTGTAGTATAGTCTGAAGTCAGGGAGCCTGATTCCTCCAGCTCTGTTTTTCTTTCTCAACATTACTTTGGCTATTTTGGGTCTTTTGTGTTTCTGCAAAAATTGTGGAATTTTTTGTTCTAGTTCTGTGAAAAATGCCATTCGTAGTGTGAAAGGGATTGCACTGAATCTGTAGATTGCTTTGGGTAGTATAGTCATTTTCACAATGTTGATTCTTCCAATCCAAGAACATGGTATATCTCTCCATCTATTTGTATCATCTTTAATTTCTTTCTTCAGTGTCTTATGGTTTTCTGCATACAGGTCTTTTGTCAACTTAAGTAGGTTTATTCCTAGGGATTTTATTCTTTTCATTGCAATGGTAAATGGGACTGTTTCCTTAATTTCTCTTTCAGATTTTTCATTACTAGTGTATAGGAATGCAAGAGATTTCTGTGCATTAATTTTGTATCCTGCTACTTTACCAAATTCATTGATTAGCTCTAGTAGTTCTCTCGTAGCATCTTTAGGATTCTCTATGTATAGTATCATGTCATCTGCAAACAGGGACAGTTTTACTTTTTCTTTTCTGATTTGGATTCCTTTTATTTCCTTTTCTTCTCTGACTGCTGTGGCGAAAACTTCCAAAACTATGTTGAATAACACTGGTGAGAGTGGACAACCTTGTATTAGAGATCTTAGAAGGTCTCGGAAGGTTGTGTTTTTGTAATAATTTGTCCATTTCTTCCAGGTTGTCCACTTTATTGGCATATAGTTGCTTGTCGTAATCTCTCATGATCCTTTGTATTTCTGCAGTGTCACTTGTTACTTCTCCTTTTTCATTTCTAATTCTGTTAACTGGAGTCTTCTCCCTTTTTTTCTTGATGAGTCTGGCTAATGGTTTATCAATTTTGTTTATCTTCTCGAATAACCAGCTTTTTTTTTTTTTTTTTTTTGCGGTTTGTGGGCCTCTCACTGTTGTGGCCTCCCCCGTTGCGGTACACAGGCTCCGGACGCGCAGGCTCAGCGGCCATGGCTCACGGGTCCAGCCGCTCCGCGGCACGTGGGATCTTCCCGGACCGGGGCACGAACCCACGTCCCCTGCATCGGCAGGCCGACTCTCAACCACTGCACCACCAGGGAAGCCCGAAGAACCAGCTTTTAGTTGTATTCATCTTTGTTATTGTTTCCTTCATTTCTTTTTCGTTTATTTCTTATCTGATCTTTATAATTTCTTTCCTTCTGCTAAATTTGGGTTTTTTTTGTTCTTCTTTCTCTAACTGCTTTAGGTGTAAGGCTAGGTTGTTTATTTGAGATGTTTCTTGTTTCTTGAGGTAGGATTGTATTGCTATAAACTTCCCTCTTAGAACTGCTTTTGCTGCATCCCATCGGTTTTGGGCCATCATGTTTTCATTGTCATTTGTTTCTAGGTATTTTTTGATTTCCTCTTTGATTTCTTCAGTGATCTCTTAGTTATTTAGTAACGTATTGTTTAGCCTCTATGTGTTTATGTTTTTTACGTTGTTTTTCCCTGTAATTGATTTCTAATCTCATAGCGTTGTGGTCAGAAAAGATGCTTGATATGATTTCAGTTTTCTTAAATTTACTGAGGCTTGGTTTGTGACCCAAGATGTGATCTATCCTGGAGAATGTTCCGTGTGCACTTGAGAAGAAAGTGTAATCTGCTGTTTTTGGATGGAATGTCCTATTAATATCAATTAAGTCCATCTTGTTTAATGTGTCATTTAAAGCTTGTGTTTCCTTATTTATTTTGCTTTTGGTTGATCTGTCCATTGCTGAAACTGGGATTTTTAAGTCCCCTACTATTTTTGTATTGCTGTTGATTTCCCCTTTATGGCTGTTAGCATTTGCCTTATGTATTGAGGTGCTCCTATGTTGCGTGCATAAATACTTACAATTGTTACATCTTCTTGGACTGATCCCTTGATCATTATGTAGTATCCGTCTTTGTCTCTTGTAATAGTCTTTATGTTAAAGTCTATTTTGTCTGATATGAGAAATGCTACCCCAGCTTTCTTTTGATTTCCATTTGCAAGGAATAACTATTTCCATCCCCTCCCTTTCAGTCTGTATGTGTCCCTAGGTCTGAACTGGGTCTCTTGTAGACAGCATATATATGGGTCTTGTTTTTGTGTCCATTCAGCGAGTCTATGCCTTTTGGCTGGAGCATTTAAGCCATTCACATTTAAGGTAATTGTCAATATGTATGTTCCTATTACCATTTTCTTAACTGTTTTGTTTTTGTTATTTTAGGTCTTTTCTTTCTCTTGTGTTTCCTGCCTAGAGAAGTTCCTTTAGCATTTGTTGTAAAGCTGGTTTGGTGGTGCTGAATTCTCTTTGCCTTTCCTTGTCTGTAAAGGTTTTAATTTCTCCATTGAATCTGAATGAGATCCTTGCTGGGAAGAGTAATCTTGGTTGTAGGTTTTTCCCTTTCATCAATTTAAATATGTCCTGCTACACCCTTCTGGCTTGCAGAGTTTCTGCTTAAAGATCAGCTGTTAACCTTATGGGGATTCCCTTGTATGTTATTTGTTGTTTTTCCCTTGCTACTTTTAATATTTTTTCTTTTTATTTAATTTTTGATATTTGATTAATATGTGTCTTGGCATGCTTCTCCTTGGATTTATGCTGTATGGGACTCTCTGCACTTCCTGGATTTGATTATTTCTTTTCCATATTAGGGAAGTTTTCAACTATAATCTCTTCAAATATTTTCTCAGTCCCTTTTTTTTTTCTCTTCTTCTTCTAGGACCCCTATAATTCGAATGTTGATGCATTTAATGTTGTCCCAGAGGTCTCTGAGACTGTCCTCAATTCTTTTTATTATTTTCTCTTTATTCTGCTCTGTGGTAGTTATTACCACTATTTTATCTTCCAGGTCACTTATCCATTCTTCTGCCCCAATTATTCTGCTATTGGTTCCTTCTAGAGAATTTTTAATTTCATTTATTGTGTTGTTCATCATTGTTTGCTTGCTCTTTAGCTCATCTAGGTCCTTGTTAAATGTTTCTTGTATTTTCTCCATTCTATTTCCAAGATTTTGGATCATCTTTACTATCATTACTCTGAATTGTTTTTCAGGTAGGCTGCCTATTTCCTCTTCATTTTTTTGGTCTGGCAGTTTTTACCTTGCTCCTTCATCTGCTGTGTGTTTCTCTGTCTTCTCATTTTGCTTAACTTACTGTGTTTGGGGTCTCCTTTTCACTGGCTACAGGTTCGTAGTTCCCATTGTTTTTGGTGTCTGCTCCCAGTGGTAAGGTTGGTTCAGTGGGTTGTGTAGGCTCCCTGGTGGAGGGGACTGGTGCCTGTGTTCTGGTGGATGAGGCTGGATCTTGTCTTTCTCGTGGGCAGGACCATGTCTGGTGGTGTGTTTTGGGATGTCTTTGAACTTACTATGATTTTAGGCAGCCTCTTTGCTAATGCATGGGGTTGTGCTCCTTTCTTGCTAGTTGTTTGGCATAGGGTGTCCAGCACTGGAGCTTGCTGGTCGTTGAGTGGAGCTGGGTTTGGCATTGAGATGGAGCTGTCTGGGAGAGCTTTCACCATTTGATATTATGTGGGGCTGGGAGGTCTCTGGTGGTCCAATGTCCTGAACTCGGCTCTCCCACCTCAGAGGCTCAGGCCTGACGCCTGGCCGGAGCTTCTAGACCCTGTCAGCCACAAGGCTGTCCGCCACCGGGGCCACCACTACTCCAGATCCCCCAGGGGTGCCGTCGGGCTGCCGCTCACGGCACAGCACCTAGAGCCCCATGTGTGCAGAAAGACCAGGGCTGCCAGCACCAGTGCCACCGCCTGAAGAAGCTGCTTCTCCTTCCACCTCGTCGGGCTGGTCAGCCCCTCAGTGCCCTGCCGGCCCAGCCGCACTGCCCCCAGTGCCGCACGTCCACCCAGCAGCGGCATTAGGTTAGCAAGGAGAAGCGACCGTGGTGCTGGCCCCGTGCCAACTCCCTTACTGTCTCTTTATATGCAACACAGGTCCCTCTTCTTTGATTTCAGTTCTTCATGATTTTATATGTACTTGGTTCCTTTCCTGCATTTGAGGGGAGGTTTTGTTTTTCAGAAAAATAAAAAGAGGAGACACATTCCCCATTTTGCCTATGATCTCTTTTCTTCCTCATATTCCCCCACCTCTAGATTAAATATTCATTTGTAATTTGTAAATATTTTTTAAGATTTTCCTAATTAACCTTTATCCATCATTCTTTGACTCATATTAAGGACTATTTGGAAGTTCTTCAGAAGTGGTTATTCAATTTTCCATACACCAGTTATGATTAATCCATTTTTATGCTTCATGGATTACTAAAGATAATGATAGATAGATAAATACAAGGAAAAAAGATGATAGACAGATAGACAAATAGATAGGACTAGAAGTATTGACTACTCCTTCCTTTACTGAAAAAGGAGATTGAAAGAGAACAAAGGATATTGGGAAAAAATATAATGCTGTGCTTTACTAGCATGGTCATTTCAATATTCATATCTTGTAATTAAAGAATAAAAGAGCCCTTTTATTATTCAAACAGGTCCAATTAGAAACAGGAAAATAGACACTATTCTGTATTAACATAAACTAATGGGCTTATGGAAGTTGTTGTTTGCCAAATCTAAGTAAGGTAATCTTAGGTTCATTTTGCCCTGGGGCAGTAAGGATTTACATATGTCCTTTCACTCTCATAAATGACTTGCTTTGGATGATTAGTTCATGGTTACATTATTATAATGCATTTAGAACTACAAAAAAGCAAAGAAGCAAACTAACTAGGATCAGTTAAGACAAAGTGAAAAATAGACCTAAATGGGAGAGCCCATATATACATTGAGTCAAGAGACCTGAAACTAAAAAATCCATCTTCATGCACTTTACTCTTGAGAATTTTGGATGTCCTCAGGAATTATAGACTGGTGAAGTCTGTTGGGTGCTACCCAGACAGAGTGAACCAAACTTTGGAAATGTACTCATATAGTACAAAGGAAATCAAGAAAATGAGAACTTTACTTGTACTGAGGTTTCTTGCAGAGGAGTAAAATTTGCAAGGAGCAACTGAAGAAGTGAGGTGTGTTGGATGGGTGCTAAGTTTAGCAGTGAGTTTCAGCCCACAAAGATAAACCTTATTCCACTTAAGTGTTTTCTTTCTGAATGCTGAAAAATCTCCATGTTGTACAGCTTCAAATGTTGCTCTTGTTTATAAAAATTATCACGGTTTAAATTTAAAAGAAATGTGTCTACACTGGATAGCCAATTCTGAGATCTAAAGGAGTGGGAACATTTTGTCAAGGGAGATTCTCTTCAGAAGCCGTCTTGTGGCAAGGGGCTTAGCAATGGAGGCAAAACTGAGGTAACAGGACTGAGAATTAGAGAAACCAGTTCTTAATGACATTATGTGAACCTAGCACCACACTATTCATGAATCTACTCAAGCACTGAAATCGTCCATGTTTATAAGCCAATAGGTTTATGTTTTCTCTCTCTCTCATCTATCTATCTACCTACCTATCTATCATCTATCTTTCTCTTAAAAGTTGTGTTTCCTATCACTTGAAACCAGAAAGACCCTAACTGATTCACTGATTCAGATGGTCAGAAACAGGGTGCTGAATATAGCATTCTAATATGTGGATTTGAGTTATCCGGAGTCAGGCAGCGGTCAAAAAGGAACTCTCTAGCCTGGGCTGAAAATTGACAACCCCTTTTTATGCTGTAGAAAACGAGTTAAACAGGTGCCTCTAGTTTTTCGGAAAATCAGACTTTGGTCATTTCAATGCTCCAGCATCAGGTGATTTTGTAGGATACATTCAAATGTTGGAATGCACTGAGTACCCGTAATCATTTTCAATAACACTGTACGAGAAAAAAACTGTCCTAAACTGAAACTATCCCATTTCAAGTAAGAGAGTAAAAATAATACAACTTTAGTAAGAGAGCATCCCCCTTCTGCCTGTTTTGTAATCTGAGATGGTTGCAAATCCATTAATTTGTGTTGGAAGAGAAGAACTCTTTATCCTAAACTAAAATTATTGTTAGCAGGGACTGTGGGGGTGGGGGGATCCCTAGCAGGAGGTAGGATCAGGTCCTGGAAGAAGCCTTATCCACTAGTTAGGATGCGGCCAACCCATATATCAGATTTAGTCCTGTTTGTGTGCTGCCCACAAGTAATAATGGCTTTTACATTTTTAAAGCGTAAAATAAAACTAAGTATAAGAGATAGAGGCCTTATGTGGCTAGAAAAGCCTAAAATATTTACTATCTGGCCCTTTATTTGAAAATTGTGCCAGTCTTGCCAGATCACTCTCAAGAACCTCCTGTTTGGCTTCTCTGCCAGACAAAGGCAACAATCATTCTTGTTGACAAGATGCAATTGGAATGTATCCATGAGAAAAGAAACAGATTAGTAGTTCCTTCCCACTACCGTCTATTTTTTTTGTTCCCAAAACTGTCCTAAGAGAGAGGCTAGGATTGACATCATGTAAATGAGGGCTTTGGGATCCGTGGAGTACTGAGGCCAAGGCTGCTTTCTGAGAACTAAATATTTCTAGGAAGATTTCCATATTTAAGGCTCAACAAAGTCTTTGACTTTTCTTAATGACCTCTGAGGCTCAAAATATGAAAATTAACTGGAACCGTACTATTTTTTAAAGAAGATGTAGTATGAGAAAAACTTCATGATTGAACAATAATGGTCAAATGAAATATCTGACTTCTTGAATACACGGTGAAGTGAAATGGCCTCTAAAGGAATGCAGGTCCCTAAAAAGACATCCTGCTAAATGCCCATTTCCAATGTGGTCGCAGAACATGATAAAGAGAGATTCAGAAATGATACCTAGGATTTGCATAAACTGGCCGGTCATGGAACTAATTCCACTGCCAGAAGAATGACCCTTCTCATTTCTGTCCAGCATGCCAGGATATGTGCTGTACTCTGGTGACTACCATGTTGTTTCCTACGCCACCGCTCCCCGCCCCTGTTTCAAAGGGAGCTGACTTTATCACGTTTAGTTCTTCTCTTTCTACAATGTATGTTGGGTGTTTTGGGGTGTCTGTAAAGACTACATGACATGTTGAAATCTCTGGCATTTGGAGTTATACATAGGAATGGAATGAGACTCCTAGTTGTCTAGATTAGGAGTTAGCAAATGCTTTTAGAGATGTGATCATTTTTAGGTGCATTTATGGGAAGTGTGTGTATGTATATTTCTGTAGATATGTACATTGAATATGTGTGTGTGTATGTGTGTATGAGAGAGACAATAAAAATAGTGGACTTTATGAATAACTTCTGTTTGTTCCCACACCATCCAGGCTTCTCTTTCTCGTTGCTTTAAGTAGGTTTCTCTTTGAGGATCAGTTCTATTCCTATTCTTATCCTATATGTTCCTGATGGAGTTGACCTTATCCCTGGTTATGCAGAACTAAACAACCAGAGTATTTCATATATTGCTTGGATAAGGATAAGCATATTATTCATGTGCTTCTTTACCAATGAAATTAAACAAGTCTTTTGCTGGAAGTTCTGGAAAAGAGAGTTTCACTCTTTCTTCACCAAATTTCAACCTAAAAGAGCAATAATTGGGAGATTGGGATTGACATATATACACTACTATATATAAAATAGATAACTAATGAGAACCTGCTGTATAGCACAGGGAACTCTGCGCAATGCTCAGTGGTGACCTAAATGGAAGGGAATCTAAAAAACAGTAGATACATGTGTATCTATAACTGATACACTTTGCTGTACAGCAGAAACTAACACAACATTATAAAGCAACTATACTCCAACAAAAATTAATTTAAAACAAGAACAATAGCAACAAGACCTATATAATTCTTCTTGTGACTGCCTGAGACCTCAGAAGGGTACTGAAGCTGAGTAAGTGGAAGAAAGGGAGAGACAGAGAGAGACAGACAGACAGACTAACTAGTTTCCAGGGACAACAGTTAAGACCTGGATCAAGTCAAACTACTTGGGTTCTTCAACCACTTGAGCAAATAAATCCATTTCAATCTTAAAAGCCAGTTTCCATTATAGCTTTGTCACATGCAGCATATTCACTCTCTGATGAATAAAGTGAAGGTTTTTTTTCATTCAGAGTGTATAAAAGTAAACAGTTAACTAACTAAATGAATAAATAAACCCAACAAGTCAGTGCTCCTCCCATTACTGAATACAATCTCATGTGTACTCCACATTAACTAGGACACTCAAAATCTTACTTTTCCACTGTTGTAAACTCTGTGAGTTATTTCCAATTTTCCAACTGACCTGCTTACATCAGGCACAGTCTTTATCAGAATAAGTTACACACAGTAAGTACTAAGGAGCTCTTACATCCAAAACGATGTTTGAAATCTGGTCTAAAGCCAAGAAATCTGGTCTGAAGAACTTAAATCTTTCCCAATAGTTTTCAAATTGTTTTGAAAAGAGATATTCAGAGCAGTCAGTAATAAAGCAGAATTGTCCCACTGAATGACTGTTTACAACTATCATGCAACCAAAGCCTTGTAAAAATAAACAAACAACCAAACAAAATCTTGTGATTATCTGGCCTTTCAGAAACATCCAGAGACTGGATATGGGGTTGTGGAAATTGGGAGGAGGACCCTGAGAAAATTTTCTGTGCCATGTACATGGTGAGATTTCTGTGACAGTTTTATCATGTGTGACAGCATTTCAAATCATCTGTATGGTTTTTCATCAGCCAGTGTATACATAGGAGTAAACATGCACTGATATGTGGCTTTGTCCACCACTGTCAAGGGTCTCTTTTCTATATTTTTAATCTATACCATCTACAGTTTTACTCACCCAATTGTTATTTTTCTAATCTGTATATACCTAGGTAGCAAGGGGAAATTTTGCTCAATAAAGATAGTCACCAGGACTTGAAAATTCTATTACCCTTTGCTCTTAAGAAGTTTAGGAGTAGCCTTAAGATCAAGTTCTATCCAAATTAAGTAAGGGGCCAACTTGATGGTATGATATGCATATACATTATGAAATGATCACACACAATTAAGCTAACTAACACACAGTCAACTCACATAGTTACATTTTTTTTTCTTTTTTTTCCTTTCCTTTGTGGTAAAAACATTTGAGATCTACCCTCTTAGCAAGTTCCAAGTATTTTAATTATTTCTGTCACTGAGTGGCAAAACACCTTGGGATTTCCTGAGAAGTAGGAATGTCTCTGTTATGGTAATGGGGTGACTCATGGTGGGCTCCCTAGATAGCTCAGGAGGCTGTTCACCAGAAAGTCCAACCACATGATCAGAAAGTTAAAACTTTGGTCCAGTCCAACTTCCGGAGAAGAGAAGGAGGCTAGAGATTGAATTCAATCATGTAGTCAATGTAGTTAATAAATCATGCTTAAGTAATGACCTCAATAAAAACTCTGGACACCAAGGTCCAGTGGTGCTTTATGGTCATGGAATGTAATCATGTGCCGGGAGGGTGATATGCCCAGATTATACCACAAGAGAGCATAAAAGCTTCATGTCCACCTCTTCCGCCAGACCTTTCCCTATGCATCTCTTCAATCTGGCTGTTCCTGAGTTGTACTCTTTACAATAAAAATGTAATAATAAACGCAGCACTTTCTTGAATTCTATGAGTTGGAGTTGTTCTAGTGAAATATTCAATCTGAGAGATCCCTGGGCTGGTTAGTCATAAGTACAAATAGCCCCAAGACAAGCTGGTATCTGAAGTGAGGGCAGTCTTGTAAAAGACTGAGTTCCTTAACTTGTGACTTGTTGTGATGCTAACTCTAGGTGGTTAGCATCAGAATTGTATTGTAATCCACCTTTGTTGGGGTAGAAATGGAACATTTTGAAATTTCCAGCTTCCTGGTCAGAAGTGTGAATTTGGTTGGGGTCACCGACACTTGTGACTAGTGTCTGTAGTGTGAGTAATCTTATTAAGGTCTTTGCCCTTAACTTGTATCATCTGAGCTATCTCCAGGTAGTTCATGTCAGAATTGGACTGAACTGTAGGACGCCAATGAGAGGCAGAGAATTGTGCAGGAGCATTGTATGATGTTAACCGTGGACTTTTTGTGGATGCCATTTATCAGGTCAAGAAAGGTCCCTTCTATCCTAGTTTGTTAGTGTTTTATCTTGAAAGGATGTTGGATTTTTTAAATGTGTTTGCTACATCTACTGAGATGGTCATGTGCCTTTTGTCCTTTATGCTACTGATACAGTGTGGTGCAACACTGAGATAAAGGTTATGGTATATAATCCTTTCTATATGTTGCTGGATTCAGTCTACTAGCATTTTACATATATTTCCATAAGACATAGTGGTCTATAGTTTTTTCGTGTGATATCAGTGTTTGTATGGGGTATCAGAGTAATGCTGGCCTCACAGAATGATCTGGAAAGTGTTCTCTTCTATTTTTTGGAAGAGCTTTTTAAGAATTAGTAATCATTCTTCCTTCAGTTTTGATAGAATTCATTATTGGAACCATCTGGGCCTTAGCTTTATTTTTCAGAAAAAATTTAAATCACTAATTGGGCTGGGCTGAATAGTATACTCTCAAAATTCATGTCCACCCACTCACAATCTGACCTTATTTGAAAATAAAGTTTTGCAGATGTAATTAGTTAAGATGAGTCCATACTGGATTAACATGGGCCCTAAATCAAATATAACTGGGATACTTATAAGAAAAGGAAAGAACACACAGAAAGAGAGACACACACAGGGAAGGCTGTGTAAATGCAGCTACAGGCCAAGAAATCAATGATTGCCAGACTAGAAGGAAACAAGGAAGATTTATTCCCTAGAGCATTCAGAGGAAGCATGGATATGCTGACACCTTTATTTCAAACTTCTGGCCTCCCAAACTGTGAGAGAATAAATTTATGATGTTTTCAACCACTCAATTTGTGGTAATTTGTTTCAGCAGCTCTAGAAAATTAACACTCTGATTAACTCCTTTATTTGCTATAGATCTATTCAAATTTTCTATTTTGGGGAAATCAGTTTCAGTAGATTACGTATTTCTAGGATTTGTATATTTCATCTAAGTTGCCTAACTTGTTGACATACAATTATCCATAGTGTTTATTTATGCTTTTTATTTCTGTAAGATTGGTAGTAATCGCCACTCTTTAATTCTAGATTTTAGCAATTTAAGCCTTCCTATATTTTTCCTTGGTTAGTCTAGCTAGAGCCTTGTCAATTTTGTTAATTTTTTTCAAAGAACCAACTTTTGTTTTCAGTTATAGTCTTCACTGTTTTTCTATTCACTATTTCACTAATATCTGTTCTAATCTATTATTTCCTTTCTCTTTATGAATTTAGGGTTGATTTTCTCCTTTCTACAGTGCCTTAAGGTGGAAAGTTATTAATTGATTTGAAATATTTCTACATATTGGAAGTATTTTAATGTGGCATTTACATGTATATATTTCCTTGTAAGCCTTGCCTTAAATCCCAGAAAATATCCCAGAAATTCTGGTATGTTGTGCTTTCAGTTTCATTTACTTCAAAATATTATCTCATTTCTCTTTTGATTTCTTCTTTGACTTATTGGTTATTTAGAGTATTTTGTTTAATTTCTATGTATTTGTGAATTTCCAAAATTTCCCTAAGGTATTATATTCTAATTTCATTCCATTGTGGTCACAGAACATACTTTGTATTATTTTACTACTTTTTATTTTATTATGGTTTATTTACTGACCTATGTTGAAATTTCATGATGATTTCTGTGATGATTACTGTGTATAATTTAATGTATTTTAAAGAAGCTGAGAGAATAAAAGAACAAGTAAACGTAGAGGGTTTGCTATATTAACCTTCTTATTTAACATCTCTAGTTCTTTTTATTTCAAACTGGATTCACGTGGATTCAAGTTACCATCTCGTGTCATACCCTTACTGCAGTACAGCTCTATTCCCACTGATCTCTTTCATGCTGTTATAGTCAATATATTAAATTTTTCTACGTTACAGAAAATCTATGATACAAACCTAACAGTAAAGTTGTGTACATGATGCTTTACACAATTATTTTTTAAGTCACTTAAGAAAAGAAAGGAGAATGCAATTATACTGTCCTTTATCATTCCCTACATAATTACATTTACCAGCACTCTATTTTTTCACAGGGATTCAAATTACTCTTTTACATCACTGGTTTCCATTCTGAAGTGATTCCTTTATTATACCTTATTTTCTCCTACTAGTTGTTCTTTTATTGAAATATAGTTGATTTACAATATCATATTTATTTCAGGTATACAGCATAGTTATTCTATATTTTTACAGATTATACTTCATTAAAAGTTATTACAAGATAATGGCTATAATTTCTTGTGCTGTACAATATATCCTTGTTGCTTATCTATTTTCCTTTATTATATCTCGTAAGGAGACTTTGCTAGCAACAAAGTTTTTGCTCATCTTGGAATTACTTTATTTTACCTTCATTATTGAAGGACAGTTTTCTAGATATGATTCTTTATTGACAATTTTTTTTCTTTTAGCACTTTAAATATAACCTCTCACTGCCTTCTGACTTCCACTATCTCTGATTAGAAGTAAGCTATTAATCTTATTAGAGACATTTTTTTTTTTTTGTAATTGGGTCCTTTTTATCTCACATCTTTCAAAATTTTTTTCTTTTAACATTTCAACTGTTGAAGTATTCGAGTATGGATCTCTGTGTTTATCCTAGTTGGAGTTTGTAGTTCTTCATGGATGTGTAGAGTAATGTTTTTCATTATATTTTGGGAAGTTTTCAGCCATTACTTCTTCCAATACTTTTCCTGCTTTTTCCTCTCTCCTCTCTTTCTGGTACTCCAATATATACATGTTAGTGGACTTAATGATATCCCACACTTTTTTGAGGTTATTTCCCTCTTTCTTCATTCTTTCTTCTCTCTGTTCTTCATATTGCATATTTATCTACCTGTCTTCCAATTCACTGATTTTTTTTCTGCCAGATAAACTCTACTGCTGAGACCTGTTAGTGATTTTTTTCATTTCTGCTATTGAATTTTTCAACTCTAGAATTTCCATTTAGTTTTTTAAATAATTTTCTTCTTTACTGATATTCTCTATTTGATGAGCCATTGTCATTATACCTCCTTTTACTTCTTTAAACATATTTACAACAGTTCTTTGAACATATTTACAATATTTTCTTGACAACTTTGTCTGCTATTTCTGACTTCTGGGCCTTCTCAAAGGCAATTTCTGCTGCCTGCCTTTTTTCCTGTATATGAGTCACACTTCTCTGTTCTTTTTCAGGTCTCTCTCTTTTTGGTAGAAAATTCGTCATTTAAGATACTATGTTGTTGCAACTCTGGATACCCACACAGAATGATATTTATTTGTTTAGTGACTTAGCGGGACTATTTCAATGAAGTCTATTCCCCTGCAATGTGAAGGCTGATGGCCCTCCTTACCGTGTGCAGTTGGGTCGACTCTGACTCCCTTACCCCTTGCTACCAGGGAGCTAGTGATGTTAGCTGGCCTCTTTTTGATGCCCTTTCTCTTACCTCTCTATTATGATTCAAGCTAGCCTCTATTGGGATTGCATCCAGCAGCTAGTCTCCACTAATTGTTAGCTCATTGTTCTATTGTTTTTGACACGTCCTTGGGACATAAATTGTTCCACAATTTGATCCAACTGAATTCAAGCTCCGTTGCAGGGGTAGTCTTCTAGGCATTTCTCAACACTAGGATAGCTCTTCTTAGCTGTCTCTTTCCCTAGTTCTCCCTGTGAAACTTTTACCTTGTTTAGTGTTTTCATTTGTCACTGCTGTGGAGCAACCAGCATCCTCTTAAAAAAATCTCCAAGGAAAAAGACAGGGTTGCTTGTGTGGTTACCGAAATAGTCACTTCAACATCTACCACCCTTAAATGGCAAAACACTCTCACCTCCCCACACCCAGGGATTATGCAGATTCCTAAGGATTGCTTAGAGCATACATACTTTGATTTCTTCTACCTTCTTTATAAAAGTATTGGTATTGACATTATGATGTCTCTGTTCTATTTATGCGATTTTTATAATGAAAGGAATAAGTTACAAAAAATCTGGAGGATAGTTATATCTTGCCAAATGTTATACACATTTTCTTTTTGTAAACATTTTAAAAAACATTTAGCTTCTACACACTACAAAATCATTGGTATAATAGAACATAATTAAATGTAGTTTCCATAACTGCTGAAGTATGAAAATGAATTACATATTCTGTTCGTAAACTTTAAGACAAAAACCTTCTCCCTCTCTTTATATATATGTGTGTATGTGTGTGTGTGTGTATATTCACACTGTATTGCCTTTATATGTGTTTATACATATATATTTATTTATTAATTTATTTATACATTTTTGGGGGGTTATTAGATAAGGAAGTGAACATTTCTCACTAAAGTGTATTGAGAAGTTTTCTTAAGTTTTAAAATGTCATGCTTATTATAATCCCTCTAATTTTATATTACTAAATATTTTTTTTAAATTTTAGCAATTCTAATTTTCCATGGACCACCTTGTCTCTTTTCCTTTATTCTGCTAACATTACCTCCTTCTATGAGAACACAGAGGCTACCAGGCTTGAATTTACCTTATATCTCATCTGTCTACATTGTAACATCCATATTTTCCATACCTTTTGTTTTCCTTTGAACAATCTTAAAGGTAGTTTTGTCTCTATTATTTCTTTTGGTTATTTTTTGTTGTTCTTTGCTCACTGCATAATTAAATTTCCTTCATAATAAAAATTTTGTCCTCCTAACTTGACCTTTATACTCTGCCTAAAAATATCTTCAAGACTTTTCCATTCTAAATATAACATCAATTTCCCCAAAGTCACCAGGCTGATCAGCCATATTCCTTTTTAATGTCCAATCATAAGAGCCTAAACCTCTTTATCATTGTTCTGTAAGTTTAGTGAATTATCAGAGTCTTCCCTGGGCTGTTCTACAAACCTGCCCCGGCTCACATTTGCACCCTTAGCCCATCCTCCTCTGCCATGTGTCATCACCGCCATCTTGAATTTGGTTTCTCTCAGGCTGCAGTTGTGCTCCCCTAAATGTCTCTGGCTCAAGTGTAAGCATAGATTCTTTTCTTCATTTTACATAATGAAAGAAAAATCTAGGCTATGCAAGGCAGTTAACAAAACCTACCTGAAATATAAAAGATTTTAAAAATTTAATGATGCTACAGATACATTTACAATTATTCAGTAGAAGTGCTTGGATTCTGTGTCGTCTGCTGGTCACCTTTTTTATTCCCTAGTGCCTAATTTCTAAAAATGGTTCAAGTACTTAGGCAGTGGAGTCCCACAGGTTTAAGGCTTAAGTTATTAGTATTTGGCAGGAAAACATCTAAGTCAGCAAAGCCAGACAGGTGAACTGAACTAAGAGCTGAGCTAGAGCCAAGTCCAAAAAGGAAAGAGGATAATCCAAGGACTCTATAAACTAAAGGGACTAGAAGCTGATATCAAAACTAACATGAACATTAGGACTCCAAGATTAAGTTTGCTGAAAGCACCACCTGATAGTGACTGACTTTAGTCAGAAGAGAAAATGAAGGAAGTTGATGCAAGAAATTGTCTCCAGCTTATGCTAAGTGTCAGCAAGGACATTTATGTAAGTAGACTGTACCACAATTCATTGTAGACCTTTCATTAAAAAACGAATTGCTCACCATATTATAAGTGCTGTGCTAAGCACCTGATACAATTGTGAAAAAGGTAGATCAAATTATTCAATAAATATTTACTGGGGACCTACTATGTGCCAGAGATGAATGATGAATAAATTATAGCCAGTGACCTTGAGGAGCGTATACTCCATTTAAGACAGAGTTGTAAACAGCTCGTTTCAATACAAAATGAGCAGGCACACCAACTGAAAAAAACAGCAAAAACAAACGTCTAAGAACAACAACATTTTTAGGCACATAGAGAAACCATCGGCACGCGTTATTTCTTTTCAAGACTGCCACAAGAAGAAAAGACTAAATGGGCCAATACAAATACGTTCTTCCATGCGGGCATTTTACATAAAAGGAGATGGTTAGCTAATCATTTGTTAGACTGGATATGAAAAACAGTGTCTAAAGATCCTTAGAGCCCCTCATTCTGGTCCTCTATGCAATTGGTTAAGTGGGGACCTAACTTCTAAACATAAGGCTGTGCAAAGAATGTCACTGGCCATCAAAACAAACGACTCCAAATAACTGCTTACAGAGACAGGCAGGCATACAGAAAACTGCCGAAGCAATTATACAATTAGCTAAAGATAATTGCAAAAACAGACATAAATACATACACAAGCAAAACCCTGCAGACAAAACACAAAATAATTTCCTGCAGCCAAAACATTTCTGAATATAATTATGCAACTTCCTGGCCTCTTTAAGGACTTGGTCATTTCTCACTAACAATATAACAATATAATCCCAACCATGGGATTCTTCAAAACAATCATGGAATTTCTCAAATATAAAACACCGGCCAGATATAATTAGTTATATGATTTCTCAAAGATCCAGGAATCTTTCAGACATAAAACACTCACAAGAAACCTATTGTTTTCAGCATCCGGCTCTCCTACGGAAGACCCCCCCCCCAATATTAAATCATTTCTGTAGATTCTTATTCCAAATTCTTAACTTGGATTGGTCTCAAATTCAATGGGACAAACATCTTTAAAATGGCCATAAAACTTTGACTAACAAGGGCTCTGGAAATGAGCCGAGTTTGCCGAGGGTTAG
The DNA here is from genome assembly GCF_039906515.1 of Pseudorca crassidens. Classification (NCBI taxonomy): domain Eukaryota; kingdom Metazoa; phylum Chordata; class Mammalia; order Artiodactyla; family Delphinidae; genus Pseudorca; species Pseudorca crassidens. Next base: position 63,951,745 of record NC_090308.1, on the reverse strand, counting down.
CCAACCCTCACTAGCTGATCTCAACATCCGAAAAATTGGAGAAACACAAAATAATTTCAGGGGTACATCTGTTGCGATTTTTTTCCATTCGGGCATAGCTTGAATGTGTCCTCATGAAGCACGTGAATATTTATGAGACGTTCACAACGGTTTTAAAACAATTTCTTTGACAAATTAATTATCTGGACCTGTCAGAGTATTGTTCCAGTCTGCTGCAAGAGGAGAGCCCTGTGCAGTCCTGTTTCAAAATTTCTTCTTGCAAAGGAAATTTTATAACAAAAGAAGACAATTAGATAATGACAGGTTAAAGATAAGACAAAAAATAATGTAGAAAATCACTGTCAGTTGAAAGTCAGTTGGACAGGTGAGTCATTAACTTATTAGGTCATAATATCATTTACCTCCATCAGAAAATCAAATGTTTTAACAGAAATGCTAAGTTTTTCCAAGAAAGAAATTTGCAGAGTAGATTCTATTGAAAAGTTATATGAGAAATGAAGTTTCATGTAATTTTTCTTTCAAGTTGATAAGTATACAAGTCTTTCCTTTATTGCCTATGTATTGAATCTATAATGTGTGTGAGGTTCTGGTGCTAGGAATGAGTATCCAGGAGGAAACCAGACAAAGGAAAACTGATGGGGGTACAAGCTGGGGAAGAGGGTGTCACATAAAGCATTTGAGAAGGTCACACTTAAGCTAAATCCTAGTGGGACAAGCTTTAAAAAAAAATTCAGGGAAGGAAAATCCACCAGTCAATGGAAAAAACGTGACAAAAACCCCCTGAGATAAAAACAAATGTGGTGGGATCTGCGAACCAGAAGAAGGCCAGTCTGACTAGAGGACAGAGACCTTGGCTAGCTGTAAAAATCAGTCACCAGGGCCCAGATGACCCAGTGTTGCCAGCCTGGCCAGGAGATTGACTTTTTCCAAAAGCAATAGGAAGCCATGGAAAGCAACAGAGTTTTCAGCCAGAGCATGGAATAATTTGATTTTGTTTTTTAATTGACTTATTGATCATGAAACTTTATTTTTTCTTTGATCTCCTCCTCAGTAATACTCTGGTAACTCCTTGTTTTCTGTCCTCTGGAAAAAAACAAACCAAACCAAACAAAAAAACTCTTGAGCAAGGAGTTTAGATACTAAAAGCTTTTCAGAAATTAAAAGCCTAGGTCAGTTTCAATCTTGGTTCTCAAACTTGTTTTAACTCCCCTCCCTTGATTTATGACTGAGCTGGAGCGTACTCCTGGAATGCACATAGTGAGTTGGGGGTGAGGGAAGCTGCTTTCAACTTCAGCCTTTTCTTTTCATAACCCACTTTCCTTCATTCATCAGTTTTCGCTGCTTCTTTAGCCAACACTGATTGGCTCTCAAGGCCTTCTCCAAGGCAGAACGACAAATGCTAGCCTTTTCAGGGGTGTTGTAAATTCTTCAAAGGGCTCTGCAAAGTCTGTCCACTGCAGTGTCCAGACACATGAGGAATCCACTTCCTGCTGGAGTCTTTCAGCCTACTCCTCCTCAAACTCCCAAACTCACTTGTCCCCCCTAAAGCCCCTTAAGCTGGACAAGCATCCTGGGTGAGATACCAGTCAACACGTCTCTATGATGCTGCAACATACTCCTTCCTCTTTCCATACCAGAGAAAAGTCACTGCAATTCTTGTCAGGCCAACAAGTCTTAACTTGAAAGCCTTGGTGAAGGGAGGCTGGTGGAGGAACTGATTTTGGTAGAGCCAGTTCTGGCAGTGCTTCATTAGCCCCTGGCTAAATAAGCTCAACTGTCGGGCACTCTTTGGGGATTTTAGTGCCTGTTTTTTGTTTGGCTGTTTGTTAGTTCGTGGGCTTTGGCTCTGGGCCATTATGCTTTTCCTAAGGCAGCAGTAAATGTCCGTATTAAATATCCAGTCACAATTGCAAAGTTCATTTTGTTTGCTGCATGGAGAATGGCTTTAAAGAATACAAGAGTGGGAACACAGAGTGGACAGTGCACAAATCCTAAGAAGCATGATGGCAACTGTGACCTGGACAGAAATATCCAATCAGTCAATAATTATTAATGAGCGTCTATTGTATGTCAGGTTTGATTTTGTTTTTAAGCACTTGTTTACAAACTTGAAAATGAACAACGCAGACAGAAGCCTTGCTCTTCAGGAGTCTGCATTCTAGTGGGAGAAATGGACAAAGTAAAATGATAATAATAACAATAAAATAATATCACTTTTAATAAAGATAACTGCTATAACACATGATAGTGAATTAGAAAAAAAGTGGATAGCTTTGAGATTTATCATGGACACCTAGTTTTTGGATTTGGTGGTACATAGGTTTAGATGGTGATGTTCAAAGATAAATCCTAGATGTGAGACCTGATCATGCCCATGGTGTGAATGGTCATGCCATTAACTGAGAAGGGGAAGACAGCAGTGAACAACAGGCTTTAGGGGAAATTAAAAATTAAGCTTGGGATATATTAAGCATGAGATCTGTGAGACATCCAAATGAAGATGTCCGTGAGGAATTTAGAATAAAAATTCTATAACTCAAGAGGACAGTCTTCATCCTACAGATGGTATTTAATGCTGTGAAAATAGATGTGATCACACAGAGCCAGACTGGAGAGAAAGAAGAGAATTTTAACATTAATGGGACAGCACAGAGTTCTCATGGAAGTTCCTTAATAAGACACCAGGGACAGAGATATCTTCCCCTTCTCCCTAAAGATCACGTTTGACTTTTATTCTTTCTTCAGGTTCACTTTGGATGCCATTTCCTTCAGAGAGATTTTTCTCAATACTAACCTTGGGGAAAGCAGATTAAGGAGAATAATACCTGTTGGGAGTCTAGAAGTTGAGCTGGGGAAGAGAAAGTGATAGAGCTAGCCTGTGGCCATGGAGCTTTGAGCAGAGTGGGAAGTTAAATGACTCAGTGGTAGGGCTAGCTTAGCAACCACAGAGATGAGCCGAATTTCAAATCTGTTGGGCTAAGAAGAGATATAAAAATATTAAGTTCACAGTGAGTGGATTTACAAGTAAAGACAAACAAAACTAAAAATAATTCGAAGAGGCAATAAGAGCTGAAACTGAAAAAAATGTCCTGAGACACATACATAAAGCTGTTCTTTCCCCATTATGAGGAGCCATAGTGAAAGGTCTAAGCACAGGGAGTTTGATGTTGAGAGGACTGAATCAGTTAGGCAAACAGAAAGAAGAGCATGTTCAAAGGCACTGGGATTGAAATTAGATGGTGTTTTTGGTCCCTTTATCTCATGCCTTTTCCTAGTTGGGTTGTTTCTGGACATACCTCCACCATCTTTATACCTATAAACCAAATTTACCTTTGGTTCTCTTACTTGGAGAACAAAGAGCCCCAAAAGAAGTGGGAATAAAAATAAACAGTAAGATGTGAGTGGCATCAGATAAGAACCTGAACCCAGGGAATGCAACTATGTACAAAGGAAATGTGAGTGATGGCAGGAGGAGTCCAAGAATCCCTAGATTTCAAGTATATACTACTGGGATGCCTTTGACTGTATAAAGAAAGTCAAAATGGGTTACTATTTGGGGGCGAAGAAGGAGTGTAAAACTGTTAGCTGCTTCAGGACCAAAAAGAAAACACTCCAAGATCTGACCAAAACTTCAAAAATCTTCTATTTAAAAATGTCTCTTGAGGAGAGAAATATTTATGCAGAACACTCTCATTTTTTATGGCTTCAGAAATGCATGGCTGGGTAGAGTTGAGCTGTGCCTAATCAGATATTGCCTAGGCTGGCAAAAGAGTAAATGTGCCCTGATATGATCGACTGCTTGTTGAGCGTCTGTTACATTGCTCTGGATGAGTGAATTGAATCAATTATTGCCATTACATCATCAAATACTTAGAGTACATGTCTCATCCAGCACAATTGGGATCACTGGTTGGTCAGTTAAGCAAATAAGTTGGTTAAAGCAGGGAATTTTTAAAAGAAAATATGATACAAAGTCTTAAAGCATTTTTTAGTTCTCTTGTCCACAACTAATTCAATATCATTTTTTGTTTTGCTTTGTTTTAGTCACTTGGCTTTGAGTTTTCTCCAAATCATTCACATTAACAGAAATAGCCTCTCCTTTCATACGTATATCTCATTAGTGTATGTATTTACACAGTTTATTTATGTATTGGTTATTTATTTACCTAACTACAATAGTAAGTACATCTGGGATAAGCATCTTTTTAGATACAACTTAATGGCTAGGAGAAATGTATAGCTATACTAATGAGCTGCCTGCCAACTGCCTTGCTGGCATCGGTTAGTATGTTTTAAATTAGGAAATGAGGGATTTGATTATCTGACAGGTTTAAATGGCATTTGAATGAGAGAGATTCTATCGTGTTTACATAGTCTACAATATGTTCTAGTACACAGTAACAGTTGTAAATAGTATAATTGTAGCTCCTGAGTATCCTTTTACCTTATTCCAAACACACATCAACACTAGCACTACAGTCACTGAGGGTCCAAAAGGGCTAGACAATACCATGAAGGAATAAGAAAAAGGAAGGCAACTGAAGAGACAAAAATCTGCTAGAACACAAAAAATGGTCTGGAGAAGTGCAAATGGTAAATTGCGTTCAAGAAGAGTAGGAAAAAATGGAGTGGCCAGTTTCCTGATCTACCCACTTCCAGAATTCCTCCATTTGATTTTCCTTTTTATCCTGTATCTCTTCCTAGTACTGAACCTGAAAGTTCTCAGGACTAGAAAACATTGACTAATAGATCAAATATTCTTATTTATTTTCCTGGGATCTAGATTGTTAGAACCACAGCCATACTCATGACATAAATATTCTCATTGGTGCTCATTTCATTCAATCAACATTTATCTTCCACTTCCTGCCTACTGGGCAATAAGATAATCACAATAAAATGAGTCTAAAAAGAAAAATATAAGAGAAATAAATTCTTGCAGAGAGCTGCTTCTCCCTTCCTGCTCCAACCCAAGTACAACTGTCACAAGTGGCATCTGTCATCTCAGATATTTGTTTTCCTATGAGCCTGCCCAGACTCCAAGTGTAGTGCTGACTGATGACTTGCATACCTGAGCTATCTGGATTTGGAAGTTGGTAAATTTCTCTGTAAAAATGTGTCAACGTGAATTTAAGGAAAAAAAAAGCCACATTTTAAGGTAGAGTTAAAAAATGCTTTGGCAAATCATGGATGGGAGCAGTAAATAGGAGCTTTAGATATAAACATGATCTTAATCATTTTTTCTCAGATTTCTGCCCCTGCTGTATTATAGTCTGAATTCTCAAGGTGGGTTTTAGCCTGCCCTGCACGGTATAGGTCTAGCCACAGAACGTTTTATGTACGTATGTGTGCATTTATTCATTTATTTTTACCCTGACTCACCTAAAAGACCTTAAAGATATGTCTGATTCAAACAATAATAAATTGTTAGGGAGTCAAAGTCAAAAAGAAATAAATACTAGAAAAAGAAACTTAAAGACAACACATAGAAATAGAGATTATATGTTTCTTTAGAGTTGTGAAATGTTGTTTTGAAATTGACCTTTAAGCTTCCCTGTACTAAAATCAGTGAAGAACACACAATCAGCTTCAAGGTTTATAATCTCTATAATACATAATAAAAATATATAAGTAATTTTGGCAAAATCCACCCTCCCCCCTCCAAAAGGAAAAATGAGAAAGACATTTTAAGAAATGTTTTTCAAACTGTGATACTGGGAAGGATTCAAGGGATACAAAATTAAAGAGCAATGTCGGATCCAACCCAGGTACAAAGGGAATGATGGGTGGAGGGAAAGGCAAGGACTGATATTGAGCACGTTTAGAGATTAGTGATATTATCCACATCTTTTTAAGTCATGAAAAAAAGGTTGAAACACTTCTGGATCTATGTGGCCATTAAGTTAGCGTAGCATAAACTCTCTGACTTTAAAGTCTATGTTTTTCTCAATACAACATGTTTTCTCTTCATGGAAGGAGATGATTAAAAAAGGCAAAGACACCAACTTTTCAAAGTTCTCTTATCTAATGAATTATTTATAACTCTTCTTTTTCTAATATGATGGAACTCTCTTCCCCTTAATGCTTTCACTAAGATGTTGCTTTTGCTTAAGAAATTGGTTTTGTAATTAAAAATAAAAATAAGCAGAAAAACATGAAAAATCATTATGTTAAAGGCTATTTTCTCAATTGAAATTTACTGCCCTTTTGGATGTTGTTCCATGTTTTAATGTGCTGAATTTTAAACCAAAGTTCAGTCTTTGGTAGTGGGATTTATAAACTGCCAAATACTTCTAAGGGGAAAAAATGCATTTTAAAGCCTAGGGGGAAAAGGGACTCACTTTGCTTTCTTGACATCAAACAGGCCTTGTAAAACAACACATTGACCGGTTAAATACAAATGAACTTGAATCATATGGATATAATTCTCTTAAATTAAATTTCCTTTAAAATAGGGATGGAATTAAACATTAAAAAAGAGAGGTTCACCAAGTCAAGCTTTTTTTCATTTGACATCTGTCTGCATAGCCTTAAACCCTAAAAGACTAAATCTTAGCAATATTAAATATGTGACATGTTGTCTTATTTAACACATAACTGATATATTATTGTTCATATATTGACCATGAGAGGATTTCATTGGAAAAATATCTCAAAGTAATTATAATTTCCCTCCTCATTTTGCTAGATAATTTAATTTTTTGTTTTCTTGTGTTTCAAGAATTAGCAGAAAATCGTGGTGAATCCAGGGAGAGGAGGTAAGGATTACTCTCTCAGGTTTTTAGTTCCCAAAAGGTCAATGGAAACAAGGACTATAAGTGTGGTGGGCATCACCAAAGCGTGGCGGGAAGCTATTTGGATATCAGGAGAAGGAGGATTGATGCTGTCAGCTGGGAGGAAGCTAAGTCACAATAAATCTTAGTAGAAACCACAAATGCCAGAGAACTGCTTGGAATTGACCCTCTTACATGTGATGTTTGCCAATCTAGATACACGGTGATAACAAAATAAAGGGGCCCAGAAGCTCAAGGGTCATTCATGTGGGGTCTTTGAAGTAAGTCAGTTAAAGTTAGGACTAATTAGCAAAAAAAGAACAGCCTACTTGCCAATGTCAATAACAAAAGAAAATATTATTGGAAAGGCAAAGGCCAAAAGGAAGGAGACAATGTTTGGGGAGGAATACAAGCCTCCTCTCCACTACTGTTTTACAAGTCTAGCCTATCCCGGAGGTAGAAATTAAAGTTTTAAAATGGAATTAATGTGATTCAAAAGTTATGGGATTTGATCATTAATGGGAGTCTACTGTTTAGCAAGATAAGGAGTTTCAACCCAACAAAGATGTTAAAAAGAAAATAGTTTCCTGCTTATGCTTCAATGACGTGATACCAGATACACCTTTATTCTACTCTAAGAAAGATTATCCCTTAGTCTCATAATATCCCTCTGCAATATTATTAGAAGGAAAATATCAGACCTCAAAAATGCATTTTTAATTTAATGATTGTTTTGACTGTCTATCATGTGCTTGATGCTAAGCGTATGAGATGAAAAACACCCCTTAAGGAACACAAACTCAAATGGAGGTAACTGTCATATAAACGAATGTATCAGAAGTCAAAAGTGTATTATCTCAAAATTGTTACCAGAATTCCTCTTGGAAAGAAAAAATGTTTGGTACAGCACCGAGATAAGGAGCTTGGGATAGAAAGTGAGACAATGATAAATTAGGGGTTAGCAGCAAACTTCGGGCAGGAACACATCCATGCAAGCAGTGTTGGGATTCTTGATAGCAGTGAGCAGGCAGATAGCAGGAAAGGCCAACTTAAGAAGACTTGAGAATATCCAAAGATGAATTAGATGTGCAGGTAAGATTTTAAGAGGCCAGCATTATCCTGGTACCAAAGCCAGATAAAGACACTACAAGAAAACAAGACTACAGACCAATATCCCTGATGAATATAGATGCAAAAATTCTCAACAAAGTATTAGCAAACTGGATTCAATGCCACATTAAAAGAATCATAACACCATGATCAAGTGGGATTTATCCCTGGGATGCAAGGATGGTTCAACATATGCAAATCAACAAAAGTGATACACTACATTAATAAAATGAAAAATCAAGTCATATGATTACTCAACAGATGCAGAAAAACCATTTGACAAAATACAACTTTCTTTCATGATAAAAATGCTCAACAAATTGGGTATAGAAGGAAGATACCACAACACAATAAAGGCCATATGTGACAAACCCACAGCCAACCTTATACTCAATGATGAAAGGTTGAAAATTTTCTTCTAAGATCAAGAACAAGACAAGGGTGACCACTCTATTTCTATTCAACATAGTACTGGAAGTCCAAGCCAGAGCAGTCAGGCAATACAAAGAAATAAAAGGCATCCAAATTGAAAAAGAAGAAGGAAAAGTGTTTGGAGATGACATCATCCTGTATAGAGAAAATCCTAAAGACTCCACACAAAAAAACTTAGAACTAATCAACAAATTCAGCAAAGTTGCAGAAATCAACATACAGAAATCAGCTGCATTTCTATACACTAACAACAAAACATCTGAAAAAGAAAGAAAGAAAACAATCGCATTTGCAATAGCATCAAAAACAGTAAAATACTGAGGAGTAAGTTTAACCAAGGAAGTGAAGATCTGTACACTAAAAATTACAAGACTTGGATAAAAGAAATTGAAGAAGACACAAATAAATGAAAAAAATTACCCATGTTCATTGATCGGATGAATGAATACTGTGTTGTTAAAATGTCCATACTACCAAAAACCATCTGCACAGTCAATGAAATCTCTATCAAGATTCTAACGGCATTTTTCACAGAAATAGAAAAAACAATTCTAAATTTTGTATGAAGCCACAAAGACCCTGAATATCCAAAGCAATCCTGAAAAAGAAGAACAAAGCTGGAGGCATCACACTTCCTGATTTCAAACTATAATACAAAGCTATTATAATCAGAAATAATATGGTACTGCCTTGAAAACAGACACAAAGACCAACGGAACAGAATAGAGACTGGTGTATAAACTCATACATAAATGGTCATTAATTTATGACAAAGGGACCAAAAATATACAATGGGGAAAGCATAGACTCTTCAGTAAATGTTGTTGAGAAAACTGGGTAATTGCATGCAGAAAAGTGAAATTAGGCCTCTATCTCACACCATTCACAAAAATTAACTTGAAATTGTTTTAAACATAAGACCTGAAACCATTAAAATTCCAGGAAAAAGCATAATGAAAAACCTCCTTGACACTGACGTTGTCAACAATTTATTTGGATATGATACAAAAAGCACAAGCAACAAAAGCAAAAATAAATAAATCGGACTACATCTAACTAAAATACTCCTGTATAGAAAAACAGATCATCAACAAAATGAAAAGACAACTTTGGGAATGAGAGAAAATATTTGCAAATCATTTACAATGCTTGGTGTCAGTTTATTTATCTCTTGTAAAAATAAAATAGTGTGTGTGTGTGTGTGTGTGTGTGTGTAAAAAATAAAAAATTTGCAAATCATATATCTAATAAGCAGTTATATACAAAATATAAAAATAACTTGTAACTTAATAGCAAAACAAACAAGCAGGTGATTAAAACATGGGCAGAAGTGAACATTTTCCCAAAGAAAACATACAGATGACCAACAAGTACATGAAAAGATGCTCAGCATTGCTAATCATCACAGAAATGCAACTCAAAACGACAATGAGATATTACTTCACACCTGTTAAAATGGAATCATGAAAAAGAGAAGAGATAAATGTTGGAGAGTATGTAGAGAAAAGGGAACCCTTGTGCACTGTTGGTGGGAATGTAAATTGGTGCAGCCACTATAGAGAACAATATGGAGGTTCCTCAAAATATTAAAAATAGAGCTACCATATGATCCAGAATTCCACTTCTGGGTATACATCCAAAGGAAATGAAAAAAGAATCTCAAAAAAGACATCCGCATTTCCATGTTCATTGCAGCATTGTTCACAATAGCCAACATACGGAAACAACCTAAGTGTGTGTCAATCAATGAATGTATAAAGCAGATGTGGTACATATGTACAATGAAATATTATTCTGCCGTGAGAAAGAAGGAAATCCTGTATTTTCTACAACTTGTATGAATCTTGAGGGCATTACGCTAAGTGAAGTAAGCAGACAGAAAAAGACAAATACCGTATGATATCAGTTACATGTGGAATCTAAAAAAGCTGATCTCATAGAAATAGAGAGTAATGGGGAAAATGTGGAGGTATTGGTTAAAGGGTACGAACTTCCAGTTGTAAGATAAACAAGTTACGGGGTTCTAATGTATAGTATAGTAATTATAGCTAATAAAAATACTGTATTATATAATTGGAAGTTGCTATGTTAGTAGATCTTAAATGTTCTTACCACAAAAAAGAGATGGTAATTATGTGACAAGATGGAGGTCATAGCTAAAGCTATGGTTGTAATGATTTCCAAACATATAAATGTATCAAATCAACAGGTTGTACACCTTAAAGTTACACAATATTACATGTCAACTACATCCCAATAAAATTGTGCAGAAAAAGGGTAGATATTATTGCAATCTCCATATTAGAGATAACAAAAATGAAGAGCCAAGATGTAAATCCAGGTTTGTTTCAATTCCAAAAATATTGATCTTTCCAGCCTTATGTACTAAAGTGCACACGTTGAATGAGAGTATGATCTAGCTCTTAGCAATTGATTTTATTAATGTTCCCAATTCTCCACTGACTCCTGCATATATGCCTGCCCCTTGCCATGTAACTTTATACGGCTCTCTCAGTGGGCAAAGAATAACCCTTATATTTCAACTTACTTTGGCCAATGGATATTAATAGGCATAATGCAATCAGAGTTTTAAAAGCATTTGCATGATTGGGCTTACTTTCTCGCACCTCTACCAATACCATGAAAAAGACTCACTGGTCTAGGGGAGGATGAGAAACACATGAAACAAATCCACCCAGCCTGGGTCAGCTAAACCCAGGAAGTTATAGACACATGAGTAAATTTAGCCCAGACCAGGAGAACCATCCATCCACACCCTGCCTAGTTCAGCCAGCCCCAGTCAATCTGCAGATCTGTGAAAAAAAATGTCATTATTAACATTTTTCAATGTGGAGATAAGGAAAAAGGAATGGCCTATGATAATTTCCTGCTTTGATTCACTGAATGGAAACTGGGGCCACTAATCAGAATATAAAAATTTTAGAGAAAATTTCTAATTCATATCTGATATATTTAATCTGAAGTGCCTTTTGGACATTATCTAATATTTTCAGGTATTTGTCAATGGCAACATAATATCTAATCCCATCTATGCTGTCCTTACTCTAAGGAGATACTGTTCCCCATAATTCCTGGAGAAAACAAAAACTCAGTTTCTCACAGTTAATGTAGCAAAAATATTTTCACCAAGCTAATGATCTCTGTATCTTCTCCAACCCCCATTATTGCCCATTACTCTCAGTTGAATGGAATATTTCCACCCTTCAAAGCTAATTATCCTTCCTATCCTTTTGATTGCATTTTCTCCCAAATCCTCAAAAATCAATCATCAGCTGTTCCTTTCTCCTTCTCCTGTATGTATTCAATTGCTTCCTATTGATTTCCTTTAAATACACCAATATAAACATGATCAAGCCTTGACTTGTATATACATATGCACATATACACACCAACACACATGCATACACACACACACACACACAAATAATCTAAAGCTTTTCTTACATAATGACTAGAAGTCAAAGAAATATGGAAGTGGAACAATCAGGGAGTGCAGGTTTAAAGACTGAAAATTACAAGACCTGACCATATTAAAGGAAGTTGGCTTAAATACTAGCAAAGAGACAAATGGGAGATTCACATAAAATTAGGTCCATGGCATTCAAGGCTTTGGATGCCAGGCTAAGGCACTGAATTGATTTCATATGCAGTGGAAAGTCACTGCAGAAAAGAATTCTTGATGTTTACTTTTGTAGCCTGAATTAAAGTAGTTATCATTTCATAAATTTGTTATAAGATTAATTTATGCTTAGCTCTAGCTGAGTCACCAATTCAGTCATTCAGTCAACCACTGTTCACTGAACATATCTCTCTCATCACTATCCATCCTGGGAGAGGGAGTTATACAGAAAAGTAAATGTACATCTGAACATTAACATTTTCCCAAGGAATTACTTCTTTAGGACCCAAGCTTTCTATGATTTGCCTCTATGCGTATTTTTAAATTATTTTTATAGTATTTATTTTAGTTCCCAGTGCTAGTTTCTTAATTTAATTTGAAAACCTGTGTAGTTTATTCACTTGGGTGCATATCACTAAGATTACAGACCTAGGTTGAAATAAAGATTAATGAATTAGGACATAACATGACTAATTTTTCTCTTTTTTTCCTCATCACTCTTCATATTCCTTAACATACACTCATAAGCCCATTGATTTTTGTCAGATATTGCTCATGTTTGGGTCAATCATTATTAAAGACTTGTGATAAAAGCTTTGAGTCATGTTTTGGCAGGGAAAAAGCAAAGTACATTGCCTATGTCAGAAAAAGCATGTGCAAGTGAAGAGAAAGAAAGCAAACACTTTAATCTACCTCGCTAAAGTGTTTAGTTGGTGTTTAAATTTTTTTTAAGATACAGGAAAAATTATTTGGAAAGAACCATGATGATTATGGATATCTGGCAATTAAAGGACAGCTTATTGAATCTTAAAACCAGAAACAGCGTAGTATGGTCATCACACAACAGAGACATGAAATGACTAGACAGATACCAAAAGTGCTTGATGATACCCTATGAAGATAAAACATCTGATTTATCCCTGGACCCCAAGCAGGAAGTTAGTGTTCCTGCTAAAACCTTAGTCTTCCTGTTTCTTTTGCTAAAACATGGCAGAAACACAAAAAGATGGCTAACGTTTCAGCAGATACATCTCACTACCTGCTCACTCATAGCTGATCCATCATGACTGTCCCTACATTGTGGCTTTAAGTCCATATATGATCTATAATCCTCCAAGAATGTCTGATGAGACTTTGTGTATATATTCCTAATTCTCAGGAATAAAGACAAAGAGATAAGTTAAGAAACTGCCCTTGAAACGATGATGCAACTCATACTAAGGTGGCTGTTCATGGGAATGACTGGAAAAAGACAGAATTGAAAATTACATAGAAGGGTGATTTTAAAATTCAAATTACCTACACTCATTACTAACATTTTTGAGCAAGTGTATCAGAATTAAGACAAAAGCAAAACCACCATGAACAATACAAGGGGTTATTAGAGGGATTAATTCTTATAAGATCCTGGGAGATGGTTAGGCAACTTATGGAAGTCTGTTGTCCCTGCATCTGGATGTGAAATGGGGGAGAGTGTGGGCAAACTGGAACCTGAAAGGACCAACTGTAACGTAGGAGGATGAATTGAGGTCCATATCCACCTGACCCAGCTCTATCTAAGCCTTCATCTTAGATGATGCAGATGGCCTGCAGTATGGCTGGGTCGCTCATTACAGAGCTCCACCTGCCCCCGGCCCAGGATCCAGTGAGGTTAAAGGAGGTGATCTGGTTGGAGCTGCAGGACCTGCAGACATGGCTGCTGCCTGCCAGCAGAGTGAGTTAGCAGATTCACCACAATGTGGGAGAACCACAACAGTGCCTGACTTGACCTTCTGAGTATACATGTTGGCTCCTCTATTTCCATTCCCAAATCCTGTGCAAATGTCTCTTGCATCCAACTTTAACTGAAAACCATTCAGAGAAGAGAATTCTGGAATCGTTCAAGATCCTTGTTGCTGGTTAAACAGTCTATGTAAGTCTGCTTCCCTGGCATCTGGACCCAGCTTACTAAACTGACACAATATGAAGACATAGCAGATACTAGGCATGTCGTGTGTTCTTGTCTTTCCATTACATTAAAATACATGTAATATAAATAAAAAACAATATAAATGGAAGTCTATCCCCAAATCCCAATGGATTGTTTTGATGAGGTCATATTAAAATGACTTAGAAGTCATTTATTTATTCATTTACTTATTTATTTATGCTTCGGGATTTGGGGATAGGCAGTGCCATCAGAAAAATAAAGAATCTAGCAAGGAGTTTTAGGAGAAATTTCGTGAGATTGGTCATGAACGATTGACTCTGAGGTGAAGGCAAGATGTTCAACTGGCATAGTTCAGTACCATATCAAATATATATACACGGAGCATAAAAGTACAAGGTCACTTGGGAGACAGTTTGAGGTAATCATAGCTGGTCTGAAGTAGTCATAATAGCCATGAAGGTTGATAAGAATACATAAAGTGAAAAATATTACAACACAATAAAATAATGAAGCTCAGGGCTCAGTTTAAGACAAGTATACCCAGTATTCTTCTTTTTTTTTTTAAAGTGAGTTTAAACAAACAGTTATTGTTAAAATATACTATATTGTATTTTAAATCTTATTATTTAAAAACTCAAGAGATTTCATGGATTTGTGATTTTTTAAATGAATTTGACATGCATGTACTTATGAAACAAAAATAAAAATTTTACTTAAAGTTCTAAGCAACAACACTATTTTTGCTTCAGAAATAATTTTATGGAAATTATTGAGTTTTTTAAATGTAATAATTTTCTTCCATAGAAAATTATTTTTAAACGCAATTATATATTTCTTTTAATTCTCATCAACTTTTGTCTTAATGTTTTATTGTGACTTTTGATTTTATGTTTCTATTTAAAGTCAGTCTTTTATCTTTTCTGCTTTATAAAACCTTTGTATTTTGGGGAAAGATCATTTTCATTATCAAGGAGTTAATTTTTTGCTTTTAGGAAGGTCAATATTTGTTTTGGCTTGCCCTGTTTATACAGACATATAATTTAACCAGCTCAAATATATGGTCTTCATTTCTCATTTAGAAAATTTGCAGGGCTTTGAAGAACTACTACAGGAAAAACATTTAGACCTCGATACGTGCTGAGAATAACAATTAACAGAAATTTCAACATGGATAATGTATATACAGCTGTCTGGATTAAGACTGCAGTAAATCCCTATGGAGACCAGATTTATTGACTTCGATAACTGATATAAATATATATACATACTGTTTTTTACTCACTTTTTCTTAAAGCCAATTTTAAAAATAAGAAACTGGGTTTTATTTTCCATGTAAGCCATAACACCTTGCTGATGGGCACATACAATCAATTTTAATATAACCAGGAACATATGGGAATTTTCAAGGTTATAGAACAATTAGGTCACATGAAAATGAAAGAGTCATCTTGATAAAATCTGGGGTGGAATAAAATGATAAAAATTACTAATTCTCTACATATATACCTTTCGTAATGACCTTTGCTATACCAATAGCTTTGATGAAGAAATACAGAACAAGTTCCAAGGGAAGCTATTCAAGAGTAAAAAAGCTTAACGCTGACCCCAAATGGTATTTTTACTTCCAAGGTTAAAAACAGACATGGAATGCCCTCAGTGGCTGACTTTTTTAGGCAAAGGTAGTGGTGGTGTCAACTATTACCATTATTCAGCACTTTGGAATTGTAATTATTACAGGATCGCATTTTATACCATTGCATTTCATTTGTTAGGTGTGAGTGTATTAAAGAATAACAGTATTCTAACGCTAGGTTATTTTGGGGCTGAATAAGCCCCTTGAGCATAAAAGTCACCACAGAACATATTTTTCTTTCTCCATATTTACATTTGAATTCACCAAAACCCTAAAATTATATAATGGCTTTGGAATTTTATGGAGAATATTAAGTGGCTAATTTAATATTAATTAATAATCTGTAATTTCTTAGAAACATAGAAAACTTTTTTGTCAGTTTTGTAAATTTGTTTACTAAGAGAAACAAACAAATACTACTTTTCCATTCATTAATTGTTGTCTAAATTTTGTCTAAATTTTCATTTTTGCAGCTAAAATAAGAAAAAACTTTTTTTCAAGAGTTATGCTACATTACTTATATTTGGGTTGCAAAATCTAAACTATATTTCTTCTAATGAATAATATAATCATTAACTAATAGTGTAAATAGATAAAATGATATCTCTTAATATTCTTATATTGGATAACTTAGAAATATACTACTTTTTCAGAAATGATTCAATAATAACTACACTATAATTATAATTGCATTCTGGTCCATTTTAGATAACATTTTTAGTAAGTGCTTACTGATGAAATTATCTATTAAAAGGACTTTTTGAAAGTATTACAGTTGTTAAACTACAGAGAAAACTGACTGATTCTTAGATTTAAAATATCTTAATAAATTCACAAGTTATCTTGCACAATTTGTATTTCCAATTTACAGGATCATTGATAACTGCTTACTTCATTAACTGCCTTTTTGAGTCAGTTTTTCAGTTTCTTTCTCTAGCATAAAAATTGTGTATATTGGTAATTGAATTTTAAAATGTTTTTCCAATTATTATTATAGGAGAATTAAAGGAAAATTCTTTAAAAAATATATTCTCTGTCTTCAAATAAGAACACGGTAAGTCTGCATGTTTTGATGCTCATAAAGATTACTTCCAAAGGAGAATACCAAACACTGTCAGGTAGTTAAAGGCAAACTGATCATTGTTGTAGTAGAGGAATTGAGAAGAAGTAATTTAAAGATTATGGAGTTTTATTGGGGTTCTTCATTCTGCCAGGCTGCTCAGCACCATACTGTATGTCAAAAGATGTTATATATATATATACTCATATATACATATACATATATGAACATATATCTTTTCTCTTCTTTTGTAATAAACCTGTAAATTATATCCTCATCTCCTTTTATGGAGAGGGAACTGAAGTTCAAAGAACTAAGTAAACTGGGCCCAAATATCACAGCTAGAATGTTCCATTTATCACCAATTGGCTTTACTGATATCATTGCCTAGAGGGTCCTGCTATAAGGCAGAGTGAGATAGTATTCATTTTGTAATGTATCTATCTTATTTCCTTGAAAGCAGCTTCTGTGTGTGCAACTTAAATGTTTCTTTAATATAACTCACGCAACTCATTGATGCACATAATTCCAAAAGGAGTAAAGATTGAAAAACAAAAAAAAAACAAAAAAAAATTAAGGAAAACAGTTGTCCACTAACTGACTCCCCTCATGACTGAAAATTTAAGATGCTTTAGTTAACAAACTTCTTATTTAGTCATTTAAACTATATGATCTCTCTATTATGCCTCAGTGTCTCAAAGAGCCTACAGTAAGAATCTATTTCTACAAAGACAATTGTGAGAAAACAAGAAACCCAAAATATGGTACAATTTCTTCGTTGTTTCTAAAAATCATCTTTTAATGCATATAGACCTCGAGTGAGCTTCTGGAAGTTCCTTTTCTGCTCTGGTCTCCCAGTTCCCTGCTTCACCTTCAAATGTGTCTCTTTTTCTCCTCTCTCCTCCTGTCAAAAACCCATTTCCACTCCAGAAAAGTTCCTCTAGAAATTAAGCATTACTTCAGGTTCTACCCAGGAGGGAGAGTGTAATCTCCTTAACCATGTCACGGAAGAGATGACTTGGGTCTGTCAGATTCTTCAGAAGCACCACCTGTCATATTCCTATAACGAGGAGTAAGCTTTGCAAAAAGGTAAGTAAGAAGATTAGTGTGATAAGCCATTGAAGCTCGCTGCTGCAGGAAATCAGTACCAACAAGAACAATTTGTAAGCTGTAAGAATCTTCAAATGTATAGTTCTTTTCTTAAATATCTAAAAACCTAATATAAATAGTTTACTTCAGGAGAGCCTCCTTCGGACTGGGTACCGTTAACATGAATTCAGGAGTACACTTGCATCTCTTTATAATTACGTTGGTATCAAATACATGCCTCAAGTCCACTTGGAGACATTGGGGGTAGGGGCCACGATTTGTGCTGCTAGTGGTGGTGGTGGTTTGCTGTTATAATCTTCCAAAAGGTGTACTGATCAAGTGTGAGACTATTACTACAAATCAAGTGGTTGCAGTGCTTTTTAGGAACTTTGGAAATATTAAATAACTGGGCGTTTAGTATAAGACTTTTATTTATTCTAAAATATAATTTTACTTTGCCAAGAAGCTAAAATAACTATGGAATTTGAATCCTAAAAATAACTTTGACAAAACATGCGTAGTTCTTTCATACGACATCCTTTGGCTCAAAACCGCCCATTTCTAGGATAGTACCCTGGGAACTGAATATAGCGTCTCAGATTTTTTTTCCATTGATTTAAGGGAAGTTTGCATCTGAAGATATATTTAATTCGAGCTTTAAGCTTTTTTAGAGTAATCATATTAATAATAACAGTCATAAATAGTACCCACAATTCCCTAGATTTAATTCTTCCATGAGGCATGTACTGGTGTTAGCTACATGTAACAAGTGGTCAAGATCACCTAATTAGCCCCAAACTGGGGCAGGATAGAAACAAAGGTCGTCATTTGCTTAAACCCTCAGTTTTTCAGGCATCATGAAAAGTACTTTATGTGCTTTATACTTATGATTCCCTCAGTAGCTCAACTTAATGATAAATAATTCCCCCAAATCCCATGTTTCCTCAAATTTTCTAAACTTTGAGAGTTGGGAAATATTCCTCTTATGATGATATTTTGAGTTCTTTTTTAGTGATTTCTTTGATCCTTTTAGGGTATATTTTTAGTGGTTTCAACCCAAAAGAAAACGGTTTCCTTAAAAAAAAAAAAAAGGTCAAAATGTATCATAACCCGGCTGTCAAAAGTCCTCTTGCTAAGGGGACACTGTGTCCTGATTTAATGCCATAGTCAATGCCAGCTTTACCTATAAGTAAGGCTGTAGATCCAGCAAGAGCTTTTAATCTTAAATTAAGATTTAGGATAAATTACAAAGAAGCATTCTAGTAGCGTCTGGATAAAACCAAGATGAATTTGAGCTTTGGTTCATAACAGTTAAAATGGAAAAAAAGCGTTGTATACCTAGTTATGTAGTCTTTCAATATTGCTTTGTGGTTTTACACATGAAGAGCTATGTTGAGCTGGTGAAGGAAAGATAAGATAGAAATAGAAATGCAGGCTGACCTCCCTGTCAATGAAAAAATGTCTGCTTTAGGAAGCAGGCATGTGAAGAACATGGGATTTTACTCTTGCATCTAGGTCCTGTTCTTTAAAGGGTAAAAGGAAGCCAGAAACCGGCAGGAAAACAAGCTGCCCCTTGTACATGGACACATCATTAAAGTGTAAGAATCACATCCTCCCTCCCTTTTCATCTCTCATTTCAAATTACATAATGTAGCACACAATTTTATTGTTAAAAAAAAACAAAATGTGAAAGCTAATAAACAATAAAGTGAATGTTCCCCCTTTATTCTTCTCCTTTCCCTTTATATTCCTCTGCTTTCACCATAAAAAAAACACTAATAGTTTGACTAAAATATAAATACACTTACGTGTTAAATTTCTATACAGCATTTGAGTATTCAAATATACTGTAATTTGGGGCTTCCCTGGTGGCGCAGTGGTTGAGAGTCCACCTGCCGATGCAGGGGACACGGGTTCGTGCCCCAGTCCGGGAAGATCCCACATATCCCGGAGCGGCTGGGCCCGTGAGCCACGGCCGCTGAGCCTGCGCATCCGGAGCCTGTGCTCCGCAACGGGAGAGGCCACAACAGTGAGAGGCCCGCGTACCACACAAAAAATATATATATATACTGTAATTTATTTGACTATTCCCCAAGAAACATTTTTAGTTGTTTCTGGGCTTTGTTGTTGTGGTCCTTGTTTGTTTGTGATGTTTTTGTGACTAAAATAAAGCTACACTGAATATCATTTGATAAGAATCTTTCTGCAAATAGGCAAGAATTTTTTTAAAATATACTATTAGAACTACATTATCTACGTCAAATATTATATATATTTCAAGAAAACTTGATATATATATCACCAAGTTACTTACTTCTACTGTTTTGTCAATTTCCAGCACTATAGTTCTATCAACACTAGTTAGTATCTATCTTTTAAACAATCTCAGTCTAATGACAAAAATGATTATTTCTTAACTGTAACTTGCAATTTACTGGTTAAGTGAGATAGAAATTATTTTCATGTTTTTACTGGCCACGTATATCTATTTTACTCAAAAATGACTGATCATATTATACACCAATTTTTCTATTTACTGTTTGTCTTTTCTATTAATGTGCAAGAGTAGATATGTTGATTAAGTATATTGATATTAACCTTTTTTTTTTGTTTTCAACCATTATTCTCTCTTTACTCACTTTTTATTGCTATTTGTTAGTCATATCCTTTTTAACAGCATTATTGCTGTCTTACAGATTGGGAATTTCTAGAGGTCAGTGTCTTTTTGAACTGCTTAACATAGTATCAAGCGCAAATAGGTAATTGTGTGTGTGTGTGTGTGCGCGCGCGCGCGCGCGTGTGTGTGAAAACGATAATGAATCCCTATGCTATACATTAATAAGGCAAATATAATTTACTATGCGTCAGATGCATGACTAGATTTCCGTGAATAAAGTGGAATTAAACACGCCAGAATGGTGCCGGGGGTCTGCAGTGTGCATTCTGTGGGCTATGGCAGTCTAGCTGGGTCATCTGGTCATGCTCCTTTCTGCTATACACAGGTAGATCCACGTGTTAATCAGCTCAACTGTGACATATATTTATAACCTATGATTAAACTCGTAATAGACTGCCCAGAACAGATCACAAGGTCGTGGAGAGAGTTGGAAATACTAAATGAAAGTGGGGATTTATGGCTCTCCAACCTGGGCAATTCTGTTCATCAAAACTAGTCTCCTCAATTAGTGGTTCAAAAAGTTCATTTCTCACTGAATTACTTAGATAGCTGCAATTACGTAAATTCAATCATATTGTCAAGCTTGTTTGAAAAGAAAATGTTTCGTTTGTAAATTTGCGGAGACGCCTCAAATTTTAGCATATTTTAAGTCATAAACCCATATGGGACATGCCAGCTTTTAAAATGGAGTTTAAGATAATTATATCTAGATGCCTTAAACAGTTTAAAAGAATTTATAGCATAGTGGAGGAGACTATAGAAGTAAACACCCTGTGAAATACTTACAAAGCTATTGATCATTCTAAAGGTAAAGAATAACTTACAAAATATTTTTTCACTTAGAAAATAAATAATTCTAAGACAGCAAGCATACAGAAGAAATTCATACAATATTAGCTAAATATGGTCATGACTAGATGACTGTTACAGAAATGTATAAAATTACAAACTGTAAAACAAAAATGCCTAAGTTACAATACTCTTTCCATGGCAACATCCATGACATGAATGCAGATTATCTGCCCCATCTCTTGTAGAGCATCTTAAAGGTTCTCATCAAAGTAGAAAGACTGCTTCTCAGATGCATTTGATTCAACTCTCTTTGGAAAAGAAAGCACTTCATTAGGAGGCTTTTGCCAGTGCACATATAGCCTAGGATCACATGAAATTATTAGTTCAGAAAGGCAATCAAAGGACCATAAGTCAAAAATCCTACTTGTGGTGTATAAACTAATGTCAAGTAAAATGGTCTATAATATAGAAGAAGATTTATTAATAAATGATATTGATAGCTTAATGTTCCACAGAGGGAAAATATTCAAGAAAAGTCAATCATAAAGAAAGAATTTTTATATTTGAGGGATCAGGGAAACAAATTAAAAGTAAGTTAATACATATATCCCAGGGTTTTTCAATCTTGACACTACTGACATTTGGGGCCAGATAATTCTTTGTTGTCTCTGTTTGGGGGGGCTGTCCTGTGCATTGTAGGGTGTGTAATAGCATCTCTGGACTCTATCCACTAGATGCCAGTAGCTCACCCCTCCTGGGACAACAAAAATGTCTCCAGACATTGTTAAAAGTCCCTTGTAGGGGCGAGAGGGCAGGATAACCTGGCTGAGAATCAATCATACATTCCTTTAGTATTACTACTGTGCTGTGAAAGAAACTCCTCTACGGAAAGGGTTTTTCTGTAGGTATGGCTGTTTTGCTTTAGTCTGTTTCGTTAAATATTATTTGCTTGGTTGCACATGTAGAAATAATTTGAGACTATTTTCTGCTTGGATAGAACCTTTATGATCAATATACTGGATTGACTGAAGAATACTGAGTAATTACCCTTTAAAACTATATCATGTGAAATTATTGTTTTAAATTTAGGCATGCCTTTCCTTCTGGAACATTACATGTGAAAGAAGTCAAACTTAAGTTTGAAACTTGTACTTTTAAAAGTTTACTTGTCCGTCTTGAAGAAATAGGTATTTTGACAACTGTAATATCTGGACATTACTAGAACAATGCTAACACAGGGGGTTAACAGCTTGCACTTGTACAAAATACTTGAAGTCAGTCAGAAAGCCATTATTATGACCTTGTGCTGACCACATTCTATGAAGTGTTACATGATCAGGGACAGGGAAGTTGGTTAATGGAAGTTATATAGTAGCTAGTTGTATCCTTGTCACACTTCATCTAAACTGATACATTGCAATGGTCCACACTGCTCAGACCTGGCAATTACTGTCCAATTCCAATCTATTCCACACTGCCATTATAATGAAAAATAATTAGGAGCCTGAAAATGAGTTTTCACATGAAATGGTTTCAGTGCTTGGACACAATCGCCTTTGGCAGATGGCTTTGGGTTTGCTTTAATATAATAAAGACAGTTAATCATCTCTAAAGAGTGCACTGAATGAATAAACTTTTAACACTACTTTCTACAATGAAACTCTTATACTGATCAAATGTTTAATGCTCAGGGGTGGAAGTTGCTTTGGTAGAATTGTTTGGAATGAGCACAAAAATCACTGGAAAATAAATGCATTAGAAAAGAAGAAAATCGATTTGAATTGATCATCTATTATTGATGAAGAAAGATTTAAAAAGCTGAACACTAAAATCAGCTACTCTTCCTGAACACTGTTGCTATGATAGATTACGGTATTTTCAGATGTCTTTATGAACACCTGATTTTGGTAAGGCTGAAATACATCACTTTCTAACAAAAAATATACCTGTGTTACATGGAGCAAAGGTATTCTCTTCAACAAATGGTGCTAGAACTGGAATCCACATGCAAAAAAAAAAAATGAATCTAGAGGCAGACCTTGCACCATTCATAGAAATTAACTCAAAATGGATCATAGACGTAAATGTAAAACGCAAAACTATAAAACTTTTAGAAGGTAACATTAGAGAAAATCCTCGGTGTAGTGATGCCTTTTAGATACAACACCAAAGACATGAAGCATGAAAGACTCATGAAAGAAGGAATTGATAAACTGGACTTCATTGAACACTTCTGCTTTGAGAAAGAGAGTCAAGAAAATTAGAAGAAAAGCCACAGACTGGGAGAAAATATTTGCAAAAGATATATTTGATAAAGGACTGTTATCCAAAATATACAAAGAACCCTTACGACTCAACAATAAGAAAACAAACAACCCTATTTAAAAAATGGGCCAATGATCTTTATGGACACCTCACCAAAGAAGACACACAGATGGCAAATAAGTATATGAAAATATGATCTACATCTTGTCATCAGGGAAATGAAAATTAAATAGCAATGAGATAGCACTACACATCTATTAGAATAGCCAAAATCCAGAACACTGAAAACATAAAATGCTGTGCAAAAATATGAAGCACCAGAAATTCTCATACACTTCTGGTGGGAATGCAAAATGCTACAGCCACTTCAGAAGAACAACTGGTAATTTCTTACAAAATTAAATATACTCTTACCATATAATCGAGCAATCACACACCTTGATATTTACATAAAGAAGCTAAAAACTAATGTCCACACAAAAACCTGAACATAGATATTTATAGCAGCTTTATTCATACTTGCCAAAGCTTAGAGTCAACCAAGATGTCCTTCAGAATGTGCATGGATAAGTAAACTGTAGTACATCTAGATAATTGAATACTATTGAGTGCTAAAAGAAGAAAAAAAAAGCTATCAAGGTATAAGAAGACATAAAGGGAACTTAAATGCGTATTACTTCTGGAAAAGGCAAAACTATACAGACAGTTCAAAGGTTAGTGATTGCCAGGAATGGGGGTGGGAGTGGGGAGATGAATAGGCACAACACAGAGGATTGTTAGGGCAGTGAAAATACTCTGTATGATACTATAATGATGAATACATATCATTATACATTTGTCCAAACCCACAGAATGTACAGCATCAAGAGTGAATCCTAAGATAAACTATGGACTTTGGATGATTATGATGTGACAATGTGTGTTCATCCTTGGTAACAAATATACCATTCTGGTGAGTGATGTTTATAATGGGGGAGGCTATGCATGTGTGGGCATAGGGGGTATAAGGAAAACCTCTGTACCTTCTTCTCAATTCTGTTGCAAACCTAAAACTGCTCTAAAAAACTAAGTCTTTAAAAAAAAAGTTTGTGAGTGTGTATACCTACCTACCTAAATATATATAAATATGTATTTATATATACAACATATATAAATTATAAATAACATATAATGTATATGTAATTTTTAAATGAATACATAATTTCTCATGAAGGGAATGGAATCTGTTAGAAAGATAATTCAAACTGTACTAAGCTGTATATCATTTATCAACCTTTTCTGAGAACAAAGGATAAGTGAACTTAAATTCACATTTCTCAACTGGAAAAAAATATTTTACTAGAAAAGTAGAAAAATACCAATGCTTTAGAATTAAATCGATTTATTAATTGTGTGTTAATCAATATTGAATTCCACTGTGAAGAGCCTATATTCAGAAATAAACTGAGCTATGTTCTGAAAGTATTTTTCATAAATAAGATTGTCATTGCCAGTAACTTGGTGGTTTTATTAGAGATTCTATTTCATAAACTGATAGCATTTAAAGGTACTCAGCTAGGGGTAATTTTTCTTCTTTCAATGACTTAATTTTGTAAATTCTGAAAATTTTGATCCTAATAGTTTCCAAACTAAATAATAATTTGAGTATTTATATTCAGCAGCACTACTGATGGCACAACTTTTAACTTTACAGATATGCTTAGATCAAATCTCTTTACTGTCCTTTCTGGTTATATAAATATGTTACATCATAATCAGCGTTTGAGGTTTTGATTTGTTTTCCTTGAACTGCCTTTCTCTGAAGGGTAAGTAGTACTTTCTGAAATATACATACTTTAAAAGAATGGCAATACAAGTCTAGAATGGAATTATTGTTTTCATCTCTGGTTACTCAAAATGCTTTATTAGAATCAATGTTTATAAATTTTGAAATATAAATGTAAATCTGTAAATAGCACTGCAAAACTAGACACGCCACTCTTTATTTAGCATTGGCTGTTCACTTTTATATTCTATTTAGAGATTTGGTAGTTTTCTGCTGTCCCCGTTTTCCATGAAACAACATCTTTTGGTGTTCTGGGTACAGAACTTTTTTGTTTGTTGGTTTAAGTCTTGATGTGCATACATCCACAACCCATGTTTCATTCCTGCATTTCAGGTACTATTAATTGGTATTTTGATTAATAATTAGCATGCCTGTTTAAGAAGTATCACTGGTTATAGTTAAGGAGCACTCTTCTTGGAACCTTATAAGATTAAACCTCGTTAGTATTGATGAATAATATCATTATTATGTTATTATGTTTATAATATAATAATAATTATATTATTAACTTTTGTAGAAAGGATATTACAATGAAAAACATTCTGAAAATGTAGTTACTTTTTTATTGTTTAAAGCAGCATGACATGAAGTTTATTTCCTGCAGGCAAAGCGGGTGTAGGTTGCCCTTGTCACTGTCCCCAGCTAAGTCACCTTAGGCTGCAGCTTTAGACTTGCATCCGGATTCTTTGTGGCTGGGTGGAGCTAATCTGAAAAGCCTACCTTTTGGAAGAATAATCAGGGCAGTGCTTCCTCCACTTGGCCACTCTACTCTCCCATTCCTGAGAGATCACAGTCTAAAATCAAGACGTATCCTCACCTGGAGGAGGAGTCAGAACCATTAAGGCTGTTGCCATAATTAGCGCTGGTTCATCAACTCCTCCTTGGACCAAAATCTCTGATGGAACGTAATTTTTTCTTGTTATGTAACTGGGATTACCACCTCAGTGTTCTAGCAGGTGCTTATGTGAATGGATAACCTAACAGAATTAATCAATGACATGTATGAGAAAAAGTATAAGCTCTGAAATCAGGTAGACAGGCATGTGAATCCAGGATGCACTACTTAGTAGCGATGTGACCCTGAACAGAAGCAGAAAAAAATAGCCCATGGGGTTTGCTAGAGTAGCAAATGCTCTAATACATGTGCATAGCAAGTAGAAGTGGATCTATGGTGAGGTAAATCTAAACAAATTCTAATATGGTAATTATTCTGTAATTTGAAAACATCTTTTCTTTGTGCCTCTCCATGTACTTCCTGGAATTTGATAGAGAAAATGAAGCACATCTAATGACTTGTGTATTCGTTTGTTTTAAAAAAAAAAAAGTGTGGCTTATTTTTCTCTATATGCACTACCAATAAGCAAATATCAAGTTAGTTCAACGGACTATGTATACATAGAAAAGATAAAGTGGAAGGTTGACAGAAGTTTATACTGAGCAAACATTCTAGATGAAAAAGAAGACAGAATTACTAAATTTGCCTTTTTCAGAATAAACTGACATAACAATATACATTATACAAATTCAAAATTGATTTCAATTAATCTAAGACATAAAATTAAAGTATATTATGAATTAAACGTAAAGAATACAAAGGAGGTAATTACTTAAATTTTAGTACTCACTTTTTGAAGAACTTTATTTTTTATTTTTATTTTGAGGAACTTTATTTTTCAGTCTTTTTCTTAGTTGAAAAAACTTCTGGAATTTAGGCCTAGATTTTATCAGCTCAGAAGTAATGATTCTTTATTTTATAAGGGTAAATTCTAGATAAGATCAAAAGGAATTTAGTTTCTATCAGTTTCTTTTTCTGTTTTACTCAATACACATGTAATCTACCAAAAATACTAAAAATTCAGCCAGTCAAATAAATTAAAGGATTCCTCTTTTTTAGCAGAGGATTTTGCTATAATTTAAATATTAAATCTCCTATTGTACTAAATTTAATGCAATTATGTATTAATTACTGACAAAATTATACAGAGTATAAAATGTGTACACATTTTATACATTGAAACATAAGGTACTTCAACAATGAATTCCCAACGAAGACTAATTCCTCTAAATTATGTCAACAAAGGATAGGGAAATGTAGGAACTTCATCCACGTGCTACCTATAAACTTTTTTTTTTTTTTTTTTTTGCGGTACGTGGGCCTCTCACTGTTGTGGCCTCTCCCGTTGCGGAGCACAGGCTCCGGACGCGCTGGCTCAGCGGCCATGGCTCACGGGCCCAGCCGCTCCGCGGCATGTGGGATCTTCCCGGACTGGGGCACGAACCCGTGTCCCCTACATCGGCAGGCGGACTCTCAACCACTGCGCCACCAGGGAAGCCCTAAACTTTTAAATTTGTTTTTAATTTGAGTGCTTTTGTGGTCTGAAGTTAGAGATTAAAGGTTTTTTCCAGTTTTTCTGTACCCAACATCTAATATATTTAATTTCTATTTGTGCTTTAGATAGATTGCATAGACAACTGACAAACAAGGAAAGTTAATATTGATACTTAGAGACTTATTTAGGGTCTATTCCTTTAAGATTTTTGTTACAGTTTTATATGTATACACACACACACACATATATCTCTTTCCTTCTTTCAACAACATCTTTACTCCAATATATAGCAACTGAGCTGTGGAATTTGATATCATTTGTTTATCGAAATATCCACTTTGAGCTGCCTTAAATTCATTTAAGAACTCTCTAAAGCTCCTCCCTATGGTAGTCCAACATGAGGCTCTTTTTATCTTGGTATGTTGCCATTTATCATTATCTTATGTTTATATTTGTTCAGCCAACTTACTATCCATGTGACAGCGCTCAGATCCAGGTCAATTTGAATTCATTTTGCAAGTCAACATCCATGAGATATGTCATTGACTGTGTTTCTTTACTTCAGCCTGAAAATTTGTATTTTAGTTCCCCAAACTAATTAAATTTATCTGGTAAAAGATGTTTTTCACAAGTTGCAAGCAATAAAACTATGAAAAAAAATAAGTTTCTTCCCCAAAATAAAACCTTTGTTTTTCAGATGCATTAATAAGGATTTTTCTCTAAGTGCAATCAAATGTTCATTTTTTTAAATGACAAATCTATTTTATCTCTGTGGAATTTCACCTAAAACCAGATAATATTTTTATTTAAAAAAAAACTGAAACATTGAATTTGTTGCAGTATGAGGAAACATGAAAGTCTGAAACTAAATAATATGTTTAATGATTAACTCTCAATGTTGTTGAAAGATACTTATGTGAAAGGGACTGAGGAAAATATGATTGGGCAGTTCAGAAAGTCCATCTTGAAAATAAGCTTGTGCCTTATATCCTAAGGTACTTAAACCTGAACCTTTAAGACCTACGTTCTAGAATGGGAGAAATGATCAGTCCTATAATCTAGAAGGTTCATCTTGTCATCAAGGAAGGGGATAGGTTTAAGGAGGGCAGAATTGAAGCAGATATACTAAAGTTGCAATTTTAATAGTTCAGGCAAGGGGTAGTTAAGGTAATCTAAAATAAATACGAGGTGGACTAAATATTTAAAACCAAATACATTAAAAATAATGAAAATACAGGCAAATATTTAACTCATGTTTGGAATTAAAAGAGTTTCTAAGTACACACATATTTAAAGAAATCTTAAATTGAAAACATAAATTTGGCAAAAAAATGTATACATGGATTCATGTGAAAATATTTAAACTAAGTTAATAATAAAATTAATATCAGCTTCTCAAAACTGAGTAAAAGTCTGCTAAAAAAAGTTAAAGCAATTAAATTTTTAATTGTGTAGAGACAACATAAAATTTAAAAAGAAATATTACCAACAACTTCTTAGGAAAAAACTAGCAAAGATTAGTATAAGTAATTCCCCATAAAAGAAAACAAACTGATAATACACATGAAGTTTATTCACATTATTGATCAAAAATATGCAAATTAAATTCAAAATAATACACTGCTTAAACCCAGAGTACAATGTTCTCTCACAAGTTTGCTTAACTTAAGGCAATGCTCAATGGTGAGCCCTTCTAATTTTCATCAGTTTATCAACCTTCATAGACTTCAAGGTTGGTACATTTGTCATCTTTTCAATACATATTCATTGATTGCCTATTATGGTTTGGGAATGATATATGCATTAAGAATATAATGGTAAACAGGGTAATCATGACCCCCACGATCAGGAAATACATAATCCTGCATGGAAGAATTATTTAATGGGAAATATTTTATTTCTAGATAATGAAAATCCTATTAATGTATCTTAATTTACTTCTAAGCCTGAGCCTGCTGCTTCTTGATACATTTTTACTCGCATATCTGGGTCAATATTTTACTTGAGGAGTGGGCAAAGTTAAGCCATAGTATCTCATCTGAACATTCCCATTTTTTCCAAAACCTTGTGTAGAGAGCCTTGACGGCATTGGCGAACTCTCTGAGGACTTCAACGCTGTGGCCACAAAATTGGTTAGGAGCTTTAGCCCAGTTCTAACTTATGTCTCTTAATGCTTATAAAAGAGCTGTGGTTTAAATATCAGGATAAGAGTCAAGACCAGTAGGATGGTCATATAACACTATCACAGGAATACTTTTGGATGCTCTGTTTTTTCTCACTCCAAGATTTAGGTTAAAGTATTATTTTAACAACAACAAAAACTACTGTGTTTCTGAAATTAGTCAGGGAATGGGTGACACAAGTGAAGAACATGAGAAGCAAGACTCTTCCTCTCAGGGACCTAAGGGCCTGGTTTCACGGTGCTCTTGATGAACTTGGGGCTTTCCTTCATGACTTTAAAAACAGAAGGATAAGTTTTGTTTGTGCTGGGGATATGGCTTTATTGTGGGCACAAGGAGAATCCTCAAATCCATTCTCACTAGAGTCAAACCTAAACCATTAAAGAGCTCCAGATTCTTCTATCAAGGGGAAGAGGAGGTCTCTTATTAAATTGCTTTATATAGATTTTTATCCCTATGAATTTCTTCATGGTCCAAGGTTTTATAATGAATATGTATTAATTTTGTAATAAGTTGTAAAAGAGTATAACTTTTTTCACAAAAAGTGTAAGACTATCTCAGTACAATGAAAAGAGAGAGAAATATATGCAACTGAATGCTTTCCACGAAGAAACATACATAGGAAATTACCAATACGATATGGTGGGGGCAGGTTAGGCGGAAGTACAGTGAAATATAGGAGACTCAGAGTTCTAATAATAACTACATAAATTAGGAGAAAAAGGAGATAGATGAAAGAATAAAACTTCACTTTTGGACTCGGCAGTTTAATGTGACACTGGGAGAACCATGTGGAGGGATCCAGTGGGAAGTTATATATTAATACAAGATCTGAAACTTGGGAACTTTTTGAAATATTTGGTGGATATTGGAGAAATTTTCAAACATTCCAGTCTTTAATATTAGGAGTGAATCTTTTGAGTTGCAAAATTGGACGTGATATTGTGCCTAATTTTATCCTACCATATCAGGAAATAGATTACAGCATAAGATTTTTAAATTAAAAAATTAATAATTAAAACTATTTGCCTTACATTTGAATATACTTACATCCTTTGATCTGGGCTCCTAGCATACAGCTCAGGGCTTACATGGCTTCCTAAGAATTCATTGGGAGTCAATGCCATCTCCACTACTAGTTTCGCTAGCTTTTCCAGGGCCTCTAACAAGAAGGGTAGATGCTCTGTCTTCTCAGTTGAGCCGTGCTTTCCCTTTAGGAACCTGTCTACCAGAATTAACACCAGATGCTTGCTTCTCCATTGTTCATGAACACAACTATTACCAAAGATGGGAAAGCTTGGGGAGAATTAAAAATATTTCTTTCTCAAGAAAATAAAAGTCAGCAGCTTCTGACTTACTTAGAAAATATTCAAGAGGTTAACCTGGGAAGTTTTCGCTTAGCTTTCTTTTTCTCTGACAATAATCATGCACATACATATGACTTATGATTTATATAAAGTTAAAATATGCCTTGATTGTGTATAAGTTATCCAAGACTGTCAAGCTTGTTTAGGAAAAACAGAAGGTGGGTATTAACTTTTTTCAGTGGGTATTTGGATGAAGACTGAAAATAACTGTTTTTCTTTCAATCAGTGCATTGCATTTTATAGGACATAATAACCTGCAGTGGAGTCATGTTTCTTTGCTTGTCACTTCACATACAGAATCCCACCATAACACCACCCAGCAAGCAATGTTATATTTGTAAAGGCAGCAATATGATATTTTTCCTGAAGTTTAAAAGGCAACTTAATTTCACATTTTGTACCTTCAATTTCAATTCAAAAATATGGCTTGAGCGGGCAAAGGTTGAGTATCAGATCTTGATTATTTTTTGTCATGGGGCCAAAGCTTGGAAACCATCTCAAGTTGACCTGTACTTTCATCTGCAGCCCCAAAGCATAATTGAACTGCTTACTCAGGATGCTGTGCTACACGCAATAAGGGGGCATAATGAACAACTGACTTCATAATTTAGCAGGTGTGCACAACTTCTCTGTGAGTATAGTTAATTAATTTATAAATAACTGCTCAAAGTCAGACATTAGGTCATGGTTTTATGTAGATGAATGCTATATACAGGGAAAAGCAACATCCTTTTATAAATTGTTTCGTTCTGATGAGTGAGACATACTGAATAATTGTTATTGCAGTTTTAGAAAAAATCTGAAAATTAACATTTTTATCAGTCATCTTTAAAAATGCCCTCTATTTTCTTGATTCTTTATTAAGAATAGCTAGGAAATGATTCTCATTTTATAGTTAAGATATAAATGTACACAAATATTTTTGTAAAAACTTGTTCATATAACTTAAATATATTTAGTTGTTTTAACATCTGATAAATAGTTAAAGCAGGAGTATGTTTTTCAGGGAGAGAGGAATAAATACAATGAAAAATCACATATATTTCCTTACACTTTCATGGAGCAACCATCAGCTGATTTCCATTGCTGTAGTAAAAAGGCCACTTTCCATCCTGTCCATTCGCCACCTTGCATTTAGCTCAGAAGTATTTCAAGACAAAACTGGTTGACAATTCACATATTTTAATAGGTCTGCATCCAAACTGGTGCAATAAAAAAGAACCTTGTGCATGGCTTAGGATTCACACTGACAGCACTGTACGATTATGTATCATTGAACAAATTAATTTGCGGTGAATCCGACTAGTGTGAAGCAGGACTTTGCTGTCATCGTGTGAGTTCTCTTGTCCTGGTTCTTTATCAGCCATCTTCACAAGTATAACACTCCTTGTTTTAAGCCTGTTGGTTTATTATAATTTTTACAGTGGACCTATCATTCCCATTGTTGGCAAATGTACACATTCTCTATTTGAAAATAATTTTACCAAGTTTTCACAGTCAAAAAATAAACTATTGCAAACTTGATGGGCTCCTGGAACAATGAAGCAATCATGCACAGAATAAACATAAGAACAGAGGCGATTATGGAACATAAATGTTGCCCCTAATGTGTCAGTTCTTATGGCAACGAACTCTCCATGTTCTGAGTTGTCAAACATAACTTAGAGTCATGTACATCAGTAGGAACTCTGGTGACTGAAAAATATTGCTAAGGTATCTGGAGTTCTTAACAAACATTCTAAAACACCTGGTAACTTTTGGGGAGCACCCAGGAACTGAGGGAAAAGTAGGTCTGCTTTCCAGATTAGTTATGATAGCTGACTCAGCTTAACAAGGTGCTAACAGTGTAACCAACCAGAAGAACTGCTCCAGGACACTTGGCTTAAGAATTATATTTTATTTGGTCTGTTTCTTCAAAATCAAATGAAATCTGGCTTTAAGTTTCCACTGAGGAGAGTTAGAAG
Organism: Pseudorca crassidens; assembly: GCF_039906515.1. NCBI lineage: Eukaryota > Metazoa > Chordata > Mammalia > Artiodactyla > Delphinidae > Pseudorca > Pseudorca crassidens. Next base: position 63,918,678 of record NC_090308.1, on the reverse strand, counting down.
TCTGATGTCAATTCTGACTGCTCCCTTTTCCCACCCATCCTGTCCAGCGTGCCCCAGAGCCCACCTTGGTCACCCACAATGGCTCATGGGGCTCCCATTCTTCTTCTCCCAGAGCGGCGCCCCCTGCTGGCCCTTCACCACACCGCAGGCGCTGCTCCTCTACAGAAGGTACTAAGCCATCACCTCTTCCAAAGTCCTGTCTTCTGAGTCCGAGTGGGAGTGGGATCCTGGCCTCCACAACCTGCCGGATCCCTCAAATCCAGGCGGAAGTCCTCTCTACAGAAGGCTATGGAATTGATAACTCAAAACAAAAAGCCCTAACTGTCCTTCTGGTGGGCTAGAGGGAAAATGGTCTTTTCATCAATTTTTGCTGAGACTGTAACAGCAAAAAAAGACAAAATACCAATTAATTCACCACCAGCTCTTTCCAGTATAAAAGGTGAGTGACTGCTACTGTCCCCTTTCCTTTGCTCTTCTCACTTTCCCTGCAGAGCTGGGACTGTTCAGATGAGAATGTTCCCCTTTCCTCCTTGGGCTCTTGTTACAGTGTCCACACTTCTTCTGTATATTTTTATGCTGCTGATTCGTTAAGCAACTATGAATTATATACACTGCTTGCCAACTCCTATAAGAAGGTTTAGATAAAAATCTATGCTTCTTTTTCTTAGTACCAATTTTTTTTTTTTTTTTTTTTTTTTTTTTGCCATATGCGGGCCTCTCACTGTTGTGGCCTCTCCCATTGCGGAGCACAGGCTCCGGATGCGCAGGCTCAGCAGCCATGGCTCACGGGCCCAGCCGCTCCGCGGCATATGGGATCCTCCCGGACCGGGGCACGAACCCACGTCCCCTGCATTGGCAGGAGGACTCCCAAACACTGCGCCACCAGGGAAGCCCTCTTAGTACCATTTTTAAAAGAAAAGTAACTATGCTGAACTTCAAACTGGTATTTTCCTCCTCTTCACTCTCAAGCCCTTGAAACCAGTGTCATATCAAACAGTTCAGTCCTGAGTTCTTACTAATGTTTTCACCACTGCTTTGCCAAACTTCAGGTTACAATATGGGGAAGACAGAGCAATGATAATTGTATAGGTAACCAAAGCTAAAGATTGTGTTAGACAAGTAGCGGTAAAGGTCTGAGTCAGGGCTTTCACTAACTAGGCAGCAGACTTATAATGGAGAAACTGGGTTGGAAAAGGTTTTGTTCATTTTCAACAAAATATAATATATTTTTAAAATTCCCTTTAATAGAAAAATGAAAGTTTTTCCAATACGTTTGAAGAACAGATTGAATTGTTTCTTATCAAAGGAAAGCTTGTCAGGTTGTTCATCTCAACATGGTTTACCTGCTATTGAGAATCAAAGTTAAGAATTATGTACTCTTAGTTTGCTTATCAAGAACACACATAAAGGGGCTTCCCTGGTGGCTCAGTGGTTGAGAATCTGCCTACCAATGCAGGGGACACGGGTTCAAGCCCTGGTCTGGGAAGATCCCACATGCCGCAGAGCAACTAGGCCCGTGAGCCACAACTACTGAGCCTGCGCGTCTGGAGCCTGTGCTCCGCAGCAAGAGAGGCCGCGACAGTGAGAGGCCAGCGCACCGCGATGAAGAGTGGCCCCCGCTTGCCACAACTAGAGAAAGCCCTCGCACAGAAACGAAGACCCAACACAGCCAAAAATAAATAAATAAATTTATAAAAAAAGAACACACATTAAAATTTAGGCTTGAACATGTTAGGTGGAAATGAATGAATAGAATATCTTTGCCACGTGTGTTATTGGGCTGAGTTATTAGCAGACTCTATAAATTCTAAACTTGGTTATAGCAGTAAAACAATTTTTTTGTTTCTTGGTCTAAACCTAATGCTGAATAAATTTTAATTTGAGAAGACACCTATTTTAGTATTAAACTAACACATTAAAATCCCACAGGATTTAGGCAGGAATTTATGAAATGCTATCTGATTGCTCTCAAATGTTGCCTTAAAGTAAGTAACAGTGGGTTCACCTGAGATCAAGTCCAATTTTTCTCCACATTTACCTTTAAATCTTAATTCAAAACATCTTTGAATTTTCAAGATTTGGTTATCATAACAGATAAAATAAAATATATTCATTTCTTCAACTCAATGACTTGGATTCAGTTTGGTTGGAAAAACATATGACACAATTTTAAAAGTATAACTCCTCTGCCTCTGATGTAATTAGAAAAGTAGCATTCCAGGTGGTCTGAAAATAGAAAAATGTGGCAAAGAAGCCTGTAGCATGGCAGTCTTGAATTTAGGAGATTATTAATGATGTATATATAGACTGAGTCACAGAGACTTCAAGTATTGGTAATAAATGATAGCTTCCTAAGAAGGACTGAGTATGAATTGCTAATGTTATTCATTTTCTTTATCCATTATAAAGAAAAGATTGCCTCTCTTCCTCTAGACTAAGGTTTAGTTTTGTCTATGTGCAATACCCAAGTGAAAAAATTTTCTTTTGACTAAGACACAGTTATGAACTAAACTGATTTATAGCCAGTTCAGAAGCCAAGAGATTAGGGCCAAAATAGTGGTGAGATAATAAAATACTGAACTTGGACAGAATCCAGATTGCTCAAATATGAGTTGGGAAGAAACTGCTGATCAGCTAAGATAGACCACAAAGGCTTGTCTCTGGATCCACTATTAGTAAGAATGATGATTCAGACCCATTTGGGGGTTGCTTTCACTCAAGTTTCCTGTCTGCCTGTTCAAGTGGTATACCCCAAATTGAGAATACACAAATAGTTCCCATGCCTGGTGTCCCCTTATTTCTTAGGAAGGATGTTTTAAGTTCAGTTGTCAACCCACAGCTATGAGGAGCAGAGAATTATTTTAGACTTACTATCTCTAGGCTGGAGAAGGCAGCTTTAGCACTCAGGGTAGGCCTTATTTCCATTTAAGAAAATCCTTGCTTCCTTAAGATTATAAATTTCCATGTTCATTTTCTACTGCTTCACTGGGCATACAAATACTCTGACTATGGTTCCCTACGGCTGTTTCTCATAATAAAACAAAATTCAAATATTTCCATATTAAGAGACACAAGGCGGAGTAAATGGATTTTAGAATGCCAACTCTCATCCCATGAGGTTTGACTTCTTTTGACACTTTCTGATGATCAATTACATCCCACCATTGTTGGCTTCATTTGTCAGCCCTACCAACCCAAGCATACAATGTGGCTTTTCCCTTCATCTCCTAGTTCATTGTTGAAACAAAATTGAAATAGTGAAAGCTTAGTTATGTAGAAAAGGGAATAAATAGAGAATACATAGTTCAATAATGTGCTTTGCAAAGACTGGTTACCACTGTCACTTTGGGGTTCACTTGGCAGGCACTGTCACATCAATGCCAGCCTGCTCCACGTGGCAGCAACCATCTCCCCCCACTGCCAAGAGGTTCTTCAAGCACAGCACGTGTTCAAAGTCCAGACTTCAAAAGGGAAGCTGAGACAAATTATGGTTTGTTTGAAAAAAAAAAAATCCCTTGATCCCTCAGTGCTTCGATTGCCTCCCCAGAAAATGACATGGAATTAAATAAACACACTCTTCAAAAAGAAAGAAGAGTTTCATGACTAAATAAAGGTCTGGGATGGTATAAGCAGATTCTGTTTAACATCAGGGTATTGCCACATTCATCACTGAAAATAATGCTAGTAATTATTTTATGTACACTTAAATTCAAAATATATATGCTTAAAGTAGCAAGTTTAATTTCAAAAGGTGAAACAAATATACACACAGAAATGCATACAAGTCTTTTAAATAGACATTACCTGCCCGTCAGCAGCTATATTCACAGGCAGAGATGTCCAACGACAACTGGCAGCTTGTGTACCCAGTAGCTGGTGTGGCCAAGAGAAAACCATGCCCAGCTGAATTCTGGGGGAAATGCTTAAACTTTTTATGCATAGAAGTTAAGACAGCTGCAAGCCGGGCATTCAGTCTAACATTGTCAGCATATATAGACTATGGTGTTGGGTGATCTGAATGTTGGACATGCCTTTGAATCGCTGGTCATAGATGAAGACTTTATTTGGATTAGAGCTGGGAATGGGGGCCATGGGCTTTCTGGCTTCTGCTGGGAGTTAGACATCCATGGTCTCTGCCATGTCCCTCTAGCCCACTGACTCAAGCACTTGAAATGGTATGTTCCTAGCCCCTAGTAGTATAAATGGATTCCATCTCCCTATGCCTACCTCCTTCCCTCCATCCCAAATATTATGCAAAAGTTGAGGCATGCTGCAAGGGCTGATGTCATTGTCTGGGCAGAACTTTGTCCCAACATTCACCCTCTTGTCCCTCTGGAATTCTATTCAGGAAGTGCTGGGATGAGCAAGCAAAGCCAGTTAGTTCTGAGCAAACACGTGATGTGTATGGAGTTCGTCCTCATTTTGCCACTTACTGGCTCTGTTACCTAGAGCATCATTTGACCTCTCTGAACTCAAATTTCATCATCTGCAAAACACAGACAGTAATAGTAACTACCTAATAGTGTTTAGCAGATGAAATAATGTCATGCATATAAGATGCTTGTATCCTGTCTAGCAGAGAGGAAGTTCTCAATAAATTGTAGCTAACATCTTCCAGCAGAATAAAAAGCCCTACCTAGGAGGTTCTCCTCTGTACTCTACTCCCTCACTTGATCTTCTTCAGTCCGATGATCAGGTACATAATGTTTTCATGTTTTGTTCTACAAAATGAATTGAAAAACAAGGAGCAGAGTCGTCTTCTAACCTCAGGATAGTTATACTGGGGAAATGTTTTTTAAAAATACTGTTAATGGGCTTCCCTGGTGGTTCAGTGGTTAAGAATCTGCCTGCCAATGCAGGGGACACGGGTTCGAGCCCTGGTCCGGGAAGATCCCACATGCCATGGAGCAACTAGGCCCATGTGCCACAACTACTGAGCCTGAGCTCTACAGCCCACGAGCCACAACTGCTGAGCCCATGTGCCACAACTACTGAGGCCTGCGTGCCCTAGAGCCCGTGCTCTGCAACAACAGAAGCCACCACGATAAGAAGCCCACGCACCACAACGAAGAGTAGCCCCCGCTCGCCACAACTAGAGAAAGCCCAGGCGTTATAAGACCCAGCAAAGAATGAAGACCCAATGCAGCTACAAATAGATAAATAAATTTGTAAAAAAATAAAACACTGTTAATTTTTGTACATTTCTTTCCAAAGATGAAACGTGCCTCCTATTCTCTTTCAGTAAAAGAAAACATAAGCTAGAATCAGAGCCTGTCTGGCATTTTTTTAAATGCGCAAACATGTGTTTACTATTGTGCAGAACAGCTGTAATTTGATTGCAGTTGGCTGATTCTGATTATGTTTGGTTTATGTCCTTCAAGAGCAGTCACAGAGAATTTACTTATTGGTGTTTTATATCATTTTAAAAATTATCTTCACAAAGCCATTACATGTGGAAATGTTCTCCTTCCTTTTACCTTCATTATTGTTTAGAAAAGCAACTGTATCATGCAAAGTGGCTGTTGAGTCTATAATCTACCAAATTCATGGGGATGGTATTATAATGTCTTAGAATATATCAAAATTCAGAATCATCACCTCATAACTATTTTAGTGCATTTATAAAGATCTACTAATGTTTCTGATGCTATAAATATATACTGTGACAAATATTATTTCAACATTAAAAGAAAATTAAAGAACTTAGTAAATCAGAATGAATCACTAGAGACTGCTAAGAAAAGAATATATGCAAGCATCATTTTAGGACTTCTTTTTTTCCTCTAACATCTTCTCCCTCATTCTTTTCCTCCCTTGGATTTTTTTATTCCTACATGTTTTTAATTATTTTTTTAATCCTTATAAAGCTCAGGAATTAAAATAAATAAATAAAACACAGGTCAGTTGCCATTTTAATAGGGATTTGAGAACAACAAAAAGATAAATGTACACAATGTTATTTTAATGACTTTTATGTTTACTTTCTATTAGAGAAATACATTTTTCATAAAGAATGCATTGTGTTGATCAGGCTACTGATGAACTCCTGGTGGGCTTCTGGTGAAGACAGCAGCAAAGAAAAAAAGAAGAGAGAATTGTGGGGTGTATATCACGACTTCGGGTACACAGAGTCAATTACGAGGGGATAAAAGATGATACTTCAATGTTACTCATGAAAGTAAGATTCTTGGGTAGCTTTCAAATTAATATGCCAGCCCAGATTTTTCTGGCATAATGTGAACATCTTTTATGTGTCAGAACAGATTCTGATTATAACTAAATAAGTGAAAGCTGAGATATGCTGATAAGGTGACCTTTATCATAAAGTTTAAGAGTAATTGTCTAAAGTACTTTTAGAGAAGGCAAAAGATGAATAGGAATAAAGTATGTGAGTCATAGGGCTACCTGACCATATAATTCATGTTTATGTTTGAATAAAAATTGCAATTTCAAATACAAATAAAAGTCCACTTAAATGAGATGCTTATGTCATCACTTAATGCTTTTTTCCCCTCTACCAAGAATAATCAAGATTACTCTTTGGGGCTTCCCTGGTGGCGCAGTGGTTGAGAGTCCGCCTGCCGATGCAGGGGACGCGGGTTCGTGCCCCGGTCCGGGAAGATCCCACATGCCGCGGAGCGGCTGGGCCCGTGAGACATGGCCGCTGAGCCTGCGCGTCCGGAGCCTGTGCTCCACAACGGGAGGGGCCCCAACAGTGAGAGGCCCGCGTACCACAAAAAAAGAAAAAAAAAAAAAGATTAGTCTTTGGCTAAGTCAGACCTTATGCTCACAAATACTTTTGCCCCGTAAGAGTGTAGAACATTTGGACACGTTGTTAAGATGGCTTATAGCTATCTTATAGAAAGCATTCTTTCTTTTATTGCTTATAGCCTTATCTTTATGAAATCACTCTTTAAAAAGTATACTGTTTTATTTTGTAAATTCCATCTAAACATGAAATCAAAATGGATTTATTTGTATATTTTGGTCAGATTTGGGGAACTGCATTCAGTGTTTGGTGCCATATTTAGAGTGGGGTGTTTTCAAAGTAGGCTGTGTCCTGGAGACATTGTACTTGTGCTCCTTTCAAAGCAGTTCTAGGAAGCAGTTCTATTTAAAAATTACATATTGAAAACTCCCTTATCTGCCTATTGTATTTAGTTTTGGGGATGATACAGTGAAGTATTTGGCACTGACCTCATAACTTTTTTTGGAAAAGTGCTTCTACAATTCGTTTTTCACATTTTCATGTTTTTTTCTACCTAGCATGCTTTTTTCCTCCAACTCTTCCCTCATCATTTCTCTCCCCTTCTCCAAATTCTTTCATTCTTTAAAGCCAAATTCCAGTGTCATCTCTCTCATAAAAACTTCCTTGAACCTACTTCAGTCATATATGTATTTTTTAAATTTTTCATGGAAATTTTTCCATAACCATCTTAGAGCACCTATCACTCTCAAATGAGCCATTTGAGTGGCTAAGATTATAAGCTCTCATTGAAGTGTGAGGCCCAGGGACAGGTAATGATCTGGTACATTGCATATGGTAAGTACTCAATCCATACATGTTCTAGAGATGTTGCCTGAATATAGCATTTTCCTAATATGTAATAATAAATTAACAACAAAAACTAATTGCATGCATGTATGCATGTATTTATACAACAGTTACAACACTAACAAGTTCATATTGATGACAGGGTCAGCTGGGTAGTTATTTAATTTGGTCACTGAAACTGATAAATTTACTAATTGTCACTATTTGGTCATTTTATTCACTATTTATTTTTCATTATTCATAATAATATGAATAGTTTGCATAATGGTCAAGTTTGCTTAAGAAGGACAAACATGACAATATTAAAATCCAGTGTTGTCAAGTCACTGAACATCAGAAAGATGGTGCCAAACAACCTGTGACAAACTAAATTGTCATCAAGCAGATCTTAGTTTTGGTCTTATATTTAGTATATTACGTGGCCCGACCCAAAATTTCCAAAGGTTTCACAGGAATAAAAGTGGAAAAAAGTAAAACAAAAAGCATGCATGTGAAGTACCAGAATTTTTAAAATTCTAGTACTAGTACACAACCATACTTACTGAAAGTTATGGATCTCTAGTCAAGGAAAATCCACTTTAAACTTACATAAAAGTGTGGAAATTTCAACATCAAGTCTTCAGAAATTACATTGAAATGAGACATTGAGATCCCTTCTTTGGAAACAGTCTCTATTGCTACAGCAATAGTTTAATCATAGTCACGAACAGAATTTTATTTCTGTGGACACATTTTCCATTCCTTCCAAGTATTCAAAGACAATACCCAACCATAATGAGAGGATGTTAATGAAAGAACATAATGCAAGAACACAGGCTACTCATTTCTACAGGATTCCACAGTTATCTGAAGTCACAGAGTGGTAGAAATTCTGTAACACGCAGAAGCTGAAATGCCACTGAGAATGTTTCATGTTACCAACAGAAAATAGGAAAATGGAAACCAGCATGCATACTTCCTCTGTATCATCTGCACTCAATAAATCCTGAGTTAAATTCTTACTTTATTTTTTCCTTATGACAAATATACTTAAGTAATTGGATGTTTCCATCTTATGGAACTGGGGATTTACTCATATTGAAATTCACAATCATGGCTTTTCATATGGAAATGTCTATTCCTCAAGTATACCAGGAAAAAATCTAGTTTTTATTACTTCAAACTTTGTAAAGTAAGACCAAATCCTGGTGTCACATAATGTATAGTGCATCGTTTACAAGCATTTCAGATTATAAGGAAAATTTATTTACCACAAATATGATGATGGTTCCTTTGAAAACAAGCACACTTTTAAAACTGAATCATAATGGATCTAAATATTTATAAAGGATATCTTAAGTAATATACTGAGTGCCTACAGGACATATTGCGTATAAGTACATATTGCGTATAAGTACATATCTAGGGAATAATGTTTGTATTCTGTGAATTTTATATCTTCTTACTAATCTTAATTTATCTCCTGACATATAAGCAAATTTAGGCTAAGCCTCTTTTATCCTGGATAGCGCATTTTTCCACAGTCTCAAAACTCTGTTAACTACTTATACTACTGAAATGAGGAGCTAATAAATAATAAATGGAGAATAACAAGCCTACCTTTTTCATTGTTTTGTAACTATATTTTCACATTGCACACTGAATCACAGACACTCAAAATCATATCATAGAATTATTGGGGTGAAAGGGCATTTAAAAGGTCATCTAACCCAATGAGTTATAACTTTATTTTACCAACAGAACTCTTTTTTTCTAAAGAGCTTTGTACATGGAACCCCCAAATTTGAAACAGATGCATAGTGTAGCAGCTCTGGTTTAAGAGAAGTATGCTTGGCCTCATTCCCTGAAGCAGAACTCTGAAGTCCCCCAAAGCACGGTTTGATGACCACTGATCTGGGTGATTTGTGCAATCGGCTCAGGATCTTTTCTAAAACACTTTTTGCCAGATAATCATACTGTCACTTCGGTAATAGTTCCAGGGACAGGATATACTTTTTTTGGAAATGTATCAATCATTATGAAATAAAACTATCCCCTATATTAAACCTCCAAGTAACATTTCTCATTATCTAATTCTTGTTCTCTTTGATTATTTTATATAATAACCCTTCAGACATTTGAAGGCAGTGTAGCCCTATATCAATCTGGGCAGAAATAAACTTGGCTGAAAGTGTTTACATTTCCTATCTGAAGGAGTGAAGTAGGTTCTGGCCTCTGCTCTGATCTCCTTGGGTTATGCTTTGTCCAGGAGACAGAGTGGCTCTGCCCTTTGGTTGTAGTCATGAGCAAAAAGGAATCATATAATGAAATCTAGATGAAGTTTGGGTTCTGATTAAAGGAGCCCCAGGAAGATACAAAGAGTCTAATATTTTCAAGACCTTGGGATCAGGCAGGTATCAAAAACCAGTCTCAAAGCAAGGGGGACTATAATAGTAATTAGACAAGACAGATGAAAACAGTTTGAGAAACAGAAAATAGATTGAAAGTTGAAACCTTATGTTGAAGGCAAAGAACATTTTATGGAAGACTTTATCTCATATACAGGGAATGCACTAATTAAATATGATAAATGTTTATGTGTTTCACCTACTCTGAGAGCCATCATTCTAACTATAAAAGTCTAATGGAATCTTTCAGGTCCATATTGTTATCAATAGCTATACCTGTCATCCATTTGTTTGGGGTAGTAACTCTGACATTTGAATTCTCAGCCCAGTATTTTTCAGTTGTTCTTTTCAATTTGGAGTAGTAACACCGCTGCAAGCTGAATACTTCCCATCTATCTCCTGGCCCTCACTTCTCATGGATTTTTCAATCAGTTAGTCGGTTCAAGTTCTGTTCTATTTACTTTCCATTATGCCATCATTGTTTTCTTAGAAAGTGAGGTTGGAGGTTACCCCAGTTTGGGAGCTAGATTTTCAATGTTTAAGAATGAGTAAACAGGGGCTTCCCTGATGGCGCAGTGGTTGAGAGTCCGCCTGCCGATGCAGGGGACACGGGTTCGTGCCCTGGTCCGGGAAGATCCCACATGCCGCAGAGTGAGCGGCTGGGCCTGTGAGCCATGGCCGCTGAGCCTGCGTGTCCGGAGCCTGTGCTCCACAACGGGAGAGGCCACAGCAGTGAGAGGCCCATGTACCGCAAGGAAAAAAAAAAAAAAAAAAGAATGAGTAAACAGAAAAAAAGTCAACAACAGGCTGTATAACTCCTAGAATAAAACATAAGGGAAAATTTCTTGACATTGTTCTTGGTAATGACTTCATGGATATGACACCAAAAGCAGAGGCAACAAAAGTAAAAATAGACAGGAAGGAGTATATCAAACTAAAATGCTTCTGCACAGCAAAGGAAAATATCGACATAATGAAAAGGCAACTAACCTACAGAATAGGAGGAATATTTGCAAACCATATATATAAAATCAGGTTAATTTCCTAAATGCATAAGGAACTCCTTCAAGTCAATAGCAGAACAAACAACCCAATCTAAAAAATGGGCAAAAGACTTAGACATTTCTCCAAAATAGCAAAAACGTACTATATGAAAAGAGGTTCAACATTATTAATGATCCAGGGAATACAAATCAGAACCACAATGAGATATCACCTCACACTGGTTAGAATGATTATCATCAAAAAGTCAAAAGACTTAAAGTGTTGCAGAGGATGTGGAGAAAAAGAAGGCCTTTCTACACCATTAGCAGGAGTGTAAATTGGTACAGCTACCATGGAAAACAGTACGAAATTTCTTCCAACAATTAGAAACAGAACTATCATATGATCCAACAATCCCACCTCTGGATATACACCCAAAATAACTGAAGTTAGGATCTCGAAGAGATATCTGCACTCCCATGTTCATTGCGGCACTACTCACAAGAGCCAAGCTATGGAAAAAAGACAAACACTCTTAGAGAAAATGGGAGCCGAAGAAGAGACAGGAAGGAAAAATGAAGAAGAAAATATAAGTATAGGGCACAAAACCCGGAAAAGCTCAATAACTGACTTGTCAACTGCATTAGGGATTGTTAAATCAGAACTGGCATGCATAAATTTAAATACATGATGAAGAGAGCTGGGAGGATATCCCAGGATGTGCGAGACGGGGAAAAGCTGGAAAAATCAAAGATGAAGAGGAGAAGGTACAGAGATCAGTCAACATTAGTATAATTGCTATACTTGACAAGAACAAACAGAACAGAAATGATAATCAAGCATATTACAGGAGGGTTCTTTCCTGAAATGAAAGGAAACTGAGTGATCAGATACACATGCTTCACTACATATCATCAAATGAAATTAAATGAGATAAGAATTTAGACACCCCAGAGTGAAATATTTCAATCAAGTCATGCTGAAAAGTACAAAAATCAGATTGACTTTCACTTAAAAATGAAAAAGTTTTGAGATCCAAGAGTTATATAACAAACATTAATTGTCATTCATGTGGGAAAGCAAAGAAAGACATGTATAAGAGCTGAAAAAAGTAAACTTTAACCATAGAGGTTTCCTGAAACCTGTTAGTTTAGAATTAAAGTGAAGGCATCAGGAGCAGGCAAGTCACAGTACAGGATCAATAACAAGGACTGAAATAATTTAACGTAAAATTGAAGGTAGTTTATTATAAAAACAGATGAAAGCAGAATATCATTTGTCAAAAGTAATTACAGTTACTGAATAAATATATGAATATAATGAGAATTAGAGTATACTCTCCCAGATTTGAGCTAAAACATCTGAAATTCAGAAAATCTGTTCTATTCAAAGGACAACTATATTCTCAGATTTGCTAGGAGAAAATAAGCAGAGTGTTTACATTTTGAGGTTGATATTTTTAAAAATATAGATGTGTTCTAAAACTCTATTAAGGAGGACAATAATTGAATTAAATAACTAAGCATGTATACCCCTCCTAATCACTAAAAAAAGAAAAGAAAAAAGGAAAGAAGATTGAGAACAAATGCCATGTAATACACGATTTTAAAAAAAGAGAGAAGCACACTGTGGCATAAAAATCAAAATATATAAATGAAATTCCATAAACTATATCCAAGTTAAAAAAACAGAGCCTCAGATTTGGTTAAGATAGTAAATTGGAAAGAAATATAAACTAGAGGTTTAACAGCAGAAAGATGGTTAATAACAAGCCAAGCAAATACTTGGTTTTAAAATGTTAATGTCCAATATTGGCAAAAGTGTTACAAAATGAACACTGATTATAAGTGTTCACTTATAACACTTATAATACACTTATAAAGTGTATAAGATTATACTGTAGTATAATCTTTGTGTATTGGTCAGCTTTTTTCTTGTCTGTGCTGGGGCCACATCAAAATGTCAATGGATTACAAAATTCGTATTATATGTGAATTACGGTTCTGTTCTTCTCCACTTGGCTCCTTCATTCTGGGATACAGGATGAAGTAGCAGATACTGTCTGGGACTTATTCACGTTCTAGAAGGAACAAGTAACAAAGGAGCCAGGCAATGACTTGTCAAGCTTTTGCTCAGCACTTAACGTTCACATTTCATTGGCCAAAGCAAGTTACACATCTAAGTCTGAGGTCAATGGGTTGGAAATTATATACTTCCCACTGGAAGGGGCACTGCACATGCAAAAAGAAGAATCAATCAAAATATAACTATCCATTGGTAAGCACCAAAATCATGGTGATACTCAAAATACATACACACTTTTAATAATGGAGATCATGGCACACATGGAGCTTGGCTGGCTATACAAAAAAAAACCCACCGTGCCTTCTTTTTTTAATTTAGTTATGCTGGGGGTTGAAATATCTTCATTGTGGTACCCAGTGATTTTTTTTTTTTAAAGCTTTACTTATACAGCAGAAATAAAAGCAATGAGTTGAGTCAACCAATTCGACAGATAGTTTGAGTTCATACACATGAAACAACTAGTTAATTAGCTATATCATTCATTTTCAACCAATTGTTTTGGCATTGAAAAGTCAGAGCCTGGGCTTTTTGAAAGTGACATATGCCTTCCTATGTTATGAGTGAACTTTTATCTTTCAAATTAGAAACAAAAACAACAACAAAGAGAAAACACATTTCTTTTGGTCTACTCCATATGGGTAACTGACATTATCACAGCTAGAGTTGAGCACAGCCTAGAATATGTAATTTCTTTTTGTAAAATATTATTTTAATTTTGGGAAAGAGCAGTATTTGGCACTGCATCAATTCTGCTGCTTTTGTTCATCATTTGTTTGAACAAAAGTAATTATGTTTACAACAAACTAAGCATCAGAATTTTTCTTTTGTTTTCTGGTAGTGTATTTTACATTCAACTACCAGTTATGTCACTAAATATGTCTGGTTTTCATTATTTTCATGAAAAGAACAATATTCATTTTTAAAAATTTAGGTACAGCATGTTTGGGTTTATTCATGAAAACTGATAATTATTATATTGAAAAAGTCTATACAAATGCCTCAAAAACAAATTATTAAATACCGATGACTATTGATTTTGAGGTAAATTTTAAATCAGTAAACCTTTAATGAATACTGAGTAAATTTTAATTTTATATATTAAATGTGACAAAATTATTTCTTTGTCACCATACCTTAGCACCAAATTGAACTTAACATGTTCCAAATAATAGATGCCATTTATAAGTGTCTTATGATCCCTGAAAAATTCAAGTGTTTCTCAGGCATGACCTGTGGCCAAAATATGTGATACAGGATGTGGAGCTTTTAATATTCACATTTTATTGGTCAACTTCTACTGATTCTCCATGGTCACTTTAGTATAGATAGATTAAAAATTCCTAAATTTTATTTTGAGTAACAGGTACAAACTCAAATCTAAAAGTTGAGGGTTAGATCAATCATAATCTTTTTCTTAAACTTTTACCAAGATCACAAACAAAATTAGACTCATATTTTTTATTATTGTATCCATGGGGGAAGGACTGGTTCCAGGACACCCCAACGCCCAGCAGATACCTAAAGCTATGGACGCTCAAGTCCCTTCTATAAATGACATAGCATTTGCCTATAATCGGTACACATCCTCTCATATACTTTAAATCATCTCTAGATTACTTATAATAGCTAATATAATATAAATGCTGTGTTGTAAATACAATGTAAATATTTGCTGATGCACAGCGAATTCAAGTTTTGCTCTTTGGAAACTTCTGGATTTTCTTTTTGAATATTTTTTATCCTTAGTTGGTTAAACCCATGGATACAGAGGGCCAACTGTATTTGACTTTAAAAGGCCCAATTTACCACAAAAATTACCAGCGTTTAAAAGAAAAAGGTAATTTTCCCAATGTTGCTTTTGTGGGGTTTGTTATTATTTTTAAGTGATATGTTCTAGAATCTGATTATGAAGTATAATCTTGGATGTTAGATTAAACTACATAAAATTTTAAATATAAAAAAGATTCTTGGGGCTTCCCTGGTGGCACAGTGGTTGAGAATCTGCTTGCCAATGCAGGGGACATGGGTTTGAGCCCTGGTCTGGGAAGATTCCACATGCCGCGGAGCAACTAGGCCCGTGAGCCACAACTACTGAGCCTGTGCATCTGGAGCCTGTGCTCCGCAACAAGAGAGGCCGCGATAGTGAGAGGTCCGCACACCGTGATGAACAGTGGCCCCCGCTTGCCGCAAATAGAGAAAGCCCTCGCACAGAAACGAAGACCCAACACAGCCAAAAATAAATAAATAAATAAAAAATATGGGAGTCCATGTATTTAAAAAAAAAAAAAAGATTCTTTAAAAAAATTAATTAACTTGATTCTTCAGAGCCATTGAGCAGAAACTACAGAGTTCCCACATACCCTCAGCCCCCATATACAAACAACCTTCCCCACTACTAACATCTTACACTACAGCAGTACATTTGTTACAGTCAACCTACACTAACACATTGTTATCGTCCAAGGTTCATAGTTGATATTAGGATTCACTTTTGGTGTTGTATATTCTGAGTTTTAACAAATGTATAATGACATGTATCTAATATTGTAGTGTAATACAGAATACTATATTGTCCTAAATATCCTCTGTTTTCATCCCTCCCTTCTCCTCAGTCCCTGATAACCACTTGTCTTTTTTTGGTCTCCATAGTTTTGTCTTTTCCAGAATGTCATTTTGTTGGAATCATACAGTGTGTAACAATTTTAGATTGGCTTCTTTCACTTGTAATATACATTTAAGTTCCTCCAAGTCTTTTCATGGCTTGATAGCTCATTTCATTTAGCACTGAATAATATTACATTATCTGGTGTACCATAGTTTATTTTTCATTCACCTACTTGAAGCACATCTTGGATGCTTCCAGCTATTGGTAATTATGAATAAAGCTGCTGTAAATAATTGTGTGCAGGTTTTTATGTAGACGTGTTTTCAATTCCTTTGAGTAAATTCCAAGGAGTGTGATTACTGGATTATATGTTGAGAATATTTAAATTTGTAAGAAACCACCAAATTGTCTTCGAAAGTGTCTCTGCCATTTTACATTCCCATCAGCAATGAAAGAGAATTCTTGTTGCTCTACAGTCTTGCCAACATTTGGTGTTGTCAGTGTGCTAATTCTGGCCATTCTAATAGGTGGGTATTGGCATCTCGTTGTTTTAATTTGCATTTTTCTGATGACCTATAATATGTAACATTTTCACATGCTTACATGCCATCTATATATCTTCTCTGGTGAGGTATCTGTTAAGATTTTTGGCTCATTTATTAACTGGGTTGTTTGTTTTCTTATTCAGTTTTAAGGTTTTTATGTATTTTGGATAACAGTCCTTTATCAGATGTGTCTTTTGCAAATGTTTTCTTCCACTCTGGCCTGCCTTATTTTCTTGACATTCTCTCTCACAGAGCATAAGTCTTTAATCTTCATAAATTTCTTTCTTTCGTGGATCACACTTTTGGTGTTGTATCTAAAATGTCACCACCATACACAATGTCATCTAAGTTTTCTCCTATGTTATCTTCTGACATTTAAGTCTATGATCACTTGATTTAATTTGCAAAGTGTACAATGTCTGCTTATAGATTTTATTTTATTTTTTTGGCATGTAGATGTCTAGTAGTTCCAGCACCATTTGCTGAAAAGATTACCTTTACTCCACTGTGTTGTCTTTATAACTTTGTCAAAAATTATTTGACTGTATTTACGTGGGTACATTTCCAGGCGCTATTCTGTTTCATTTATATATTTGTGTATTCTTTCACCAATACCATCCTGTCTTGATTACAGTAGCTTTACACTAATCATTAAATTGGGCAGTATCAGTCTTCTGACTTTGTTCTTGTCTTTCAAAATTCTGTTGGCTATTCTGGGTCTTTTGCTTCTCCATATAAACTTTAGAATCAGTTTGTCAATATCCACCATATAACTTGCTGGGATCTTGATTAGGATTGTTGTAAATCTGTAGGTCAATCTGGAAAACAATGACATCTTGACGATACTGTCATCCTATCTGTGAACATGAAGTATCAGTCCTTTTATTGAGTTTTTCATTTCATTCATCAAAGTTTTATAGCTTTTCCCATATAGGTCTTGAATATACTTTGTTAGATTTACACTTAAGTACTGATTTTTGAATGGTGAACCAACCTTGCATACCTGGGATAAATCCTTCTTGGCTGTGTTGTAAAATTCTTTTTATGTTGCTGGATTTCCTTTGCTAATATTTTGGTGAGGATTTTTACATCTATGTTCATGAGATATACTGGTCTATAGTTTCCTTTCTTGAAATGACTTTGGTTTTGGTACAGTCAAACCTCATTTTATTGTGCTTTGTTTTACTGTGCTTTCAGATACTGCGTTTATTACAATTTGAAGACTTGCAGCAACCCTGAATAAAGCAAGTCTATTACCATTTTTCCAGCCACATTTGCTCACTTTGTGTCTTTGTGTCAGTTTGGTAATTCACTCAGTATTTCAAACTTTTTCATTATCATTATATTTGTTATGGTGATCTGTGATCAGTGATCTTTGATGTTACCAATATGACTTGCTGAAGGCTCAGATGATGGTTAGCAGTTTTTAGCAATAAATTATTCTCTAATTAAAATATGTACATTGTTAAGACATAATGCTATTGTACATTTAATAGACTACAGAATAGTGTGAATGTAACTTTTATATGCACTAGGAAACCAAAAAAATTTATGTGACTCACTTTACTGTCATATTCACTTTATTGTGGTGGTCTGGAACCAATGAACAATATCTCCAAAGTATGCCTGTATTTGGGTAATTCTGGCCTCATAAAAAGAATTAGGTAGTATTCTCTCTGCTTTTATCTTTTTGATTAGTATTATCATGGTATATTTTTCTCCATCTATTTACTTTTAATCTATATATGTCTTTAAAGTAGAACTCTTGTAAACAATCTACAGTTGGGTCATGTTTTTTCATCCACTCTGACAATCTGTCTTTTAATAGGTATGTTTAGATAACTGACACTTCAAGTGATTAGTGATATAGCTGGATTACAATCTACCATATTTGTTACTATTGATATTTTCTATATATTGCTCTTGATCTTTGTTCCTATTTTCGTCTTCTACTCTTTTTCTTACTTATTTACTTTTAAATGAGCATTAAATATGCTTTCATTTTCTCTCCTTTCTTAGCATATAAATTATACTTCTGTATAATTTTTACTTTTTTCACTGGTTGCCCTAGAGTTTGCATCATACATTTACAACTAATCCAAGTCCACTTTCACATAACACTATACTATTTCATGGGTTGTGCTAATACCTTATAGAAACAAAGTAACCTTAATTCCTCTCTGCCATCCTTTGTATCCTTTATTTCACTTATACATAAACATACATATATACTTAGGCATACATACACAAATGTGTATATATGTAAAAATAAGCATACATAATTAAACACATTGTTGCCATTATTATTTTTGAATAGTTAATTATTTCTTGGATCATTTAAGAATAAGAAAAAAAAGAATAAGAAAAGTAAAAACTCTTATTTAATATTCACTCATTTCTTTTCTGATGCTCCTGCTTTTTTATGTAGATCTGATTTTTTTACCTATATCAACTTCCTTCTCTCTAAAGAACTTCTTTTACACTTGTTGAAGGTCAAGTCTAATGGCAAGAAATTATCTTGATGTTTATCTCTGTAAAATCTTTATTCCTCCTTCTGTTTTGAAGACTAATTTCATAGGGCACACAATTCTAGGTTAATAGTTTTTTCTTCTCTCAATACTTTATCTGTTTGCTCACCTGCTTACATGATTACTGAGGAAAAATTAGGTGTAACTCTATTTTTGCTCCTGTATAGGTTCCTCTGGCTTACTTCAAGATTTTTTCTTTATGCTTGATTTTCTCAAGTTTGACTATGATATGCGTAGGTGTCATTTTTCTCCATATTTATCTTGCTTGCCGTACTCTGACCTTCCTGGGTCTGTAGTTTGGTGTCATTAATTTGGGAAAATTTTCAGTCATTATTGTTTCAAATATTGCTTCCATTCCTTTCTCTTTCTCTTCTGGTATTCCCATTACATGTATGTTACACCTTTTGTAATTATCCTGCACTTCTTGGATATTCTGGGGGGTTTGGTGGGGGTGGGGGGGGTCCAGTCTTTTTTCTCTTTGTTTTTCAATTTAGGAAGTTTCTATTGATATATCCCCAAGCTAGACATTATTTCTTCAGTGATGCCTCATCTAGCAATGAGCGTATCAAAGGTATTCTTCATTTCTGTTACAATGTTTTGGACCTTAAGCATTTCTTTTCATTCTTTCTTAGAATTTACATCTCTGTGCTTCCATTGTCCATCTGTTCTTCATGCTGTCTACTTTATCCATTTGAGCCCTTAGCATATTAAACACAGTTGTTTTAAATTCCTGGTCTGGTAATTCCAACACCTCTGCTATATCAGAGTCTTTCTTTGCTCTGATTTTTCAAACTATTTTATGCCTCTTAGTATTTTTTTCTTGAAAGCCAGGTCTGATGTACTGGGTAAAAAGGAATCTGGCAAGGGCTCCTGCAGAGGATTCTGCTCATGGGTTTCTGTTGAGTTATGATTTCCTATATTCTCCTGTATGTCTCTCCAATTTGGGGGGGGGGGGCAATAGTTTGCCCTATGACCTAATTTCTCTGATAGATCTAAGAAGAGTTGTTCATTTTTCAGTCTCTTCAGCTTTTTTTACTTTCTGTTTACTTTCTAGAGTGACAACTTTCAGGCTCTTTACCGGCTGCACTGGAAATAAGAAGTTCATATTTGATTGTTAATGAAGGAAATTTTAAGACAACCCTTCACGGTCTGGTTTAGAAAGTGATACCTAGATAAGAACCATGTGCAGACAATGCAGTAGGAGTTTATTAAAATCACCTCACATCACACTTACTAAAAAATATTTTTAGTTTTGGTTCTACAACTTAGTTAAAATGCTAACAACCAAGGCTCTCTGAATAATTACATTCCTATCCTTAAAAACAAAGCAATAAAACATATGGAAAAATAAGTTTTTTATATTCACTTACTCTATTTTAAGGCATTTGAAGACATGGAAAATGCTTTGAAAAAGTTCTTTTATTCATAAAAGTCAAGTAGTTAAGAACAGCATGCAAAACACATTTGTTATGATGATCTCACATCCTTTTATACTGTTGTTTATTTTATCACTTATTTCAGTGGAATTTGTAGAAATTGATTTTTTAAGTTAATTTAAATTAATATTTACATACTTCAGTGAAAGAAATAACAGTACATAACCCAATCAATAAATGGGCAGAAAACCTAAACAGACATTTCTCCAAAGAAGACAGATGGCCAATAGGCACATGAAAAGATGCTCATCATCACTAATCATTAGAGAAATGCAAATCAAAACTACAATGAGGTACCACCTCATACTACGTCAGAATGGCCATCATTAAAATGTCTACAAATAATAAATGCTGGAGAGGGTGTGGAGAAAAGGGAACCCTCTTACAGTGTTGGTGGGAATGTAAATTGGTGCAGCCACTATGGAAAACAGTATGGAGGTTCCTCAAAAAACTCAAAATAGAGTTGCCACATGACCCAGCAATCTCACTCCTGGGCATATATGCAGACAAAACTATAATTTGAAAAGACACATGCACCCCTATGTTCACAGCAACACTATTTACAATAGCCAAGACGTGGAAACCACCTAAATGTCCATTGACAGATGTATGGATAAAGAAGATGTGAGATACACACACATACACTCACACACACAATGGAATATTGCTCGACCATTAAAAAGAATGAAATAATGCCATTTGCAGCAACAATGGATGGACCTAGAGATTATCATACTAAGCGAAGTAAGTCAGAAAGAGAAAGACAAATACCACATGGTATCACTTATATGTGGAATCTAAAATATGACACAAATTAACATACCTACAGAACAAAAACAGACCCACAGATATAGAGAACAGACTTGTGGTTGCCAGGGGGAGAGTGAGGGGGAGGAAAGGAGTGGGAGTTTGGGATTAGCAGATGCAAACTATTATATATAGGATGGATAAACAACAAGGTCCTACTGCATAGCACAGAGAACTATATTCAACATCCTGTGATAAACCAGAATGGAAAAGAATATGAAAAAGTATATATATATGATATATATATGTATAAATGAGTCACTTTGCTGTACAACAGAAATTAAACACAACATTGTAAATCAACTATACTCAAAAAAATTTTTTTAATTAAAATCACTTGTCATATACTCTAAATTATTTAAAGACTTTGGTAATGAATAGTAATTATTCCTTGATAATGCCAATTATGGTCCTAATTTCTTTGATATTTAGTATCAACGGCAATTCACATTTTCACACATTCTGTTAGTAACAGCATTACATTAACAACCAAAATCCCCAAAATTGATACATAACGCTTATTATGTGCTTGCACAAATATTCATTAGAATGTTGCCTTAGATTTTCAAGTAGCTACAATATAGGTAATATGACGATGTAATCAAAAACTAGGAATGTTTCATCAAAGAAAATGTTCAAAAACAGAAATGTTCATCATTAAAAAATAGCAATCTGTTTGAAATTATGAGATGTTATGTCATAATATTTTCTTTGAGGTAAACAGATCAGATCTACATTTTCAGTATTCACCTGAGCCATCCTCATGGAAATGCATTCATGACTATACCTCCTCCACCACTCTGGAATTCAACAACTAATGAATGCAACTGTGCATGGCTCAGTTTTAGAAATGAACACAGTTACTCAGAGAGAAAATTTGACTAAAGTATTATGATGTATTTTGTTCAGGTAAGTTCATTCCCTTGATAAAATATTTCTTGGTTTTGTGACCTTCACATTCAATCCAAAGGTTATTTGGGAAAACAGGATTAAATATGAGAATCAAATATGATCCTAGGGACTATTGTCCTCATTAAGGCTACAGGATACAACTTCCAAAAATAATTCTATTGCAAAAGAAAAAGCCAACTGTTATATATGTGTAACATATAGTTTGCCATTTAGATAAAAAGTGTGAGTTACATGTGTATAACAGTGGCTTCTTTCTTTTTTATTAAAGTTATTAATACATGTGTCTATGTATAGTTTTCCCTGGTTCTATTTTATACCCTAAAAATAAGGATCATGGATGTCAAAATAAAATAGAAAGTTAATGAACTCACTCCAACCTTAGTAGCGCACCCACACAGTGGATCTGTCTAGAGCAACCACCCACTGGTAATGGTGGGAGCATCTTCTAGGCTTGAGATGTCTCACTTTAGTTCTGGCTAAAATGGTGAGGGACAGTGACCAGGACTTCAGGATTAACTACTATAAGTAACATGCTGAGTACTTGGTATTTTCCCTAAGTATTGGCTCTATGTAGAACAGAAGAAATCTGTCAAAAAAGGGAATATGGGAACTTATGCAAATATTAATATATAAAGAGAAATGTAGCCAGAAAGTAGAAACATATTTTGAACTTCCAAACAAATGAACAAGGTCATATTGAAGTTATATATTGACAGAGGTATAAATATTTGTATGTGTATGTAGCTACATATATGTGAGTACACAGATAGAAAGACAAATATATAGACATATTTTATATGTAATCATATATATTATACATATAACTTGATTATAATTTAAGTCATTTTCCCATTTCACTATATTGCTTGTTATTTGGATGAAAGCATGAGATGGAAGAATGTGAAGGGAAATATTTCAAAACAAATATTTGTACAAAGATTTTTTGGTTTATGAGCCAAAATGTCTTTTTATTAAAAATCAGCAAGCATTTCAATGACCAACAACACTCACTATGCTAATCAATTCCAATAACACATTCAAATCCATTATGGGATAAAATGTATACCACCTACAATCCTGAGTGTGGGTGTTCTCTGTGGACATTAAATCTCTTCAATAAACAAATACCTTACAAGTAATTTTGTAAGCCATATACCATGTACAGCCTAATTTACAAACAATGAGGGCAGAACAATCCATCTCAAAGGTGAATTTATTCATCAGCAGGTGTGTTTCATGGCCTAGGTGGAGAGTCATGCTTTGGCAGGTAGTATTGGTTCTTTTTATTTTTTTTTTAAGAATTCTAAGGCAGAATTGTACTTCATTTTTGTTCCAATTCGAGAAGGTTAGCAATTATGTGGCATTGGAAGCACAATTTTGTCCATGATTTCATCAACTTTATATGAGTCTTTAAGCCTAAGTAAACAAATTTAAATACATATCACCTTTAAAAAGTGAAATTAAGCATAAATTGCTATACATACTAGAGTTTGTGACTAAAAAGCAAAAGTATATCTCACAATTAAGCTCTACAAAAGCAAAGTGTTTATGAACGTAATATCAGAATAAGTACAGCAGGAAAATGTATAAAATGTATTGAAAATAATTATTTATTAGTGTATCAACTATCCACACAAGTAATTTTTGCTCCACCTACTATTACAATGTAGCTTGAATCTGACTAACACTCCTGCAGTGCTATCTGGAAAAAATGGAGAAGTTATACTTTTTTAGAAAACAGAAGCACATGTTTTGAGCTCTGCATTCACCACAGCTTTTTATCTGAGGGCATTTTCCAAATCAAATCAATAAAATAAAGCCCAAGCAAAAGCAGCAGTCTCAGTAGAAAGAGCATAGTGTTCAGGCCTGGCAAATGGTCTGGGACTTGCCAGGCAATATCCCCCTCAAAAAACAGACCAGTAGAGAAGTAGCCCACGAATCTGCATCTAATGTTCCTAAAATCACTGGTGAGGTTCTAAATTGTACTCTCACGGGGCATGACTCCAATGACCCAATAGAAAACATTTGTAATATTAGTGAGCTGAGCAGTGATTTCAGCAGCCCTGCCTGTTGAGCAAAGATTCTGGAATTTAAACTCCAGCAAGGTGGAATGACCTTGGTAAACACCTCAGGATTTCAGCTGAAATCTTAAAGGGCTAGGAATTGGAATAAAGTTTACATTTTAGGACTAAGAACCAAAATCCAGAGTAAGGGGCATACCTTTGGAGTAAGGACAAAACTGAAATAGGTCAGCTCTAACAAAGCCTAAAAACAACTCTTTTTTTTTTTTTTAATTAGCGTATAATTGCTTTACAATGGTGTGTTAGTTTCTGCTGTATAACAAAGTGAGTCAGCTATACATATACATATATCCCCATACCTCCTCACTCTTGGGACTCCCTCCCACCCTCCCTATCCCACCCCTCTAGGTGGACACAAAGCACTGAGCTGATCTCCCTGTGCTATGCAGTTGCTTCCCACTAGCTATCTATTTTGCATTTGGTAGTGTATATATGTCCATGCCACTCTCTCACTTCGTCCCAGCTTCCCCTTCCCCCTCCCTCTGTCCTCAAGTCCATTCTCTATGTCTGCGTCTTTACTCCTGTCCTGCCCCTAGGTTCTTCAGAACCATTTTTTTTTAATATATATTCCATACATACATGTTAGCATGTGGTATTTGTTTTTCTCTTTCTGACTTACCTCACTGTATGACAGTCTCTACGTCCAACCACCTCACTACAAATACTCAGTTTCATTTCTTTTTACGGCTGAGTAATATTCCATTGTATAAATGTGACACATCTTCTTTATCCATTCATCTGTCGATGGACACTTAGGTTGCTTCCATGTCCTGGCTATTGTAAATAGAGCTGCAATGAACATTGTGGTAGATGACTCTTTCTGAATTACGGTTTTCTCAGGGTATATGCCCAGTAGTGGGATTGCTGGGTCGCATGATAGTTCTATTTTTAGTTTTTTAAGGAAACTCCATACTGTTTGCCACAGTGGCTGTATCAATTTACATTCCCACCAACAGTGCAAGAGGGTTCCCTTTTCTCCACACCCTCTCCAGCATTTATTGTTTGTAGATTTTTTGATGATGGCCATTCTGACTGGTGTGAGGGGTTACCTCATTGCATTTCTCTAATGATTAGTGATGTTGAACATTCTTTCATGTGTTTGTTGGCAATCTGTATATCTTCTTTGGAGAAATGTCGATTTAGGTCTTCTGCCCATTTTTGGATTGGGTTGTTTGTTTTTTTGGTATTGAATTGCATAAGCTGCTTGTATATTTCGGAGATTAATCCTCTGTCAGTTGCTTCATTTGCTGAAGAATCCAACAGCACATTAAAAGGGTCATACACCATGAGCAAGTGGGGTTTAATCCCAAGAATGCAAGGATTCTTCAGTATACGCAAATCAATGTAATACACCATATTGACAAATTGAAGGATAAAAACCATATGATCATCTCAGTAGATGCAGAAAAAGCTTCTAACAAAATTCAACACCCATTTATGATAAAAACTCTCCAGAAAATAGGCATAGAGGGAACTTACCTCAACATAAGAAAGGCCATATATGAAAAACCCACAGCCAACATCATTCTCAATGGTGAAAAACTGAAACCATTTCCACTAAGGTCAGGAACAAGACAAGGTTGCCCACTCTCACCACTATTATTCAACATAGCTTTGGAAGTCCTAGCCACAGCACTCAGAGAAGAAAAAGAAATAAAAGGAATCCAGATCAGAAAAGAAGAAGTAAAACTGTCACTGTCTGCAGATGACATGGTACTATACCTAGAGAATCGTAAAGATGCTACCAGAATACTACTAGAGCTAATCAATGAATTTGGTAAAGTAGCAGGATACCAAATTAATGCACAGAAATTTCTTGCATTCCTATACACTAACGATGAAAAATCTGAAAGAGAAATTAAGGAAACACTCCCATTTACCACTGCAACAGAAAGAATAAAATACCTAGGAATAAACCTACCAAAGGAGACAAAAGACCTGTATGCAGAAAACTATAAGACACTGATGAAAGAAATTAAAGATGATACAAACAGATGGAGAGATATACCATGTTCTTGGATTGGAAGAATCAACACTGTGAAAATGACTATACTACCCAAAGCAATCTACAGATTCAATGCAACCCCTATCAAACTACCAATGGCATTCTTCACAGAACTAGAACAAAAAATTTTACAATTTGTATGGAAACACAAAAGACCCCGAATAGCCAAAGCAATCTTGAGAAAACCAATTCTTAACAGGATCAAGTTCTTCTACCAGTATTCTATCTGCCAGCCAAAAGGAAAATTAACAATCAACAAGAACCTCTTTAGGTTTTATCCACAATGTCCAACAATCAATAGAAATTTGAAAGATGTGCTAAATATCAGAAATACATAACCTAAAGGAAATAAAATGAAATGAACTAAATGAAACAGAATGACTAAAATGAAATAAAACAGACACTGGAAATACATATTGCAGTTGACAGACAGGGACTTTAACCGTGATTAATATGCTTGAGAAAATACATAGAAAACATCAAGTAGATGAAAAGTTAGAAAATTTCAATGGTAGGTTTAACTCTATAAAAAAAGAATCAAATAGACATTCTAGACATGAAAAATGAAATATCTGAAATTAATAATTGGATTGACTTAAAAACAAACTGAACACAGTAAGGGAGGATTAGGGAAGAGGACACAAATCTAAAAATATATCAAAACTAAAATACAGGAAGAAAAGAGAACGGTAGTAACAAAAGAAATACGTGGAACACAGTTAATAGTTCTAAATTAATGATACTCTAGTCCCATGGAGAGAGGAGGAAAGAATGGGAAAAAGCAATATTTGAAGAGATAGTAGCTACAAGTTTCCCTACATTGACGAGATGCATCAACTCAATGGTTTAAGAAACTCTGTTAACTCTAAGGAAATATGCAAAGATAACTGTATCTTGCTAATTCATATTAAACTTCTGGAAAAAGAAAATAAGACAATGAAATGAAGCCAAGTCAGACCATTAAAAAAAAAAATTCTCTTCAAAGGAACAGGAATAAAATGATCCTTGACTTGTCAATGAAAACTATGGAAACCAAAAGATAAGAAATGGCATCTTTAAAATATTTAAAGAAAGAATATAAAAGCCCATCTTCTCTTCTATAAGTCTATACCTAGCAAATATCCTTCAAAAATGAAGGAAATATAAGGATATTTTCGGAAACACACAATCTGCATCTTTGTCACCAGCCGCCTTGCAGTAAGTGTCATAGCTAGTTCTTCAGGTTGAAGGAATATGACACTAAATAGAAGCTAGGAGTCATTGAAAAGAACTAAGAGCACCAAGAAGGGTAATGATGCAGGTAAAATAAATGCATATTGTTGTTTAAAACAATAAAAGTAATGTCCTGAGGGGTTTATAATATATACGAAGCAAACAGGAAAGGGTAAAATGTACTTAAATCCTTCTAAGGTGCTTGACTTTTGCGGAAGTAGTTAAAGGACTAAGTTAAGGTAGACTGTAATAAGTCAAGGATGCATATTGTAATCTCTAGGGTAACCATTAAAAGAATAATAAAAATGATACCTAAAACGCTGATAGAGGAGAAAAACTGAATAATTATTCATACTTGATAGTTTTTCCATTTAAATAGATGAACAGTGGAAATACTTCACTGGTTTAATTGAGTAACGTGTAAAATATAGTTTGTTCTTTTCTCTAATAAAAGAGCATTAAACTTCAGTAAAATTTTATACCAAAATTTTAACTGAAGCTATTTAAATCTTTTAAAGGAATTCATTTGAAATATTTTATTTTCTATTAGAGCAAAGTGATCACCCTAATAATTGCACATACGTTTATAATTAAATAGTACATTAAATGTGCATATTAAACTATATCTATATGCCTGAAAAAATATCAAATATAACTGAAAGATCTGGCATCATGTTTGTTTACACCCCTCTGAGGGGAAAAGTGGACTACAGTAGCTTTAAGAGCTATTCACTTTCTTTTGTAGTGGACTACAGATGTACCTGGATAAACAGAAGGAGATGGCAAGTTAATAATGTTCAGCAGGATAGGGGAAAGCAAGGATGAATCCATTAACTATAAAATGGTCAGCTAACCCCAGTACTTAGTAGTAATATGAAACCATCATCAAATAAGTTTGCAGTAACTAAGAAAAACATAAAATACTAAGAAAAAATAGCATGGTTCTGTGAAAAGGAAAAGTAAAATTAAATGCAAGGTTTATTTCAGTGAATTGTGCTCATTAATTTAATATTTCACAACTTAAAACCAAAGTTTACCAACCACAATGGTTTGAATGCTGAAGAAAATTCATTTTGCTGAAATAAATGTTTTCATCCAAAATTAACGATAGGGAAAAAAAATCTCACTTTGGGGCTCTAAATAGTAGTAGGACTTGGGATTTCAACTCAAAATAACTCTAACTTTCTTAAACATTTATTTTTCAAAGATATTAAAAATCTTTAAAAGTCTCTCCAATATCAAAGGCAGTATAATCTTTCAATTCTGAACACAGTAGAGAATTACAGCTAATTGATCAAGCAGGAAAAAGTCTATTTAAAAGTAGTCAAATGAATCTCTTTTTGGAATTGGGATGAATAGGGAAGTAAGCAAAGAATATTAAATTCATAACATGAAAATGAATACTAATAAGTCTGGAAAGCAAGTCATAGGATGTTCAAATGGCTACTTATTATCAGAGAAGTTGACATGCAATGTATAGTTGAGAGAAACTACAGGGAAAGATTTAATACACAGGCCAGGAATGGCAATAAGCCCATCTTCATAATCCTCAAAACATTATAGGGTCGTATTTCTACTACCCTTTTTTCTAATTGGGGAAATTGAGCCTTAGAGAGATTTAATTCGTTATTCCAGTATCCACAGCAAGTGAAAGCACATCTGGGATCCCACCCAGGTCTTCTGAGGTCTATCTACTATGTGCAATAGCAACCTTCACTTGGCAGAAAGCATCTAGTCTTTTCCCAAATATTCTATTAAAAGAGAAACAATTCTAAGTTCCATGCAGTAAGTGAAGTGAGAACAAAATTACTGAACAGCTATACCCTTCCAATTGTAAAAATATCACCTACATTCCTGGCTCCATCAATTCTGTTTC
Source organism: Pseudorca crassidens (assembly GCF_039906515.1). Lineage (NCBI taxonomy): Eukaryota > Metazoa > Chordata > Mammalia > Artiodactyla > Delphinidae > Pseudorca > Pseudorca crassidens. The sequence goes on along the minus strand of NC_090308.1, from coordinate 63,889,660 downwards.
AGGTCTGTGAACAATGCATCCAATCTTTCCTATTCCGCACCAATTCACTTGCTTCCTTGTTTGTTTATTGAGCAAGTGGTGATTGGAGTTTAGATTCTTTTTTTATTATTATTATTTAATTTTATTTATTTCCTTTTTATGCAGCAGGCTCTTACTAGTTATCTATTTTATACATATTAGTGTACACATGTCAATCCCAATCTCCCAGTTCATCACACCACCACCACCCCCTCCTGCCACTTTCCCACCTTGGTGTCCATATGTTTGTTCTCTACATCTGTGTCTCTATTTCTGCCTTGCAAACCAGTTCATCTGTACAGTTTTTCTAGATTCCACATATATGAGTTAATATACGGTATCTGTTTTTCTCTTTCTGACTTACTTCACTCTGTATGACAGTCTCTAGATCCATCCACATCTCTACAAATGACCCAAATTCGTTCCTTTCTATGGCTGAGTAATATATGTACCACATCTTTATACATTCGCCTGTCAATGGGCATTTAGGTTGCTTCCATGACCTGGCTATTGTAAACAGTGCTACAATGAACACTGGGGTGCATGTGTCTTTTTTGAATTATGGTTTCTCTGGGTATATGCCCAGTAGTGGAATTGCTGGGTCATATGGTAATTCTATTTTTAGTTTTTTAAGGAACCTCCGTACTGTTCTCCATAGTGGCTGTATCAATTTACATTCCCACCAACAGTGCAAGAGGGTTCCCTTTTCTCCACACCCTCTCCAACATTTGTTGTTTGTAGATTTTCTGATGATGCCCATTCTAACTGGTGTGCAGTGATACGTTATTGTAGTTTTGATTTACATTTCTCTAATAATTAGTGATGTTGAGCAGCTTTCCATGTGCTTTGTGGCCATCTGTATGCCTTCTTTGGAGAAATGTCTATTTAGATTTTCCGCCCATTTTTTGATTGGGTTGTTATTAATAGTGAGCTGCTTGAGTTGTTCATATATTTTGAAAATTAATCCTTTGTCCATTGATTCATTTGCAAATATTTTCTCCCATTCTGATGGCTGTCTTTTCATCTTGTTTGTAGTTTCCTTTGCTGTGAAAAGCTTTTAAGTTTTATTAGGTCCCATTTGTTTATGTTTTTATTTCCATTACTCTAGGAGGTGGGTCCAAAAAGACTTTGCTGTGATTTATGTGTCAAAGAATGTTCTTCCTATGTTTTACTCTATCTGGTCTTACATTTGGTCTTTAAGCGATTTTGAGTTTATTTTTGTGTATGGTGTTAGGGAGTGTTCTAATTTCATTCTTTACATATAGCTGTCCAGTTTTCCCAGCACCACTTATTGAAGAGACTGTCTTTTCTCCATTGTATATCCTTGCCTCCTTTGCCATAGATTAGTTGACCAGAGATGTGTGGGTTTATCTCTGGTCTTTCTATTCTGTTCCACTGACCTATATTTCTGTTTTTGTGCTAGTACTGTATTGTCTTGATGACTGTAGCTTTGTAGTACAGTCTGAAGTCAGGGAGTCTGATTCCTCCAGCTACGTTTTTTTCCCTCAAGACTGCTTTGGCTATTCAGGGTCTTTTGTGTCTCCATACAAATTTTAAGACATTTTGTTCTAGTTCTGTAAAAAAAAAATGCCACTGGTAATTTGATATGGATTGCATTGAATCGGTAGTTGGCTTTGGGCAGTATAATCATTTTCACAATATTGATTCTTCCAATCCAAGAACATCGTATATCTCTCCATCTGTTTATGTGATCTTTGATTTCTTTCATCAGTGTCTTACAGTTTTCTGACTACAGGTGTTTTACCTCCTCTGGTAGGTTTATTCCTGGGAATTTTATTCTTGTTGTTGCAATGGTGAATGGGTTTGTTTCCTTAATTTCTCCTTCTGATCTTTTGTTGTTAGTGTATAGGAATGCAGGAGATTTCTGGGCATTAATTTTGCATCCTGCAACTTTTCCAAATTCATTGATTAGCTCTAGCAGTTTTCTGGTGGCACCTTTAGGATTCTCTATGTATAGTATCATGTCATCTGCAAACAGTGACACTTTTACTTCTTCTTTTCCGACTTGGATTCCTTTTATTTCTTTTTCTTCTCTGATTGCTGTGGCTAGGACTTCCAAAACTATGTTGAATAACAGTGGCGAGAGTGGACATCCTTGTCTTATTCCTGATCTTAAAGGAAATGCTTTCAGTTTTTCACCATTGAGAATGATGTTTGCTGTGAGTTTGGCTTTTATAATATTGAGGTAGGAACCCTCTATGCCCACTTTCTGGAGAGTTTTTATCATAAATGGGTGTTGAATTTTCTCAAAAGCTTTTTCTGCATCTATTGAGATGATCATATGGTTCTTATTCTTCAATTTGTTAATATGGTGTATCACATTGATTGATTTGCACACGTTGAAGAATCCTGGATTCCCTGGGATAAATCCCACTCGATCATGGTGTACGATCCTTTTAATGTGTTGTTGGATTCTGTTTGCTAGTATTTTGTTGAGGATTTTTGCATCTATATTCATCAGTGATATTGATCTGTAATTTTCTTCTTTTGTATTATCTCTGTCTGGTTTTGGTATCAGGGTGATGGTAGCCTTGTGGAATGTGTTTGGGAGTATTCCTTCCTCTGCAATTTTTTGGAAGATTTTGAAAAGGATAGGTGTTAGCTCTTCTCTAAATGTTTGATAGAATTCACTTGCGAAGCCATCTGGTCCTGGACTTTTGTTTGTTGGAAGATTTTTAATCAGTTTCAATTTCAGTGCTTGTGATTGGTCTGTTTATACTTTCTATTTCTTTCTGGTTCAGTCTCAGAAGGTAGTGCTTTTCTAAGAATTTGTCCATTTCTTACAGGTTGTCCATTTTATTGGTATAGAGTTGCTTGTAGTAGTCTCTTATGATGTTTTTTATTTCTGCAGTGTCCATTGTAACTTCTCCTTTTTCATTTCTAATTTTATTGATTTGAGTCCTCTCCCTCGTTTTCTTGATGAGTCTGGCTAAAGATTTATCAATTTTGTTTATCTTCTCAAAGAACCAGCTTTTAGTTTTACTGATCTTTGCTATTGTTTTATTTCTATTTCATTTATTTCTGATCTGATCTTTATGATTTCTTTCCTTCTACTAAGTTTGGGTTTTGTTTGTTCTTCTTTCTCTAGTTCATTTTGGTGTAAGATTAGATTGTTTTTTGAGATTTTTCTTGTTTCTTGAGGTAAGATTGTATTGCTATAAACTGCCTTCTTAGAACTGCTTTTGCTGCATCCCAGAAGTTTTGGATCAGCGTGTTTTCATTGTCATTTGTCGCTAGGTATTTTTTGATTTCCTCTTTGATTTCTTCAGTGATCTCTTGGTTATTTAGTAATATATTGTTTAGCCTCCATGTGTCTGTGTTTTTTATGTTTTTTTCCCTTGTAATTGATTTCTAATCTCATAGTGTTGTGGTTGTAAAACATGCTTGATATGATTTCAGTTTTCTTAAATTTACCGAGGCTTGATTTGTGACCCAAGATGTGATCTATCCTGGAGGATGTTCCATGTGCACTTCAGAAGAACATGTAATCTGCTGTTTTTGGATGGAATTTTCTATAAATATCAATTAAATCTTTCTGGTCTATTGTGTCATTTAAAGCTTGTGTTTCCTTATTAATTTTCTGTCTGGATGATGTGTCCATCACCGTAAGTGAGGTATTAATGTCCCCCACTATTATTGTGTTACTGTTGATTTTCTCTTTTATAGAGGTTAGCAGTTGCCTTACATACTGAGGTGCTCCTATGTTGGGTGCACATATATTTATAATTGTTATATCTTCTTCTTGGATTGACCCCTTGATCATTATGTAGTGTCCTTCTTTGTCTCTTTGAACAGTATTTATTTTAAGGTATATTTTGTCTGATATTAGAATTGCTACTCCAGCTTTCTTTTGATTTCCCTTTGCATTCCATCCCCTCACTTTCAGTCTGTATGTGTCCCTAGGTTTGAAGTGGGTCTCTTGTAGACAGTATATATATGGGTCTTGTTTTTGTATCCATTCAGCAAGCCTGTGTCTTCTGGTTGCAGCATTTAATCCATTCACATTTAAGATAATTATCAATATGTATGTATTACCATTTTCTTAATTGTTATGGGTTTGTTTTTGTAGGTCCTTCTCTTCTCTTGTGTTTCCCACTTAGAGAAGTTCCTTTAGCATTTTTTGGAGAGCTAGTTTGGTGGTGCTGAATTCTCTTAGTATTTGCTTGACTTTAAAGCTTTTGATTTCTCCGCGGAATCTAAATGAGATCCTTGCCAGGTAGAGTAATCTTGGTTGTAGGTTCTTCCCTGTCATCACTTTAAATATATCATGCCACTCCCTTCTGGCTTGTAGAGTTTCTGCTGAGAAATCAGCTGTTAACCTTAGGGGAGTTCCCTTGTATATTATTTGTTGTTTTTCCCTTGTTGCTTTCAATAATTTTTCTTTGTCTTTAATTTTTGTCAATTTGATTACTATGTGTCTCACTGTGTTTCTCCTTGGGTTTATCCTGTATGGGACTCTCTGTGCTTCCTGGACTTGGGTGGCTATTTCCTTTCCCATGTTAGGGAAGTTTTCGACTATAATCTCTTCGAATTTTTTCTCGGGTCGTTTCTCTCTCTCTTCTCCTTCTGGGACCCCTATAATGCAAATGTTGTGGTGTTTAACGTTGTCCCAGAGGTCTCTTATGCTGTCTTCATTTCTTTTCATTCTTTTTTCTTTATTCTCTTCCACAGCAGTGAATTCCACCATTCTGTCTTCCAGGTCACTTATCCGTTCTTCTGCCTCAGTTATTCTGTTATTGATTCCTTCTAGTGTATTTTTCATTTCAGTTATTGTGTTATTCACCTCTGTTTGTTTGTTCTTTAATTCTTCTAGATCTTGGTTAAACATTTCCTGCATCTTCTCGATCTTTGCCTCCATTCTTTTTCTGAGGTCCTGGATCATCTTCACTAACAAAATTTTGAATTCTTTTTCAGGAAGGTTGCCTATCTCCACTTCATTTAGTTGTTTTTCTGGAGTTTTACCTTGTTCCTTCATCTGGTACATAGCTCTCTGCCTTTTCATTTTGTCTATCTTTCTGTGAATGTGGTTTTTGTTCCACAGGCTGAAGAACGGTAGTTCTTCTTGCTTCTGCTGTGTGTCCTCTGGTGGATCTAGTGCTTAGCTTTTTGACTCAGGTTTTCAGCAGTGACCATGAAGGGAAGGAATTGAAAGAGAATGAAGGTCCATCTACCCTGCCTTCCTGCTGTATCAGTCACCTTCTTTTTTTCACCATTATTTTGGCAGAACCATTTACTTTATTCTGGTCATAAACTTTCTGGTGTATTTATTTTGATGTTCATAGGATGCTGTTCAGGGTTATCAGTAGCAATGCCTTTTACTCATCACGATGCAGTAGACTATCAGAATAAAAAGCATTCATTTCCTGTTTGCTTGTGTTTCCATCCTCTGAAGGTTTTCTGGATGAAATTCTTGTAGTAGTGCTACACTATTTCTCAGAGCCCGTTTTCCCTTTATGCCAGTGTAATTTATAAGCTCAGCTTAGTTCCACTGTCTTTTCAGGATAATAAATGTTTTAAGAAGAACATGGTAATTCTAGGATAGTGTATAATTCTGCAAAATATTCTCTTATGAACCCCTGTGTCATTTACAGTGGCCATATCTGGCATTCTTCACCATGAGATTTCATGTCCAAGAAAATGAGACTGATATTAGTATAAATTGAAATATAACTGTGATTCACCATTATATCACATATACAGAGGCATTCTTTCTACTTTTTACATAATTTGTTTGTTTTTTAATTCATTTCCTGATGCTATCACCTTCCTAGTTTACATTTATTCACATTGGCAATGTAGAAGATGCTAAAGCAAGAGATGCCAGCCTCCCTGGCCCCCGATCCAGAGTCCCATTATAAATATTGGAAGACACTATAGGCCAAAATGTGATCAAACATTTGGGTTCAGTAAACTGTAAGAGCAAAATCATCCAAGCACTTATTTTAAGTGAAGTACAATAGAAAATATTTGTAGCAATTGTATAGTCATAAATTTATTATTAAAGTATTTCTTAGGATTATAATAAAACATAATATATAAGAATATGTATATTTATTTTATTGAAAACAACCTTCACTCAAATGTTAATACTATTTAAAATTTCAAGATAATGGACTAAACATATAATAAAATTTCTGCCTTCCCATTGGAGCTATAGAAATATTAGAAAATATATATTAAAACTAATAAATGCATAATAATTCAAAAACACAACATAAGAAATTGAGGGCTTCCCTGGTGGCGCAGTGGTTGAGAGTCCGCCTGCTGATGCAGGGGACACGGGTTCGTGCCCCGGTCCGGGAAGATCCCACATGCCGCGGAGGGGCTGGGCCCGTGAGCCATGGCCACTGAGCCTGCGTGTCCGGAGCCTGCGCTCCACAACAGGAGAGGCCACAACAGTGAGAGGCCCGCATAGCGCAAAAGAAAAAAAAAAAAGAATGAGTGAACAGAAAAAAAGTAAACAACAGGAAATCCAGGAGCAACATCAGGCCACTGAGATACATTGGGACACAGGAGTACAAAGCACAGAGGAGGGTGTAGAGGAGCATCCTCATCATCAGTGTCACCATCAGTACCACACGAGTTAACATTATGGAGCACCTACTATCTGCCTGGCTTGGCAGATGTTTCGTCAATATTCAAACCATTGTGGTTGGTAAACTTTGGTTTTAAGTTGTGAAATATTAAATTAATGAGCACAATTCACTGAAATAAACCTTGCATTTAATTTTGCTTTTCCTTTTCACAGAACCATGCTATTTCTTCTTAGTATTTTATGTTTTTCTTAGTTACTGCAAACTTATTTGATGATGGTTTCATATTACTACTAAGTACTGGGGTTAGCTGACCATTTTATAGTTAATGGATTCATCCTTGTTTTCCCCTATCCTGCTGAACATTATTAACTTGCCATCTCCTTCTGTTTATTCAGGTACATCTGTAGTCCACTACAAAAGAAAGTGAATAACTCTTAAAGCTACTGTAGTCCACTTTTCCCCTCAGAGGGGTGTAAACAAACATGATGCCAGATCTTTCAGTTATATTTGATATTTTTTCAGGCATATAGATATAGTTTAATATGCACATTTAATGTACTATTTAATTATAAACGTATGTGCAATTATTAGGGTGATCACTTTGCTCTAATAGAAAATAAAATATTTCAAATGAATTCATTTAAAAGATTTAAATAGCTTCAGTTAAAATTTTGGTATAAAACATCTCAAATAAACAACCTAACCTTACACCTAAAGCAATTAGAGAAAGAAGAACAAACAAAACCCAAAGTTAGCAGAAGGAAAGAAATTATAAAGATCAGATCAGAAATAAATGAAAAAGAAATGAGGAAACAATAGCAAAGATTAATAAAACCAAAAGCTGGTTCTTTGAGAAGATAAACAAAATTGATAAACCATTAGCCAGACTCATCAAGAAAAAAAGGGAGAAGATTCAAATCAATAGAATTAGAAATGAAAAAGGAGAAGTAACAACTGACACTGCCGAAATACAAAGGATCATGAGATATTACTACAAGGAACTATATGCCAATAAAGTGGACAACCTGGAAGAACTGGACAAATTCTTAGAAAAGCACAATCTTCCAAGACTGAAACAGGAAGAAACAGAAAATATAAACAGACCAATCACAAGCACTGAAATCGAAACTGTGATAAAAATCTTCCAACAAACAAAAGTCCAGGACCAGATGGCTTCACAGGCAAATTCTATCAAACATTTAGAGAAGAGCTAACACTTATACTTCTCAAGCACTTCCAAAATATAGCAGAGGGAGGAACACTCCCAAACTCATTCTACGAGGCCACCATCACTCTGATACCAAAACCAGACAAAGATGTCACACACACAAAAAAAAACTCCAGGCCAATATCACTGATGAACATAGATGCAAAAATCCTCAACAAAATACTAGCAAACAGAATCCAACAGCACATTAAAGGGATTACACTCCATGGTCAAGTGGGGTTTATCCCAGGAATGTAAGAATTCTTCAATATATGCAAATCAATCAATATGATACACCATATTAACAAAGTGAAGGAGAAAAACCATATGATCATCTCAATAGATGCAGAAAAAGCTTTTGACAAAATTCAACACCCATTTATGATCAAAACCCTCAGAGAGTAGGCATAGAGGGAATTACCTCAACATAATAAGGCCATATATGACAAACCCACAGCCAGCATCATTCTCAAAGGTGGAAAACTGAAAATTTCCACTAAGATCAGGAAGAAGACAAGGTTGCCCACTCTCACCACTATTACTCAACATAGTTTTGGAAGTTTTAGCCACAGCAATCAGAGAAGAAAAGGAATCCAAATCGGAAAAGAAGTAAAGCTGTCACTGTCTGCAGATGACATGCTACCAGAAAACTAAAGGCCTCAGATCCTAAAGATGGTACCAGAAATTTACTAGAGCTAATCAATGAATTTGGTAAAGTAGCAGGATACCAAATTAATGCACAGAAATTTCTTGCATTCCTATACACTAACGATGAAAAATCTGAAAGAGAAATTAAGGAAACACTCCCATTTACCACTGCAACAGAAAGAATAAAATACCTAGGAATAAACCTACCAAAGGAGACAAAAGACCTGTATGCAGAAAACTATAAGACACTGATGAAAGAAATTAAAGATGATACAAACAGATGGAGAGACATACCATGTTCTTGGATTGGAAGAATCAACACTGTGAAAATGACTATGCTACCCAAAGCAATCTACAGATTCAAAGCAATCCCTATCAAACTACAAACGGCATTTTTCACAGAACTAGAACAAAAAAATTCACAATTTGTATGGGAACACAAAAGACCCCGAATAGCCAAAGCAATCTTGAGAAGGAAAAATGGGGCTGGAGGAATCATGCTCTGTGACTTCAGACTATATTACACAGTATGGTGCTGGCACAAAAACAGAAATATGGATAAATGGAACAGGATAGAAAGCTCAGAGATAAACCCATGTACATATCAAACACCTTATGTTTGATAAAGGAGGCAAGAATATACAATGGAGAAAAGACAGCCTCTTCAATAAGTGGTGCTGGGAAAACTGGACAGCTACATGTAAAAGAATGAATTAGAACACTCCCTAATACCATACACAAAAATAAACTCAAAATTGATCAAAGACCTAAATGTAAGGCCAGACACTATAAAACTCTTACAGGAAAACATAGGCAGAACACTCTATGACATAATAGAGTATGTCATAATAAAAATACTATTAGAAACTGAGAAAAAAAAATTGAGATGTGCCTAAAAGAATGAAGGAGAAGGAAAGCCACAATTGGAAGCCAAGATTAGAAGTATAAGCCAGTCATCATCAGAAAACCTACAAACAATAAATGCTGGAGAGGATGTGGAGAAAAGGGAACCCTCTTGCACTGTTGGTGGGAATGTAAATTGATATAGCCACTATGTAAAACAGTATGGAGGTTCCTTATAAAACTAAAAATTGAACTACCATATGACACAGCAATCCCAGTACTGGACATATACACTGGGAAAACAATAATTCAAAAAAAGTCATGTACCACAGTGTTCATTGCAGCACTATTTACAATAGTCAGGACATGGAAGCAACCTAAGTGTCCATCGACAGATGAATAGATAAAGAAGATGTGGCACATATATACAATGGACTATTACTCAACCATATAAATAAACGAAATTGAGTTATTTGTGGTGAGGTGGATGGACCTAGAATCTGTCATACAGAGTGAAGTAAGTCAGAAAGAGAAAAACAAATACCGTATGCTAACACATACATATGGAATTTAAAAAAAAAATGGTTTTGATGGACCTAGAGGCAGGACAGGAATACACAGATGTAGAGAATGGACTTGAGGACACAGGGAGGGGGAAGGGTAAGCTGGGATGAAGTGACACAGTGGCATGGGCATATATACAGTACCAAATGTAAAATAGATAGCTAGTGGGAAGCAGCCGCATCGCACAGGGATATCTACTCGGTGCTTTGTGACCACCTAGAGGGGTGGGATAGGGAGGGTGGGAGGGAGACGCAAGAGGGAGGGGATATGGGGATATATGTATATGTATAGCTGATTCACTTTGTTATATAGCAGAAAGTAACACACCATTGTAAAGCAATTATACTCCAATAAAGATGTTAAAAAATAAAAAGAAATAAAAATACTATTAGAAACAAAAAAAAAATTGAGACGTGGCTAAAAGAATGAAGGAGAAGGAAAACCATAATTGTAAACCAAGATTAGAAGTATAAGCCAGTTATCCTCAGAAAATCTGCAAACAACAAATGCTGGAGAGGGTGTGGAGAAAAGGGAACCCTCTTGCACTGTTGGTGGGAATGTAAACTGATACAGCCACTATGGAGAACAGTATGGAGGTTCCTTAAAAAACTAAAAATAGAACTACCATATGACCCAGCAATCCCACTACTGGGCATATACCCAGAGAAAACCATAATTCAAAAAGACACATGCACCCCAATGTTCACTGCAGCACTGTTTACAATAGCCAGGTCATGGAAGCAACCTAAATGCCCATCAACAGACAAATGGATAAGGAAGATGTGGTACATATATACAATGGAATATTAGTCAGCCATAAAAAGGAACGAAATTTGGGTCATTTGTAGAGATGTGGATGGATCTACAGACTGTCATACAGAGTGAAGCAAGTCAGAAACAGAAAACCAAATATTGTATATTAACTCATATATGTGGAATCTAGAAAACCAGCACAGATGAACTGGTTTGCAAGGCAGAAATAGAGACACAGATGTAGAGAACAAACGTATGGACACAAGGGGGAAAAGTGGCAGGGGGTGGTGGTGGTGGGATGAACTGGGAGATTGGGATTGACATATATATGCTAATATGTATAAAATAGATAACCAATAAGAACCTGCTGTACAAAAAATAAAATAAAATAAAATTCAAATTAAAAAATAAGTTATAAGCCAGAAAGCAAAACTTACCTAGGAAAATATCAGGGAATCATTTCATAGAAAATAAACACACCATCAGAAATATTTACAAAAACAAAAGTACATAAAAGAAAGAAATTGACTCCCACTAAAAAGTTACTAGAAAATCATAAAAAGACATTCAAATAATCATTATAAATATCACAGAGATAAAGGGGTCACACGAAAGGAGAACAATCATGAATATAAACCCCTTAGAGGTTTTGGGAAAGACACTATTGAATAAAGTCAAATAGATGGCATGAAAAGCAAACAAGACACTCGAAGAACGAATGGACGACGCAGAACCGAGGATTTTTTATAAGAAGTCTGCACAAATAGAGAATAAGAGAAACGCACGACAGATGCTAAGTTTCCAAATTCTTCTAAAAGGGGATATAGAACGTGAAGATGTAGGTAAGAACACAGAAGAGACAAAACCTGATGCAATAACCGACTAGAATTTCTCAGAACTTACCATTCAGATCAGATATTGACGACTCTTGGACTGGGCGCAGTGGTGGCGGAGGAGTCCTGTCCCGCGGCGCCTGGCTTCCTCGCCGTGGGCCACACGGCGGGGCCCTCATCCGAACAGGAAAAGCCGAGGCTCAGCCCGCACTGACCAGCACGCAGACAGACAGGAACCTCAGCCGCTTCCCAGCCCCTGGCTGCCAGACCACCCATTCCAGCCGGGAGGTGCTGCAGAGCTGCTCCCATTGCCACCAACCCGACATCCTGCAGGCCGGCCTGGCGGACACGGCTCCCGTGGTCACCGCGAGCACAGGCTGATGTCCGTGGGCGCCGGGGTCTCTCGCAGCACCTGGAGGAGCTGCTGCCCCAGACCCCGCGAGTGCTGCCGGTAGGCTCGTCCAACCTGCTCTGAGTAGCCTAGGAGGGGGCCGTGGTGGGGAAGCAGGGCCGCCACTCCAGGAGCAACAAGCCCCGGCTCCTGCGGACCCTAATGGGGGCCTGCGGGCCGGGGGAGGAGGTGTCCCAGGCCCCCGTGGACGTCCTCACCCGCCTCAGGAGCAGCGGCGTGGCCTCTGTGTGCGCCTCCTGAGGCCTTGGCCGAAGGTGCCATCGAGCTGAGCATGCCCAGTGGCCTGGCCCACCGCCTTGCTGCTTAGACCCTGGCGGACAGCCAAGATGCTTCTACAGAAGCGGCAGCAGCCGGCTCAGCTGCAGATCCGTGCGCGCACGCTGTGCGGCACCGCCATCCACGAGCTCGACGTGCCGGAGCAGGGCGGGGCGAGCAGCAGGAAGAAGGGCGCAGGCGCTGGGCGTGGACCACGGCCCCCCCCCCCAAGTACCGCCCCCTCCCCTCCTCCCTCCCTGACGCTTTCCGGAGGACTCAGGTTCCTTGCAGCCTGCAGGCCAGTGGAGGAGGTGCTTGAGGTCTGGGAGGATGGGTGGAGGACATCCTGGCCAGTAGGGAACACAGCTGGATGTGATCCCCCTCCACAGACTCTAAGCTCCTGGTAAATGGCAGGTGGAGCTGGTCCTGACGACCCTTCCCTTGGTCAAGAGTCCTGGAGGGTCCCCTCGCCTGGCATCCAATTGACTGCAGGATTTGGTTCTTTAGCATACCCATGAAGCGACAAACAGACCAGGAAAGCCAGGAACTTGGGGCCCTAAGCAGGAACTTGGGTGGGGGCAGGCTGCCTGCAGCCCAGGGCTCATGGGGGCCTCCCTATCCTACGCAGGACCGAGTGCTGGAGACCCTTCCTTCCACCCACCAGCTGTGAGGCTCGAGGCAGAGCGATCTGCCTTCTGTCAAAGGGCTAACGCACCTGTGCAGCAGCCTCCCACCCACTCCCTGCGCACCTGCAGCTCTGTGCTGCCCTCCCTGGTGGTCTGCCCGCGACCCACCCACCCAGCCCTGAGCCCCCACCCCCATTCCAGCCTTCATCGACCTGCTGGCCCTCAGCCAGCCACTGTTTGTCTGACCCTGGCCCTTGTTAGAAGGGTCAGCCCAAGTCCATTTCTGCACCTGCTTTTTTTACTTTTGAAATGGCAATAAAGACGCTGTCCTATTAAAAAAAAATAAAAAATAAAAACAGATTCTAGGTATAGACTTACACAAGAGACATACTTAAAGGGGAAAAAACCGCCAGTCAAATACTAATCAAAAGAAAGTTGATATAATAATATAATATTAGAAAAAAATAAAATGCAAAGTGAACAATCATTGAAAAATAAGAACGATAACTCATTTTGATCAAAGGAACAATTCAGAAGAATATAAAGCAATTAATTAGATTATGCGTCATCAATATTACTTTAAAACTTATAAGAAAAAAGATAGTAATACAAGAAGAAATCGGCAAATCTACTCTCATAAGGAAAGGTTTCACACACTTCTCTCAGAAACCAAGTGAACGAATGGAACACCTCCTAAAAATAGGATACTGAAGAGTTGAACAAAGCAAAGCATTATAGAATTCTGCACTCAACAAAAAGAGCATGCTATTTTCAAGTACCTGTAGAGCATACAAAAAAATTGATATTTTGCCTTAATGTACAGTTCAACAAATACAAACAACAAAAACAACTAACAGGACACATTCTCTGACCATAACGGAAAACAATTGGAAATTGACAACAAAAATATGGCCAAGAAACAAACAAATCACACTTCCCTAATCAGGTAATTTTGAAGATTAAATCACAACAGAAATAACAGAAAAGTGACAAAAATTGCACTAGATATGAAAAACTTGTACATTCCAATTCAAACAACTCACAGAGGGAAATGTATAGTCTTCTTTCACTTCCTCAACACCTCCATTTACTATAGACCATTATTTAACCAAGCCTCAATTTGCTTATCACAAAATTGTGTTAGGGCTGCCTCCATGGGCACTTACCTAGATATTAAGCCTTCAGTCATTGTGAATGCATTTTGGATAGACTTCATCCATTTAAACAGTACTGTGTTTCCCAGGAGTCTGTCAACTGTGCATGTATTTAGGTGCCTTGAAGCCCCCCTCAATCAGCCCTTTTGGAGCTTCAGAGAAAAGAAACTGTGGCCACCTTATCACCCTGTATTAATTATCTAGGGATGCTGTAACAAATGACCACAAACTGGATGGCTTAAAGCAAGAGAAGATAATTGTCCATCATTCTGGATGTTCAAAGTCTGAAATCAAGGTTTTAAGAGGTCTCTTTCCCTCTAAAGACTCTAGAGGAGAATCCTCTCTAGCCCTTCCTGCCTCTGGTGTCTCTAGGCATCCCATGGCTTACGGCTGCATCACTCCAGTCGGCCTCCATCTTCACATGACCTTCTCTCTGTGTATCTCATATATGGACACTTGTCATTGGATTTAGGGCCCACCCATATAGTCCAGAATGAGCTTATCTCCAGATCCTTACTGACATTTGCTAAGACTTTTTCCAATAAGTAATATACGTAGGTGCCAGGAGTTAGGACATGAGAATATCTTTTTGAGGGTCACTATTCAACCCACTATACACCCTTATATGACTCTCATTATCAACACCATCCTTTTATTCTTTAATTTTTGAGTTCCAACCACAATCATTTTTGTTGAATTATGGAAAAAAAACCAAAATTGACTGAATTCCAGCATACGAAGATAAATTGTGAAAATATGTCATTCCTTGCATCCAGCCAACTACCTTAACAGAGTGTCGGTCTAGTTCAGTCACACAGTGCACAGTCCTTCAATTATTGTACAGTTTCTGGCCCATCTGATTCAGAAATACTCTCTGATTTCTTGCAAAAGAACCAAAGTGGTAAATTTAGCCCATGAACTGTGAACCAAATGAGAGTTAGCATTTAGCTGAGTCATTAGAAGGTGCAGTGTCATATATTTCCACCGGACTACCCAAGTTGAATTTTCAGGGAAAGCTTGAAAATTAGCTTCAACTCAATTCTCATTTCAAAAGAAAAGTATTTCTAGTCATTTCTCCCAACATTGCCCATCACTCATGCAAAAATCAGGGAAGATTAGCTAAGAATGTTATTCTGTTCCTCTAAGATGTACTTGAAAAGAACAGTATTTATATATATTTTTTGGTGTAGTCACTTACTCCCTGGTTTCTTTCCCTTTAGCAACCATTTATCCCTTTCTCTGGGTCATTCCTGGTTAAACCACTCTCTCCCATGGTGAGGTATAGGTAATAGAGATCCTTTTGCTGAAAAACCTCAGAGTGGCCACTGTGAGGCGCCCTAGCTTGCATACAAGGGTGTTATATTATTTAAAGATATATAAATAGTGTCTTGTACTGAAATATCCCCTTCAGCTAGGAGCTACAAATTCAACACAGACTCCGACACTACAGGATTTGATAACACAAAGGAAAGATTCTGAGAAATGTGAAAGTCAGAGAGACCATAAACACCACCCCCAAGAAAACTCCTTTAAAGAAGACCCCCTCTCATTTCCTTTCGTGCTCACACATTCACCAGATTATATAAGCCAACCCCTTATTTCTTTTTCTCCCTTAATTTTGGCATTAAATGTTTTAATTTCATATTTAAAGTTTCTATAAAATCACCACTCTGAGTATGATAAACAATGTGATATTTACAAGCACCGCTGCCTCTTTATAGCCCATCCCTTTAAAGTAGTCACTCTGAAGTGGGTATCTTGGACCAAATAAACAGGGGTGAGTGTTCCAAAATGAAATACATGTTGTTCCAATCCAATCTTTTAATAATATTCAATATCTATCAATTATCTCTGTATCTATTTTTCTATCTTTCTGACCACTTAAAATTTGAACTTTTTCTCTTTGTAGCAATAGAGGTATCACATTGAAATTACATTAAAGAACAATTTATTCATTCTGCAAACATCTTTATTGTCCATTTTCAGTTCTATGGAAGTAAAATGATGTAAACAGGGACATTCTGGAGAAGAGAGCATATCAAGTTGCTCCTTTCCTTGGAAAAAGCATAGGATCAACTATGGGAAGTGGATAAAAGAAGACAGATCGCTTTTACTCTACATCTTTTTTGTATGTGCACATTTATCTTGGATGCCTCTGAGAGCATGGTGAAGACCTGTTCCCTTTGAGGCTCAGTACTTCAGAATATTTCTAAGGGAATATGGCCAAACAGGACAAGAGTTTTCCTCCACTCCCCAAGAAAACTTACCATGAAAGAGAGAAAAGTCTGTCCTGGTCCTCCTGATGCAATTCTAGGGTACAGGCTTCTGTAAGTGAGAACTCCTTGTTATAAAGACTGGATCACTTTGGAACTTCTCCCAGCCAAGCCATCCTATATGAGCCTTAGGGTAAATGACTGTGTGTACATGTGGTGTAAATAGCAGGGGAGGCCAGGTTCACCTTGTGTGACAGAACTGTGTGTCACACTAAGAAGAGAGGTCATCTCCCACAGTGAATCCCAAGAAACAACTCTGACATCACTTTTCCAAATAGGGTTTCTTCTAACATCACAACATTTTTTTTCCATTTTGTGTGTATGTGTGTGTGTGTCTGTGTGTACCATGAAACTAAAGAATTGTATATTCCATACTTTGAATTAATTAATAAGCAAGCACAAGGAAATGATACTTGTCTGCAGAGGGTGCATGCTGGAAAGTTGTATAGGAAAAATTTGAATATTTAGAATGAAGCCAAATGATGGAGGACCTTGAAAAGAGAAGAGAAAGGCTCAGATTGGTAAAGTAGGCAACTGAAGACAGCAGAAATTGTTAAGGTGTATAAGATATGGCTAAAGTCTGTTTAGGGAAGATTCGTTTGGTGGTGATGCTAAGATTCTTTGAAAGGAAAAAAAGTTACTTAATTTCTGTACATTTTAATGTCCTCACCTGTAAGAAAAATGGTGAATAATAATACCTCCTATTTCACAAAGTTTGGGTGAGGAGTAAGTGAATTAATACATTTAGAACACAAATATGTACAGTCCTCAATAACATTATCATCACCATATGCAACCACCATCTCCACCATCCTCACCATCTTCATCATTTTCTTCTCTTTCCAAAAAAAGCACATGCAAAAAGAAAAAAATCCCTATAAATAGAGAGATAATCCAGGTTTATGATTCTTAAAAAAGTTTCACAGACGATGAGGCCAATTCCTGCATCCAGTCAGGAGCAGGACATGTTGGATAGACGACATAGTGGCGCAAACTGTAATTTTGTACACACAAAAACTTGTCATATTTGTCTTTCACATAGACTTATATGTAAATATAAGCATTAAAATACAATATGAAGTTAAATTTTTTTATTATTATGAGGCATCTTATCCATACTGCCTTTCTCTCACCACGTCTTGTAGAAACTTTATTTTTTCCTTTAAAATGTAGACTTTTTGAAAAATATAATTAAAGTTACTGTTAATTAATACTTCACTATTTAAATTTTATTTTTGACATTTATTGTTTTCTAATTTTACAAGTAACACATGTTCATTGCAGACAACTAGAAATACATAAAAGCATAAAGTAAAAATTAATCACCCATAATCCCCAGCCCCCAGAGACAACCCTCATTGCTATTGATGGTTAATACATCACTTTAATACCTATTTCCTCCTATGGTTTTTAAATTCAAATTACATACTTTATCTGTTAACTGAGAATACAAAATAATTTTCAAATAGTCAGAACACCTCATGAGTATCTGTGTGTGTGTGTGTGTGTGTGTGTGTGTGTGTGTGTACCATACTCATTCTTGATTTCTTGAATTATAATACAAATTTACTTTGCCATAAAATAGATCAAATGTTAAAAAATTATTTAAGAAAGATTTTATTATATATCACTTTTCTTTAAGCAAGAGTTTTGGAGATTTTTATCCCTCTAAATATCCATGTACTTGCAGTAATAAAATGACTCTCCTTCAATTGTATCCAAATTCTTTACACAAAATTAAATTCATAATTCCACTTTTACAACTAGTGTTAAACTAACAGAAATTAAAATACACTATCACATTTCCAGATTCTTTTTTTTAATTAACTGCACAGCATACATATAACAGAAAACTGCATTATCAAGGGCACAGAAATTAGCCCCACCAGCCAATACCATACTTCAGTCAAGCTCAACCGACCTTATTACCTAGATTTGGCTGTGTACCCTCAGGCATATTATGAACCACATGAGCAGATGACTGAATGAGAAAAAAATATCTCCATTAAGAAAAAAATTGAGATTTTGGATTCGGCTGCCTGTCCATTAGTGACATAAAGTGCTGACAAGCAGAACAAACAGTGAGCAATGTAATGTCAGGGCCTCTAGTGAAATGAAGTTTCATAACTTCACTAGGGTTGATGGATGGGTAATAATGACATTTTCAAGTGTAGGAATATACTCTATTAGGAACATCATAGAATTATTCTGCACAAAGTAGTTGTTACAGCTTGGTTGCTCGGGGAAGATGACTCCATAGAGTAAGAAAACAGTCATGTGCTTATAAATGTTTAATCAGGTTAATATTCTGTTGCTCTTCACCATGCCAGAGAACGTCACTTATTTGGAGTGTAATAGTTTAGAATAGAATTCTCTTAGACAGTCAAAGGACAGTAGAGAATTCTACAACATCAAATACTCAAATATTTGACATTAACAACGTTGTAAACCTGACATGAACAATTTATCAATTTACTGGGAAACTTTGCAAAAATGCATTACTGAGGGTGTTATCTGAATAGTAAATAATCTTTTAGGTCTTTGCAAAATGCAACTTACCATATTCTTTATAGATTAAATCACAAATACAACTATCAACTTTCAACCAGTCAATTTGCAAAGGAACTGTGTGTCACTAATTTATGTCTTATCCTTAGACAAGCTGGTTGCAGTAACATGAGGAATAAAATTGGATGATTTTTGTAGCTACGTGTTCACATTTATACCATTTGGTCTTTAAGGATAAATAAGGGAATATTGTTTTTTTAAGAAAGGAAGATTTGCTGGCATCAAAACTCACTTCAGGGCTCACAGAATCACAATTTTTTAAAAAATACTTTTTCTAAAAAGCATAGAGTGCCTATGTTTGAATGGTACTTGGCTACTCAGATGTCCCTGGGATTATGATTTCCAGGATCCGTAAAGACATTTCAGCCCCACCTGAATGATAAAAATCAATTGATAAGGAATTTTCATTACAGTCCTAAACTTTACAAGTGATGATTTTACTCTAAAACTTTCAGCAGATGATACTATGCAAGTCATGTATTATAGAAAACCAAACAACTCAGTAAAGTTTGATTGCCACAAAATAACATTTTCTAATTTATAAGCTTTTATTTTCTAAATAATTTATTTAATTATAAAATTAAAATAATCTTGTTTTAAATGTTTGTCTAAAGTGAGATTGTTCAACCACTTCACTTAGTTTATTTTTCAGCTAAAAAAAGAATAAACTTCAAAGTTGAAGAAATGAACCATCCTAGGGCAGAAAAAATAGAAAGAAAGAAAGAGAGAGAAAGAGGGAGGGAGGGAGGGAGAGAGGGAGGGAGGAAGGATATTGTGAACAAACAATCATGAGGTCAGAGAAAGATTTACCTGAAGTCTTTCTGTAATCACACAACCAGAAATGAGGATATGACGATGGAAACAGTGATGTTTTCCAAACATTTAACATGTGCCATGTACTGTACTAAATAGATACTCATATAATCTTCACAATTATTCCAGGAGGTGGATACTACTGTTATCTCCATTTTATTAAACAAAGAAGAAAGAGAGAGAGAGAGGGAGGGAGGAGAGAAAGAAGGAAAGAAAGGAAGAAGGAAATTCAAGAACTACAAAACTCTTTTCTTTCCATCTCTTTTTCTTCTTTTGTCCTGCCACCTGCCTTCCTTCCTTCTTCATTTTTTCTTTCATTCCTTCCTATTATGGGTACAGTGTTCATTACATAATGCCCCTGATGACCTCACTACCTTGTAATAAGCGGGGGAAAAACTGTCAATGGTACCTGAGAGTTTTACTTGCACTATTCTATTTTGTATTTATGAAAGGCAGCTTCATAATTAAAGTCCAGGATCTTCTGCAATTTAAATTCATATTATATATCGATCCAGAGATGCTGTCTGACTCTGGCATGTATTTTTCTACATTACTGAACATGCCAACAATGCAGCATTTCTCAGCCTGAACTGTATCCTCAGGAGGAATTCAGGGCTGGAATTGCTTGGAGTATTACAGGCAAAGTGTTCACTGAGAGGGAAATGGAGCAAAAACAGTTCCATTGCCTAAATAAATTAATTGATTTAAGACATAAGAAGGAAAAAAGGGAAAATTTTGTTGACTACCCACTATTTAACTCTATCTTGAAGAGTAGGTTTAAGGTGGCAAGTGTCTGAGCGTTTCCATCAGAGGTGTCCTTGTTCATACCTCTACACAGAACAATTAGTGTGAATGGTTCTGAGGTACACAGCCCTGCTCAGGCAACCACATATTTTACAACATTTATTGCTGAAACTTCAAACTCTATTTCCTTAGCAGGATCCCTGGACTAACTTCTTAGTGTTAGCTGTACAGGCATTTCTATCAAAATAGCAATTGGATCTAGAGTTAGTTTTTGATACTACATGAGAATCACAGGCATCCCTTGGGGAAATATATCTTCTAAAAATCTACGGGTATTGACCACATGTCTGCAGATGTCTTTTATCACTATTAGTTGCTTTTATATGTCAACTATGAAATACCTTCTAACACATTGAGCTATTCAGGTTGAAATTGCAGGGAATTGCATGGTACTGGTGAAAATGTCTCCCTTGTGAAAGGCTGGATGCAAAAATACAATGTTCCAGAACTGTTTTATATATGTCTGTGTACATGTGTACATGATACTTTAATATTCCTCATTCAAGCATTTCATTCACTATGACAATAAATTGTCATGTTAATCACTTTTTCTATATGTAAACAGGATACATGAAGATGACAGATGCAGACACAATTCTGTATTTATCAAAATAAACCCTCATATCAGTCTAAACTCTAAGTTGCATTTCAAAGAAAGAAAATTCAAATTGGCTCAACATGAAAATGGAAAACAACAGCTTACATAATTTAACAAGTCCAGGAGTGGGTATCTGGCTTCAGGCTTAGGTGTTCATTGATATCTCTCTCCCAATTCTCTTTTTGGAATCTCTCCCAAGACTCACAGAATTTTATTTATTTAATGTTTTAGAGTCAGTCAGCTATGATTATTTATTTTTATAGATGCTAAGATTTTCATGTTTTCTCACGTGAAACATTCCTCTAGGTCAAAAGTAGAGAGTATATAAAGTTTACTCAGGGAAATACCACTTGCCTCTGTGTTCTCCTGTCATCTCCTTTCATCACCATCCTAGGGTCATCCATTCTCTTCAGGCTTTTAAATTTATTTTCCTAAAACTATAAGGTTGATTTTGTGATTTTTTTCAGTTGCTCTATTTCAAATGTTATTATCTCCTATTATTTCTCTTTTTTTTGGTATTTTTTCTCTTATTATTGATCATTTTAATTAGTGGTTTACTTATTTTGATTATTTTTCAAAAACTCGGCTTTTTAATTAAGTAGTTTTGTTATTTCTATGCTTTCAACCTCTTCGATCTCACCTTTTAAATCCTGACTCTGCTTACTTTGTTTTTTCCTAACTTTTTGAATTATATGTTTAATATGTTTATTTCAGTCTTTTATCTTTATTAATATAGTTACTTAAACCTATACATTTTCCTATGAGCATTGTTCTAGCTGTTCCATGAATTCTTATATATAAATGAGTGCATGACAATTATTTTCTAGCAATTTTGGAAGTTTGGTTTGTATTTTTCCTTGACCCAAGCAATGCTTAATAGACATTAGTTTTTTTAATTGTCAGATGAAAATATCTTTTTAATTTTATTGTTACTAATTTCTAGTTTTAATTGCCATCAGTGTTGTTTGTATGATTTCTATACTATAGACCTTATTGAACTATTCTTTGTGCCATGACATAGATGTAGGTACATAGAATATTAAACAGGATTGACTTTCACAAATATTTCATGAGAACTTGAAAGAAGATGTGTGTGTGTGTGTGTGTATACCTTGCTTTCACCAGTAGTAGTAGTACATATATGTTCATAAAAATCTTTCTCACTCATTATAATATTTTGATCTTCCATAGGCCCTTTACTTTTATACACTTGTTTTAGCTTAGACTGAGAGAGGTATTTCAAAATTCTGTCTTAGTTTGTTTCCATTTTTCCTTGCCTCTCCTTTGGTTTCATTACTATTAAGGTGCCACTCTGTTATCTGGTGCATAGATAAGTCTTACATCCTCATTTTGAAATGAAGCTTTTTTCACATTATAAATAATCCTTTTTTTTTTTTTTTAATTGCTCCTGGTGCTGAATTCTGCTATGTCACATATGAAGATCACAAGCCCTGGTTTCATTTTGTTTCACTGTCAGGTGACTTTGACTCATCTCTTCATTTTTAGGCTTTTGAAATCACTGTTAGATATATTTACAGTATAAAGCATACAGCTGGGTTTTGCTTTATGACCCAATCTGAAATCCTTCTTAGCAGGTGTGTTAAGTCAATTATATTTATTTACATGATGCATACTTGGTCTCAAGTTTTGTTTTGTTTTGTTCTTTCGTGGATTATTTACTTTGGTTCTCTCACTATAGGCTTGTTTTCTCTGCTTCCTTTTTTTTGGTAAATGTCTTTAGTTTTCTTTGAATTTCTTCTGGTTTTAAGAAGGTTAATATTTTCATTTTAGTGCCACCTTCACACTAATGTCATTACACAGAGCTTGTAGACCTCTTTTCTTTACTTAGGCTTCTCCTTCTTTTCTCAACTTTAAACTCTTTAATTTCCATCTTTTATCTCAGAGACAATCAAATATAGCTAATTCTGCTTTACACTTCTTCTCTCTCTTCTCCTCCTATATTTTTTAGTTGCAATATTTCTCTTAGATTATACAACAAATAACATATAACTCTCCCATCCTTATACCCACATTTATTTTAGTCTTAATTCTCAATTAAACATTATTTAATGCTTATCACCAGCTCTTTTGCTGAAGTTGCCTCAACCATATGTTGGTTGGATGAAGCTCATTCTCTACTGTCCTGCTGTCCCTTTTTCACATTTTGCTTTGCATTTGGGAGTGGGGGATGGAAGCGCTGTATTATTATTATTTTTTTTTACTTTCCAGTAGCCACTGCTCTGTTCCACTGGGTCTCAAATGAGTTCCTGATACTTCCACTCAAAATTGGGTCTTTCCTTCAGAGGTAAATTCAAATGAATATCATCTATGTTCTACCAGCACTCAGATTCTGCTGCAAGCTCTGGGGCAGTCCCTAAGGAGGAAGATTATTTTAAAAGATCATCTTTTTAGTCTCCTAAATTTTAGGCTGCTCTAACCTACAAAACTCCCAACTTTAATATGAAAGAAATCTGTTATAAAGACTTCCTTTTACCGTAAAGAATTTGACAAAAATTTTAATTAAAACAAGAAGAAAAATGGAAACCACTAAAACTACAATCACATTCAAAACTGTATAAATATGGTTATTTTATAACATAAAATTTGATACGTTCAACAATACTTTATTTCCAAAGTGCTCTATTTCTGGCACCATCTGCTTACCTCAGGGAAGGAAGTCCACATTTTCTTGTGTTTAAATGCATAGTACACTGATTTAAAATGTGTGTCACATAAACAACGCTGGTATTTCCCAATTTATATTTACAGATGGTTTACCCCCAAGTGTTTCTTAAATAAGTGTGAAGGGGGAAAAGCCAGAATTTAATAAAAATAACCTCAGTGCTTCTTAATAGAGACATGAGTCAGAATAATTTCAGTTCCTTAAGTTTTCAAGTTTTAGCTTAATTTTCTATTACACTCATTATTCTTTTAAATATTAAAATTCTTAAAAACACTTTTAAAATCTCATATCCCCTAGGCATCTCCAGATTTGAAAGGAAATAGCAAAAATAATTCTGAAATCAGTGACATTTAATGAAATGCATTGTGACTCCTTTGGAATAAAGAAAACTCATTTTTGTTAATGTTGGCAGGTAGAAACCACTCCTTCCCTTTTACAATTTACACTTCAGTCTCTAACATGGATATTAAGGAGGTATGTATGTGTAGAGAGTGTGTTTTCCTTTTGTTTGGAAGCTTGAAGTGAGGAGAAAACAACCTTCTATGACCTGTGATGGGCATCCACTTGTCTAAGATTATTTTGGGATTGAAAAAGGTAAATGAATAAACATGTGCATTATGTAGGTAAGTACAAAGATGTCTTATGTACTTATTAATAAATAATGAGACATATAAGTATCACTGGAAGAGAAATGTTTTTGAAAGTCTTTCATATTATCTTTGAAAAATAGTATTATAAGTTGAAGTAAATATGAATATTTTTCTTCAGTATAATCCTTCCTAAAATTATAGTTATTTTTTGAAAAATAGTCTTTCATAACTAGCACAGGTAATAGGGTAAATTATATCAATGGACCACAAAATAAGATCACTTTAGTTTTATCACATGACAATGACTATTACTTGAAACATGTCACTTTCATTTCATATTCAGGGATGATTTTCCAAGGTCAGAAAATTATAGAAGGAAAATAATTGCAAAGGTCTTTTCAATAGCATTTTCTCCCCCTCTATACCTAATAAATGAAACAAACAAAATATAAATACAAGTAAAATGGTTAAATATGCAGAAGTCTAATTTTTATTTTAATATTGTAAAAGTAATTGCCAGGATATTAAATGCTGATAACTCATTTAGTGACCTGGGTAGAGTAGCTAATGTACAGGAAGAAGAATCATTTTCCCCCTATTCTTCTGAGTTTTTAGCCGAGAACACCATAGTTAAAGATATTAACAAGAGAAAAACAAACAGAAGTTTATTAACAATATACTTATGTGTACATGGGTAATAGGGGGAAATGAGTATGTCCTTAAGATGGCTTAGAATTCAGAATTAAGTACCAGCTTAAGAGGAAAAGTAGGGGTTGGGGTAGGCATTTTAGGAGAGTCAGTGATTTTTTAGGAAAGATGAATGGGCCCTTAGACTAGGTGGAAGGTAAGACAGTTTGTGACAAAGTTTGTCTGGGTGTGGTGTCAACTTCTAGTTTCCTCTCCTATGATCAGACTCTGTTGATGCAACTCCCAAAGAGAGGAATTATGACTCAGTTCCTTTTGGAGGAGCTGTCTTCAGGCCAATAAGGAGAGTTCAGAGAAGGCTTCTCCCTGCATTTACTGTTTTTCAAGTGTCTATAGCTCCAAAAATTCAATAAGTTAAAATATTGTGGGGTGGCATATTCTGCTACTCTTCACAATCTAAGGACATGTTCCATGTAGGAGCATGATTTTTCAATCAAAACGTTTCTTCTGATCCCAGATCAGCTCCTGACTTGCTGCATGACCATAGGCCAGCCACCAAGTCCTCCATGTCTCAATTTCATCATCTCTGTTTTTGTGACAATAATGAATATTCTGCATGTCATGGTAAAATTTAAATGGAATGGCAGCTCTGAAAAGTAATTTGAAAATTCAAAAGCCCTGCACACATGCTCAGTCACGTACGTGGAGTCCTTGGTTTTCTTTTGCAGTAGGAATTAATGGATAACACAATCCAGCCCCAGGACCTCTTTCTACATTTGTTCTCTAAGTTTTTATATACAAAGGGATGCTTGGAATAACATTCACATAATATTAATGATAATTATCTCTGGATGGTGGGTTTGTGGATTTTTTTCTGCTTTCCTTTACATTTTCCTATATAGTTGAGTAGTTTTATATGAAGTATAAATTATTTTACAAATAGATATTTTCCTTAGGCAAAATTTAAGGACAAATAAAACACAAACAGAAAATGTCCAACATAGTGCTATATCTAAGATACATTTTAATCACCATAAAATATTCCTACATAGCAAAAATTTAAAGGGCATACAAATGATCATAGAAGTTATAAAATGCTTGCTCTTCTAGTAATGAAATAAATGCATGTCTTTTTAAAAAAAGTTTGTTATTGTAAAACTGCTGAAAACCAAAGTCAAAATGAAGATCTTCAGGCAGTGAAGGTGGGGTGGGGGAGCATATTACCTGCAAATTAGCAACAATAGGAGTAACAGCTGACTTCTCAACATAAACAAGAAAAGCCATAAATTAAAAGGCTGATTCTAAAACTCATATGAAATACACAGAGACAACAATTACCAAGGCAATCTTAAAGAAAAAGAACAAAACTTGAAGATTTATGCTCCCAGGTATTAAGAATAATTACCAGGATATATTAACTAGGACAGTACAGTACTAGTGCAAGGTGAGAAAAATAGGCTAATGAAAGAGATAAAACAGAAAAAGGTCCATGTAAACAATCACCTTAGTTTCTTTTTGTTGTTTTTTTTGTTTTTTACCAAGTGAGGCTGTGATGCAGTAGGGAAAGGACGGAACTTTCTATAAATGAGGGTGGACCAACATTAAAAATTTAATCACCGCAATTTCCTCCTATGCATAAAAAATAAATAAATCTTAAGCTACCCCACACAGTACATGAAAATAAATTACATATGGATTACATCTAATGTGAACAGTATTACAATCAACATTTTTTAAAATAAACATAAAGAATAACTTCATGTACTAGAAGTAAGTTAAGATTTCTTAAGAAGGACCAAAAAAAAAAAAAAAAAGAAACAAAAAAGCAAGCCATAAAAAGGGACAGACATTTGCAATGTATGTAACGGACACGATCCATATCTAGAGTATGCAAAAGATTCCTATAAATCAATTTAAAAAGGCAGGCAATCCAGTAGAAAAATGTGTTTGAACAGATGCTTCATACAAAAGAATATCCAAGTGTCCAATAAACATACTGAAAAGAAGCTCACCTTCATTAGTTATAGGATATCCACATTAAAACCACAATGATGGGCTTCCCTGGTGGCGCAGTGGTTGAGAGTCCATCTGCTGATGCAGGGGACACAGGTTCGTGCCCCAGTCCGGTAGGATCCCACATGCCGCGGAGCGGCTGGGCCCGTGAGCCATGGCTGCTGAGCCTGCGCGTCCAGAGCCTGTGCTCCGCAGCGGGAGAGGCCACAGCAGTGAGAGGCCCACGTATGCGTACCGCAAAAAAAAAAAAAAAAAAAACCACAATGAGATGCCACATCACACGCACACCAGAATGTCTATAATGAAAGCAACAGACAATACTAAGTGTTGACAAGGATATGAAATGTGGAATTCTCATACAGTGCTTGTAGGACTTTGTGAAACTGTTAGGCTTTATTTAGTTTATCTGAACATACATGTACCCTATCACCCAGCAATCCTACTCTAAAATATATACTAGCAGAAATGTATACATATGTTCATCAAATGACACATATATGAGAATACTCACAGCACCACAATTCTTTACAGACAAAATCTAGAAACAACACAAATATCCAGTAATAGTAGATAAATTGTATTTTTTCATGCAAAGCAATTCTCTATTGCTACATGTAACAACATAGATGAATTTCATAAATATAACTCTAGGTGAAAGAAGCCAGATTCAAACAAGAGCACACTGTATGATTTAATTTCATATGACTTTAGGTTCAACAGCAATAGAAACTAAGGTGTTATAAGTCAGAATAACCATTAGTTTTCAGGGGAGTGACTAGGAAATGGAAGGAAAGGACATCTGGGATACTAGTAATTTTCTAATTCTTGATCTGGATAGTGGTTACACAGGTATATTCACTTTATAAAACCCATGGAATTATAAGCATAACATATTTAAATTTTAAAAAGGAAAAGCATTCAATGTGATAGTTTTCCAGCTATCATCATTTTTTTTTTTTCAGGACAATATCTGTAGTCAGAAATGAGGCAGGAAATATTTTATAATTCACTTAATGGAATAGATATTGATGTCAATTTTCTGGAAACAATTGGATAATATCTAGAAAAAGCTTTAAAAAAGGATACCCTTTTATCAAATAACACAATTTCCAGGACTTTCACCAATAGAACTAGTCAGAGATATAAAAATAACCTTATGTGAAAGAATATTTCACACAGTAATGTTTCTATATTTAGACATTAAAAACAAACTAATTATTTAGAGATTAAATGCATATATCATGATACAAATTTTGATGACAGGCTCAAAGCCATTTAAATTCATACATTCAGACAGCATTTTCTGACTAGTACAATCTTAAAATTAAAATACTAAATGATAAGCTGGTTACAAAGCAGTATACAAAATGATTAAAATTATACTTAAGAATATATTTTTATATATGAAGCTAAACACAGTTTTCTCTGAGTAAGGAATTGATTTTCTGTATTACTTTTTTCATATAGTCTTATATTTTCTAGTTCTAAAATAAGCATATATTACTTTTATAATGGAATTCATCAGGTATATTTTTTAAAAAGTAATCTAATAATACAAAAGTCTAAAGCAGGCATTTACAAATATATACAACAACACTTTAGCATCGTTTATTTTTTAGCATCATTTATTTTTTCCACTTTAAATGAACGTATGTCTTCAGATTTTCAATCTGTTTTCATACTATTGTATCATAAATTTTACTAAGCTTTTCTTTATACTGTTTGTTTTTCAAGTTGTTTCCAATTTATTTTGCAAATTCAGATAATACTACAATGAACAACTTCCAGATATAACTTTTGCTACTGTTAAATTAGTTCCTTACTATAAGATACGCAGTGTGAGAATCCTAAGTCAAAAAGTATAAATGAAATATCCAGCAAAATTTAATTTGCTAAAGAATATTTAACTTACTACTTTGAGAGTATTCAAGTCTCTCTTACGCATACAGGGGAAATGAATATCTGAGTGTTAATAAAGTTGAAAGGTTATCAGTGAGGGCTATGATCAAATATAACCATAAAAAGGTAAAATATAGTTGGTGGAAGAGAATCCCATGTTTGAAAGGAAAAAAATGCAAACATTTAGTATGTGCCATCTGATTAAAGCCCATCATCACAGCCACGTTGCCCATTGCTAGATCAAGCCCTAAATAACTATTGTTCTACCTCTTTGGATTACACACGCTTATTAGTTAGTTGTCTCCAGTTGTTGGCTGAGACTTAATTCAGGTCAACACTCAAGATGTTGTGTACAGAAAGCTATTATCTTTAAATCTTGGTAGGATGTGTCTGCCTTTTGTAGCTCCAAATTGCCCTGCCTTTATTGTCACCATGTATCACGTTTGTATCAAATTTCCCTTCTACTATTTTCGCTGCCTCATCTATATCATTATGTATCTCCCAGCTTCAAGCCCCAGTTGAGCTCTTTCCTTAGATTAGCTTTCCCCAAGTGTATTACCTTGTGTTTTCCAGGCTGTGTCTAATTTGGTTATGTTCTTCTATATCTCACACTTGCTGATCACTCAATAAGTGTAACGTAATTGTTTGAAATCTACTGCTACACTTTGTTTTGGAATAGTTCCCTGAACTCTAAATACCTGGGCATGAAAATAATTAAGGTGAAGTATTGAATACAATTGATTTTTTTTGTACAAAATATTCAATATGCTCTTTAGATTTAAGGCACTAAAAAGGCTTCCTCTGGATGATATTAAAACCCATTCTGGGCTTCCCTGGTGGCGCAGTGGTTGAGAGTCCGTCTGCTGATGCAGGGGACACGGGTTCGTGCCCCGGTCCGGGAGGATCCCACATGCCGCGGAGCGGCTGGGCCCGTGAGCCACGGCCGCTGAGCCTGCGCGTCCGGAGCCTGTGCTCCGCAACGGGAGAGGCCACAGCAGTGAGAGGCCTGCGTAGCGTACCGCAAAAAACCCAAAAACAAACAAACAAAAAACATTCTGTTGTTAATGCATATTCTGTAAATCCTACTGTTTACACATTTATTTTCATTGACAATAGTACAAATTTATTCTACTTACTATCCAGAACTCTTTTAAGTTACAACTAAGTTACCAGTGTATTGCAAAATGTTTTGATGAACACAAGAGTGAGGAATTGGGAAGAAAATAATATTTAACCATATCACTGCAGAGGAAATTGGTATTTACAGGGTCTACTAATGTAGCTGTCAAGGAGACAAATGTAACTCAACCAATTTGATGGAGTTATGTTCCTGGACCAATTTATCTATATTGCAGAGGGATGAGCAAGTCAATTTTTGATACTGAAAAAATCAGGTAGAATGTCAATTCTAAAACAATAACATGACATTCTATATCAATGTGTGATAAGTACAAATGGCATATTTTTATAATATATCATTTTATCCAGTCTTAATAAAGTATCTGTTCTTTAGAGATATAGTCTTGGTTTGAGACCAATCAAATATTTTAATAGTAAAGATAAAATGAGACACTGCAATAAAAGTAACGAACATTGATGAGGACCCTCTCCTTCCAGAAATGTTCACGCCCTCAGTATCCACAATAATATGTCTTACGTTGTCTCACATTTCCCACACCCAAAGAAAACTCCTACAAGAGAAAAAGGAAAAAGCAATTATTAGGAAAGGAGATCCTTGAGCATAAAGAGAATTTTCATAGAGAACCTAACTCGCTGCTCAAGTTATTTAATCTACATCTGTGTATTTCAAGTTACAGATGAGATGGGGGATTTGAGCAATCCCTGTATGTTTTCTTTACCATTCTTTCTTCTTATGTACAGATTAGAGGCAAAAAAACAATAATTCTTAAACTAAAATGTGCCTGTGGTCTTTATTTCTACAACACTATAGAATTTGTTACAAGATAGATAATGTTTCCATATACAGAAGTTTAACTGCTCAAATGGAAAGAAAAACATATAATAATAAAATGCTTTCACCCAGTCTGTCATTCCATAGCAAGGAATATTAGAGAAAAACAATTTCAACATTCACTTTCAACAGAATTAATTTCAAAAAGCTATGCTATAATTTTCTAATTTGAGTTAAAAAAATCAAATCATCAGAATTAATTTAACTGGTTTCTCTATTTGGAGCATCGGAAGTCACAAAATTGCTGTTGTATTTAGCTAGATTTCTTCTGCTCCTGAGGGAGACCATATATTCAAAATTATTGCCTTACTTTTCATACATGTATAAGAAAACTTGAAATTGAAAACGGACAAAATTAATTTGGATGAAGTAAATTGATCTAAATGAAAGGTCACGCTTCACAGAGTGAAATATACCACATTTTCTGCAGCTGTACATTTTTGATTGTCATTTTAGGCATGGCCCTAAAGTAACTACTAACTTTTTAATAAATATATATATAAATTAATTTATTTAATTTTGACTGTGTTGGGTCTTTGTTGCTGCGCAAGGGCTTTCTCTAGTTGTGGCGAACAGGGGTTAGCCTTCCTTGCGGTGCCAGGCTTCTCATTGCGTTGGCTTCTCTTTGTTGCAGAGCACCGGTTCTAGGTGCACAGGCTTCAGTAGTTGTGGCATGCGGGCTCAGTAGTTGTGGCTCCTGGGCTCTAGAGCTAACTTGTGAAGTAGTATTGCTGATACTTCATATGATTTTTGTATTCTGAGGAGTCTGTACTCAGTGATATAAATATACACTTGCTGGAAGCCTCCTCAGCATCTACTTCACACATATCTTCAACCAGCGATTGTTTTACAGCTGACCCCCCGGCAGGCTTCTTGCATCTCCCCAGCACAAGACATAGGTCATAGTATTATTGGTCAGCATGTCAAGTGGCTGGCAGGGAGAGCAGTGTCTAATGCTTCTCTCATCATCACCTGACATTAGCGTTGACTCTCTTTAACCACTTGTGTTCAAGGGTCATTCATTTTAGCAGTGCATACCTTACAGTGTTGTCCTTAAAGAGAAAAGTTAGATATATTACATTAGGAAAGTATTGGACAGAAACAGGCTAATGCTGATCGTCTTTCAGATTTAATCATGTGTTAAAGTAAGCACTCTGTTCTTTGCACATATGTTGCACATACTAATAGAAGAGACCATAGCAGAAACTGAAAATATAAAATACCATACCAGTTTTGATATACTTCTATAACTCTATTAATAAATTTAAAAACATGAAAAATTTAGACAGATGCTAAAAAGGATGGGAAACCTTGACAATAAACACAAAATGAGACTGTCTTGGGAAAATAAGACCTATGTTCACCAATGCCAATGAAGCTTAGAGTTTAAGTAATTACAGATCTTCTTCTAAGGCATGTTCTTTCTAATCCCATTTTGCCTCCGATCTGCTTTCCCAATCTGTTATCACTGGTCTCTGAACCCTTTTTCCCATCTTCCACGCTTCTTCGTTCTCCAAAACTATTGTCCTGTGCTCTTTGAAATGTATAGTTAATCCTTAAACTCTTCTCTGTTTATTTCACATTGTTGCCATGACATAAACCTGGCTGTTTCCCAGTGAGACTATTTCCCTTGACGTCTCCCAGAGTAACGAGTCTTTTACTCCTCACTTCTCAAGCAGAGAAACTTGGGACCTGCAGTGGAAAGTAGCTATCTCTTGCTTCTTTCAAACCATTTTCCAGCAACTTTCCTCAAAAACTGCAAATTTGCAAAGTTCATGACATCAGACTATACCACTTACTTTTCCTTTCTTGTGGTCTTGGTTGTACCTCATTCACTGATGACTTGATATTGAATCAACACAAATCTAAGAGCCCTGAAGGAATCACGCACGTATCTGTAAAGGATAACTGGACCCAGGCACCCCAAGTGACTTTGATTAAAAATAGAATAATAAGAAATTGGGATAAAGAATTTTACACTTTAATTTCTTTGAAGTGTAACTCATAATAACAAGAGTATATGATTTCAGACTTTATTCCTTTGATTTTAGTGTTTTTGGATTTTAACTCAAAAGAATTTAATTTCTGAATCTTATTTTCTTCCTGGAATTAATTTGAGGACATAACATTTGAATTTGAAGCTATCTACTTTGTTAGCATTTTATTATTGAAGAGTCTTTATGCATTTGGAGTATATTAATGTTGTCATTTAACTTCACTTTAGTATCTCTGAGAGGTTCTACGAGATAACATGACTGGATACAATTTGTGATGAAACATATAATTGGGAATGGATTTTCAGCCTTGGGTTTTGTTTTTTTTTTTTTGCTGTACGTGGGCCTCTCACTGTTGCGGCCTCTCCCATTGCACAGCACAGGCTCCGGACGCGCAGGCTCAGCGGCCATGGCTCACGGGCCCAGCCGCTCCGCGGCATGTGGATCCTCCCAGACCGGGGCATGAACCCACGTCCCCTGCATCAGCAGGCGGACTCTCAACCACTGCGCCACCAGAGAAGCCCCAGCCTTGGGTATTTTAATTAACACTATATTTTTGACCCACAGTGGAGCCTCCTAAGGCCAAAATCTATACAGCCTCAATAATAATGAACAAGAAATAGTTGGTATTAGGGAAGCACTTTGTGAAGGTGGAAAAACGCTTGCTACGTACTTTGTTGATTTTCTCCTCTTCAGGAGGACACACACCTGCCATTGTTCTCAGCTTAGTGGTGAAGTCCAAGTTGATAAGAGAATACAAAGCTGGGAATGTTTGAAAATACTTATTCCTCTCTCCTAATAATTCCTTCTGTGGATAGGGATATCCATTGTCACAACACCCCTGGTCTCTCCCTACCCCTTCTCACTAACATTTAGTGAGTGCTGTGTACCAGGAAATTTTCTAACTGCTTTACATGAATTAACCCATGTGAACCCTATGAGGTACATAGATGTCAACAATGGTTTGTGTCAATAATATAGAACCTTATTACTTCTATACTATGGTGAGACAATGAGATACAAGGAGGTTAAATAATTTGTCCAAGGCCACTAGTGACTGTTATATTGCCAAATCAAA
Organism: Pseudorca crassidens; assembly: GCF_039906515.1. Lineage (NCBI taxonomy): Eukaryota > Metazoa > Chordata > Mammalia > Artiodactyla > Delphinidae > Pseudorca > Pseudorca crassidens. Next base: position 63,855,860 of record NC_090308.1, on the reverse strand, counting down.
ACTCTAATTCTCAGTGTCCATTAGAGTAAGCGTTTCAAGAGCTTTCAAAACCAGTTGAACGCTTTCTTCTTCAGGAACCTTTCTTCCCCCTTGGTTTCTGTTACACACCCAACTTCTGATTGCCCTATTTTCCCAGTGGCCAGTCCCTCTCAGTCTCCTTTAGTAGGTTTTAACTTCCCTGCTTAATCTGTTAATATTGGAATTCACTAGAGCTTTGTCATGCACCCCACTCTTGTCTGTATCTACATTCCTTCTCTGAGTAATCTCATCTGAGACCATGACTTTATAAAGCATCCAAATGCTAATAACATAAATATTTATATCACTGGTCCTCATCTCTACCCTGAAAACTAGAAGTGTAATCCAAATACTTTATTGCAATTTCAACACAGATTTCTAAAAGGCATTTCAAACATAATATGTTTAAAATAGAACTATTGCATCCCTTTCACACACTCCTATCCTGCTCATATCACAACAATCTAGGAGTCATCTGTGATTTTTCCCTTTCCATCATGTAAATGCATGTAAAAGCACAGAAAAAATACATACCAAAGTAACAAATGTTATTGCCTCTAGAACGTATGTTGATGGGGAGAGAATAGGAGGTTATATATGTGTACACATATATATTTGCATGTGTTTTACATGCAAGAGAAAGGGGTAAATTTGAGCTTTTGCTTTTTTCTCAATGTGCCTCTTCATTACTTAACATTTTAAAATGTATTCATATATTACTTTATAAGTCAAAACAGTTTTACAAGTCCAGTTGCATTTCCAACCAGTTCCAGAGCCCAGGCTCTTTACTAATGCAAAATCTACATTTGGGTATGTTGATAACTTGCAGTGTTCTTCTGGGTTGAGAGATAGTAACTGACATATTAGTTGTTTCATAAATGCTACCTATTATTAAAATATTGTTATGCTTATACTTTTAGAGTTGACATTAATCTTTATGCTGTCAGTTTCACCTCCTATGAGTCATTACAAAATCTTTATTCTCATCCCTGATGTCGCCTAAGTTCTGGTTCAATATTTCCACTTGTCTCCATCAGAGTTCCACGTGAATCTTTTGGCTTTTAATCTACTCTTGCTATTGGGAGATGTTTCAGTGTAATGAAGTTAACCCTAAAATCAGAATCAAAAGATTGTGTTAAAAAATAAGACTGTGTTCAAATCTACCTTTAGCATAAATTGTGTGATTCTGGAATGCAGTTCAATTTCTTCCTTTTTAGTTATTTGAACAGGAAAATTAGAGATTTTAACTCAATGAGGTATAGAGTGCTTGCTAATCTAATTCTGCAACCAGATTGTAGATTTATGAATCATCTGTGGTCCTTCCCAACTCCTTCTTCTTCAGACAAAACATGAAAAATAGTGGCAGTTGAGCTTCTACGCTCATGATCATTTTATGATTAATTTCCTTCTATTCTTCCTTACTCTATCTTAGATTTGTCTGGTATTGTTTAATATCTAGGCTATTACAATATCACCCTGACTGGCCTCTCTGACTAAAGGCTCCATCACATCCAATTAATACTACATGATGCCACCCACTTGGTTGTCCTAAAGCATCGTTTTGATTATTTTATTCCCCTCCTCAAAAACTTTTGTGACTCACCATGACTTTCAGGAAGAGTAGAACTCTTGTAGTTGACATTCAAGGACAAACATGGCAGGTCTAATTTGTAGCCTTTTTCTGACAGTTTCCCACTCCAAACATGCTATTTGCAAACCTCAGACACGGTTTGTGCTTTTTTGTTTGTTTGTTTACCTCTGTGTCTTTCTTCGCACTTTTTAAAAAAATTTCCTCAACACTACATCCCCCCACAATACTCTGAATATAAATTCCACTCATTTTTTAAAGTCCAGCCAAAGTGCCTCCCCCCTCTGAAGCCTTCACGTATTGTTTTCTTTTATCTGCTTTTGAACTTATTTCAGTATAACGAATACATCATTTTTAACGTATTACTCTGCTTTATAATTATTTGCATATACATCTTAAGACCTGTATTTGATTTCAAGATTTTGGATGAAATAAATCATCACCACAGCACGTAGCGTGACGCCTGGCATGCTGAATGTCCTATAAATATATACGACATGAATTGATGCATTTTTCCTTGAACAAAACAAATAAGGCTTCTTTCTTTCACTTAGTGTTATCAAAAAGCATACGATGAGGCCATTGACATTTTGCGGCATAGATTTACCATTAAAATATATTTTGTTAAGAAATAGCAATAATGTTGAGATGTATTCACATTTATAATTTTCAATCAATGTGCATGATAAAATGAAAACACTGTTGTTCAAAATTGCCTCATCAGAGAAATAGAAACCAAATAAGCAAGTATTGGTCAACTATTTCTGATAAGAATATTTTTTAAAATACCCAGCAATTAAATAATTACATAAACCTTGACTTTTTCTGCAAGCTTGAAAAGCACAAGGTAACAACTGCACTCCCTTTAGTATTGACAGATAATAAAAATTCTAAAGCACAATATAGTAAAGCCTCTGGAATAATCATATTAGGATAAACCTTTTGCTTGGAATTCCAGCCCTGAATAGATTGCTACTGTGGTTCATAAAGTGATATATAAATACAATAACCTTCACCTATAAAGATAAAATGACTCTCTACTTTCAGTGAAATATATAGTTGGTGTTTATACATATTCTGCTTGTGAGTAATGATATTGACTAATGAAGAATTTGACTTCTCATGACAAACATTAGTCAAAGAAATTTTTGGGGTAAAGAGATCTGAGCACTAAGAAGTACTTGTTGACATTTAAGTATATACTTTTTATTCACCAAATGTGGAATAAAACAAAAACATTTAATTACATTTATTTGTTAAGCAACTTGATGACTGCTATCCTCTTTGTGGTGCTGTCTTTTCTTAATCACAATTCCTCCTAGCATTCATGAAAACTTCTGGTTGATACACTTTTATGACATGGAATTCCCATGCTATTAGAGCATACTTGTTGCTTCCTGATGACAATGGTTTCCTTAAGGGCAATTTCTGGACACTGATTCCAGAAATATTTAAAAGGGCTATTGAGAAATAACTAAAATGAAATAAAAAATATTAGGGCTAAAAGCATTTTTAAACATTGTAAGACATATTGGAAGATTATATGTGCAATATGAGAACCCAAAATAGTACAAAATTTAGAAGAACACTTTATATAAATAGTATAGAAAGGAAATGACATTGGCTCCTAATTAAATCTGAAAATGTGATATTTCGAATTCTTAGACATTGCTGTAATGTTCCTGGCACGTAGGTCCACAAACAATGAACATTTTCTCTACAAATGAGTTTATGGAAGATACAGAAGTGATTTTTCCTATTGACCAATCTGACTTTGTTTTTTTTTTAACATCTTTATTGGGGTATAATTGCTTTACAATGGTGTGTTAGTTTCTGCTTTATAACAAAGTGAATCAGTTATACATATACATATGTTCCCATATCTCTTCCCTCTTGCATTTCCCTCCCTCCCACCCTCCCTATCCCACCCCTCCAGGCAGTCACAAAGCACCGAGCTGATCTCCCTGTGCTATGAGGCTGCTTCCCACTAGCTATCTACCTTACGTTTGGTAGTGTATATATGTCCATGCCTCTCTCTCGCTTTCTGACTTTGTTTTATGTCTCCCAAGCCACTCATACAATGATGTTACATAAATACTTCTAGAAGTAACATCTTCTATTCTAGTAAATTTCAGAATCCAACAAAAGCGCAACTTAAAAATTTAGATCGTGAAATTAATATGGCAAAATGATAAGATCTGACAAAGTTACAATGGTGGCTAAACATGTTACTGTATATACATCTTTCTGAGTTTCAAATATTTCATAATAAAAAAATCAAAAATGATGGTAATAATTTGCCCACGTTACAATGCTAATTAAGGGCAGAACCAAAATTTAAATTCACTTCTGTTAGACTCAAAAGTTCATGTTTTTTTCCCCACAATATTGTGCTGGTTGTCTCTCCAAAACTGGAAGTATTATATGTGCTTGAACTAGTATATAACCAAGTTAGAAGACCTGCAAGGTAGCTGTAACTCTTTATTACATAGTTATTATCAGCAGAAATAATAATATATGTGGCAAATATGTTGGATGCATATACTACCTTTTTTCCAATGTCTTTGAGATGGTTCAGTAATCCTAGACCAGGAGATTGTGAAAATTATCCCCTATTCTTAACTGGCCTCTTAGGATAGAGCCCACAAGCTTAGAACCAGTCTCTCTTTCTTATAGTCCAAGACATAATTAAAAATAAGGAGCATTAAAAAATTAGATCAGAATATAGTTCTAAAGAAAGCATACACTTAAAAGATATTTACTGCTTTCACATTAAAGTCAATTTTTCACATACAGGCTATAGACAGCTTTAAACTGAGAACAAAAAACTTTAGAAAACTGCATCAAATATAGATATTAGTGTGTCATGGTTACTTAAGAAAATATTTATCATTTTCTTATCCATCAGAATCCATTCTTAAACCCATAGGTTAAAATAGCATAATTGTAGATATGGTTAGGGTCTAAAGATTAGATCAGACTACAAAACAGTAGAAGAATAATTGAGATTAAGTTTTGTTTTTTTTCTAGAAAACTGTAAGCATTGCATTACTGAGAATTTAACAGGCTCTTCTCCCCACTTGATAGTGACATGACCCAAGGCATTATAGAGAAGTGAAGGAATCTTCTCCAGACAAGGGCACATAGGCTGATGTAAGGATGCCTAAGAAGGTAAACCTGTTCCCTGTCTCTCATGGTACCTGTGGCATTCCAGAAGAGGCTGGGGCCAGGTGAAAGGCACATAGATGAAAGATGCTCACAGCTCAGGCAGAGGAGAGAATGGTTCCCTAACATGTCTACTTATAACAACCAAAGCTTGTATATTCATCATGTGTGAGTTCTAGTCAATCCTAAAACTGCTGACAATTGGACAACTGAGACAGATAAATCTGAATTTCTTCAAAGTTTCATATTATTTGGCTAAGAGAGCAATGAGATTAAAGTTTTTTTTCTGATCACTGACAGTACAAAATTATTATTATACGTGGAATAGGATAAAGAAAAATTTGTAACCCAATTAACTTTTTTTAAAGCTAAAGAATATATAAAATTATGCTTGTATCGTAAAAGCCCCGACTTCCAGTTTATCTAGTCATAACTAATATCTATCTCTCTAGGTATCTATCCTTTATCCATCCATCCATCTATCCATTAAAGAGATTACACAAAGCTAGCCTTATGGAGATATATGTGACATTCAGAATTCCATTACTGACTGTGCCTGTAATCCTAAAGAAACCATGTTCTCCTCACAATGAGTAAAAAGTGATGATTAGAATTATGCTCAGATAGATTTTTCTTTGACATTCAGCTCCAAGCATTCTATCCACTTCTCCATCTATATTAATATTAATATAATAACCCTACCTGACCCATAGCTGCAGTCATTCTAACTGAATCTGCATCTTCTTTGCACAATACTACCAATTTTAGGGATGTAAAATTAGTAACAATTGAAATGAAATGGAGACCTGCATTCCTCACTTCATCCTCTGAGCTGCTGTCACTGAAGCAAGAAAAGGGGTCAGGAGAGTGGAATGATCTCAGGACCTTTCTGAGAGCCAAGGTCAGAAAATGTGGATATAAAAGGAAAGGAAAGAACTAAGATAGTTCACACCAGGTAAGCTAAGATACCATGACATGGGATCTAAAGTTAAGAAAGGGATCATCAATAACAAGTACCACACACTCATTTTTAATTTTTTATTATATAACTTGAAAATGAGTATGGTTACCCATAAAGAACAAGAAATATTCAGCGAGGAAAGTATCAGTCTCTGTATCTATCTACATAGATACATATCTACTTATAGATATTTATAGACAGGACCAGGTATGTAATCTTTGCTGGTTTGGTTGGGCTTTTGTTTTGCCCTATTGTGTCTGTGTATCTGGATTCACATTTCCTTTCTCAAATTTTTTCCTCATTCCTCTAGGTTTCTGAACACTGAGAAAAGATATGTGCAAAACACTAATATATATCCATTTATTCTGCAGAACATTTCAAGAACAACTACCTTTCTGCTGGTGTTCAGCTGTCATAAACCTCATAGGAGAAAGTCTTCCTTACCTCGTAGAAATAACTTCTCTGCTTGCTACACTCAAATAAGTTTGTAGGAAAAGTAAACATATTAAAATATAACTTATTCCCAAGAGTCTCAATAACAATTTTGCAATGAAGAAAATCAGAAGAAAGGTACAAGCATTCATATTACTATACAAAAGTTTAAAAGGAAAAAAAAAAGTAGTTCTCATAAATGACTAAATACATTGCTTGGCTATAAAGCAAACCCCAATTGCTGAACAAAAAAATTATAAGAAGTATACAAATACTCAGATTTTGGAGATTGCTAAGATGTGAATATTTTAGAAATAAGTTTCCATTCTTAGTCCCCTTTATATATAGGGGATAAAAACACTCAATGTTATAAGAAATTTTGAAACAGAAGGAAAGAAAGAATCTCTGTCTTCATAGCCAACATACTTTTCCCATCATGTCACATAGTGGTGTTCTGGCTTTATCTGCCAACTCTCCCGTCATCTACCACAGGCAAGATTTCCTCTCACTGCGTTCCATTCAGTCGAGAAGCTGGACTGCCAGCTATCTTGGCTGCAGATCCATAGACTGCCTGTTTCGGTCTTGAACCATATATACTCTATTGGGTATGTTTGATTTCTGAAAGCTTCCAGAGATCTCCATTCACAATAGACTCAAATTCGCACATTTAATTCCTGGTCGTTTGTCAAACAAAGAAGAAAGTACTAGATATTCTAGTAGATCTTTTTTTTCCTACAGGAGGAATCAAAGACTCCTGAGTAAGGAAAATATCTGAGTAGAGCTGATATTCCAACTGACATTCAATGATTCAAAACAAAACCCAAAACAAACAAACAAAAATGATCTTCACTCCAGGTTTTTATGCTTCAACTGTGATTCTTCTTCATCCCATCTCCACAAATTATCAAAACGTGTGAAGGCAGTCCATGAAATACAGAAGAAAATTCTCCAGTTTCATGAATCAAGTATAGTGGTAGATGCAGTAGCCTTTAGTATGAATTTTAACTCTACTCCATACATTTGGGGATCATAATATATTTCATTTGTATATTTGTGCTATTATTTGCCCTTTGATGCAATGGGTTAAGCTGAATAAATAGAGAAACACCACCATCTTATTTACAGTTCTTAAGTTCTTGACCCTGGTCACACATTTTTTAAAAAATTTTATTTTATTTCTTTAATTTTTATACAGCAGGTTCTTATTAGTTATCTATTTTATACACATCAGTGTATACATGTCAATCCCAATCTCCCAATTCATCCCACCACCACCACCCCCACTTTCCCCCCTTGGTGTCCATATGTTTGTTCTCTACATCTGTGTCTCTATTTCTAACTTGCAAACCAGTTCATCTGTACCATTTTTCTAGATTCCACATATATGCATTAATATACGATATTTGTTTTTCTCTTTCTGACTTACTTCACTCTGTATAACAGTCTCTAGGTCCATTCACGTCTCTACAAATGACCTGGTTTCGTTCCTTTTTATACTGGTCTCACATCTGAATCAGTTGAGAAATTAAACTCCACCCCCAGAAATTCTATTTTAAACTGAGATTTTTAATACCTAGAATTGACCTGATAGTTGAATCATAAGCCAATAAACTAGAGAGTTCGTTCATAAAAGGACTAAAATGAAGTTAAATAATAAATAAAAAAGGAACTAAAAATAAAAGAAATTCCCACAGGGTTAATCTCTTATGAGTTGCTACATAGAGGCTACTTCCTGACACCTATATTCCTCAAACAGGATTATCTATTTAGTGATTGTGGTAGGCAAAATAATGGCCCCCCAAGATGATCATATCCTAAGCCTTGGAAACTGTGAATAGGTTACATAGCAAAGGGGAATTAAGGTTGCAGATGGAATCAATGTTGCTAATCAGCTGACAAAAATAGAGAGATTATCCTAGGTTACCCAGATGGGCCCAATATAATCACAAGGGCCCTGAGAAGCAGAAGACTGAAGCAGAAGAAGAGGATCAGAGAGAAAGATGTGATGACAGAAACTGGGTCAATGTTACTGGTTTTGAAGATGAAGGAAGGGTGCTATGAGTCAAGGAATGTGATGCCCCCTAAGAGGTATAAAAGGTAAGGAAACAGATTTGCTCCTAGAGCTTCAACAAAGGACAACATCCCTGCTAATACATGATTTTATCCCAGTAAGATTTCAGCCCAGTAAGTTTTGGATTAATAACTTACAAAACTGTAAAATAACACTTTTGTGTTCTTTTAAGCCACTGGAGTTGTGGTAATTTGATACAGCAATATTAGAAGACTCATACAACCATTTTATCATAGACCTTTAAAATTTGCTTGCTGACATTAAAATAAGAGTGTAATATAATTATGGTAAACAACTTAGAGCCGCTAGTCATAAACCAGGGTTTAAAATATTCATGCCAGTTGGTAATCTAATCAGTAAATTCAATTTTACCTAAAAAATAGAAATCTCTATAATTGTAGATTACTTAATAAAAACAAAATTTTGGAATGATAAATGAGTCAAATAACATTTATTAATTTAGTATTTTACTTAAAAATAGAGACATACGGCATGTAAATCATAACCTGGATTGCCACAAGATACAGATTAAGGCACTAGACTTGCTAGAAAGTGAAAAAGCTCTACATACTACTTTTGCTAAAACTAAGAAGAGATATAATTTTCTACCTATATTGGAAGCATTAAGTGCTCAGCAAGGAGCAAAATGATTTATGATCACAGAGGTAGCATAATGTTCTGGAAAAGAAATTAAGATAAAATTAGGGAGAGACCTTCAAAACAGCAGAGGAGTAAGATGTGGAGATCACCTTCCTTCCCACAAGTACATCAGAAATACATCTACATGTGGAACAACTCCTACTGAACACCTACTGAACGCTGGCAGAAGACCTCAGACTTCCCAAAAGGCAAGAAATTCCCCATGTACCTGGGTAGGGCAAAAGAAAAGAGAAAAAACAGAGGCAAAAGAATAGGGACAGGACTTGCCCCTCTGGGAGGGAGCTGTGAAGGAGGAAATGTTTCCACACGCTAGGAAGCACCTTCACAGGCGGAGACAGGGTGGTGGAGAGGAAGCTTCAGAGCCACAGAGGAGAGAGCAGCAATAGGGGTGCAGAGTGCAAAGTGGAGAGATTCCCACACAGAGGATCGGTGCCAACCAGTACTCACCAGCCCAAGAGGCTTATCTGCTCACCCACTGGGGTGGGTGGGGGCTGGGAGCTGAGGCTCAGGCTTTGGAGGTCAGATCCCAGGGAGAGGACTGGGGTTGGCTGTGTGGACACAGCCTGAAGAGGGCTAGTGCGCCACAGCTAGCTGGGAGGGAGTCCGGGAAAAAGTCTGGAACTGCCTAAGAGGCAAGAGACCATTGTTTTGGGGTGCGCGAGGAGACGGGATTCAAAGTACTGCCTAAACGAGCTCCAGAGACGGACACGAGCCGAGGTTATCAGCACGGACACCGTGATGGGCATGAAATGCTAAGGTTGCTGCTGCAGCCATCAAGAAGCCTGTGTTCAAGCCCAGGTCACTATCCACACCTCCCCCCGCGGGAGTCTGTGCAGCCTGCCACTGGAACAACTTCCCCGGGAGAACACATGGCATGCCTCAGGCTGTTGCAATGTCATCCTGGCCTCTGCCACCACAGGCTCACCCCGCATTCTGTACCCCTCCCTTCTCCTGGCCTGAGTGAGCCAGAGCCCCCTAATCAGCTGTTACTTTAACCCCGTCCTGTCTGAGGGAAGAACAGAGGCCCTCAGGTGACCTACATGCAGAGGTGGGGCCAAATCCAAAGCTGAACCCCAGGAACTGTGTGAACAAAGAAGAGAAAGGGAAATCTCTCCCAGCAGCCTCAGGAGCAGCGGATTAAATCTCCACAGCCAACTTGATGTACCCTGCATCTCTGGAATAGTTGAATACACAACAAATCATCCCCAAATTGAGGTGGTGGACTTTGGGAGCAACTGTAGACTTGGGGTTTGCTTTCTGCATGTAATTTGTTTCTGGTTTTATGTTTATCTTAGTTTAGTGTTTAGAGTTTATTATCACTGTTAGGTTTGTTTATTGATTTGGTTGCTCTCTTCCTTTTATTTATATATATATTTTTTCCTTTTTCTCTTTTTGTGAGTGTGTATGAGTATGCTTCTTAGTGTGATTTTGTCTCTATAGCTTTGCTTTTACAATTTGTCCTAGGATTCTGTCTGTTGGTTTTTGTTTTTGTTTTTGTTTTCTTAGTATAGTTTTTAGCACCTGTTATCATTGGTGGATTTGTTTATTGGGTTGGTTGCTTTCTTCTGTCTTTCTTTCTTCCTTTCATTTTTTATGACTTTTAAATTGTTTTATTTTTAATAATATATTTTTTAATATCTATTTTATTTTATTTTATTTTACTTATTTATTTTCTCCCTTTTTTTCTGAGCCGTGTGACGGGCAGGGTCTTGGTGCTCTGGCTGGGTGTCAGGCATGTGCCTCTTAGGTAGGAGAGCCGAGTTCAGAACATTGGTCCACCAGAGAGCTACTGGTTCCATGTAATATCAAATGGCAAAAGCTCTCCCAGAGAGCTTTGTCTCAATGTTAAGACCCAGCTCCACTCAACAATCAGCAAGCTACAGTGCTGGACACCCTATGTCAAACAACCAGCAAGATAGGAACACAACCCCACCCATTAGCAGAGAGGCTGCCTAAAATCATAATCACAGACACCCCAAAACACACCACCAGACGTGGTCCTGCCCACCAGAAAGACAATATCCAGCCTCATCCACCAGAACACAGGCACCAGAACCCTACACCAGGAAGCCTACACAACCCACTGAACCAACATTAGCCACTGGGGGCAGACACCAAAACAACGGGAACTATGAACCTGCAGCCTGAGAAAAGCAGACCCCAAACACAGTAAGTTAAGGAAAATGAGAAAACAGAGAAATAGACAGCAGATGAAGGAGCAAGGTAAAAGCCCACCAGACCTAACAAATGAAGAGGAAATAGGCAGCCTACCTGAAAAACAATTCAGAATAATGATAGTAAAGATGATCCAAAATCTTGGAAATAGAATGGAGAAAATACAAGAAATGTTTAACAAGGACCTAGAAGAACTAAAGAGAACACAAACAATGATGAACAACACAGTAAATGAAATTAAAAGTTCTCTAGAAGGAATCAATAGCAGAATAACTGATAAGAAGAACGGATAAGTGACCTGGAAGATAAAAAAGGCGTAATAACTACGCAGAGCAGAATAAAGTAAAAAGAATGAAAAGAATTGAGGACAGTCTCCGAGACCTCTGGAACAACATTAAACACACCAACATTCGAATTATAGGGGTCCCAGAAGAAGAAGAGAAAAAGAAAGGGACTAAGAAAATATTTGAAGAGATTATAGTTGAAAACTTCCCTAAATGGGACAGGAAATAGTCAGTCAAGTCCAGGAAGCACAGAGAATCCCATATAGGATAAGTCCAAGGAGAAGTACGCCAAGACACATATTAATCAAACTATCAAAAATTAGATACAAAGAAAAAATATTAAATTCAGCAAGGGAAAAACAACAAATAACATACAAGGGAATCCCCATAAGGATAACAGCTGATCTTTCAGCAGAAACTCTGCAAGCAAGAAAGGAGCGGCAGGATATATGTAAAGTGATGAAATCTACAACCAAGATTACTCTGCCCAGCAAGGATCTCATTCAGATTAGATGGAGAAATTAAAACCTTTACATACAAGCAAAAGCTAAGAGAATTCAGCACCACCAAACCAGCTTTACAACAAATGCTAAAGGAACTTCTCTAGGCAGAAAACACAAGAGAAGGAAAAGACCTATCATAACAAACCCAAAACAATTAAGAAAATAGTAATAGGAACATACATATTGATAACAACCTTAAATGTAAACAGATTAAATGCTCCAACCAAGAGACATAGACTGGCTGAATGGACACAAAACCATGACCTGTATATAAGCTGTCTAACAGAGACCCATTTCAGACCGAAGTACACATACAGACTGAAAGTGAGGGGATGGAAAAAGATATTCCATGCAAATGGAAATCAAGAGAAAGCTGGAGTAGCAGTTCTCATATCAGACAAAATAGACTTTAAAATAAAGACTATTGAAAGATACAAAGAAGGACACTGCATAATGATCAAGGGCTCAATCCAAGAAGAAGTAACAATTGTAAATATTTATGCACCCAACATAGGAGCACCTCAATACATAAGGCAAATACGACCAGCCATAAAGGGAAATTGACAGTAAAACAATCATAGTAGGGGATTTTAACACCCCACTTTCACCAATGGACAGATCATCTAAATGAAAAGCAATAAGGAAACACAAGCCTTAAATGACACATTAAACAAGATGGACTTAATTGTTATTTATAGGACATTCCATCCAAAAACAACAGAATACACTTTCTTCTCAAGCGCTCATGGACATTCTCCAGGATAGATCATATCTTGAGTTACAAATCAAGCCTTGGTAAGTTTAAGAAAATTGAAATCGTATCAAGTATCTTTTCCGACCACGATGCCATGAGACTAGATATCAATTACAGGAAAAAATCTGTAAAAAATACAAATATATGGAGATCACTGAAGAAATCAAAGAGGAAATTTAAAAGTACATAGAAACAAATGACAATGAAAACACGACAACCCAAAACCTATGGGATGCAGCAAAAGCGGTTCAGAGGGAAGTTTATAGCAATACAATCCTACCTCAAGAAACAAGAAACAACTCAAATAAATAACCTAACCTTACACCTAAAGCAATTAGAGAAAGAAGAACCAAAAAACCCCAAAGTTAGCAGAAGGGAAGAAATCATAAAGATCAGATGAGAAATAAATGAAAAAAACACTAGCAAAGATTAATAAAACTAAAAGCTGGTTCTTTGAGAAGATAAACATAATTGATAAGCCATTAGTCAGACTCATCAATAACAAAAGGGAGAAGACTCAAATCAATAGATTAGAAGTGAAAAAGGAGAAGTAACAACTGACAACACAGAAATACAAAGGATCATGAGAGATTACTACAAGCAACCATATGCCAATAAAATGGACAACCTGGAAGAAATGGACAAATTCTTAGAAAAGCACAACCTTCCAAGACTGAACCGGGAAGAAATAGAAAACTATAAACAGACCAATCACAAGCACTGAAATTGAGACTGTGATTAAAAATCTTCCAACAAACAAATGCCCAGGACCAGATGGCTTCATAGGCGAATTCTATCAAGCATTTAGAGAAGAGCTAACACCTATCTTTCTCAAACTCTTCCAAAATATAGCAAAGGGAGGAACACTACCAAACTCACTCTATGAGGCCACCATCACCCTGATACCCAAAACCAGATGAAGATGACACAAAGAAAACTCCAGGCCAATATCACTGATGAACATAGATGCAAAAAATCCTCAACGAAATACTAGCAAACAGAATCCAACAACACATTAAAAGCATCATACACCATGATCTAGTGGGGTTTATCCCAGGAATGCAAGGATTCTTCAATATATGCAAACCAATCAGTGTGATAAACCATATTAACAAACTGAAGGAGAAAAACCATATGATCATCTCAATAGATGCAGAAAAAGCTTTAAACAAAATTCAACACCCATGTATGGTAAAAACCCTCCAGAAAGTAGGCATAGAGGGAACTTACTTCAACATAATAAAGGCCATATATGACAAACCCACAGACAGCATCGTTCTCAATGGTGGAAAACTGAAAACATTTCTTCTAAGATCAGGAACAAGAGAAGGTTGTCCACTCTCACCAGTATTATTCAACATATTTTTGGAATTTTTAGCCACAGCACTCAGAGAAGAAAAAGAAATAAACGGAATCCAAATTAGAAAAGAGGAAGTAAAGCAGTCACTGTTTGCAGATGACATGATACTATACATAGAGAATCCTAAGTGCTACCAGAAAACTACTAGAGCTACTCAATGAATTTATTAAAGTAGCAGCATACAAAATTAATGTACAGAAATCTCTTACATTCCTATACACTAATGATGAAAAATCTGAAAGAGAAATTAAGGAAACACTCCCATTTACCACTGAAACAAAAAAATAAAATACCTAGGAATGAACCTACCTAAGGAAGCAAAAGACCTGTATGCAGAAAACTATAAGACACTGATGAAAGAAATTAAAGATGATACAAACAGATAGAGAGATATATCATGTTCTTGGATTGGTAAGATCAACATTGTGAAAATGACTCTACTACCCAAAGCAATCTACAGATTCAATGCAATCCCTATCAAACTCCCAATAGCATTTTTCACAGAACTAGAACAAGAAATTTCACAATTTGCATGGAAACACAAAAGACCCCAAATAGCCAAAGCAATCTTAAGAAAGGAAAACGGAGCTGGAGGAATCAGGCTTCCTGACTCAGACTATACTACAAAGCTACAGTCATCAAGACAGTATGGTACTTGCACAAAAACAGAAATATAGATCAATGAACAGGATAGAAAACCCAGAGAGAAACCCATGCACATATGGTCACCTTATTTTTGATAAAGGAGGCAAGGATATAAAATGGAGAAAAGACAGCCTCTTCAATAAGTGCTGCTGGGAAAACTGGACAGCTACATGTAAAAGGATGAAATTAGAACACTCCATAACACCATACACAAAAATGAACTCAAAATGGATTAAAGACCTAAATGTAAGGCCAGACACTATAAAACTCTTAGAGAAAAACATTGGCAGAACACTCTATGACATAACTCACAGCAAGATCCTTTTTGACCCACCTCCTAGAGAAATGGAAAAAAAAAAACAAAAATAAACAAATGGGACCTAATGAAACTTAAAAGTTTTTGCACAGCAAAGGAAAACATAAACAAGATGAAAAGACAATGCTCAGAATGGGAGAAAATATTTACAAATGAAGCAACTGACAAAGGATTAATCTCCAGAATTTACAAGCAGCTCATGCAGCTCAATATCAAAAAAAACAAACAACCCAGTCCAAAAATAGGCAGAAGACCTAAACAGACATTTCTCCAAAGAAGATATACAGCTTACCAACAAACACATGAAAGGATGCTCAACATCACTAATCATTAGAGAAATGCAAAGCAAAACTATAATGAAATATCCCCTCACACTGGTTAGAATGGCCATTATCAAAATATCTGCAAACAATAAATGCTGGGGAGCGTGTGGAGAAAAGTGAACCCTTTTGCACTGTTGGTGGGAATGTAAATGGATACAACCACTATGGAGAACAGTATGGAGGTTCCTTAAAAAACTAAAAATAGAACTACCATATGACCCTGCAATCTCACTACTGGGCATATACCCTGAGAAAACCATAATGCAAAAAGAGTCATGTACCACAGTGTTCATTTTAGCACTATTTACAATAGCCTGGACATGGAAGCAACCTAAGTGTCCATTGACAGATGAATGGATAAGGAAGATGTGGCACATATATACAATGGAATATTACTCAGCCATAAAAGGAAACAAAATTGAGTTATTTGTAGTGAGGTGGATGGACCTGGAGACTGTCATACAGTGAAGTAATTCAGAAAGAGCAAAACAAATACCGTATGCTACCACATATATATGGAATCTAAAAAAAAAAATTGTCTGAAGAACCTAGGGGCAGCACATGAGTAAAGACACAGACGTAGAGAATGGACTTGAGGACACAGGGAGGGGGAAGGGTTAGCTGGGACGAAGTGAGACAGTGCATGGACATATATACACTACCAAACGTAAAATAGATAGCTAGTGGGAAGTGGCCGCATAGCACAGGGAGAGCAGCCTGGTGCTTTGTGACCACCTATAGGGGTGGGATAGGCAGGGTGGGAGGAAGATGCAAGAGGGAGGAGATATGGGGATATATGTATATGTATAGCTGATTCACTTTGTTATAAAGCAGAAACTAACACACCATTGTAAAGCAAATATACTTCAATTAAGAGGTTAAAAAAAATTAAAAGTAGGCTGGATATCAGAAACTCTCCCAACAAAATGCAGTAATCTCCCAAATAAATTGGTGGGATCTATATCACCTGAAAACTTCATATAGTAATGATTTTCAAAATGAAATACTCTTTAAGATGTTACCAAAGACTTGGGAAAAAATTGCTTAGGCTTATGAAGCCACATACATATGTCTCATTTTCAGAATGGACGTTTCCTCTTAATATTTATTTACATGGGAACACACAAGCATATATATATGTATATATATGTATATATATGCACAAATGAATATATATATATATACACAAATGAAAACATGTTCAACATTTTAAAAGATGCAGATTAAGTCTATTATGTAACAGATCTATCAGAATGACAACAGAAAAATATGGATCATAAAAAGTGTTGACAAAGATTTGGAGGAACTAAAACTCTCATACACTGCTGTTAAAATGGTGTAATCACTTCAGAATAGTTTGGTAGTTTCTTAAAATTTAAGCATTCACCTTCCATCTGATCTAGCCATTTCACTGCTAGGTATTTATCCAAGAGAAATAAAAGCATATGTTCATACAAAGACTTGTACATAATGTTGATAGTAGTTTTATTTATAACTGCCTGAAGGTGGAATCAACTAACATGCTCAGCAACACCTGAAAGAATAAACAGAGTAGTGCATCCATGCAATACTTCTCAGCAATAAAAAGGAATGTTATTGCTGCATGCTACAATGGATAAATCTCAAAATAGTTATGCCGAGTGAAATAAACCAGGCAAAAACAGAGAAAATACTGTAAATATTTAAATGGAAAATGCTGTGCTTCCATTTTTGTAAAATTCTAGAAAATGTCAGTTAGTGTATAGTGACAGAATGGAAAAAGAGATTACAAAGGGCCATAGAATAACTTCTGGGGGTGATGGATATGTACATTATTTTGATAGTGGTCATGGTTTCACAGGTACATACCAACATCAAAACTTATAAAATTGTACACTTCATGTAGATTATTGTGTGCCAATTAGATTTCACTACAACTGTTAGTAAAAAGGCAAAATCACTGAATAACATATAAAAGAGCAAAACTATATATATTGGAAAAATATACAGAATATTTTAATTACTCCATACATAATTTATTTTATAGCAAGTCATGGGAAATATATAATAATTATTCATAGATATCAAATATAAATAGTAATATCAATTATAAAAATTAATAATAATGGAAAATTCATGCATCTCCTGATGGAGGTACATATATATAAATCAAACCTGAATCTAATAATCCTCTAGGACTAACTAAACTACTGATTTATGGAAAGTACAGATGACAGAAAAATATGGTAACAATACCAAGGGGTTGTAAGCAGCTATATTCAGTCTAAGAGAATTTCTACCCTGAAAATAATTATTTTGATGCAACAAAATAATGCAAAATAGAAAAAGTGATGAATGTAAACCTTTAATTTAAGAGATATGTTAATGAGTCCTAACAAATGAACCTAAATTTTATCCTGAATTAAACAAAATGTAAAAATATTTATGACAGTTGGAGAAATGTGACCACTGGCTCTCTATTGATGATATTAAGGAATTAGTAATTTTTTTCAGGTGTGATAATGGCATTATAGTTATGTTAAAAGCAAAAAAAAAGGAAGAAACCCCATTACTTAGAGATAGAAACCAAATATATTTATAGGACAATGAGTAATGATGTGATATTTTGAATTTGTTTGAAATAGTATTGAAAGGGCTTGTACAGGATAGTACATAGGAAACAAATTTAGGCATAGGTTGATAAGTTTTATGAAACATAGTAATACATTTCACCATTAATACAATACAACATATTACTTTTTTCATGTTTGAAATTTTTCTATAATAAAAATTTTCTTTAAAAAATAAAGATTCTGAATGAAACAGATGATGTAACCAAGTTTAGAAAACAATTATGAAAAAAATGTGTATATCTGACAGAGGGTGTTCCTAGAGGTTTTCTTTTATAAAAAGTAATTTTCAAAACTTTAAGAAATTATAAGCAAAGCTCAGTATAAAAATGGGCAAAGAAAATGAAGAGGAGTAAATACTAATATATAATAAAAGTGTAAAGATTATTATTTTACTTAAAACTAAGAAATCTGAAACAGAATTGAGATATCACTTCTCACATTTCTGGAATCTAGAAGTCTAAGATCATGGTACCAGCTTGGTCAGGGTCTGTTGAGAGTCCTCTTTGGGCTGCAGATGGCTGATTGTTTTATCCTAATGTGATGAAAGAGGGAAATGGGAAGTAAGCTCTCCCATAATTCTCAGAAGGGCACTAACCGTATTCATGAGGGCTCCATCGTCATGACCTCATCTATTCCTTACTACCTCTTAATACCATCATATTGGGAGGTAGATTTTCAACAAATGAGTTTTAGGGAGGGAGGCAAACATTCAGTCCATAAAATCACTTTTCATCCAACAAATTGGGCAAGACAGGATAAAATTGATAATATTATGCACTGACAACCAAAATTGCTATATGTTGAGAGAGAATGCTGATTTTTAACTTTATGAATCTTACAAAATGCTCTCTAAAGTTACTGCTCCGATTTACATTTCCACCAGCACTGTAAAAGATTCTCTCTCTCTTTCCAAATGGTCATCAAAGCTGCTATTGTCATATATATATATATATATATATATATATATATGTATATATGTATATATATGTGTGTGTGTGTGTGTGTGTGTGTGTGTGTGTATTTACATTTAAAAGTTTCACAAATAAAAGCATGGCCTTAATTTAATTTACATTACCTTTATAACCCATGGGGTTGAGCAACTTTTTATATGGTGTCTCCTTTTGCACAAGCCCAAACTTTTAAATACTACTTCATTTGTTACATAAAAAACAAACAAACAAACTAATTTGTCAACCACAAAAGCATGAATCTTGTACTGATTGATCCATATGGATATTTTCCAGACAATAAAATTATTAACAATGAAACAGGTATTAACATGAACATTAGCACCAAAGCATCTATCAGTCATCAGGTAAGCATGTATAGATGCAATAACTTCTAATCCTTGAATTTACATGTGACCTTGCCATAGCACTTAAAAAATATTTGGAAATTACATTCAACATGTATTAACTGAAGTTTTTCATATGATGTTATAATGTTTTCACACAAAAAATAAAATGCTGTTCTTTTGATTTATGATGAATATTTAAACTCATAGTCTTACATTAAGAAATACAGCATGAGCTGGTACTACATAGCAGGTGGACACCTATCAAAAATTACAGTTAACTTGAGACCTCTCAATTGTAGAATTTCTGGTACCAAGTGTTTACAAGACGTCATCACTTTAAGACTCAGGAAAACAAGAATTTGTACTCTGAATTCTTGAAAATACAAGAATAATTTTAAAAAGCTGAAATATATCATAAAGAATACCAATGAAAATCTTTTGTTCTTATGCAGTAGACTTTTCTATTAGAAGTACACTATTTGCATAATTTAACATTGTTGGTCATTTACCATTACTTACCTTCACTTTACACTCTCTTGTGTGACTAATGAGAAGGGCAAGGAAATGAGCAGAATGAATGTAAGGTAAGCTATACTTCTTTCCAATTTTCTTTTCTGCAGTTGTATAGGCCACTCATATTCGGTATGATTCATATATGTATTAAAAATCCCCCAGAGCGCAGCGTTCTCTTGTTTATCTCTAGGAGCCCCGATGATCCTTTTGATTAATACCAAATTCAATTTACAGAAAGCTTTAGAAATGTAAAGGTATGGTTTCGATTTCTCCAGATATTATTTGTGGAAAACCTTGCATAATCTCTGCTAAAATATCAAGTCTCACCTTTGATAGGTAATTCATGACCAAGGTCAAAAGGAGAGCAGTGCTCCCTGATGGACAACCCACCTCTGGCTGACTAGAGTAATACGTTGTGAAAAAATGATTTGAATTATGCATGCAACAGTAGAGGCATGACACTGTCATTTAGTTGGTTCTAAAAAAAATATTTGGTGCACAGTAGATACAACTGATTTTTATGTATCTTGGAAGATGACACTTTATTATAAAGTATGTCACGGTCATCCTCTGGCTGTTAAGACATCTAAAGTCATGTTGGTTTTACAACCTTCCCCCAGGATTACAATTCTGAAGGGTGGTTAGTGACAAGTGTGCAGTGTTTTGTCAAGCTATTCCGTTTATACAAATGGAATGCTGTTTCACTCACCAAATCCATTACAAGTGCAAACATGTGACTAAATGGACCAGCGTTTGTTTTAGACGTGAGTGCAGCCAGTAACTAGAAAGCTTTAGAGAGCATCTCCTCTAACTTTACTGAACACAACTCAACATTCCACATTTCTTTCCAGTAATCATCTATTAACCCTTTTGTGGCTCACATTATTTTTAGTGTAGCACAGCCATAAACTAGTTCCCATAGGAACTCTCCTAGGGACACAAACCCATTTGGTTATATCTATTGAAGGCTAGAATGGTTCTAGCATTTTAGTTTAGGGATAGCCTCATTTTTTCCCTTTGATTTTGAAGGCTAATTTAGAGATGACCAAAGATCAAGTTTATAAGTGAGAATAAGGAGACATGTTCTTAAAAATCCTAGTGAATAGAAATTGTTTTACTCCTTTCAAGGGAAATTTGTTTTGCTGGACGTCACTCATGAAGGAAGAATGGTAGTCACATCAGCTATTTGAAATCCCAACTAAATGAAGAAGCAGAAAGTAATACAAAAGGGAAAACAAATGATTTGTCCCTTAATATAGAAAAGGCACAGCAATCACCATGCTGGCGGGTTCTTGTGCCATTAATCTTTTCCTACAGTGCAAACTGTCACCATCAGGGCTCCAGTGGACACGCATGTTCCCAGGTCCACATTAAGGATGAAGAACTATTTTGCAATATTTTAGAATCTGTCTAGTTTCACGGATAGACTGTATTTGCTCTACTAGATAAAAATCAAAACAAATCCATGATAATGGATCATAGATTTGAATAGAAAAATATTTCTTGATTTTTTAAAGTGATGTAGCCCAATTTATGCCTTTCTGAGGTACAGCTAAGGTCTCTCTGTCTTAAAAGGAAACTTACATTAAAGCTTGGCAGGGTCTCAAGTAATGATATTCAAGAAAACTAGAAAATGATCTTGCAGATGTTTTATCTTTACACCATGTAAATGGAATACACTCTATCTCCTAAATCCGTGGTCGGTTCATTTTTCTTCACATAATGATAATGCCAAAGATTTTCCAAAATACTGAAAGCATTTTCCAACTGAAACCACATCTAAAAGATCTTTTTTTTAGTAAAATATTCTTAATTGAATGATAATAAATACGAAAGTGTCATGAAGACTTTTGTACAAGGTTCTGTAATGTGTCTCTGTTTTTTCTAGTTATGTTTCTTTCTCCATTTCAACATTCTATATCATCCGAAAACCATAAGGGTGATGGAGACCATACTGAGTCAGAGCGATGAATCACAAAAGTGTCAGAAACTCCTGCCAAAAAATACGCCATTTCTCACAGCATGACGAGTGAGTGCAGTCTTAGCCAAAATAGCCAGTCCTGCTCCAAAGCACAGTTGCATAAATCCACCACATTTATTTGTCCAGGAAGTTAACTATGGAAAAATATTGTGACAGTAAGTGGTGAGAAAGCAGAAGAGTTGTGGAAAGAAGCTACACTGAAAAATGAAGACAAAACATTTATTATAATATTGAATATGATAACAATACAAAACCCATCAGGGCTATTAACCTCAGAAAGTGTAAGACACAAGTCCCAGATTTGTTCATGCAGCAAGTACGGAGACTTTCAGTTCTGTATCTTGAAGATGACTTAGAATTTGCTCACTGAGAGATAAAACTGAACATAGGCCAAACAAGTGCACAAAACTTAGTTGAATTCGATAAAACTCTCCAAAAGATGTCTATTTTGCTGTGTATTTCTAAGTCTAAACCAACCATCAAACCCAGGAAAAATATTTTGTTTTCCTCTGACATGGGTTGGCTAGGATGAAAGTTGCCTTGACTTGAACGCTTGTACAATTTGATTTAAGAGCAAAACAATTAAAAATATAGATTTCCAAAGGTTTTAATCTCTAAAAAAAGTAAGAATATAAAGTAAACTTAATCTTTAAGAAAAGTAAGATAAGAAAATAAAGATCAAAGTACAAAAGGTAAAAAGCAAGGAATTGTAGAGCAAAGAAAAATGTCTATACCTTACGTTCGGGTTGAACTTAAATAGCTTGCAAGGTGTTTTCACATTGCCTCACAGAATTACTGTGCAAAGGGCAAAGAAAACATGGCCTTTTATGCAGTTCAGTTGGGTTCCGACCATTAGAGTTGTGAGGTCAAAGGGAAAAAATGAAAGTATCAGGTACATAGGAGAGATATGCTAGTTACAAGAGGGGATAGTCATTAGGAGAAAAATATTTTAACAGATTCAGGGGTAGAAAGGACATCACAGTAATAAGAAAGGGCAAACGAACCACAGTCACTTAACTGAGTTTGGTTATAAAAAAAAGTCAGGTAGAGGATAAATGCAACACATGGTGTGTTCACACATATCCACCAGCACAGAATATAAACAAGACCATTCTTCTGGACCTGAACTAGTAGGTCTAAAATGGAAGGAGAGAAAATGTTATTTTCCCCAAATCCAAATGAGTTACAGATTATTAATAAACGTGAGCCACAACTACTGAAGCCCGCGTGCCTAGAGCCTGTGGTCTGCAACGAGAAGCCACCGCAATGAGAAGCCCACGCACCACAGCTAGAGAAAAGCCCACGCGCAGCAACAAAGACCCAACGCAGCAAAATATTTGCAAATGAAGCAACTGACAAAGGATTAATCTCCAAAATTTACAAGCAGCTCATGCAGCTCAATAACAAAAAAACAAACAACCCAATCCAAAAATGGGCAGAAGACCTAAATAGACATTTCTCCAAAGAAGATACACGGATTGCCAACAAACACATGAAAGGATGCTCAACATCACTAATCATTAGAGAAATGCAAATCAAAACTACAATGAGGTATCATCTCACACCGGTCAAAATGGCCATCATCAAAAAATCTACAAACAATAAATGCTGGAGAGTGTGGAGAAAAGGAAACCCTCTTGCACTGTTGGTGGGAATGTAAATTGATACAGCGACTGTGGAGAATAGTATGGAGGTTCCTTAAAAAACTACAAATAGAACTACCATATGACCCAGCAATCTCACTACTGGGCATATACCCTGAGAAAACCATAATGCAGAAAGAGTCATGTACCACAATGTTCATTGCAGCTCTATTTGCAATAGCCAGGACATGGAAGCAACCTAAGTGTCCATCATCAGATGAATGGATAAAGAAGATGTGGCACATATATACAATGGAATATTACTCAGCCATAAAAAGAAATGAAATTGAGCTATTTGTAATGAGGTGGATAGACCTAGAGTCTGTCATACAGAGTGAAGTAAGTCAGAAAGAGAGAAACAAATACCGTATGCTAACACATATATATGGAATTTAAGAAAAAAAATGTCATGAAGAACCTAGGGGTAAGACAGGAATAAAGACACAGACCTACTAGAGAATGGACTTGAGGATATGGGGAGGGGGAAGGGTGAGCTGTGACAAAGCGAGAGAGAGGCATGGACATATATACACTACGAAACGTAAGGTAGATAGCTAGTGGGAAGCAGCCGCATAGCACAAGGAGATCAGCTCGGTGCTTTGTGACCGCCTGGAGGGGTGGGATAGGGAGGGTGGGAGGGAGGGAGACCCAAGAGGGAAGAGATATGGGAACATATGTATATATATAACTGATTCATTTTGTTGTAAAGCAGAAACTAACACACCATTGTAAAGCAATTATACTCCAATAAAGATGTTAATAAATAAATAAATAAACTTAAAAATAAATAAATAAATGTGAGCAGGTACCCTACAGCACCTGGCACCACAAAAATTAGTTTTATGTTAAGAAAACCATACAAACAGCATTTCCATCTCTGTATCTATCAATCACATATGGCATATCTAGTTTTGATAAAGCTGGTGCAGAACAGATGCCCCAGGAGAGATGTGGTCTCCCACGCGTGGCAAATCTTCCTTTCTTCAGCCCTTTTCTGGTGAGATTTGCACCATAAACTGCTCTTTCTGTGACCCTTTATCTTAAACAGTTTTTTTCAGCAGGACTCAGAATTGCACTACACAAGAAAATGGACTTTGCCAAGTTGCAAGAACATTCAAAATATATAGAATTTTCTTCCTGAACCTAATGTTCTTCAGAATGCAGCAATCATAGCAGCCCTGACTTCCAGGCTTTTACCCTGCTCTGAAGCAGTCTGCCTTTGTTGACCTCAATTATCCCTTAATAAGTGCCCACAGTTTACTAATTTTAAAGGCATATTACCATATGCCTTCTCCTTGTAACAAATGCATAACATAGCATCTTCAGTCTTTTGTCTTTACATATATCTTTGGCAAGTGCTGCTTTCAGCTTTCACCTTTCAGCTTTTGAACAGTTCTGAACAGTAATGCATTTATCTGTAGATTGGCAAATGGGGATAAGAAAGATGCTATGGGCAGCATTAAACCAAATCCCCTAACTGAAGTCCAAATTTTTAGGAATAGCTAACATAAATATCTCAGTTTCCCCAAACATCCTGCCAAAACAAATGCGAAAAAAAAAAAATTTAAGAGTGGTGTTTTTATATCTATACACATTCACACATATAATTAATAGAGTCTGAGTTGACCAGATCAGAAATATTATGTCTATAGTTATATACAAACCAGTGGGCAGTGTATCTTGAACTCTGCTAAAGTCACATTAAACTGCAGTAATTACCTTTAGGGGCATTTCACTTCCAACACTCAATATCCTATTGTTTTCTAATTTACCCACTTACCTGAGCATTTGCCTCCTAATTCGAAGCACCTGTGGATATCTCTACCTGGATTTCCTGCCAGAATCTCAATTTTGATGTAAAAAGAAAAAGCAGCCATTACCTTTTTAAGTTAAACCTGTTCATTCTCTTGGAATCTCTGTGTTGATTGCAGGCAGAGCCACTCTCCTTTTCACGTGACTGGACACGAGTTTAATCTGTGCCTCTTCCTTTTGAGGCAAAGGTTCTTGCTGAATCTTCTGGGCATTATCTTGGTGGCTTCTCTGAAGTCTTCTCTCTCATTTCAATCCCC
The DNA here is from genome assembly GCF_039906515.1 of Pseudorca crassidens. Classification (NCBI taxonomy): domain Eukaryota; kingdom Metazoa; phylum Chordata; class Mammalia; order Artiodactyla; family Delphinidae; genus Pseudorca; species Pseudorca crassidens. The sequence continues at coordinate 63,830,490 of NC_090308.1, read as the reverse complement.
AGCGTCATTTTCTGTCTTAAATAGATAGAACACTTCTTCACTGGGCAGATGTCTAAAACCTCTTTCTACTCTAAGTCAACATTCACTAAATACAATGGTCATTAAATCTTCACATATCCTCAGAACCCCTACTATGTGGTGGCACTGAATTAAATATTGAACTAACTAGACAAAGATGTCACCTACCTTTTTATTTATTTATTTATATATCTATTTTTGCGGTACGCAGGCCTCTCACTGTTGTGGCCTCTCCCGTTGCGGAGCACAGTCTCCGGACGCGCATGCTCAGCGGCCGTGGCTCACGGGCCCAGCTGCTCCGCGGCATGTGGGATCTTCCTGGACCAGGGCATGAACCCGTGTCCCCTGCATCGGCAGGCGGACTCTCAACCACTGCACCACCAGGGAAACCCGTCACCTATCTTTATGAAGCTGAACATCTTGTGAGAGAGACAGGAAAACAATGAATCTCTCAATCAGCTAATTAATCAATAAGTGAATGAATACCTAAAATGACAACAAATGGTGGTAGGTGCCTTGAAAACGGTTTTAACCCCCTTTCTTAGGAGGTAAAGGTTGAGCTGAACAATAAAACCTAAACAAAAATAGAGAAAGCCAAACACAGAGCATGGGATAGAGTATTACAAAGAAAGGAAGAAAATATACAAAGCTCTTAAATTAGAGGAAGTGGAAGGGGGGGTTATAGTTGGAGTACAGAGAAAGGAAGGCTGCAAGTAGAAAGGAGAGGTTGGGAAGGGCTGAATCACGTAAGGTCTTAATGTCTAGAGAATTTTATTACAAGGATAAGAGCAAGTGCTCTGAAGTGCTACGGGAAAGCAGCACAGTCTCATTTCTGTTTCAAGTTATTCTGTCTGATGTAGAGGATGTGAACAAGTCTACAAGTCAAAACACCAGGCAGATCCATGAAGCCATTCAATGTTTCAAACCACACAGTGCCCCCCAATGCGCTTGCCTGAAACACAGCATTCGCATCTGTGCTTCTGAAATTAAACCCATTATTCATAAGACAGTCTGTAAAAGTCAACGGACCACTAAACTGGAATCAACATTTACATTTTTGTTTGTATTTCAATTATTGCATCTATTGCCTTCTACCTAAATATTGCGGTTTACATTTTAAATCCCATACAAGGTTTTCCTACCCTCCCTCCCTCCATTCCTCCTCCCTCCTCCCTGCCTCTCCCTGGTCTCCTTTTCTTTCTTTTTTCCACCCCTCCGCTTCACCCATTCCCCCCCACCCTGCCAATTATTTATTGAGTATTGCTACCGCTGTGGGCACTGTTCAGGTGCAGCATCCTTCTGTAGTATTATTAGTAATCTCTATATCACTTAGCACAGTGGTTTGTAGGTAAAAGTAACTTTTTAAAAATAGTCTAGTTAAAACTATTAAAGTGACATGCTTATACCTGCTATTTATAAATTAACTGTATTTTCCATTAGAAAATATTAAAAGCAATCCAAGTAAAGCTATAAATTAACATTTTAAAGTCAATATTTCAACATAATTCTTTTTTAAAATTACACTTAATTTTGTCCCTGATAAGTGATCCTTGCCTATGGTTGGAAAAGTAGGCAAGAGAGGAGTATTTTTTTAAAAAAATTTTATTCTATCAGAAATAATTGTATTGCTTTTATTCTATAGTTTCTTCTGGTTTTACACACATAAATACATAAAAATAAATAAATAACAGTGTTGTCAAAATTGGGAAGGCACTAATGATAAAGTTTTTTATTGCTGTTAATTAACATTTTATCCTGAGAATTTTTCTGGAAATAATTATAATAGCTATGCAATTTTCATCAGATAAATGAATCATCATTTACTGAATTTCCTTCTTTCACTGAGTTTTTAGTTTATGTCCAGATTTCTTATTAGAAATAATTCCATGAGGAAACATCTTGATACATAACTTTTCTCACTGTATCTCCGATTTTTCCCTAAAACTTAGAGTTTTGATAGAGGTAGGACACATGTTTTCAAATTGCTTGCCAGAAAGTTTGATTCAGATTATTTTTTTCATCGATTTTTTCCCTGCATTTTCAGCAGCATTAAAGATTATTATTTCATCATCATTATCATCATCATCATCAGTTATTAAATGGTAGAGTTGGGATTCAAGCAGAAGCTGTACAGCTCCTGGTAATGAAAGAGATGAAAATTAAAACAATAATAATCTAATTTTTTCACTTAAAATTTTGGTAAAAGTTGAAACAGAAAACTTATACTTCAAAATAGGTTTTTTATACGAAAATGGGGCAATTCTCGTGCAGATGAAAAAGCCTCAATATATGGTTTTCAATTAAACTTATAAATAGTAAAACACTATAAATTTAAAACAGTGAAAGAAATTATGTTTTGATTCAATTTTCATTCTATGGCATCTACTATGTACAAAAACTGTGTTGGTGAAAGGATAGGGTGAAAATCTTATTTTCATTAGCCTGCATTAATTTTTCCACTTTCTTGCCTCAAGGGGAGAAAAAAATTATTAGCATGGTTCTCCATCTACCACAACAATATTTTTAATTGTCAAGTAAATGAAGTCTCATCTCTTGATATACCTTCAAAACCTCAGCAACACCTTTCCCTTTCTTTGGAAATACAGGAAACCTAGCTTTTTTTTTTTTTATTAAAACAAAAGAGAATTTAGACAGTTAATTTCATACATAATTTTTTCAACACGAGTGCTCTTTTCTCTCTGCTTTGTAATATATCCACTCTTAATAAGGGAGAGGTGTATTAGTCTAAATTAATTGCAACATGAGTGATAAAGACAATTAGAAAGGAAAGCAGTTACCATTTTTTGTACTCTAAAGTGGAATTGAAGGGTAATGTTTTCTATTCTTCAATTAAATTAATTTTGACAGAGGACAAACTATAAGTTTTCTAGAAAAAAACAAAACAAACAGACTTTCCAGCATTTCTTCAGGTTTTGGTAGGAAAATTCATTTTCTTGGGTGTGTGTCTGATGAGTCACTTACAGTCACTTACTAAAAAATGTGTTCATACAAATAACCACTTCTGCTCTGCCCTACTTTCCCACTGCATAAGCCTTGCCACTCCATTGGAGAAACAATGAAACTAACAAAGAAACAAGCAAAATCCTGGGCAAATCTGTGTTTCAGGCACAAGGGAAGGAAAGAAGCACATGCCTATAAGCCAGGAAAGTCAAAAATAAAACAAACTTAACATAAGACAAGATACCAAATTGAGCTAATATGTCTTCTTGGTAACACCACTGCACCCACAATATCTTCTGACACTTGTCTTTAATTATCTGCATCCTTATTATATACTGTTACTCGCGGTACGCGGACCTCTCACTGTTGTGGCCTCTCCCGTTGCGGAGCACAGGCTCCGGACGTGCAGGCTCAGCGGCCATGGCTCACGGGCCCAGCCGCTCCGCGGCATGTGGGATCTTCCCGGACCGGGGCACGAACCCATGTTCCCTGCATCGGCAGGCGGACTCTCAACCAGGGAAGCCCTATATACTGCTACATTTTTAAAGCTTGAGGATTCATCTGGTGTAACAAATTTCTCTTTTGAAATTAAAAATATGTCTGGGAGGGGTATAGTTTTTTTTCAGCCATTCACACATGTATTTGAATTTGTCTGATTAGACTGCTTTCCTTCTCATACTTAGCCTAGATAGACGCACAGAAAAAAAGGGGGGAAAGATTTAACATAGAGAAGGGTAGCAGACACATTTAGATATTATGTACATTGAATAAATGGGGGATAGTAGGACACAAATTGAGTTTCACATGATATGGCCTGGGGCAACTACAAGATACAGGGTATGAGATGAGGCATAAAAAGAAGTTGTTAAATTAAACAAGGAGGTAACCGGCCTCAGGTGGCTCTAATGCCATGACCCCTACATAAGCAAACAAAAATCCAAGCCTGTAAATGTCTCAAGGTTATGACATCAAAACCTAAGGACAATCAATCACAAACAGCCAACTAGGTTTTAAGCTATCGCTAATCAATAGGATTTTTTTTCTTTCTTCTGCTTTTTCTTTATAAAAGGTTTCCCCCAGCTCCCATCAACAGAGTGCACTGCCCGATTCGAATCGAGTTGTGCTCAAATAAATTCTTAAAATATTAATATGCATCAATTTACCTTGTAACAAAGTGATGAAGGAGCACAGAAAGAGAAACAGTAGTACACCAAAACAAACTTCCACTTGTCATACTTTCAAATTCGGTCCTATGCCCAGGAATAAGGAGAGTTTCTTTCCTTGTCACCTGGCCACTGTAGCATTTACCTCTCCTGTTAGGAACCAGAACTTGAGTTATTGCTATAATTCATTCAAGTTGTAGATTAGATCATCTTTGGGTTGGCTTGGGATCCAGTCAACTGATTATGTTCTTATTGTAAGTGAAAAATGTGCCTAATGTTCCAGACCATTTAATGTTGTTGTTTTCTTTTATGAGGTAATGATACAGTGAAATTATCTGTAATCTGTTATTTTGTGCTTTTTAAACTACTTAAGTAATATATTTAACTATATTTTGTGAAACATATATAATTACTTTTATTTGTTTATTTTAATTTATTCATTAAGAACTTGTAAGGGCAAAAATACAAATTAAAAACAACAGGCTTAATCCTCCCTGTTGAAAATAAGGAAACATAGTTGCCTCCCTTCCTTTTCTTAGAGCATTTACTTTAGAAAACACTTACTTTCTCCTCTTTGAACCATTTTGGTATCCTTTTGAAGACTAGATATGCCTTTGTCAGTTTTAGGACCCAAAAATGTCGTTCTTAAGGGAGCCATCTCTTTGGGGAAACATCAAAGGAGATAGCACCCTTATCTACCAGTTTCTGGGGGGCAGGCAAAACTACCTCCTGTCATAAAGGTCTGAGAAGTTTGTTCTTCCTCTGGATAAAGTCAGTGAACTAACAGATCTTCACTCCAGCTACCAGGTAAAATTAGGATGAACTATATGTGATCAGTGGTGTTATCAAGTTCTCTTACCTGAGGACTAGTTATGGTTATCTGAAAACACATATGCAATGGGTTGTATCTTCTTGTCTATAAGAGGGAGTGTCTTTATAATCTTTCTGTTTGAGAATCTCTTATTAGATTACCTGTGATACACATCATGTTCTGGTTTAATGCTCATTCAATAATAAACGTGTGTTCTTGTTTACTCTCTTTGTGGAGAGGAATTCTGGGTTGAGAGAAGATGTTGTTTTTGATTATAGTTCCCCAACAAACTCAAATTTGTGATATTATATGATGCCAAGATTTTAATTTATTTACAATTGCTTCATTCTATGAAGTATTTGAAGTTGTCTGTAAGTATAAAATATTTTTAAATATTAGAATTAATAAGTAATAAGTAAAAGATGCATTTATAATAGGAGAGGTATTTTTGTAATGCATAAGTGCATTCATAAGGCCTCAAAAATTAAGTAAGTTGCACTTCCTTATGGGCAAAGAACAAGGAAAACATGATCACTTTTAAGATTTATAGTGTCCATGAAACAACAATAAACCAATTGCTCAGCAAAGGGAAGATTTTCCTGGCACAGGGTTCTGAGACACTTTTCTCTTGAATATTCATAAAAGGCATACAGAGTGGTCTTGCGGAAAATAACCTCAACATCCTGCCTGTAATACCCAAAATAAAGTTTTCCATGCGGTTATTTATAGCATCCATTGATGCAATTGAAGAGAGAGATGTAAAAATCAAATGTCATAAAAGCTGAAACAATGAGTTTTGAATTTGTACTCCCTGATGGTCTGACTTGAACTGTGATTAAAATTCTGAATTTTGAGATCACTGGATTACTTTTTGTGCATTCATCCTTGAATGTTGTTTCTTCCAGGCAGGCAAAAGTAATTCAAGGTTATATTCTCTTGCAAGAACCTGGGTTGTGGGCATTCTGTCCTGATACTCAAAGGCAGATTCTCATATTTTAAAAGTAAATAAATAAATTAGAGGTTAGGGTCTCATGGAAATGATGAGGACCAAACCAGGACTCCTTACATTCAAATGGATGGTTGAGAAAATAGTGGTCAAAAAGCCATATATTCTGCAATAATAGCAAAAAGATTACCTACAAACTTTTGTGATAGAAAAATAAAATTAAAAAAAGAAATAAAATAAAAGCCAAGAAAATTTGGATAAAATATAACAAACATCCTTAAAATGCATAGATGAGCTTTCCGGAAGAAAGGTCCCAGAGGCCCCACATTAGAGGAAATGGCGAAGCAGAGAGAAATCACTGTGCTGTGGCAGCCCTGGGAAAGGCTTACCTTTCCCAGAATCATGGGGACTTTGGTGCAGATGTCCTGTGGGAACAGCAGATGAGGCCATGGGGATGAGGTGGAAAGTCTATACCAATGTCATCATATAAACCTGGACAGTTGAAGGGCTTTCCCAGCAGTGATGGGATGGGCTAGAAAAAGTTCTCTGGTTTACAATGTTTCTCTTCTTCAAGCTGCTCTCATATCTGCTAGATAATTCCGCATCCAGAAAGGAACAGGAAAGTTGAAAAAAAACATGTATCAAAAGACTTTGAAGGCAACTACCCTACTGGTAGGTAGACAATTATTTACAAATCCCTTCTTCCAACAATCATCCGAAATTGCATCATTTCTTTCATTAGTATCATCATTCTGCATGCCACTAAGCTCAAAATGCTAAGAATAATTTTCTTAACCTGCATATGTGCAAATACATATTATAGAAACTTTTTTTCTATATATGTTTAATTTTTTCAGACCTAAAGGCACAATACATAGAAGGTTTTCATATATCTATGTATGTGTGTATATATTTATACATATACATATATATACACTATACATATAGTAAAGATGATATTCTGTACTTTTAATTCTTTAAGGATTATTGAAGGTTTTTAAACCATTGCTTGTTTAAGTAATGAAACTAACTAAAAACACTTCTGACTGGAAAGTAAAATGCTAAAAAGGAAACATATGGAAGGGAAAGAGATGTATTGATACAATTATTTAATTCATAGAGCATAGAATTCTCATTAATACATAATGTCAGAAGACCTTACCAGAGAATTTACATTTCCTTGCTATAAAGGAAGTATAATAAAACCAATTTTTAACTTGTAATTGGCAAATGTCCTTCTGAACATTTTTCTATTTCTGAATGTCTCTAAATTCATTTCTTTACATATTTCTTTGCCTCTTAATATGGGGTCTAAGTAGAGGTAACTTCACTGGAGTTTTCTATGGCTCTAGCTCAAATCCTATGTGCCAGAACTTATACCTAAATTTAATGCCCAAAGATTCTAATAGCATTAGAGATGTTCTACCATGGGGGAAAATGTGAAATTGACAGCCACGGTGAAGCACTGAGTTTTTAAAGAAATTTTGGAACAAATACAAAGGAGTCTATGAAATAAGTGAGTTCAAATATGTTATTACCATTAAAATTTAGGAAACTATTAATTTGCTCTAGTTTGATTACTTAAGAAAACAATCCATACCTTCTATTTTTTAAACTTCATGAGAGTTGGTAATCAGATTTGCAGACTTTTTCATAACAAGTGCTTTCTATTATCTTTGAGAATTCCTGCAGGGGGGTGAAAAACAGGAAAAAGGACAGGTAACATGTCGAACACAAAACTAGCACTGGGCCAACTATCAGAGGTGAAGAACATCTCATTGACTATTTGGGGGAAAAAAGTCAAACTCTTGTACCTTAAAAACAAAAAAAGTAATAAAAGCATGTTTACGTGATTCTGTATTTATTCTCAGGGTCACGCAAGAACTTTATAAAGTATAATGTCATTAAAATTTTACAAATTTGACTAAAAAGCAATCTATAACATTTATTCTCAGATTATGAACAAAAATTTTAAAATAAGACTTGAAAATATTCTTTGGGTTAACATCCTTAATTTCTGATAAGCCTAACACCACACACTTCAATAAAATCTTAATTACAACAAAAGCACTCAATGAGCAAAGCCACAAATATACTGATCATAGGTGAGGATATGCAAATAGCTAATAAGCATAAAAAATATTCAACTTCCACCAGTAGTCATCAGGAAAATGCTGTTTTATTTTGATTTTTATTGTTTTTTTATTCTTCAAATTGAAGCAAACAAACAGGATAAAACTATAATAAATAATTCTTGCAGGAGTTCAGTGAGATAAGCTCTCACATATTATTAGTGGGAGTAAGAACTTTTTGCAAACTATTTTGGCAAAGCAGGCATAATCTGTTTAATGTTAGACCTCACCATGTGAATTTGTAAATGTATCTGTTTCTAAAGTATTTTCCTTGGAAAGGGGAAAGAAAGAGAAATAGATAAATATAACTATAGATAGAAGTAGATACTCTCTTTGTAGCATAATCTTAATGTGTATATGTATAAATATATATATATATACATACATATATCTCATGTTCTGAATGGTACTTAATGCTCTGAGCCAATGAGACTTAGCAAGGCAGACACCAATATATACTTTTGTCCAATGAGTATTAGAACATCACAGACACTACTGTCCACAAAAGCTCTGCATTAATCTATCCTGAGTTGCATGTGATTTGAAATTTGCAGTGTATACTTTACTATGACCTTTCATTCCAATACTTACTTCCTTTTTCCCATATTGATTGATAAAACTGTAAAAATAGGTAATACAAAGGAAAAAAAACGTGTATAAATATACAAATCTTCATGTTAATTAAGCTAAAGACTAAGTATGACATCTTTCAGGAAATGGAGGAGGAAACAGAAGGTACAGATTAGCAAGCAATTAGGGTTGGTGAGGATTCTTTAGCATTTTGAAACACATCACATTTGAAGCACAGAAGGGGAGGACTGACCAACAATTACAGGAATAGGAGTTGGGAAATTAAAACCTGAGGCATGTAGAATGGAAGACCAATTCCCAACATAGGATATTAAGAAAGGGTTTCCATGGAGTCTACGCAGTAAGGACCCATGTACCTCTGATTTAGCTAAAAAAAGCGCCCCATATCCAAGAACACATACCCTGAACTGCATTGTAGCAATAGGTATATTTCAAAGTTCTTAAAAATATATTCATCTCAAGACAGCTATTTTCACTTTTAGGAATCTACCCTAAGAAAACAATCAAGATCTATAGGTAAGAATGCTTATAAAACATTATTTATAATAGCAATTGATTATTTATAAAATAAATATTTAACAATACATGCAGAGTTGAATAAAGTAATGATGTGCATATGATCAATTACTGCAGCTTGTATAACATGGTATTTGCGGAAATAAATAATTACATGAGGCAGTACATACAATGTATTACTGCATAAAAATCAACGCAAGGTATAGGCAGTATATTATTCCAATTTTGTCAATATTTCATATACTTGTATAAAACCACAAAAATGTTAAGTGATCATTAGCAGCAGATGAAAGTATTAATAATTTTTATATTCCTTATTTTTCCTGAAATTTTACAAAAACTGTCATGATTATTACTTTTCTATTTTAGAGTAAAACAAAAGCATTAGAAATGTTTGCTCAAGTAGCCCCCACTCGCCACAGCTAGAGACAGCCCCTGTGCAGCAACGAAGACCCAACGCTGCCAAAAATAAATAAAATTAAATCTTAAAAAAAAAAAAGAAAGAAATGTTTGGTCAATTATCCTAGTGATGAATTTAATAATAGATTTCCTTTTGGTTATTGTGACGATCAATCTAATCAAGTGTAACAATATTCTAAAATGTGTGTATTACAATATACTTAAAGACATGTCAATACACTGGTTGCTCAGTATCTGGACTTCCTTTAGATTCTCTTGGAAAGAGTGGACCTGAGAAATGCATCAGTATTTAAATAACTAACAACTATTTCTGACTTTCCATTTTAATAGAATAGAACTCCTTCTACCCTACAGCTTCAAGGATTATTCAAAAGTTTGAAGATCTTTGTGGGTGAAGATTTATTTTCCTTTGTCTCTCAGTCACATTCTGAAGATATCCTACCACTTCCCCTGAAAATTTATCCCTGCCAACCGAAATTCTCACAAGGACAGTGCCATGATGTTTATCTTGCTTCTTATTGTTCTGTAAATTTCACATTTCATCTTTTCCTAAGGTAGTAAATACCAGTGGCAGTGGTGGTAGTTGTGGTGTGGTGGTGGTGATAGTTCTATACGTATAATAACCTTTTTAAATTAAAAGAAAATTAAAACTTTTTTAAGAGTTCAGTGTTTTAAAATAGGGAGTTATACTCAGCAATTTTCTCCTAAATTCGTGTGCGGGTAGAAAACAACTAAATTATTTATCCTGTCATACTTGACTATTACTGAACAATCATTGCCTCATCTGTACGTTTTCCCCCAAATAAGCATCACTATCAGTTAACTTTGTTTTATTACAGGTAAGCACAGTAAAGTTTTCTGCCAATCAATTTGCTTCCTCTTACTCTTCAGTGAAACTTTTCTATCCCCTGTCTTTACCTACCTCCCACCATCCCCACCTCAGGACAGAAAATAACATCTGGACAATTTTATGTCATTTTGCATGGCAGAGTCTGTTCCTTAAATTGCCCTAAGCAACAATAACAATAACAACAATAAAAAACCCTCAATAATTGCAAATTACATACAAGCTGTAACAAGTGCAATTAAACACAATTCACTCTGACCATTAGGTCACTCTCTTTTCAGTAAGTAACATTAAGGCCAGAGGGATGACTGGAATTCATTTAACTTAATCAAGGCATGATGACATAGATCATGCTTGGAAAATGCACCTGAACAGAGCCTCAATTGGGGTTAGACAGGGCAAATGCCCTTATACTAAATACCTGCACAGACAGAAAGAACTCAAAATGCTTTCCCTGGGAGTTTGGCAAAGACCAAGGCTCTTGCTGTGTATTTTCCATTATTCTGGAATAATTCATTAGCAAACATTATGAGTTGGCAGTATCAAGATATGCATTAGAATAAAATTATTTTTCTCCTTCGAGTTCATAAATAAAATACATTTAGTCAGTAACTCCTGCAAATGGGAACTGCCACTTTTTAAAGTACTGTGTTATTCACTAAGTTTAATGAAATTTAGCCAGAAGTAAGTTAGCTGAATGCCTTCCAAAACCAGATACATAAAAACATCTCAGGACTTTTACCTGCAAAGAGTAACTATGTTTATTATGCTTATCATGTGTTAGGTACTATTTAAAGTATGTTAAATGTATTAATTCACTTCATATGCCCAAAGAGGTAAGTACTACTATTATGCCAACTTTATAGATTTATAAAAACTAAGATGGAGAAGTTAAGTAATCCAAGCTCACACAGGTAGAAAATGGAAGAGATGTATTTCAAATCTAGGCGCTTTGGTTCCAAAGTGCATAATTTTACCTATAAATTTATCCTTCCTCTCAAGCATTCATGTGTATGTGTGTGTGTTTGGGAGAGGAAGGGTGTCATCTATATTCATATCTTCAAAAGAGGCATTTTGGTGCAAAACATACCAAACTGAAAAGAGACAAAATCCAGGATAGAATAAATTTTTGTCCAAAAACATATTTTTATATTATAAATTCAATCATAAAACCTAATAAGAAGGATGACTTAAGGTACTAAATTATTTTTGCCAAGTAACAATTGCTAAAATACCAACCTAGAATAATATTTACTATGCCCCAGCCACAAACTGCTCTTTATGAATATCTCGGGTCTCACAAACCCCCCATGTTATGAGAACTACTATTACTCCTAAAAATAAGGCAAGGAAGATTCGGGGACACACAAAATCTCCTGCCCAACCCTACTAAGTGGTTTATGCCATTCAAACACTCACACACAGAAAGGCCAGTTTTAAAAAGGTAAATGTAAAATGGGATAGAGAACCTTTAGAACGAAGAAGTGATGGTGCCAAGAACCAGAGGTGGGATCTAAATTCCATGTAACTCTCCCTATCTGTACTAGTCAGCTTGCGTGCCATAACAAACTACCATGTTGTGCTTACACAACAGACACTTCTTTTCTTACAGTTCTGGAGGCTAGAAGTCTCAGATCGAGGTGACAGCTGATTCCGTTCCAGGTGAAGCCTCTCTTTCTGGCTTGTGGACAGGTACCTTCTCTCTGCATCTTCATGTGGCCTTGCCTCTGTGTGCTTGTGAAGAGAGATGGAGAGAGAGAGCGCTCTGCTGACGCTTATAAGGACACCAGCCTTATCAGATTTGGGCCCCTTCCTTATGACCTCGTTTAATTTTACCTCCCTAAAGGCCCCATCTCCAAATACAGTCACATTGGGGTTAGGCCTCCAACATATGAATGTAGGGGGGACACAATTCAGTCCATGTCACTATCCAAGTACCTAAGGTATAAGGATAATAGGAGGAGACGTGTTGTGATCCTTGTCTGGCAAAGAAAATCCGCCAGCTCCTCTGGAAAATGGATATTTTCATAGGTGTTCAAGGGATATGTCATACAGAAGTTCACTGAGGAACACAATGGACTATGTCCTTGACTATAGATTTGTTGAAGGTAAGGAAATGTTCCTCACAGTGTCATTTCTTATTCTGTCCATTAGGAAATTACCATTTTAGGAAGCTAAACAATTCTGATTAAGATATGGGAAGATATGAGACTTCGATACCATATCTTGAGAGTTAAAAGAAACACATTTTTTTACTCATACTACAAGCTAAGTTGTAATATAGCTAAATTTCACTAAGTACATCCGTGAATAAATGAGCATGTTATGTAGCAGCACTAGAGGAAAACTAGGAACATTCATTTCAAGTACTAATGCTCTGCCATTAGCTCTACTTCAAGTATCTTCATTTCTTGTTTCTCTTTAAAGCTCATATACTTCTGAGAAAACCAAAATCAGAATACTGTTGTATTGTATCTTTATCATTGATAATCTGAAGGCAAAAGTTAATATTATTGGTCTAATAATACAAAAGTCATTATTTCCTGGAAGATAATTATTCTTTCTATACTAATTTTTAAAAATTAATACCTGTTGGGCTTCCCTGGTGGCGCAGTGGTTTAGAGTCCGCCTGCAGATGCAGGGGACACGGGTTCGTGCCCCGGTCCGGGAAGATCCCACATGCCGCAGAGCGGCTGGGCCTGTGAGCCATGGCCGCTGAGCCTGCGCATCCAGAGCCTGTGCTCCGCAACGGGAGAGGACACAATAGTGAGAGGCCCGCGTACTGCAAAAAAAAAAAAAAAAAAAAATTAATACCTGTTATGTGCCAGATGTTTTCTGAGATATTGTATTAGACCCTGTCTAATTGATTCAGCACATATTAACCAACAACTATTTAGCAATTATATAACTCACACATATATTATCTCCTAGAAAGTACTTGGCTTTTGTTGAATAAAGTTTTTGGTCTTCCGTATTTGCATCTTAGAAAAAATTAAAAACAACAAAGGTAATCACTAACATTTACTAAGCATGTATTTTGTGCCGGGTACAAGAGTTTTTAACATATAGAATCTCAATTCAGCTTGATGAACAAAAAAATTCTATAAAGTTGTTATTTTATATAGGTAAAAGTTGTTCCTTAGAGAAATTAAATAACTTGCCTTGAAAATATCGTTTGTAAGGGTTTGAACAAGAGAATTTTTACTCAGGAATCCAAGTTCTTAACCACTATGCATTACAATACCTGAAATTTTAAAAATTATTGTAGTGAGCTGAGTCATATTCATAGTTACTTTCTTCTGAGCTGTTATTCTCATTTTCGTTAGATCTCTTGCTTGGGAACAAACATTTATTTTAACTGCTATTTGTCATCAGAAAAATAAGAAAAAATGCAAGATATTTTTCTTGTACAGATAATCCTTATTATAATTATATATGTAACTATATCAATTTTATTTTATTTTATCACTTGGGGTCAAATCTAAATGGATAGTGGAAAAAAATCATCTGTTAATATGAGTTGAATTTTTATTGGTTTATAGACTGTTTATATGAAGCTTTGATCAACCATTATCTACAGGCTATATTTGAGTGGTCAGAGAACCACTTCATTTACACATAAATCTGAAAGTATTGCCGCAATGCCGTCCTCACAATACACACTTCATCAGTACCCAGTGGTGTCAGAAGTGGTGATGAGGATGATGTGAGAAGCATCCAGTGCTGGCCAGATGGTGTAGTGATCGTTCTAATGTCAGCTAAAGAGCTGCCAGGAATCTATCATTCCCTTAAGAAGGTGCTCAACCAATTACCTTCGTTTTGTTCAACATCTTCATTGAAAAGGCATTTGTCTGACCAATTTAAACCATGCAGCTAACAATTCAACAAAGGTTATAGTTGGCAAACAATTACCTTCTTGGCTCTCTGAGAACTGCTTTAAATATTTGTCAATCTCACTATTATAAATGAATGACAAAAGACAATTCAAATGAAAGAAGTAAAGGAGTAAGGAGTAATCCTGCTGTCATATCATTGTCACAAGCAAAGTTTATCACTATATGCATAATTTGTTCTAGATATAATCTAAAGGCTTTAACTTTATTTTTGCTTATTTTTATCTTATGGATTAAAAGGCTCACGCTCAGGTTTTAGCCGCTTTAAAAATGGGGCTACAATGAAGACCAAAAAAAAAGGATATGTTTCACTTGAATTAAAATAGGACTGTTCTACCAGGTTTATACTGCAAGTTTTGGAAATTTCAGTTTATTCTTACCAGTGTTAATTAGGAAATCAAAATGAGTAATGTCAATAACAAAAAATAAATTAATACTTTACAATGAAGCAAATTGTGTGTACTTATTCATTTATCCTGTATTATTCTTCATTGCTACAATGAATATTGTGTCAGTTCAACAAATATTATTGAACTCTTACTGTATGCCAGGTATCCTTCTCCATGTCGGGGATACAGGCGTGAAAAGCATATAAAAAGTCTCTGCTACTTATATTTTACTGAGAGAAAAAGACATTAAACCTGTAACGATCTCAAATAGTGATAGATGCTATGAACAAAACAAAACAGGTTCCAATTGAGAGACTGATCAGGGAGGAGCTTCTTTTGGTAGAGTGACCACTCAGGGCATCTCCAAAATAAGGACATTTGAGATGAGGCCTAAATAAAAGTAGGCACGGAGATATGAAAATATGAGATGAGTGTTCCAGGCAGGAAAAAGCCCTGAGATAGAAGTAATCACAGAGTGTTTGAGAAATAGACGAAAAACAGAGTGGCTGGAACAGAGAGAGAAGAAGAGTGGTATAAGATAAGTTTAAAGACATGAAGACCAGATCTAAGTTCAATGTGAAGCCGGTGTAGCATTTTATAAATGATCAATGTAATTTAATCTATGATGGAAAAAAAATGTTTTGACCACTGTGATGAAAACAGTGGACTGGTAGAGATTCAGGAGTGCCAACAGTGAGATCTAGGCCTGCTCTATCCAATACACATGTGGCTATTTAAGTTTAAATACGTTAAAATTAAATAAAATAAAAAATTCAGAATCTCGTTCACACTGACCATTTCACGTTTCCAGTGACCACATGTAGCTAACACCCAGTAGGACAACAATAATATAGAACATTTCCATCATCATTATCCTTCTAGACAGGTGATGGATAATGGTGATACTGAAGTGTTGGCAGTGAAAATGGAGAGAAATTGATGGATTTGGAATATGGCTTGAAGGTAGGGTTCAATTATATCTATGAACACACGACTGTTAAAACTAAATGTAGAAAGAACTCTTCTCCCAGGATAACATTTAATAATGTCCAATAGTCATTAATGAAAAGTAAAAATACTTTCATACCCATGACTCAAGAATAAATGCCATTCAAGATATCAGGGGTAGAAAGATGTCAATATAAAATGACAAAGAACTTTAGGTCTAAAGAGACCTTCTAGCTTACTCAGTCCATTTATCTGGAAATAGAGACCAATAGACTTTGGAAGACTTGCCCAAGTGTTAGTTACATTGTTAAGCACTGGAACTGAGAGTAGAAAATAGCTCTCCTAAGTTCCATTCAGTGCTATTTCAATAATATGCTTCTACCTCTATTAGTTGTGTGACCTGGCTACCCAGCACCAGTTTACCCACCTTGGAGACACAGACAACCTCATTCTTGTATCCCCAGAACCTATCACAGTATTTAGCACCTAACAAATGCCAACAAAATTTAATTATATGAGCATCTGGTTTCCAATGATGGAAGAAAGAAGGAAAGAAGAACAATTACAAGGGTTTTTAAATGTGTGTATCTTTCTGGGATAGGTTGAAAGTCTATGTTCCCCTAAAACTCATCGTTTGACAACTAATGCCCAAGGTTAGGCATTAGGAGGTGGGACCTTTGGGAGGTGATTAGGTCATGAGGACAGAGCCCTCATGGGTGGAATTACTGCCTGAGAGAGCTCCCTTGCTGCTTCCACCATTGGAAAATACAAGGAGAGGTCTGCCACCTGAAAGAGGGCCCTCACCCCCCATGCTGGCACCCTGATCTTGGACATCCCAGCCTCCAGAACTGAGAGCAAAAAATTTCTGTTGCTCATAAGCCACCCAGTCTATAATATTCTGGGATAGCAGCCTGAATGGGCTAAGACGGACAGCAAGAAATCGATAGTGATTAAATCAGTTTACACAGGTAACATTTTACTTATTTTTACATCTTTCACTAAAAAATATGAGGTTTATGATATATGTATAAGTAAGATATTTGACAGCAATATCACAAGGCCAGGAGGAAAGAAAGGGAAGTTTACTACGGTAAGTTTCTTACACCACATGAGAAGTGCTATAATCTTTCTCTTTTTTTTAGAACTGCTTTATTGAGAAATAATTCACATACCGTACAAGTACCCTACTTAAAGTGTATACTTAACTCCAATGGTTTTTAGTATATTTGTAGAATTGTGCAACCATCACCACAAAAAGAAACCCCATACTCATTCCTGGTCACTCTCCCTACACCCTCACCCCCTTTCTCTGGTAAACACGAATTTACTTTCTGTCTCTACGGTTTTTCTTTTTATGGATATTTTATATAAATGGAATTATACAATATCTGTTCTTTTGTGATGGTTTCTTTCATTTAGTTTTACAAGTTCTGTTCATAGCCTGCCAGGTATCTGCACTGCATTCCTTTTTATTGCTAAATAATTGTCCATTATATGGATAGACTATATTTGATTTATCCATTCAACAGTTGATGGACATTTGGATTGGTTCTATTTTTGGCCATTATGAATCATGCTGTTATGTTTGTATACAAGGTTTTTTTTTTTGTAAACATATGTCCACATTTCTCTTAGGTATATACCTAGCAGTAGAACTGCTGAATGATATGGCAACTCTGTTTAACCTTTTGAAGAACTGCTAGGCTTTCCATTTTACATTTTCACCAGCAGTGTTTGTGGGCTTCAATTTCTGCCCATTCTTATCTTGTTGATTATAGCCATCCCAGTGGAGGTGGGAAATTTGATTTCTTGATAGCTAATGATGATGAGCACTTTTCCAGGTACTGATGATTCTATTTTTCCCCAACATTAATTGATATCCATTCCCTTGGTTACAGAGAGCAGGAAAGAAGAAAAACAGAGGTTTTTGAGAGCACTACTTGATGCAATTGAAACCAGAACTATATGCTTGTCACTTATATATACTGTACCTTTCTTGACTGTGAGCGCAGTAGTTTTGAAAGGGTAACAGTGAAAGACAATACACAAAATTACCATTGTTAGTTTTGTTCTGAGGCACTCTTCTTAATAGTGATGTCTTCTGCTTGAAAGCTATCTCTTTGGGCTTCAAACACAGAAGCAAATGCTGAGATGCACAGTAGCCTGGCCGTGGGAACCACATACCATACTCTGCAGAGGCCAGTTCTTCTGGAAATGTAATAATAAGTTAGACTTTTATTATTATTCACAGGACAGGGAACAGGATTATATAGTATAGGCAGTATATCCAGAAGTGCGACCTCTGAGATTAGTGATTCCATGACAACTTGACGCTGAGATTCTGAAGAGGACCACGTGCTTGAATCCTTACCTAGGTCTAGTAGGTGAAGTGCAGACTTGAACGTCAGTCAAAGCAAAGTGAGTGGGAACACAAGGGAAGAACTCAGCGCTAAATGGTGCAGCACAGAAACATACAGAAGTCCAGGGAAGGCAGAGTAAGGACAGTAAATGTAGCAATAACAGTCAAGGCTGGTGCTTTTTTGTGGTCAGGGTAGTAATCAGACATGAAGAATACAGAAGCAGCCCAGACACATCAGTAGTAAACCAGTAAAGTTCTTAGCATGGTCCAAGAAACAGAAAACTTAGGCCTAAGACACAGGAGAATATATATACATAAAAATCAGGAAGGATGCTTTGTCTCTAATTATCCTTGGTTAAAACATTTGCTAATGAGAGGAGAGCCTGATGATTAAAGAAGACCACAACTATGGTACACAAATTCTAATTGTTTGTGAAATAAACACATCTATTCCCTTCCCAGTGCTATTTTTTAAATACAAGTTAAAAATATATTTAAGATATTTACATTGGTCATACCTAAACACATTACCCTCTTGGTGCCTAGAATGTGACCAGTCTCCAAAAAAGTTTCTAGGAGTGAGTCACAGACATGTTTATATAAGTAATTACTCTGAATTTGAATGCCAGGCAGCAGGGTCCACAGGTACAAGACTGCATCCATTTTACTAATTACAGTTTTTCCTATTCCTGGCAGAGTACCTTTTTCTCAACAACTATGTATTATATGACCATTACTGAGAAAATGGCAGTCACATGTTTTGTGTGGATGAACTAGACCTTATAAATTCACAAATACACATGCATTTTAATGATACATTCACAGTAAAAGATGTATACTGCCGTAGACATTTTAAGGAGATTGTTCAATTAATCGTATAGACTTTATGAATATGTCAAACATGTCACAAGGTTGAAGAGACAATCTACAACTTATCATATTGTGATTGTTTATTTTATGCATCAACTTGTCTGGGCTACAATGCCTGGTTGGTTGATCAAGCACTGAAAAGCATTTTTTTCCCAAGAAAGTCTAGACGTTACTGTGAAGGTATTTTCCAGATGTGATTAATATTTAAATCAGTAGACTTTGAATAAAGTAGATTGTCTTCCATAATATGGGTGGGCTCCATCCAATCAGTTAAAGGCCTTAAGCACAAAGACTGAGGTTTCCCAAAGAAGAAGGAATACTCCTCAAGACTGCAACATAGAAACCTTGCCTGAGATTCCAACCTGCTTCTCGGAAGAATCAGATTCAAGACTGCAACATCAACTCTTACCTGAGTTTCCGGCCTGTCAGAATGTGATTCGGACTTGTCACCTTCCATAATCATGTGAGCCAATTCCTTAAATGAATTTCTCTCTCTCTCTGACTCTATTTCTCTATCATTATATATATATATATATATATATACACGTATATATAAAGAGAGCGAGATCTATTAGTTGTGTTTCGTCAGAGAATGCTAACTAATACACATTTTACATTCTCAGTTAACTGTTAGCACCAACACCCCTCATTTTCAATCCTAGAGACTTGCCTACATAGAGTTAGATAGTCATTTTGTTTCTGTACACAATATTAGTAATAATAAATACTGCATTTCCCAGTCAATAGAGATAATAAAAATTAATCTCCAACATCAACAAGATGTTGTAAGGATAAATGAGAAAACATTAGAAATTCATGCTGTAGTCTCCAGGGGGCAATGATTTTATATAAGTAGAACGTATTATCACATTATTCAAATACATATAAAGGATCTAATACTTCATATCAAATAAAAATCAAATATTATATTTTCATAGCATTAGTACACTAGAAATTGTACTGCTAGGGGAAAAAGGAGTAGAACCTGAATATCCTGAATTTTCCAGCTATGGTATTTAGATGACTTGATAAAGGAATATGTCTTAGGATCTTTATTTGTTTTCTGTATCTTAAGAAGAACCTTAAGAATAATATAAATAAAAGAGTAAAGGGACAATGGTGGCTGTAAATGTTAATTAAAGCATTTAAGAATTGGGAAAAGTTACTAAATAATGATTAGCAACAATTGTTCCCCATGATCTTTGAGGCTAGAAGTAAAATTCTAGCATGTTGATTAACGTGCATCAATATCAAGGTTTTTTTCCTGAAAATGAGTGTTAGTCATCCAATAAATTACGTTCTCATCCATCTGGACTTCTATTGTGGGCAAGGAACAGAACCACTGAAAATTCTGCAAACTTATGAGCCCATAATTACATGCTGCAAAGAAATCACACACACACACACACACACACACACAATCACATACTCATGGGCGCCTTAATGGATGGACATAAGAGAGCTTTCTTATGCAGAAACAAGTACATTGTAATAAAAAAATCATAAAATGTTGCTATTTCTCTTGACAATTGAAGCACGTCTTTATTATCCTATTAGAAATTTGAAATGGCAAACATAATAGTGTAATATCTACCAACAATATATTTTCACTATTTGGTTAGGGCAGGAAAAAAGAACAGACAAATTTAACGTACATAATTGCATAAATACCTATAACATCAGGAATAATATGAGCTTTTCTTTTTCCAAAGCAAAGGTACCGAGAAATACCACATGCCTCCTGTTAGAATGCACAACGGGAATTATCGACAAATCAGGGGTGGATGTCATGGGCACCAACAATTATTTTGGACTGAAATGTCAATAAGAGACGTGGATTATTTTGAAATCAAATGAATAATAAATATTCTGTGCTAAAGAAATCAACCTACATGAAATCACAAGGATAAATTAAATATCTAAAACTAGGGGAGCTTGTGGAGTATTGAGTAGAGCCTTACTTGCAAATAGAACTCAGTAAATTGTGAGTCGATGGAAATGTTGGAAGTGGTATGTCCCTCCCATGATAGAGTCATTTGAGAGATGGGGCCAAGTGAAGCCAAGAGAATTAAAGAGGGAAATAACAGTTACACCAAACCCATCTTCGACATCGTCGATATGGATACTAAAATCACCTAAGATTAATAGGCTGTGTGATTCCATAGAGAGTTGAGAAAGAAAATCTATAAATTCATTTAGCAAACTTGTGCCTTCTCAAAGAGGTCTGTAAATTAAAAGTGTTGCTAAAGTTGTATGTTAAAAGCAAATATATACGTGGAGAGAGACAAAATTGAGATGCTTTGATTTTATAGCAAAATACATTTTAGAAAAGATTTAATTCTAACCTTCACAGCCTAAAACAAATTTCTACTATATAAGTTAGGGATATAACAAGATTTATGAAGCCCAAAACAAGATTTTAATTGCACAGTAGCCTTAATACCCCAGTTAATTCAAGCATTTTTAGAATGTTGAATTTACCACCGACTCTGCAGTCTTGGTAGTAATTATTCATTAGCTATAATATATCATTATACTATATTACAAAGAACTCAATCTACAGTATACAATTTAATATGCAAAAAAATGCAATTTATGTATTTGAGGTTGTACTCCATTTAATGTATGAATACACACAAAATGATTAAATAAAAGTATATTTTAGGAAATAGCTTATCTTTCTTTTTTCTATTAATACATTTTAAAATCTCATCCCTGTATCTCTAGTTTCCTTTAACAAAAGTATTGGAATATTCTGGCTAGAAGTGACACAGGGAATGGACATTTCTCAACCCATCATACTAGAGATAAAGAAACTAAAGCTCAAATATATAAAATAAATTTACTCAAATTCTCATCGATTTTTTTAGTTCATATCTAGGATTAGATCATAGATCCATGGAATTTCATTGCAGTGTAATTATTTTTTTAGTTTTAAAAATGCTGTCACTTCCATAAAGTGAGGAAAATTCTGCTTATCCTTAAATCTAGCCCATATGCTGACTAGCTGTGTGGCAATGAGTGAAGAACTTTACTTTTCCAAGAATTAATTATTTATCTGTCAAGTCGAATAATCCTAGTACTTAATCCAGGTGGTTGTTCTAAGTAAAGTACTTCAGCAAACCCTGAGCGTCGTGTCTGGCACGTGCTAAGCGCTCATTACCTACTAGGTGTCATCATCATAATCATCATTATTATTATCAAATCCTCCTGGCAAATGGCCACACAGCAAATATTTGTTGACTGTTGGATCAAAATAGGAGAAGAAATTTTGGAGCATACAAAAAAGTGTGCTTTAAAAAATCTGTGTATAATTGAAGAAAATGTGAGGGAAAAGTCCCTAGCTACTTTGCCTTCATAAATAATTACTTTCTCATTTTAATTTTGTCTAGAAAGCTTATTTTTATGCCTTTAAACACATGGCATTAGAATATCTGTGGGTTCTGACTGGTTATATTCATTTATATTCCCACTGGATCTTGCATCCACTGTTTTAACCAATCAACTGGGATAAAAAGATTAGCCATTCAGAAATTTACATGAGGGGAAGGCTCTCTGGGTCATCTTCAGTCCATGATGCAAGGTAATCTGTAGTACCATCAGAACTGTTACATTTTCCTCCAAAACGGGGCAAAGACTTTTTGCATAAGTCACTTTAACAGGAAAATACTCAAGTATTTCTGTATTTCTTTTCAGAATTACTCTCATCCATTTTATTTTCTGTGGTGATAAAGCTGAATGAAAAGCCACAGAATTTAGACAATCCAGTATAAAGGGCAAGTCAAATAGATGACTAAGATCTTCACAATTCCAGCAATAAAATGAAAAGACAACCTACGGAATGGGAGAAAATATTTGCAAATCATATATCTGATAAGGGGCTAATATCCAAAATAGATAAAGAACTCATACAACTCAAGAGCAAAAAGCAAAGAATCCAATTTAAAAATGGGCAGAGGATCCCAACAGACATTTTTCCAAAGACATACAAATAGCCAGGAGGTACATGAAATGGTGTTCAATATTACTAATCATTAAGGAAATGCAAATCAAAACCATAGTGAAATATCACCCCACACCTGTAAGAGTGGCTATTATCAAAAAGACAAGAAATAATTAGTGTTGGTGAGAATGTGGAGAAAAAGGAATCCTTGTGCACTATCAATGAGAATGTAAATTGGTACAGCCAATTTACAGCATGGAGGTTTTTCAAAAAATTAAAAATAGAACTACCATATGATTCAGCAATTCCACTTCTGTGTATATATCCGAAGGAATTAAAATCAATATGTTGAAGAGATATCTGCAGGCCCATATTCATTGCAGCATTATTTCCCAACAGCCAGGACATGGAAACAGCCCAAGTGTCCATCAACAGATGAATGAAGAAAGAATGTGC
The DNA here is from genome assembly GCF_039906515.1 of Pseudorca crassidens. Lineage (NCBI taxonomy): Eukaryota > Metazoa > Chordata > Mammalia > Artiodactyla > Delphinidae > Pseudorca > Pseudorca crassidens. The sequence continues at coordinate 63,807,227 of NC_090308.1, read as the reverse complement.
CTTTTGGGATAACATGGATGAACAGTGAGGGCATTATGCTAAGTGAAATGTCAGACAGAGAAAGACAAATGGTATATGATCTCACTTACATGTGGAATTACAGAACAAAAAACAAAAACTCACAGATACAGAGATCAGATTTGTGGTTACCGAAGGTAGGGGGTGATAAATGGATGAAGGCTGTCAAAAGGCATTAACTTCCAGTTATAAGATAAATAAGTACTGGGGATGTAACGTACAATGTGAGGACTGTAGTTAACACTGATGTATAGTATATTTGAAAGCTGCTAAGAGAGTAAATCCTAAAAGTTCTCATCACAAGGAAAAAAGCATTTGTCCTTTTTTGTCGTTAATTATATGAGATGGTGGATGTTAACTAAACTTATCGTTGTACTCATTTACGATTTATGTGAGTGAAGTCATTATGCTGCACACCTTAAACTGACACAGTGCTGCACATCAATTACATCTCCATAAAACTGAAAGGAAAAAATAATTTAATGCACACTACATGCATTCTGTATTTATTTTCATATTTTCACTTTTTTGTCTACTTGGCTTTTTCTTCTAACTAATGTCCTTCTCATTTATTTTTTTCTATTTTCATGATGTACTACAACCTGTGTAAACTTTCTGTGGTGACTTTCTTGAGTTTGTAATTCAAAAACATTTCTTTCTATTCCCTTTCAGTTGTTTGATGCTGAAAGGGAATAGAAAGCTCATATTCAAAATAAAGACTAGCACCTTCCTTTCTCAATGTCAACATAAAAGACTTGTCATTTCAATTATTTCAAGTTATTGATTCCTCCTGCATCAGGAAATCCAATATGTATCACAGAAATTTCCGTGTCACCAAATATTCTCCACAATTTTTTAATCTAGAAAGAGGATATGTAAAAGGTCCACACACAGACAACACTCACCACATATGTTTTTTTAAATATGCTATGAGCCCTTCCACATTCCCTCTAGGTAAATATCTTCTTTGGGTTCATGCTTCTAATTTTAACTAAAGTAAATAATTACACCACAAGAACAATTATTCTTACCTACTATAAGATCTATATGGCAAAGTGTAAAGGAATTTCTCCTTGTTTATCCTAGGCTCAGAATTTTATAAAAACATTTTTAAAATTTAAATATTATAAGGGCATTTACATTAAAATTTTTTAAAGATCATAATTAAACAAAAATCTTTGCATTCCATGTATGTGGGAGATTTTGCCAGACTTCAGGTCTGGTTCTAAGTAATTTTTCTGACATATCACATTTTTCTTTATATAAAAAACTACTCATGTAGCATAGATTCAAAACACCTTAGCCACGTTATAAAATATATATATATATATATATATATATATACACACACATACACATATATATATTTTTTTAATTTTGGCTTTGATTATCTAAATCATAAAGTTCACAGATTTACAAAGGCAATAAGGTGACTAATAAATATTACCACTCAAATTCATTATGGCAGTAATTGAACACATTTCTTTCTTCCTTTACTAAAATAAAGGTTTCTTAAACTCAAATGAGGAAAAAAATAAAATTTCTAAAATATTACAATTAATGTTTGTCCTTGAAGACCTGGACTAATCTATAGGTCACGCAATTTCGCTAGCACCTCTGCTTGAGAATAAATTATCAATATATAATAACAGATGCTGCAAATTTCAAAACTTGAAAAGAACTTTACCTTCATCTGTTTGTAGTCTATAGTCATTGCTACTGGCATTTGTAAAGAACTAATGCTTATAAAAAACAGTTTCAACACCGAATACAAATTTTGGAACCTAACAGATATTCAAACAGCAGCTAGTAGTCGTTTGGCTTACAGCTTTTAAGAATGAACTATGTTGCATGTGCTTTGAGAATGCAAAGATTCATTCAAAAAATAGCCTCTCAGAGTTTGTGTAGCTGACCTCAGGCTCAACTAACCTATAAGAATGCAAGAACATTTATTTTAGCTAAATAATTAGATATTTGCCTAGTAAAATCTTTTAAGATAATTAGAAAATTATACTATCTTTTAGTTCTACCATCACCAAAGCATCACTATTATTAACATAACATGGAATTGGTATGTGCAGAAACTAAAAAAAAAAGAGAGTAAGAAAAAAAGAACACTGGAACTTCAAGGGAACAAATACACAAGAAATTTATAAACAAACTTCAGGAAATTATATGTATATATGGAAAACTTTCAATTAAATATTTGGGAATCAAGAAGCTCTTCTTTTGGTTGTGATTTCATGGAGTACCAAATTCTGGGAAGAAAAGGGAGTTAAAAGACATCAAGCCTTAATTGCATTTAGTTAATATATGCATAAAATAAACATTCAGTTTTTGGCATTCCTTAATTATGTTTTAAATTATATATTTTAGGAACTTGTAAATATTGAATCCCTTAGAGCAATAGTAAATATTTTTAAACCTCCACAAAACATATCAGATCTCAGCAGCTGGTAAGATGTAATGATACATATTTATTTATTATTCGTTTAAAAGTAAATTTGGGGCTTCCCTGGTGGCGCAGTGGTTGAGAGTCCGCCTGCTGATGCTGGGGACACGGGTTCGTGCCCCGGTCCGGGAAGATCCCACATGCCGTGGAGCGGCTGGGCCCGTGAGCCATGGCCGCTGAGCCTGCGCGTCCAGAGCCTGTGCTCCGCAATGGGAGAGGCCACAACAGTGAGAGGCCCGCGTACGGCAAAAAAAAAAGAAAGAAAGGTAAATCTGCTGGTTTCATTTTTTCTTCTAGAAAGATTATATATACCACTATGCGTGTTTAGGTAGATAGCTTTGATACTCATATTTACTAATAGGCTGTTTTCTTTGTCTCTGTGAAACATCAAAGGCATAAATAAATAATCTGTGATTCTTCTAATAGCATTCCCATTGCTAATAGAAGCTGTTAAATTATCAGTGCATTCATAGCTTAACATTTACTTAAAAAAGCAAAGTTGAGCCCGACAGATATGAAGGAGTATAGGAAGATTCTGCCATCTCACTTGAAAAATAAACAAAAATTTTCTCCACTAGTCTCAAAACAGAAAGCTCTTACACATTAACAATTGAAGCCTGATTCCTCAGTAATCATCTGGACTTAGAGAAACATCAGCAGAACTGATACTATTAGGGAAAATGACTCAATTTGGAGAATGCTGAGTGGATAACACTTTAAGATCTGCTTGATAGATATGATTTAGATGAGAGGAAAATGTGAAATAGTGTGTCATCCACTGCCCTCAACTTTTCTTGTCCACTTCTGATAATCACAGCTAATCGGAATTCATCCCACTTGTCAAAATACCTCCGCATTTAAGATGACAGGCAATGGAAGCAGAAACACAGACAATGATAGGTGAATGTGTGGAGAGTGGCTGAGTGGCCCCTAACATCTCAGAAGAGAGGTATCAAGAGGGCTAAAACAGAGAGAACTGACAGACCTCCAAGTAGTAACTTCCTGTTACTCTTACATAGCAGATAAATTGCAGGGCTTGGGAGTGGCAACCACGGCTCTGCTGGAGCACCAGTGGATGCAGAAAATGTAAAGGATTTACACAGATTTCTTCCAAGGGGCTGTAGTCAGGCAATGAGGCAACCAGAGAAAAGAACATCACCAGCCTGTACCACTCCTGAGTGCTTTCCAAGTCACGGCTGTGATGAATTTCAGTCTCCAAGGTCTATAATCCAGTATGTGCTCCAACCAAGCTCCTAAACTATCATCTCCTTAAGGAGTCACTGCCCTTCGAACAATGACAAGAGGGAGAAAAGTGGCTTTCATTCAGGAAGGACTTTTTGGTTTTTGGGTTTTAGGGTAACAAGACTAATATAGTTCCTTGTGCATAAAGAGTACTACCAGGAAAGCTGGAGAACTAGAGTAGAGGGAACTTTAGTTCATAATTTCAAAACCATTTGCATGAATTTTCAGTTCAATCCCTATTTCCACTTCTTTGTGACTATCAATAGTGTTTCGTACCGTGGTGATTTTTAAATTAATACATGACCTTTTTGATGAAGAAAATACAATAGTAAGGCTTTCTGACTTGGACTTTTTACAACATGAAGAAGCACAAAAGAAAGAAAACATAATTCGACAGATGGAAATTTTCTACTTAAAAACCAGTCAAAGCGCACTGTTACTGTATCTTCAAGTCTATCTGCATTAGTTCTATTTAGATTTACTCATCACTCATATTATACTCTATTTCCTCAATTCTAAAGGTTTTCTCAGTCCACTATGGGTATCACTGCTCCTAAATTAGGTACTGATGTAAAGACTAGCTCAAGAGTACTTGGCTTAACTTTAGATTATCTTCTTTTACATTTATACTCAGATTCAAATTCAAATCAAGCCAATAGGCATGTCATCTGGTGAGAGGAAATGTGGAAGGTACCACAGGGAGTTTAACATGATATACAGGATGTGGAAGCTCTTGAGAGTCTTATGTTTTTTTCCAATCTTCACGCACAATAACAATACCCGACCAGAGTTAGACCGGCACAAGTATACTGTCTGTCAAAGGTGCTTCAAGATTTATTTGGTTCTTAGTCGACTCACATTACTACAAGCTCTTTGATACACAGAGCACAAAGCCACTTAACACTGTTGCTATTAGTGTTCAAACCACACTGAAAACACTTCATTAAACAGCCTACTGCAGTGTAATTGTTTACTAATATTTTGATTAGGTTGTTTAGTAGACAATCCATGCTGTAAAACATTCTCTTGCTGTCAAGTGAATCACTGGTAAAAAGGCTATTGCAAAAGACTTAAGAGAGTCTCTGAGAAAAGAAATCAAAGTGGGGGGAAAAAACCCCTAAGTCACTCTGCTTTTAGTACCCACTGTATTCATTTCCTATAGCTCCTGTAACAAATCACCACAAACTTAGGAGCTCAAAACTACATGAATTTATGAAGTTACAGTGCTAGAGGTCAGAAGTCTGACACAGATCTCACTGGGCTAAAATCAGTGCCAGCAGGTCTAAGTTCCTTTCCGGAGGCTCTAAAGGAGGATCCATTGCCTTGTGTTTTTCATCTTCTAAAGGCTTCCCACATTCCTTGGCTTCCTTCATCTTCAAAGCCAGCAATGGCCAACGGAGTATTTCTCAAATTGAATCATGCTGACAGTGACACTTCTACCTCCCTCTTTCATTTGTAAGGACATTTGGACCCACCCAAATAATCAAGGATAATCTCTTTATTTTAAGGTCATTGGATTGACAACCTTGATTCCATCGGCAATCTTAACTCCCCCTTGCCAGGCAACATGCAAATTTCCAGGGACTGGGATACAGACATCTTTGCTGGGGTAAGGAGGGGATTGATTATCCGGCCTACCACACACCCACCATGCTGCCTCATGAGTTATTTAAAACTCATATTTCACACAGAAACACTTCTTTGAGGGAGTGGAGTGGGAATTTTAAAAGGAATGTTGTGCCTTTCGTGTATTATATATTCCTTGGTCATCTTCATTTTAGCACAGAATCTAATTTCAAGGGTTAATGTCTAGAGTGTGGATATTCTGAACATATTTTATTCATAAAATACTTTTTAGGTATTATAGAATCATATCTTATAGAATCATATCTCCCATGTGTTATGGGAGATATGATTCTATAAGGCTTGGTTACAATGTAAGAAGGACTTCCAGTGCTCAAGAGAAATTACTGGGTAGTTTCCCTTTCCTTTACAACATTCTCCCTACTAGATGCAAATAAGCTGTAGCTCTCAAGAATGAAGACATAGGCTTACACCATTTTCATTAATTCCTTTTCATGGCAATGATAACATTTGGACATTTTTGTGATGAAGGTTTTGCTTACTCTAATTGCTGGCCTCAAAAAGTACTACTCTTTAGTGCCATACAAAATAGTCATTATTTTCCCAAACATTGGGAATGCATGTTTACTGAATGCATGTTTACTGAAAAAGTTTGCATAATTCTGTTGAATAATAAAATTTTTTGTCATTTTGCTTAATAAATAATAGAAAAGTTTCCTAATTCTTTGAGGTGGTAGGCAAAAATACATAAAATTTGAAATTTAATAAAATATTATCATTATAGTACCATAAATTTCAGAACAATAAACGCCTTTAAATATTATGTACAATAACTTTCTAAACTCACCTCTTTCCTCGATGGGGGAATCCAGTATTTCTGAAAACTTTTCCCATCTTCATTAAGTTCTGAATATTAAAAATATATTCTTTATATCAAGTCCAGTTCTTTTCAGTTTGCATGATATTTTAATCTGTTTGGTGAAGTCCAGCTCCTTCATTGTCACATAGGACAATTTTAATTTCTGTCTCTATGTCAACACTGAGAATACTTAAAGAAAGCTACAGTCTATGCCCTAGGATAGAATAAACGTACCAAACTCTATTATGGCTTGGTGTCTGATCCCTTCATCAGCCTGGTTGGGTACGTTTAAAGAGTCCTGTTTACATCAGTCTTTCTCTTAAAGTCTTGCTCCTGAAAGGAAACAGTAGGTTCTGTAGGAAATAGGTGTGATCGGATCAGACTTTTCCCATTGCCATGCTTAGACTCTGCATTTCCATTGATGCAGACAAAGGTCCTGTTTGTGGTATAAGCCATCACAATTCACTTTCTATTTTCACAGTATGTTTTCAGTGAAAATTGCTGGTGTTTTTATTTTGCATTTTACTTCATTTTACAGTTGACCCTTGAACAGCACAGTGTTAGGGCACTGACCCTCATACAGTCAAAAATCCATGTATAACTTTTGACTCTCCAAAAACTTAACCACTATAGCCTACTGTTGACCAGAAGCCTTACTGATAACATAGACAGTAGATTACCACATATATTGTATGTTATACATAGTATATACTGTATTCTTACAATAAAGTAAGCTAAATAAAAGAAAATGTTAAGAAAATCATAAGGAAGAGAAAATACATTTACAGTACTGTATTTATTGATACTGTTAACATCATCTGTTTATAAGATGAATCATTTGTCAGTACTTATATCAATATTGTCTTATATGATATAAAACACTGTACACATTATATATATTACTAATACTAGATATAAAAATGAAAAGGTAATGTGAAAAAGAAATTCATATTTATTTACAGGTATAATGATTCATGCATTGATAAGGAAGAAGCGGCAATATGATTGTTTCACCATAGACTAGCTAAACACTAATAAATGAATTGTTATAAAATTTTTATGACATTGAGTATTACATATTCATAATACAATATTGGAAACATTGTTACATTAAAAAAAACACTTACCTGTGATAATAGGCTGATAGTTCCTCCAATAATGAGAAAGGCATACTATACAGTAATTTGATTCTTTGAAAGCAAAGTTATAAACAGTAAGAAAAGTAACACGTTATTTGTTTGTATTAAATATCACTTACTGTATGCCTATGTAAGAATAGGCTATCCACTTCAAAGAAGCCTTGCATGTGATCTTCTGCACGATGAACACTTAGGTGATGATGATGATACAACAATGTCTCATACAGTTCTTGCTCTACAGTTAATTAGATTTTCACAGGAAAACATTCACACATATGCAACAGGTAAGTTTATTAGGCGTATGACATGATGATTACTTACTATTCATTACATGGAGGTGGACCATAATAAAGGTCTTCATCCTCGTAGTCTTCACCTTGAGTAGGCTGTGGATGAGGAAAAGAGGAAGGGTTGGTCTTGCTGTCTCAGGGGTGGAAGAGCTGGAGGAGGTAGATGGGGAGATAGGAGAGGTAGGCATACTCGGTGTAAGGAAATACATTTAATACATTTAATACATTTCCTTAAATATATTTAAGGAAATACATTATAATCTCTGTCTGACTTCCTTGCTTTTTTGTTTCTCTAAAAATGTTTCTATACACTATCAATCCTTCCACTGTTTGCTTTTGTTTCAGTGCCCATATCACTGAAAGGTCCATATCATAAAAGAAGTTAAAAGCAATCTTGAATAATTGGAACTTTCTGCCAAATTTTCTAATGCAATTTTTTTTCTTTCTGGCCCTGTTTCCTCTATGTCTTCTCCCTCCTCATCTGGCACTGGTTTGGAAGCACTCATCTCCACCAAGTTGTCTTTTGTTAATTCCTCTGGTGTGGTGTCTATTAGCTCTTGAATTTCTCCAAGATCCATATCTCAAAACCCTTCACCCCACACTTTATTTTTTTTTTTGCAATATTCACAATCTCTTTCATGATTTCCTTGATCGGCTGTGTCCTAAATCCAGTGAAGTCATGCACATCTGGACACAGTTTTCTCCAGCAAGAATTTATTGCTTTGGGTTTGATGGTTTTCATGGTTTTCTCTAAAACAACGATGACACTGTCAATGGTGTAATCATTCCAGATTTTCATGATGTTCTCTCTATCGGGGCTCTCTCCCATAATGTTGATAATCCTTTCCATAGAGTCCTCTGTGTAATGAGCCTTCAAGATCCTTATAACCCCCCATCTAGACACTGAATTAGAAAATTGTGTTTGGGGGCAAGTAGACCACTTCAGTGCCTTCGGTATTAAGCTCATGAAGTGCTTGCTGGGCAGAGGCACTGCCTAATAAAAAAAAAAAAAAAAAAAAAAATTTAAAAGGCAACCCCTTACTGGCAAGATACTTCCTGACTTCAGGGGAAAAGCATGGATGGAATGAATCTAGAAAAAGTTTTCTGGCTGCCCAGGCCTTCTTGTTGTACAACTGAAAGACTGTTGGCTGGTGTTTACATTTTCCCTTCACGGCTGAGAGATTAGCAGCTTTATAGCTAAGGCCAGTCCTGCAGTTTGCTTCAGTAGCACTGCCGTTAAGTCTCTTTCACAGTCTATGGTACTTTTAGGTTCTCTTATTAATCTATTTTTCAATCTTTTATTTTACATCTGAAAAACAAAACTTTAAATACGGCTTCATTAAACTTCACCTTATTAGATGTAGTCCAAGCTGACTGAGAGCTTTTGGGATATTGACTCTCTAACCCAAACTTATTCAGTTTCCTTCCTAGAGTTATGTCTGCTGCGCAGTTGATTAAATGCCCTGGATGTCTTCAGTAAAGTCATGGCTAAAAGGTGAATAAAATCAGTCTGAAGAATGCCAACAAGGGTGGTCACCAATGCATGAAGCAACACATTCCCAGCAAAGGCTTTCTCACTCACCTGACTTAAATATTGGCTATTACAATAATTCCTAAACATCAATTCATTTTTTTACTTAGGATCCTTAGTACTTTTCACATAAAACTGAATGCAAAATGCTGTTGTGAGGAACATATAAATGGAGATCCTCTTGTTGAAGCCGTGCTAGAAACCCAGAGCTTGTTGCCCAGTATGGGCTTTAATGGGTAGGTAGCCCCAGAATGCCGCTGCTGAACTTGAGGGCCTCAGGGCATGAAAAGTGTCTGTTCCGGTTGTTTGCAAAACAACAACAGAAACTTTAGTTCAAACCTCATTAAATATATGCTGTGAATCAGTAAGTTTCACAATCAAGTCCACTCTTTTTTAGTTAGTAATTTACATTTGTCCTTTCAAAATGTCAATGACTAGAAATCACTTAACTGTTTCTTGATGTCAAATTTCAGGTTGGGGTATGAAAACATGATATTATCATTATATATTAAGCAAAATTTCTAGTCCTTATTCTAATTGAGCATTACAATCAGAGAACACAAAATTTAGAATTAGACAATTATTTCAGGCAGAAGAGGTTTTAGAAATTGTTGAGTATGAGTCTCTTATTTTACAGATGAGAAAACTATGGCCCGAGGAAGCTAGAGAACATTGTTAATGACTGTGACACAGCTAAGTGTTAACAGAACAAAACGCTCATTTGAATCCAGTGATATGTCTCATGTTTTTAAGACTGACATGGTTTTTAAAAAATATGTGTACTAGACACGTGAAAAAATGAAACCTAGAAACATTTGAATGCAGTTAGTTCTTTTTGTTGCCTTACAAACCATATATGCATGTTAGTCTCCATACTTTCAGAAAATTACAAATTTCAACAATGAATTTGATGAAGGCTTACAAGATTTTGTGACAAGAATTTATTATCTCTATATAATTTAAAGTGTAAATTATATAGGGGTAATGCTGTGACTAATACAGTATTATCCCTATATAATTTGTATCTCAATGTAAAATGCTTCTGAGGAAAGTAAGGGCATAAGAAGGGAGAATCTGCTATCAGTTTATATGAAAATTTGCCAGGCTCCTGGGAGCTACGAAGATTTTACCTGTCATTGAGCTATTCCAGGAGCAGAACACTTTTAAAAGATCTGAACTGCAAAACCACTTACTGATGATCGTATAATGGCATTCATTTACATAGCCATGCATATATTAACATACATCTTAATGTGGCAAAGGGACAAAAGGGCATTCAAGGCACGGTTAATTGATAATCTTGATAACAAACACATTTGTGCCAACATTCTCTATATACTGAACAAAAATTATTAGAGTACCTGCTGAAATATATAATCATCAGTTATTAAAATGAAAAAAAGATGATCTAAGAAAATAGTACCTTCAATGTTGAACAAACAATAGTTTAACAGCAAAATTAATTCCAACATTTTTTTCTGTTCTTTAATGTTTCTACCGTGTTTCAAAATGTTGGACTCGATTATCTAAAGAGGATCTTCTAGGCAAAAGAATCTGCATAGAAGTTTTTGCTTTACCAATATCTTCAGTGCATTAAAAGCACTCTGAAGAACAGGGCATTTTTTTTTTGCGGTACGCGGGCCTCTCACTGTTGTGGCCTCTCCTGTTGCGGAGCACAGGCTGCAGACGCGCAGGCTCAGCGGCCGTGGCTCACGGGCCCAGCCGCTCCGCGGCATGTGGGATCTTCCCAAACCGGGGCACGAACCCGCCTCCCCTGCATCGGCAGGCAGACTCTCAACCACTGCGCCACCAGGGAAGCTCAGAACAGGGCACTTTTTAAAGGGTGGAATTTAATCTTTATTTACAGGACACTGCAAGATATAAAATTTCACACAGAAATAAGAAACCCACTGAGAGGAGAGGCTTCATACAGGATGTACAGTTTGGAACTGTTAAAGTATAGTATCACTGTAAAAAATGCTACAATAAGAAACCACATTTTTAAAAGGTTCTTAGTAGAGAAACAGTATGATGCAGTATGTGGGTCAAATGAGGATAGTTTTGTTGCTAGGAACAGCCATACATTTGGAATTTAGAAAGTTAGGAGAGTCTGCTTTGGTTTGATAAAGGTTTAAAAAAGATATTTTTCTGAAAATTTAGGATAGCAAACTAAGATATAAGAAACATCATAGCACTCTGAGTCATCATAATTTATCTCCTCGTTAAAGCTTTATTATTATTTGTACCCTAATTTATTTAGGAATAGTTTCATGATAGACATATTGGTGTGAAAAGCATGTACTAGTTAATGGAAGCTTAACTAGTTAATGAACCTGATTTCATATACACCCATACATATACATAACATACAGTTCTAAGAGCTTTGAAATATCTATTTTCCTTGATTAATTTGCTTGGCTTCTTTTTTCTTACATGATTATCACCAAGTATCATGTTCTACAAGTAAACAAGAACCAATGTAATTCTTCTGTTATCATGGATAAATATCTTGCATGAGAAACTTAAAGAATTAAATGATTATCCAAGTTACTACCTGACATTAAAAATGTGATGAATTTTATAGAACAATTATTAAGCTGACATAGTTCCAGCATAACAAATAAGTCCAAGATATGCAGTCATCCCATATCCTCATGAGCTGAATATTAACTATAACTGCTCCCAACTAGGAATCTTTAAATGATTGTGGCTCCTACTCACAGTAGAATCAAAATGATAAAACATTTTTTTGTTTTTTGAATCATAAACTAGTATGACAAAATATGGTGTAGTGTTTAGTTTGGTTTTTAGTCCACTAGTCTGTCAGCAGCTAATCATGTTTAAAAATCATTATTTAACTTTTGCCTAATGGTCTCAAGCCTTAGAGTGCTTCACAGAATATGTTCAGTCAAAATCTGAATCCAATTACAGTAGCTCATCTAACTAAAATAGAGCAGGGAAAGGCCTTTGAGTTAATATCACTCTTTGCAGTGGTAAATACATACATGACTAATGCATATTTTAATTAACAACAGTGAACATTATTTAACCAATATAACAAATCAAACGTAACTTTTAAGATGGGACAAGATTAATCAAGCTTTGGAAACTTTTCAGAAGATCAGTCCTGTAAGCAATTTGGCATATTCTTATCAGAGAGAAGACAGTGCTTTAATTTTTTAAATGACATTATTAGAAAGCCAGGTTTTTCCTTAATTCATTGCATTTGGATTTCCATCTAAAAATCATGGAATGCAAAACTAAAGCAACTTTTCAAAACAAATAGCAATGCTTTCGTCATTACTTTGCTCACAGCAGAACTTTAAAAACAAAACAAAACAAAAAACCCTATTTTAAAAATTCTTAGAAAGCAAACCAAAATTAGCATAATCTAAAATGTCAGTGTGGTTTGAACTTAAAAATTGGGCTAATGTGTATTAATGAATTTAAAATATTTTCCAGGAAAAATATTTTAAATTGTTAGTCACTGCGTAGCTTTTTGGCTGTCATAAAGATGCAGGGTCTTCCCTGCAACCTAAGTAAATACACAGGATAGTGTAAAATCCTCTCCTTATCCCGGTCTTCCTTTATCACTACCCAGATAATTGCTGAAGGATGATGGTGATGCAAAGTTAGCCACTCACATAACAATGGTTATTTCCTATGACATGTTCTACATTTACTTTATAACATCTATCTCCCAATCAAGATTTTTTTCCCTGAAACATATGCCCCCAGCCCTTCTCCATAACCATCTTTTCCCAGTGATATGTGACAATATTAATCCAAGCTATACTTACTGGGGCTAATTATAAATTCAATCTACTGAAAGTGAAATTTAGTCTTGATTTACCTGCCAGACTACGAGGTTAAAAAGAAAAATTGAGCATTCAAACAGCAGAATTTTAAATATGCCAATATGGCTATCAGCAATAAAGTTTTTGTTGCTTTGATGCATTTGGAGACACAGAGCAAATAGGGTTTCAGATCAAATGCTCTTCGTGGATAAATTAGATCTTGTAAGTAACGTAAGGAATAGTTAAAGGAAAGGTTGCTAACATAGACGGGTGTCCACTTCCCCAAGGCTCCTAAAGAAAGAAAAAGAGCTTCAGATAATCCTTGAAACCACGGGAGCCTCTCTTTCACTGCCCAGCTCAGAATTCAATTTACTTGCTTGTTTTTCACTTGGGTTAAGTCAGAAAAAAAGACAGATAGATGTGTTTTCAGTGTCAGTGTAATACGTTTACCTGATCTAAGGGAAAATTCAAAATTGATTTTCACCATGTTTTTGAAGTCAGATAAATTTTCCACATTCTAGAATTCATGAAGAAGTCAAGTCATTGATTGCTGTTAAAGTTAAACAGGTGAGTAGCCTGCTTGAGAGATTAGAACAAAGTCCCTTCTTTATACTAGGACCCAACTGCATTTCTTGTGTCAGCCTATTAGTTTGAAAGCACTTGAAAATTATTTCATAATTGTAAACTTAATGATCTTCATCATCTAAGATTCATCATAGATGTCTAAAAGATAAGAGAAAAATCAAGCTTACTTTGAAAGTACAGCAAAGCTGTTCCCATGCTATATCAACTCATTTAGTCCGGCCCTTATCAAATTTTTTAAAGGAAATTTTAAAAAATGAATATTCCAAGTTTGTATATTGCCATTTTAAGACTTTATCCTTTCCCCAGTTACTTTAGAAAGTATAAGTAGCTCATGTAGACACCTAGAGTACCACTGATTGTGTTGAACTGTCTGTACTCTACTGCCAAGGTCTCTATGGTTTCATTATCCCAAGCTGCCTAGAGTACCACTGATTGTGTGGAACTGTCTATACTCTACTGCCAAGGTCTCTATGGTTTCATTATCCCAAGCTGCCATGATGCTTCTTAATGTCAGAGCCAATTTATGCATGAGAGATAAAACCATAGAGCAATGAAATAGGGTCCTAAGAGAAGAATTATTTAGAAGATACAAATATGATTTTTTTCTTTTAAAAATTGTAGTTACTGAATGCCCAGCTGATAAAAGTATTTAAATGTGTGTGTGTGTGTGTGTGTGTGTATGTAGATATATGACCAAATGCCAAAGAAAAAGGACATTATCATTACCTTTTATATGGCTTGTGTGTCCCTCCCCAAAAGTATACCCATATCTGCCTCCTCTAAGTATGCATATTATTAACCTTTGTATAAATCATTTGTGTTTTTCTTTATAGTTTTTCCATCTCTGTATTATTTAATATATACTCTTGTGCCTATTTTTTTACTTCATATAAATGGAGTCATACTGCTTATAGCTTTTAGTGACTGGCTTTCTATGCTCAACATCATGGTCTAAAGTTTCATCCATGTTTTTTCTTATAGTTGAAATTAATTAATTGATTTTTTATTGACTAGTAAACCACTCCATGGATATGCCAAAGTTCTTTTTTTCTCTCTCTCATCTTCCCTCCTTCCCTTCCTTCCGTCCTTCCTTCCACTCTCTCTCTCTCTCCCTCCCTCCCTCCCTCTCTCTCCTCTCTCTTTCTTTCTTTCTCTTTTGAGATGCAGCAGAGGGAGAACACCAAGATGCTGTCCACAGCCTACATTCACTGAGAGCAGCTCCTAGACACTGGATGTGTGCCAGCCTGAAGCCTGCCCCTCAGGCTGAATCTCCAAGACAAGCAAAGAGGCCTCCTTCACAGAAAGACTGAGCAGTGTGCTCCAGTCAACTGGCTGTGCAGTGCCCTGGGCATGGGAGCCTGCCAAGTACTCTCTCTCTGATTTCCACAGTCCCTTGGGACCCAGAAATGCCAGCCCCTCAGTCACCAGAGCCAGGTGACCAAGGAGCATCTCCTGAGCAGGAACACAAAAAAACAGGGCACCAGATAGAAATATCAGGATACCTGATGCATGTGAAGCTCCCCTCCAGGAGACACTGGCACTCTGGAAGATGGCAAAGGGAGAGCTTGTAGATGGTTCCTGCCCTCTGTGGTCTCTGCAAAGGATTACAGTCAGCCCCTAGATGAGTGTTTAATTAGAAGCCTGCCCCTCAGGCTACAGCCATGATAATTAGTTAATGGCCTCCCTCACAGAAGGACCAAACTCTTGTTCTGTTTCCGCTTATTGTGCCTGGGGGTGGCAGCTATTTAAGAAATCTTTCTCTGTTGGTTACAATCCTGTGGGACCCACAAGCATAAGCCCCACTGGCCACCAGAGCCAGGTGATGTAGAGGTGACCTGTGGCACAAAAATCGGGGCACCAGGCAGAGGTATGAACTCCATTTGGGTGACTCCAATTATTTCTTCCTTTTACTATTGATGAGCAGTTGTATTTTCAGTTTTGTTCTGTTTTGGTTTTGCTATTAAAATTTTTGCTATGAAAATTCTTACGTCTTCTGGTTCATGTTTGAAAGAGTTTCTTTAGGTCTATAATTGGGAGTAGAATTGCTTTGTTTAGGGTTAGTTCATCTTCATATTTATTAAATAATGTGCAGCTGTTTTCCAAAGTGTTTGTACTAATTTACACCTTATGAGTATCAAATTAGAGTTTGTCATTGTGCTACATTTTTTCTAACATTTGATACTGTCAAGTGTATAATATTTTTGCAAATCTAGTGGACATGAAACTGTGTCTCATTGTAGACTTATTTTACATATTCCTAAGTACTAATGAAGTTAAGCATCTTTTTATAGGCTTATGTGCCATTTAAGTTTCATCCTGTGTGAAATGACTATTCAAGGTTTTTTTACCAGGTTCTTTGTTTTGATTATATTGATTTGGAGGAGCTCTGCATGCTAATCCTTTGTCAGTTACATAGGTTGCAAATATCTTCTCACTTCATTGTATATTGTTAATTTTTATGGTGTGTTTAGATGGAAAGAATTCTTAATTTTACTGAAGTAAATTTTATCAATTTTTCCTTAATGGCTTGTGTGTTTTCTGTCTTGTAAATATTTTCCTACTCAGAAAATATGAAGATGTTCTCCTACACTGTATTCAGAGTTTTACAATATTTCCTTTCTATTGAAATTTTAATCTATTTATTATATATTTTTGTGTATGGTGTGAAGAGTCTCCTTTAATGCATTGACATATGATTAATCAATTCTCCCAGGACTATATATTGACTAAGAAAGGCAGAAAAACCTGAATCTGTTCACCTTTTGTTTTTATGCTTTCTTTTTAAAAATTTTTATTTTACTGTGGTAAGAACATTGAACATGAGATCTACCCTCTTAAAATGTTAACTGTATAATACAGTATTGCTTACTATAAGTCGTATACTGTACAGAAGATCTCTAGAGCCTATTCATCTTGCCTAACTGAAACATTGTGCCCCTTGGTCAGTAACTTCTCATTTCCTCTTCCATCTAGCCCTTGGCAACCAACATTCCAGTTTTTGATTCTAAGAATTTGATTATTTTAGATATGTCATGTAAGTGGAATCATGCAGTATTTATCCTTCTGTGGTTTACTTCACTTAGCATAATATCCTGAAGTATCATCCATGTTGTTGCATATTGCATAATTTCCTTCTTTTTTGAGGCTGAAAAATATTCCATTGTATGTATAGACCACATTTTCTTTATCCATTCATCCATCAATGAACATTTAGATTGGTTCCATGCCCTGGCTGTTGTGAATAGCACTGCGATGAACATAGGAATTCTAATATCTCTTTGTGATTCTGATTTCAATTATTTTGGATAAATACTCAGGAATGGGATTGCTGGATCAATGGCAGTTCTTCTTCTTCTTTTTTTTTTTCCTGGCAGTGCTGCACGGCTTGTGGGATCTTAGTCCCCCGACCAGGGATCGAACCCGTTCCCCCTGCAGTGGAAGCATGGAGCCCTAACCACTGGTCTGCCAAGGAATTCCCATGGCAGTTCTGTTTTTTAGGGCCTCCATACTGTTTTTCATAGCAGCATACTTACTGTTAAATTTATTGGGTCTTTACTGCCATTTAATTTGTAAGTAATCCAGTTCCAAATCCATCATGAGGGTCAAAATTTTAGGGTCACTTCTGGTACAACCTGGATTTCCCCAAAAGCAAATCCTCGGAGAAAGCTATGTGTATGAGTAGTTTATGTAGAAGTGTGATTCTGGGGAAAAGGAAGGATGGAAAGAGAGATTGAAGCAAAAAATAAAGAATATCAATTTGACTGTAGTACCAGGCTACAAATTTATTGAAAAGTCTTTTGAAAAACATTTCAGGATCATCCAGCAGGGAAAGAAAGAGGAGAGCATCTGTCAGTTGGTGCCTCTCTTCTACTAGTGATTAGATTGTGAGTTCCACGATGGTAGAGAGAGATTTGTATCTGTTTTTTTTTGTTTTGTTTTGGTTTTTTTTTTTTGCGGTACGCGGGCCTCACTGTTGTGGCCTCTCCCGTTGCGGAGCACAGGCTCCGGACGCGCAGGCCCAGCGGCCATGGCTCACGGGCCCAGCCGCTCCGCGGCATGTGGGATCTTCCCGGACCGGGGCACGAACCTGCGTCCCCTGCATCGGCAGGCAGACTCTCAACCACTGCGCCACCAGGGAAGCCCTGTATCTATTTTATTCACTGTTATATACCCAGTACTAAGTTGACAGAATATTTATGGAATGAATGAATTTCTTTGTAATTATAATCCATTATCTCCCAGATATTGTTTCTGCCCCATTCTCCCTCTCTTCTGATCGCAGAATTTCAATTATATGCAAGTTAGACCTCATTCTTCTCATATCTTCATGTCTTTCAAAAATTCTTTCACATTTATCATATTTCCTTGCCACTACATAAAGGAAAGTTTCCTCAGATACATTTTTTTTTACTTCACTAATGTACTATTTGGCTACATCATGACTGAAATTTTTATTTCAATGATTGCATTTCATTAACAGAATCTGTGACTTTTCTTCAAACCTACATGGTTATGTTACATCATTTTTTTGGTTTTTACTCATATTTTCAATTTGTTTCCTTAGACAAACTAATCCAATTATATTCTATATCTGCTAAATTCTAATATTAATTTTCAGTTCTGAATCTTCTGGGATTTATTTTTCTGCTGGCTAAAACTCAACGTATATTATTTCCTTGTGTATTTTTGCTTTTTGGTTATGTGCTTCTATTTCATGTAACACCTTCTACCGAAATAACTTGAGAATTTTGTGAAGGCAAATTTCTGCAAACAAGATTTGCGTTTGTTTCTTAAGTCCACTGGTAGCATCAGTCAAGCAGGAAAAACCAGTTCTTTTTTTTTTTTAATATTGTTTTGTAGATGGTTAACAATGTTGTGTTAGCTTCAGGTGTACAGCAAAGTGATTCAGTTATACATAGACATGTATCTAGTTCTAAGCTAAATTAAAAGACTTTCAATGTGGAGTCATATGAATAGAGGTTAGAGGTCATGTTAAGGTTATTTGAGTTTTGGTATTGATAGGGGAGAGCTCTTTTTGTTGCAACTCATTTCTAAGGTTTTAATAAGCAATCTTCTGTTTCACGCTTTTGGAAAGTAAGTTTGGGCAAGTTTACTCTTACATTGGTTATGATGCCATTTTGACTCTCAGATTTATGCAAATACATCTTCAATTGGACTCCATAACTTTGGCCATTTTGGACTTTGAATTCTATACCTCATTTTCCATATATGACCAGAAAAATAAAAGCTCAAGTTCACCTGTTTGGCTCCTAACAAAAAATTCAGATTTAGTAGTTGTTTACCACTTCAGGGTACTACATTCACTAAATTTTTGGCTTCTCAATATTCTTTGACTTCTGGTCAGCCACTGATGCATCTAAAATAATTAAAATTTTTGTCAGTAGATTTAGATATTTTCAAGGAAAGATTTTAGAGATGCTATCTTGTCTGACCCACTGCTAGAAATAAAGATTAATATGTAATTCTTTATGACCTGCTAAAAATAATTAAATTAATAAATAATGATAAAATTTAACAATGAATATTCATTTATTGCATATATTCTATATACCTGGCCTATACCAGGTCCTTTATAATATACCATCTCAATAAATGCCACTACCACAAAGTGAAGTAAGTCAGAAAGAGAAAAACAAATACCGTATGCTAACACATATATATGGAATCTAAAAAAAAAATGGTTCTGAAGAACATAGGGACAGGACAGGAATAAAGACGCAGACGTAGAGAATGGACTTGAGGATACGGGAAGGGGGAAGGGTAAGCTGGGACGAAGTGAGAGAGTGGCACTGACATATATACACTACCAAATGTAAAATAGATAGCTAGTGGGAAGCAGCCGCATAGCACAGGGAGATCAGCTCGGTGCTTTGTGACCTCCTAGAGGGATGGGATAGGGAGGGTGGGAGGGAGACGCAAGAGGGAGGGGATACGGGATAACTGATTCACTTTTTTATACAGCAGCCACGAACACAACAATGTAAAGCAATTATACTCCAATAAAGATGTTAAAAAAATAAAATAAAATAAAAAAATAAATGCCACTACTAATCTACCAACATTAGAAGAGGGTATTTATGAGGATTCTCAGCTCTGAAAGGTATGTAATAAAATGGTGAATATCACACAGACTGCAAATAGTGAAGTCTGCCTAGAAGACTGACTTCAAAAAATGGAACTATGAAGATTTATTCTTTTGGAAATGATTTATGCTTTCAAGAATACCGTTAAATATTTTCTAGGAAATATGAATTTATAAGCCACCAAGAGAGCACAGGCCAATTTTAGACGGACAATGAACACATTTCACTTTGACGCTGCTGCTGCCCAATTGCTGTCCTAATCACTACTAAGCAATTTGAGACCCCAGAAATCCAATAACATTTCATTTTGCATCAGTCAACATGACAAGTCTATTATACCCCAAGAAGTAACTCCTCAAATCTTGTTTCCCAAAACAAATTGTAGTGAACATTCAATCATCAGTGATACCAAAATATTGTACAATTCTAGGAAACTAGTTACCAAATGATGTTTCAAAGAAGAGGTTAAAATAAAGTGAATAACAAATAAAAAATAAAATTCATAATCAGTTTTATAAAAATATTTTTTAAATGTCAAAGCACAATTTCATATAATTTGCAATAATTTACTATTATTCTTTATAAAGATAAATTGCCTGACATCATAGAAATAATTTAATTGGTCCTCATTACTTACCTGAAGTATAGTGTCAACAGACCCAGAAATTCAACAAAAACGATAACCCCTTCAGAAAAAAGCTTTTTTTTTTTTTTTTTTTTTGCTGTACGCAGGCCTCTCACTGTTGTGGCCTCTCCCGTTGCGGAGCACAGGCTCTGGGCGCGCAGGCTCAGCGGCCATGGCTCACGGGCCCAGCCGATCCACGGCATGTGGGATCCTCCCGGACTGGGGCATGAACCCGTGTCACCTGCATCGGCAGGTGGACTCTCAAACCGCTGCGCCACCAGGGAAGCCCCAGAAACGCTTTTGAGGTACAAAACTCTATTTCATAAAAGACATATCCTTCATTCAGAAATTGAATGCTTTTATTTTAAAACTCAAAAATATCCACTGAAACTCTCACTGGAAGCATAAAATAAAAACATATTTTTGATAGTCAATAAACATGTTTAAAAATCAGGTACAAGAAGTGGTGAATTTTAAGGAAGGAACAAAACACCTTAATATTCCCTGGATATTACTTCTAGTCCTTTTGTCTAAGATCAAGTTTAGTATCTGTTCTTATCAGTTTAATATTCCCTGAATATATCAGTAAAAAAAAAAAAAGTTCCCTGTCACATCTTAAGTCACTACAAATCATTTTAAATGAGAATTTATAAATGGTTAAATTCTATTTAAATGAAAAAATTAACAAAGAATATTATTATTGATCTTGAAAAATTAAAAGAATATTATTTGTGGCACTGTTGATCTTCTTTAAATATAAGTATATATAAGATAAATACTTAGATTGAAGCTATCAGTCAGGTGCTCTAGAAATATCCTTTTTAATTTTGTCTACTTAGCATGCCTGTCTTTTTTAGAAATAGCATCTCATTTCATCTGTGTACTGCTTCTTTTTTCACTCTAAACTTAATCATCAACTTGTCATACAATTTCTCACCAACAACATTGAATATTAGAAGGTAATAGTGCAATATCTTTCAACATCCAAAATAATATGATTTTTCTACATGAAATCCTATACCAACCCAACAATCAACCAAATCTAACCACTTCTCCCCATATCTCCCAATTCCCTACCATCCTTTCTCATTCACACTACTGAGGTCTCTTCCTAACTCTTCTACCTGCCACCATTATAGTTCCTGCCCAGATTGTCCTTCACAAAGGAGCCAGAATGGGGTTTTTTTCAGAGTGATATTTTTGAAATACAAATCCAAACATGGCCACCCCCTGCTGTATGTAATCTGATGGCTTCTCATTGTACTTAGAATAAAGAGAAAATTTCCTACCTGCCCTCTATGCTCTGCAATGGTTTGGCGCCAACCTGCCTCCTTTAATCTCAGTCTTTCCCTCCCTTCCTCTCTGCCACAGGTGTGTTGCCCTCACACCCTTAACCTTAACAAGCTTTTTCATGCTCCAAGACTTTTATACTATATTATTCAGGGAGCAAACTCTTCAAGTTCCTTCTTCAGTTCCTTCTTCTAGTAGTAAACTACCACTAGAAGTTCAGTTCCTTCTTCTAGTAGTAAATTCATACTTATCCTTCAGTTTCAGCTCAATAATCCCTTTCTCAAAAAAGGCTTCCTCCATCTTATGTATTAGGTAACTCCTCCCGCATCAGACAGCCTAATGGTATTGAGCACCTCATATGTGAGGCTCTTAAACACAGCTGCAATTTTATATTTTTTGTGTAACTAGTTGGGTATTTTTGGATACAATATAATAAGTGCCATGAGAATAAAGGCCTTGTCAATTGTCCTATTTCCGATACATAGCAGAATATCTAAATAGACATTTTTCCAAAGAAGACATACAAATGGCCAACAGGTACATGAATAGGTGCTCAACAGCACTAATAATTAGGGAAACACAAATCAAAATCACAATAAAATATCACCTCTCAACTGTTCGAATGGCTATCATTAAAAAGTCTGGAGATAACAAACGTTAGTGAGGATAGGGAAAAAAGAGAACCTTTGTGCACTGTTGGTGGGAATGTAAATTGGTGCTGCCATGATTGAAAACATTATGGAGGCCCCTCAAGAAGTTAAAAATAGAACCATATGATCTAGCAACTCCACTTCTGGGTATACATACCAAGGAAATGAAGACAGGGTCTCAAAAAGTTATCTGCACTCCCATGTTCATTGCAGCATTATTCTCAATAGCTAAGACATGGAAACAACCTAAGTGTCTGTCAACAAATGAATGGATGAAGATGTGGTGTGTGTATATATATATATATATATATATATATATATATATATATATATACACACACACACATAACCACATATAATATATAACGGAATATTACTCAGCCATGAGAAAGAAGGACATCTTGACCTTTGCAGCTACATGGATGGACCTTGAGGACCTTCATTACGGCAAATGAAATTAGTCAGACAGAGAAAGACAAATACTGTATGATTCACTTACACGTGGAATCACAAAAGCCAAACTCATAGAAACAGGGACTAGAGTGGTGGCTACCAGGGATTGGAGGGTGGGGGAAAAAGAGACATTTTGGTCAAAGAGTACAAACTTCTAGCTAAAAGATGAATAAGTTCTGGTTATTTAACGTACAGCATATAGATTATTGTTAATAATACTGTATTATATACTGGAAAGTTGCTAAGAGAGTAGACCTTATGGGGTCAGGTCTAGAAGTAGCATATATCATTTCCACCCACATTATAGCGACCCAAACGTAGGCACATCATCTCACCCAACTTCAAGAAAGTCTGGGAACATCTCTGTACCAAAACAAGAAGTAAACTTGATTATCTAGGCACGTAGCATAATTTCTACAGCTTAAGATAAACAACTTTTCATTTTGGTGTGTGTTTCTGTAAGGGGCTTTCTGTGGCTTTAAATCGTACACTCTAGTTAAAATACACTTTACAGTAAGCAGTCTTCTAGAGGATCAGAATAACTTACTGATAGGAATGTAATAATTTTTCAATGCTATATGGGCTATTCTGTTTTAATACTTTATCTCTAAAGAGATACTATTTATTTTTTCTGCAAATTTACACAATAGAATTAGAGAAAAAGCACATCAGATTTGAAACAGGTCCACTTCCCCTAGGCTATACAGGAAATACCCCAGGAGGAAGTAAACCCTTTTGAAAAACTACATGGAACACACTTTTTAATTGTGTTGAACAGTACTATTTACATTTTTTAAACAAATTGAAAAAAGCTTTATCTATGCACCCAGATACAGGTTACATTGATTGATCAACCACTATCCTTCTTTTCGAAAGTAGATAAATCACAAATCATAAAATGGTTAATCAAACAATGATTTTCAATTTGGGTGGGTACTATTTAGTATGTCCTAATTACTTTGTCCAAGTACTATTTTCGGTAGAAGTTTATATGCTAAAGGCAGTTTCTTATACCTTGTATATAAACCAAACAAAATGGAGAAGTCACCTTTTATGCTGAAAATTCTATTTGCAGATTTTATATACTGATAACACAGTTACTCTAATTATAGGAACACTATTTTCTAGAATTCAGCATAAGCTTCCAAGAGGCCTAAAGTATTCAGATCTTTGTCCCAATCTCAACTTCCTTTGTCTGTAGGTTCACTAGAATGCCTAACTCTGAAGAATTACTTCAGCAACACCCACAGAATAATTTATGAAGTTACCATTCCTTTTGGGCCTCGTGTCTAACCAGTAAAATGATCTTCCTAGTTCTTTTTCCTCTAGGCCATTTCCTAAGGTGGCAGAATAGCTCTATTATTGTTTTATTGTAGCTATTTTAAAAAAAATCTAGGCCCTCAGGATCTCATTCAAACTTTTGTTCCCAAGTACTTTAGATGAAATCAAATATCATGAAATATTTACAATTTGTGCTCAAGCTATGAAAGGACACTTTGGGAGGGGAACAGGGATATAAAGACTGGAGATAAGAGAGCATAGCATGGTAACCACTTCTGAAAAGTTTATGCTCTGCTTGGTAGAAATTATCTGTATAGGTTAGATACTCGTTTTTGGCAGTTTCTGTTTCATGTCATGCTCTTTTTCAGGAGCTGATTGCCAATGGCTGAGTGGAAGATTCCTGGTACCCGTAGGCATTTCTGTTGTTGTTTCTGTTTGGAGGACAATTTAGGAAAAGAGAGTTCATAGCAAACAGGGCAAGGCTTGTTGAATTGGAGCTGATACACATTATGTTTGTGGCTCCCTATGGAAATGTTTAGTTGAAATACTCTTCATGAGGGAGAAAAAGAGAATAGTACATTTATGCCATCCTCATGAAATAAGAATATGGTGAGCTCACTACTGCATTGTCAGATTACAGAAGAGTCCAACTATAAATAATTGCAACCAAAAAAACAGAAAAAAGTACTTAGACATCATTGAGCAAGGCATATAATTTTTTTAAATGATGAGGAGTTAGAGGTCACGCCTATACGCATTCAGGAGATTTGGACAAATACTTAATGTATGCGCGAAAGAGCCCTGTATAGGTATATGTAGACTGATCCTATTCCCACCCTGGCTACTAATTTTATTTTGATGTCTCTGAATGCTCATTATTTTATGGTTGATCAAACTAAGTTCCCATCAAGTTCCAAAACAAGGATTCTGTGAAAGTTTTATTTCAGCTCTTTATAGATCAGGATTATACAGTAGAAATGTGACGTGGGCTACAAATCCAAACCGCATATGTGATTAAACTCGTTAGTAGCCACAGTAAAGAAAGTGAAAAGAAACAGGTGAAAAGAATTTTATTAATATAGTTTCTTTCCCTTAATAGATTCAAAATATTATTATTTCAACATATAATCAATATTTTAAAGTATCAATATGATACTTTACACCCCTTTTTTAAGTATTAAGTCTTTAAAACTCTGTATGTTTTAGAGAGCACGTCTCGATTCAGACTAGCCACACTTCAAGAGCTCCATAACCACCCGTGGCTATTGGCTGTCATTTTAGACAGCACAACTGTATAATACCTTGATAGTTTTGAAAAGAAAAAAATATCGTTTATCATTGCAGAGCCATATGAATGGGTCAAGAATATCAAATCTGGTGCTTTCATTTACACAGGTTTCCAAGTTCTCACAATTTCATCAATGGCATTTTAATATGTTTCAAGAATACACATTATATTTTATAACTGGCCATTGCTTTTTCTTTTACTAGGAGTATTTTCTGCAATACCCTGGCATTTTATAGATGTGCAGCACAATTTCCCAACGCTGTTATCTCTTCTTTTAAGAATACCAACACTTCCAACACGAGGCTTAGATGGACTAAATATTTTAATGAGATAACTTGTCTCATAAGATGTGTATATTGATAGAAAAATAACAAAAAAATATAATCTAATGAAACTACTATTTAAAATCATGTTCCTGGAAGAAAACACTAGACTAGGTATTATTTCTCTTACAACTGATATTTACCAAGAAGAAGAGGAGGAGTAAAACTGGGAGGAAGATAAAAAGGAAGAGCAGGGCTTCCCCGGTGGCGCAGTGGTTGAGAGTCCGCCTGCCGATGCTAGGGGACACGCGTTCGTGCCCTGGTCCGGGAGGATCCCACATGCCGCGGAGAGGCTGGGCCCCTGAGCCATGGCCGCGGAACCTGCGCGTCCGGAGCCTGTGCTCCGCAACGGAAGAGGCCACAACAGTGAGAGGCCCACGTACCGCAGGAAAAAAAAAAAAAACAAAACAGGAAGAGAAGGAAGAGGAAGAGGATGCGGGCAAAGAAGAAGGAGGAGGAGGGACAGAATGACAACAATGTTCAACAGCAACAAGGAGGAGGGAGAAGAGGTAGAGAGGGACAGGAGGAGGAAGGGAAAGAACATCACCAAAGGCACATACGCCTTTGACTAGGAATGAGTTTGACATCCTTTCACCGACAGAAAGTTGTGTCTGAAGGCACCCTACTCCTTTCATTCAACCCAGTTACTACACATTCAACACCTTGGGGAAGGCATGGCTCTTGCTGAGAGCAATTGCCGACAAAAAGAACAGGTAGCTGGAGCTAGAAAAGACTTTGAGATCCATACAACACTGAGAAATTCCCTCTGCTGCACCCTGACAGATGCTATCTGCTTAAATACTTCCAATAAGCAAGAACTGACTACCTCTGAGGCAGCACATTTTATTTGTAGACTATGGCATTCGTTGGAAAGTTCCCTCGTGAGGCCATGGTCGATCATTCCTGGGCTCATTGGGCTGGGCTGTCCTCTAGGGACAACATAAATCTGTCCATCTACCTTATAGGAGAATCTTGAAAATATTTTAAAATGTTTTTCTTGCTACCAGAATCATTTTATTTATTTATTTCTTCCTTCTCATAAAACGTAATTTTAGCCCCCTTGCCAAGTTAATCTTTGTACCTTAAATGTGCACTTGGTGAATTCTGGTTTTAAATGTTTTACTTAGAGCTAAATATTCTAGATACAGTCAGTGATAAATTTATTTGATCATAATTTTTCATGATCTGGGAATTATAAATCTATTAAAGTAGCCTAAGGATAGGCTTACTATTTTATTAACCACATCATAAATTCAGTTCATTCCTGAGAGACAGTCATTGAAAAGTTACCATGTATTGGACTAAGTGCTGTGTTTACAAAATAAATAAAACACAGTCTCTTCTTCAAGTAGCTTCTGATCCAATGGGACAGACAGCAGCTACTATAGACACATGGGTGGTGTAGGTACAGAGGAAGAAGGTGCAGCCTAGTCTGGAAAAACATTGAACATATATTAACTGAGCAGTTAAAATCATCGCACTTTTTCATCTATAATGTCACCAAGCCAGATTGCTCTGGTACACAGTAAAACTTGTACAAAGTATTCACATGACTCTACATGAAGAAATTTATATTTATTCTAGTGAAAATTCATCCTTTTTCATTCATTTCCAACACAGTTTGGAGTGTGAATTTTGTCAGACATCTTTTCGGATTTTTCTTTATCTGCAAAGTGGGTACCATGTGTTTCACTCAAGTCATCGATACAATTCTCAAAAAGTACTGGGAGAGGCACACTGCTAGTACCCCTTCTTTAGGCAGAAACCAAATCGCGAATTACCACTTATTAAACCAGCTGTTCACACATCTGAATCTACATCATGGGTTTCTCATCCAGTTCTTACTTTATCATCTTATTCACAAGGATGGAAAAGAATGCTGTCTCCATATATTTCTGGAAATAATATAATACTCACGCCATTCCTCTGTGCACCAAGCAGTCATATGTAAAGTAGACTTGGATTTGGTTTGCCCTCTGTCTTCTTAATGAATATATGCTCCATTCTGAAGAAGGACTGGCAGAAACAGTGTTGGCTGGCTATGAAGCCCTAAGGCTTAACTCGTAGAGGTGACAGCCCTCTGCTGTCTTCTCTATATAATTAGAAAGGCAGAAAGAAGATTTTAATATAATATATAATAGACATATAATACAATCAAATTATATATTTATTTGTATTTATTTTAATTTTTATATATAGCATTATATTATCAAGCATTAATATAATAATTCACCTCAGCCTCCAGTGACTCCCAGCTGTGGGAACAATATCCATGTCCAAAAGAAAAAAAAAATGTTGTTTTCACGTCTAAAACAAGGGATTAGGAGGTATTTTCCTATCAAAAACTGTTATATAATGGTCAAATATATTCAGAATGGCTCAACTAACACAATATTTTAGAAACATGATAGGTTAAAAGACTTTTCAGACCTGGTCAGGGAGTTTCACTACAATTTATAGCATTATTTCAAAGAGAAAATGGGTTCTAAAATCCCAATAATGGATTTTTCAAAATAACTCTTTAAAACACAATCCAATTACAGGATTAAATTGCCTGGAGTGTAGTTTCAGTTTCAAAAATTCCAAATGCATATGTGGGTGTGTATTATGAATACTAGTTTGCTTTATATAAATTTCTGTAAAACACAGAAATGAATGAACTTTGTACCTTTATCAGTGCACATAAATGTGTGTAAAGATAAACACAATTACAATTTTAAAAGATTATTATTTTAACCAAAACTACACATTTGAATTTATTTTCAGTCTGATCCATAATATAAAATAAACTTTGATTATTTAGAGATTATCATCGATAAAAGATAAAAGATAATTTTCATTACACATTGGGGTATCATTACCACTACTTTCAAAAGTTCAGATTTACAAAAATAATTTCATGTCCTCCAGACATTTTAAAGATTTCCTAAGGAGTAAACTAGAGATAAATTTTAGGGCCACTTACAGCTAATGAAATTCTATTAAAACCATCCAAGTTAGCACTAATTTAAACTATCTCTAGAAAAGGTAAGGGATATTTTTCTGTCACGTACAAAATATAACTAGGTAGTTCTAACATTTTAATAACCCTCAAGATACTGAGTAGAAGTATCATAAATGTATAGATTTTTTATTC
Source organism: Pseudorca crassidens (assembly GCF_039906515.1). Classification (NCBI taxonomy): domain Eukaryota; kingdom Metazoa; phylum Chordata; class Mammalia; order Artiodactyla; family Delphinidae; genus Pseudorca; species Pseudorca crassidens. The sequence continues at coordinate 63,778,580 of NC_090308.1, read as the reverse complement.
TTTTGAGGAAATTTTCATAAGCAACATTAAAAAAAACAGTTGTGCTTCTTTCTACAATTATCAATAACACTGTTTACTGAATATTTCTGTATGCCTGACCCTGTATAATACTATTTTTACTAATATTGTCCTAATACTAATCCTGTACTAATACTGTCCATACTATTTTTTTAATTTAATCTTTAGAACAAAACTATAGGTAAGTATCATTAGTCTCATTTTACAGATGAGAAATTGTGGCTCAGGGCACCATTTTCTAAGATCTCCTAACTAGAAGGAATAGAGTGAAGATCTGATCCTGATTCTCCTTGACTCCAAAGCCTTTGCACTTAACCACTATGATATACTACCTTTGAAAAATAACATTTGGTGAGAGAGGAAGAATTTCATTATGGTGGTTATGATAATTATTTGATTGTTACTCTGACATGGAGCTGCATTATTAGAAAGGGTGTTTGTCACTTCTTTAGCACTAAGGCACTTAGAATTTGATTGCTGGGGTCAAGAGGCATTTCACAGATAGAAGTTATAATCATTTAATGATTGAATCCATAGAGGACAATTATTTTGATCACTTCCCTTAGCCAATGACAGTTGTTCTTTTGCTCAGTTATTTCTATTTTTCTAAGCCCTCTAACAGGAACTTGCCCATCACTAATTCCCATTAGGAGCACTAGTGGCATTGAAGGTTTTCAAGACGTTTCAAGTCTCCCAGATTCTATGCATGACATATGGTTTCGGTAGGGAACTACTGATTGCATGGTGAAGCCTGTTATTTCTTCCACTTTTGACGGCTTTGCTCACAGCGTGCTGGCAGCTGAGCTGCGAATAGGATTTTAAGGTTCAGCATGAGATCCAGGAGCCCTGAAACAACAACAGTAATAAAAGTGGGCTCTGGTTTTGTGCTGGAGGCAAGCTCTGCTTTCTGTATTCAGAACTTTTTGAAAGGGAGGACTGGAAGTCAACGAGACAGGAAATGAAAATGTTACCCAGACCCCAGCTTCTATAAGGAAAAACTCTTGCTCCTTTAAAACTGGAATTTTTTCTAGGTACTGATGTAAGCAAACTACAATACAGCTTTATTTCCTTTTCTGTGATGTGAAATGCCACAATCCCAGCCAAAGTTTTAAGAAATGCCATGACACACATAAAAATGGTCAGTTATGTTGCTGAAATAATCCAGGCCCATGTTTCTCTCCAAAAACACTCTGCTATATTTTACATGAGAAATGACTACAAATGTATGTGTCAGAAGTCCTCCCCAGTGTGAACCCTGGGTCTTGTGACATCAATGGATTAACACTTGTATCCTTCAGTTCTAATTGGAATAAAGTCAATGTCTGCCTGAAAAAAAAAAAAAAGGATTTCAAGAAAACCAGTGTGCTTTTAACAGCAAAGGCCAAATTCTTTATTGTTACATGAACATGAGAAGGTTCACGTGGGTCTCTGTTTATGTTGGCTACGTGAAATGACCTTACTCATTTGTTTAAGGTATAACACTGACTCTTAGAAACAACCTCAAACAATCAAAAGCAGTACATTCTTGATGACTGGGCCTACAGCTAAGGTAGAAACAATTTCTGATTCCTAAATATGTGTGATATAACAGAGGAGGAGAGTAGGGCTGGGCTACTAGCATCTTCATTAGCAGTAAGTAGTAATGATCCAAGAGGTAGATGACCAAGTGAAAAGACCCGAAGTCACAGGACATGAGGTCACACTATGTCTTTGCTACTTACAAGTTGTTTGACATGAGATAGGCTTCTTAAATTTTCTGAAATATAGTTTCCTCATTCATCACTTAGGGCTTAAAATTATCTATGTCATCTTGGAAAATAACTCTCCATGGGTCTCTCATATTTCTGTATATCTTTTGAGCAAAGGCAGTGGCAACATGTGTTCTGGATTACCTTTTCAGTAATGTTTGTATAGCAAATAGCATTGGAAGTTAAAAAAAAATCCTATCTTTCTCTGGGGAAGAGGGAAGATTTGTTTGCTGTCCAGGATAATAAAGATAATGTCTCTCACTGGGGCCAGTGTTGGACAGTTTTGCCCCCAGCTTTCTTACCAAAGTTTGGTTTTTTTCTGAAACTTGCGGTTCTCCTGTAATGCAACTCACTGTGTGTGAAGATGTCACCTGGCCCTCATTGCATGGTCCTGTAGGAACTGGGGCTCAAGAAACTGGCACAAGTCATATTAATCTGGCAACTGCTATTGTTTGACAATTACACTGAATTTTGTCTCTGAGCCAGGAACTATGGCCAGTATCCATGAAACTATGGAAGATTAACTTGTTAGCTTGTAAGTGGAGTGAAATCTCAGAACATTCATAGTTCTTGACATTCATAAAGTTTCTGTGAACAATTAAAAATGAAAATGTTTGGAAAGATTTAAAGAAGTGTCTTACAAAATAGAAAGTATTCAATTAATCTTGGTTATCATTATTGTTATCAATATTATGATAACAGTGATTTTTATTTTGAATACATTGTTATTACAAGAAACAAATGAAATAACACACATGCACATTTAATCTCTTTAGAAACTTTCTAGAAAAATAGATTGAGTTGTATGTTTATATCAAGAAACATTGAACATCTTTGATACAAGTTACCATATAAAGGCAATGTAAGCAATTTGCAGCCTACAGAATGAAAAAATAATTTGCAATCTATCTATCTGATAAGGAGTTAATATTCAAAATATATAAGTCATACAACCCAATAGCAAAAAAAAAAATCTGATTTAAAACTGAGCAGAGGACTTGAATAGACATTTTTCCAAAGAAGACATACAAATAGCCAATAGGTATATGAAAAGGTCTTCAACATCTAAAAACGTAATAATCAAAAAAAAATGCCAATCAAAACCAAAATGAGATGTGACTTCATATCTGTTAGTATGACTATTATCAATAAGACAGTAACTAACAAGTGTTGGTAAAGTTGCGGAGAAAAGGGAACACTTTTGCACTGTTGGTGAAAATGTAAACTCTGCAGCCACTATGCAAAACAATATTTTTCAAAATATTTTTGAAAAGAACTACCATATGATCCAGCAATCCCACTTCTGGATATATATCTGAAAGAAATGAAATCAGTATCTAGAAGAGATGTCTGCATCCTCATGTTCATTCTAACATTATTCGCAATAAACAAGATATGGAAACAATCTAAGTGTCCACTAATGGATGAATTAATAAAGAAAATGTGTTTGTGTGCATGTGCCTGTGTGTGAAATGGAATATTATTCATCCATACAAAAGAAGGAAATCCTGCCATCTGTGACAACATGGATGAACTTTGAAGCCATTATGATAAGTAAAATAAGTCAGACAGAAAAACACTGTATGATCCCATTTATATGTGGAATCTAAAAAAGCCAAACTTGTAGAAATAGAGAGTAGAATGGTGGTTGTCATGGAGTTAGCAGGTGAGGGAAACGGGGAGATGTTGGTCAAAGGATACAAACTTCCAGCCATAAGATGGATAAGTTCTGAGGATCTAATGTATAGCATAGTGACTAATGTGTAGCATGGTGACTATATATGTGTATTTATATACATATATATCAAAAAAGCATTTAAAAATTCTCTGCCCTCAAAGATCCAAGAGTCTAGTTTGAGAAACAAGACCTAAACCTATGAAAAATGATGTAATAATATAAAATTTGACCTATAATAAAGAAGAGAGTGGATAGCATAAAGTGATTTGTCATTAATTTGCCAAATAAGTGATATACATAATGTTTTGGAATTTAGACAAAAGGCAAATCTGAATGCTTGCTATTCCCAAAGTCTCTCTTTATGGTAGATATTTCCTTATGTCAGGCAATTTGTTGATGACCATAATCTCAGTATCTTGGACATGGATGTTTAAAAACCTATGGTACTTTTATCAAAGTCTTACAGGTCCTAGACAGTACCCCAAATTACTGTCTTCTTGATTGTGATATATGAACTCAATCAAATCTTCTCTCTGGAGGAGTTTTATTGTGATATTACAGAGAGAGTCAGTATATCAAAGTGTAATTCAAAATAGAAAAGATACATAAATAGAGAAATAAGTAGAAATTATGATTCAGAAAATCCAGAAATCAGAGGCAAGTCAAGAAGAGGGGGGACCTTCAAGATGGCAGAGGAGTAAGACATGGAGATCACCTTCCTCCCCACAAATACATCAGAAATACATCTACACGTGGAACAACTCCTACCGAACACCTACTGAATGCTGGAAGAAGACCTCAGACTTCCCCAAAGGCAAGAAACTCCCCACGTACCTGGGTTACGCAAAAGAAAAAACAGAGAAAAAAGAATAGGTACGGGACCTGCATCTCTGGAAAGGAGCTGGTGAAGGAGGAAAAGTTTCCACACACTAGGAAGCCCCTTCACTGGTGGAAATGGGGGGGTGGGGTGGAAGGGGGCGAAGCTTCAGAGTCACAGAGGAGAGCGCAGCAACAGAGGTGTGGAAGGCAAAGCGGAGAGATTCCCGCACAGAGGATCAGTGCCGGCTGGCACTCAACAGCCCGAGAGGCTTGTCTGCTCACCTGCCAGGATGGGCGGGGGCTGGGAGCTGAGGCTTGGGATTCGGAGGTCAGACCCCAGGGAGAGGACTGGGGTTGGCTGCATGAACACAGCCTGAAGGGGGCTAGTGCACCACAGCTACCCGGGAGGGAGTCCAGTCAGTCTGGAACTGTCTAAGAGGCAAGAGACCACTGTTTCGGGGTACACAAGGAGACAGGATTCAGAGCACCACCTAAACGAGCTCCAGAGACGGGTGCAATCCGCAGCTATCAGAGCAGACACCAGAGATGAGCATGAGACGCTAAGGCTGCTGCCGCCGCCACCAAGAAGCCTGTGTGCAAGCACAGGTCACTATCCACACCTCCCCTCCCGGGATCCTGTGCAGCCCCCCACTGCCAGGGTCCCGTGATCCAGGGACAGCTTCCCTGGGAGAACACACGGCGTGCCTCAGGCTGTTGCAACGTCACATTGGCCGCTGCCGCCGCGGGCTCACACCGCATCCGTACCCCTCCCTTCCCCTGGCATGAGTGAGCCAGAGTCCATGAATCAGCCGTTCCTTTAACCTCCTCCAGTCTGGGCAGGGAACAGATGCCCTCAGGTGACCTACACACAGAGGCCAAAATTTAACTTTGGGGCCACCTCCAAAACTGAACACCAGGAGCTGTGCGAACGAAAAAGAGAAAGGGAAATTTCTCCCAGCAGCCTCAGGAGCAGCAGATTAAATCTCCACAGTCAACTTGATGTACCCTGCATCTCTGGAATACCTAAATACACAACAAATCACCCCACAATTGAGGCAGGGGACTTTGTGAGAAACTGTAGAGTTGGGGTTTGCTTTCTGCATCTAATTTGTTTCTGGTTTTATGTTTATCTTAGTGTAGTATTTAGAGCTTATGAACATTGGTAGATATGTATATTGATTTGGTTTCGCTCTTCCTTTTTTAAAAAAAATATGTATTTTTACTTTTTCTCTTTCTGTGAGTGTGTATGTGTATGCTTCTTTGTGTGATTTTGTCTCTAGCTTTGCTTTTACCAGTTGTCCTATGGTTCTGTCTGTCCTTTTTTTTTTTTAATAGTTTTTAGTGCTTGTTGTCATTGGTGGATTGCTTTTCTGGTTTGGTTGAGCTCTTCTTTCTTACTTTTCTGTTTTTTTATTACTTTTTTATTTTTAATAATAATTTTTTTATTTTTTATTTTAATAACTTTATTTTATTTTTTTCTTTCTTCCTTTTTTCTCCCTTTTCTTCTGAGGCATGTGGCTGACAGGGTCTTGGTACTCTGGCCGGGTGTCAGGCCTGAGCCTCCGAGGCGGGAGAGCTGAGTTCAGGACATTGGTCCACCAGAGACCTCCCAGCTCCATACAATATCAAACAGCAAAAGCTATCCCAGAGATCTCCATCTCAACACTAAGACCCAACTACAGTCAACAACCAGCAAGCTACAGTGCTGGAAAACCTATGCGAAACAACTAGCAAAACAGGAACACAACACTGCCCATTAGCAGACAGACTGCCTAAAATCATAATAAGTTCACAGATACCCCAAAACACACCACTGGACTCGGTCCTGCTGACCAGAAAGACAAGATCCAGCCTCATCCACCAGAACACAGGCACCAGTCCCCTCCACCAGGAAGCCTACACAACCCATGGAACAAACCTTACCCACTGCGGGCACACACCAAAAATAACAGGAACTACGAACCTGCAGCCTGCAAAATGGAGACCCCCAAACACAGTAAGTTAAGCAAAATGAGAAGACAGGGAAATAGACAGCAGATGAAGGAGCAAGGTAAAAACCCACCAGACTAAACAATTGAAGAGGAAATAGGCAGTCTACCTGAAAAACAATTCAGAGTAATGATAGTAAAGAGGATCCAAAATCTTGGAAATAGAATGGAGAAAATACAAAAAACGTTTAACAACGAGCTGGAGGAACTAAAGAACAAACAAGCAATGATGAACAACACAATAAATGAAATAAAAAATTCTCTAGAAGGAATCAATAGCAGAATAACTGAGGCAGAAGAATGGATAAGAGATCTGGAAGATAAAATAGGGGTAATAACCAACGAAGAGCAAAATAAAGGAAAAAGAATGAAAAGAATTGAGGACAGTCTCGGAGACCCCTGGGACAACATTAAACACACCAACGTTTGAATTGCAGGGGTCCCAAAACAAGAAGAGAAAAAAAATGGACTGAGAAGATATTTGAAGAGATTACAGTTGAGAACTTTCTTAATATGGGAAAGGAAATAGTAAAGTTCAGTAAGCACAGAGAGTCCCATACAGGATAAATCCAAGGAGAAACACGCCAAGACACATATCAATCAAACTACCAAAAATTAAATACAAAGAAAAAATATTAAAAGCAGCAAAGGAAAAGCAACAAATAACATACAAGGGAATTCCCATAAGGTTAACAGCTGATCTGTCAGTAAAAACTCTACAAGGCAGAAGGGAGTGGCAGGACATATTTAAAGTGAAGAATGGGAAAAACCTACAACCAAGATTAATCTACCCAGCAAGGATCTAATTCAGATACGACCGAGAAATTAAAACATTTACAGACAAGCAAAAGTTAAGAGAATTCAGCACCACCAAACGAGATTTACAAAAAGTGCTAAAGGAACTTCTCTAGGCAGGAAACACAAGAGAAGGGAAAGACCTACAAAAACAAACCCAAAACAATTAGGAAAATGGTAATAGGAACATACATACTGATAACTACCTTAAATGTAAATGGATTAAATGCGCCAAACAAAAGACATAGACTGGCTGAATGGATACAAAAACAAGACCCATATACATGCTGCCTACAAGAGATCCACTTCAGACCTAGGGATACATACAGACTGAAAATGAGGGGATAGAAAAAGATATTCCATGCAAATGGAAATAAAAAGAAAGCTGGAGTAGCAATTCACATATCAGAAAAAATAGACTTTAAAATAAAGACTATTACAAGAGACAAAGAAGGACACTACATAATGATCAAGAGATCAATCCAAGAAGATATAACAATTGTAAATATTTATGGACCCAACATACAAGCACTTCAATACAGAAGGCAAATGCTAACAGCCATAAAAGGGGATATCACCAGTAACACAACAATAGTAGGGGACTTTAAGACCACACTTCCACCAATGGACAGATCATCCAAAATGAAAATAAATAAGGAAACACAAGCTTTAAATGATACATTAAACAAGATGGACTTAATTGATATTTAGGACATTCCATCCAAAAAAAACAGAATACACTTTCTTCTCAAGTGCTCATGGAACATTCTCCAGGATAGATGATATCCTGGGTTACAAATCAAGCCTTGGAAATTTAAGAAAATTGAAATCTTATCAAGTATCTTTTCCAACCACAACACTATGAGACTAGATATCAATTACAGGAAAAAAACTTTTAAAAATACAAACATTACAGTACTTAATAACCAAGAGGTAACTGAAGAAATCAAAGAAGAAATCAAAAAATACCTAGAAACAAAAAAAAAAAAAAAAAAAAATACCTAGAAACAAATGACAATGAAAACACGATGGCCCAAAACCAATGGGATGCAGCAAAAGCAACTCTAAAAGGGAAGTTTATAGCAATAGCATCCTACCTCAAGAAACAAGAAACAGCTCAAATAAACAACCTAACCTTACACCTAAAGCAATTAGAGAAAGAAGAACAAAAAAACCCCAAAGTTGGCAGAAGGAAAGAAATCATAAAGATCAGATCAGAAATAAATGAAAAAGAAAGGAAGAATATGATAGCAAAGATCAATAAAACTAAAAGCTGGTTCTTTGAGAAGATAAACAAAACTGATAAACCATTAGCCAGATTCATCAAGTAAAAAAAGGGACAAGACTCAAATCAACAGAATTAGAAATGAAAAAGGAGAAGTAACAACTGACACTGCAGAAATACAAAGGATCATGAGAGATTACTACAAGCAACTCTATGACGATAAAATGGACAACCTGGAAGAAATGGACAAATTCTTAGAAAAGCACAACGTTTCAAGACTGAACCAGGAAGAAATAGAAAACATAAACAGACCAATCACAAGCACTGAAATTGAAACTGTGATTAAAAATCTTCCAACAAACAAAAGCCCCTGACTAGATGGCTTCACAGGTGAATTCTATCAAACATTTAGAGAAGAGCTGACACCTATCCTTCTCAAACTCTTCCAAAATATAGCAAAGGGAGGAACACTCCCGAACTAATTCTACGAGGACACCATCACCCTGATACCAAAACTAGACAAAGATGTCACAAAAAAAGAAACTACAGGCCAAAATCACTGAAGAACATAGATGCAAAAATCCTCAACAAAATACTAGCAAACAGAATCCAACAGTATATTAAAAGAATCATACACCATGATCAAGTGGGTTTTATCCTAGGAGTGCAAGGATTCTTCAATATAGGCAAATCAATCAATGTGAAAATCCAAATTAAAAAATTGAAGGATAAAAACCATATGATCATCTCAATAGATGGAGAAAAAGCTTTTGACAAAATTCAACACATATTTATGAAAAAAACCCTCCAGAAAGTGGACATAGAGGGAATTTACCTCAACATAAAAAAGGTCATATATGACAAACCCACAGCCAACATCATTCTCAATGGTGAAAAACTGAAACCATTTCCACTAAGGTCAGGAACAAGACAAGGTTGCCCACTCTCACCATTATTATTCAACATAGTTTTGGAAGTTACAGCCACAGCAATCAGACACAAAAAATAAATAAAAGGAATAAAAATCAGAAAAGAAGAAGTAAAGGTGTCACTCTTTGCAGATGACATGATACTATACATAGAGGAACCTAAGGATGCTACCAGAAAGCTACTAGAGCTAATCAATGAATTTGATAAAGTAGCAGGATACCAAATTAATGCACAGAAATCTCCTGCATTCCTATACACTAATGATGAAAAATCTGAAAGAGAAATTAAGGAAACACTCCCATTTACCACTGCAACAAAAAGAATAAAATACCTAGGAATAAACCTGCCTAAAGAGACAAAAGACCTGTATGCAGAAAACTATGACACTGATGAAAGAAATTAAAGATGATACAAACAGATGGAGAGATATACCATGTTCTTGGATTGGAAGAATCAACATTGTGAAAATGACTATACTACCCAAAGCAATTTACATATTCAATGCAATCCTTATCAAACTATCAATGGCATTTTTCACAGAACTAGAACAAAAAATTTCACAATTTGTATGGAAGCACAGAAGATCCCGAATAGCCAAAGCAATCTTGAGAAAGAAAAACGGAGCTGGAGGAATCAGGCTCCCTGACTTCAGACTATACTAGAAAGTTACAGTCATCAAGACAGTATGGTACTGGCACAAAAACAGAAATATAGATCAATGAATAGGATAGAAAGCGCAGAGATAAACCCATGCACATACAGTCACCTTATCTTTGATAAAGGAGGCAAGAATATACAATGGAGAAAAGACAGACTCTTCAATAAGTGCTGCTGGGAAAACTGGACAGCTACATGTAAAAGGATGAAATTAGAACACTCCATAATACCATACACAAAAATAAACTCAAAATGGATTAAAGACCTAAATGTAACGCCAAACACTATAAAACTCTTAGAGGAAAACGTTGGCAGAACACTCTATGACATAACTCACAGCAGGATCCTTTTTGACCCACCTCCTAGAGAAATGGAAGTAAAAACAAAAATAAACAATGGGACTTAATGAAACTTAAAAGCTTTTGTACAGCAAAGGAAAACATAAAGAAGATGAAAAGACAACCCTCAGAATGGGAGAAAATATTTGCAAATGAAGCAACTGACAAAGGATTAATCTCCCAAAAATACAAGTGGCTCATGCAGCTCAATATCAAAAAAACAAACAACCCAATCCAAAAATTGACAGAAGACCTAAGTAGACACTTCTGCAAAGAAGATATACAGATTGCCAACAAACACATGAAAGGATGCTTAACATCACTAATCATTAGAGAAATGCAAATCAAAACACCTCCCACTGGTCAGAATGGCCATCATCAATATATCTACAAGCAATAAATGCTGAACAGGCTGTGTAGAAAAGGGAACCCTCTTGCACTGTTGGTGGGGATGTAAATTGATACAGCCACTATGGAGAACAGTATGGAGGTTCCTTAAAAAACTAAAAATAGAACTACCATATGACCTAGTGATCCCACTACTGGGCATATACCCTGAGAAAACCATAATTCAAAAAGAGTCATGTACCACAATGTTCACTGCAGCTCTATCTACAATAGCCAGGACATGGAAGCAACCTAAGTGTCCATTGACAGATGAATGGATAAAGAAGATGTGGTACATATATACAATGGAATATTACTCAGCCATATAAAGAAACGAAATTGAGTTATTTGTAGTGAGGTGGATGGACCTAGAGACTGTCATACAGAGAGAAGAAAGCCAGAAAGAAAAAAACAAATACCGTATGCTATCATATATATATATATGGAATCTAAAAAAAAAAAATGGTTCTGAAGAACCTAGGTACAGGACAGGAATAAAGATGCAGACGTAGAAAATGGACTTGAGGACACAGGGAGGGGGAAGGGTAAGCTGGGTGAAGTGAGACAGTGGCATAGACATATATACACTGCCCAGTGTAAAACAGATAGCTAGTGGGAAGCAGCTTCATGCCACAGAGAGATCAGCTCGGTGCTTTGTGTCTACCTAGAGGGGTGGGATAGGGAGGGTGGGAGGGAGACGCAAGACGGGGGAGATATGTGGATATATGTATATGTGTAACTGATTCACTTTGTTATACAGCAGTAACTAACACACCATTGTAAAGCAATTATATTCCAATAAACATGTTAAAAAAAAAAAGAGTCAAGAAGAAATGGAGGCAAGACAATGGTAGTGCATTAAATCAGGACACCCCTTTCTCAGGACACAAATCAACAACATTGCTGCTTTGTTATCTGAGATCTTTCCAGGCTGAGTTGCTGCCATTATATCCAGAAATTATCAGTTATCAATGAGCTCTTGTTCTGAATCTGTTGGTATTTCTTTGTGCCTCCAATACCTGTCCATTCGCTCTTATAAAGTCGTCATTAATGAAAGTAGTCTGAATTACCAGCCTGTAGCAATCTGAAAAACTCTAACACATGGGTTCTGGGAATAGCAAAGCCCTTAAAAAGACTTCCCATGCAGGACCTAAGCCCCAAATAAGCAAAAACATGCCCAGAGGACAGTGAGGAGACTCATTTGTCTGGAGCACAGCTTCAGAAGAGATACAACTCTGTACCAAGGTAATGAAGAGCCTTAAGAGCAAGGTTAATGATTCCGAATATTATTCAATTTATAATTAAGAATATGAGATATGTTCTACTTTTTATGCAGAAAAGAAGAAAAGATCAAAGTTTTTCAATAGGAGTCATGAGGGCACTAACTTCGTGCAGATCCATGAGTGAAAGCGATGACGCTGACAAGCTACTCCAAACCCTGAAAAGCAGGGGTGTAGCCCAGGTTCACGCCGCACTAAAAGCAGTGTCTTCTTTCCCTTCTCCTAAGTTTTATATCTATTTGTGTCTTCCTGCCTCTGCATACTCTCACCCACACATGCTCCCCTTTCCCTCCCACCCTCAAATGTAGGAATGAAGGCACTTTCAATTTAAGTTCCCTAGTGTTCATTTATATAACGCTAACAATTTTATATTTCTTTCTTTTAAACTCATTTATATTGAGTTGCTTTTTAATTTTATGTGTCCTAGATCAAAGCTTCTGCTATATAAGTTTCTGTGGCTCCCGCAGGCTTACCTGAGCACTCTAATTATTAAAAGGAACCTCCATACTTCTGTCATTGCTTTGCTTTAATATAATTTTCCCATCTATCTTGGCTGCTAATCTATAAACTGTTTTAGGTTAAAATTGTTTTTTAATCATCTCTATTTTCTCAGAAACTGGCACAGTGCCTGCCATGTTAAAGGTACTAAATAATTGTTGAATAAATGAAGCAAATCCTTCACCTCTAGTTTAGTGTAAAATTTAAGATATTCACATGTAGAAATCTATAAGAGGCTATGTCATTTGCCAGAATCAATCATCATCATCATTTTTGTTTCTGTCACATTAAATGAGATTGCACTGGCTAGTATTGTTCCTTCTTGATTTATACCTTCCCACACGTCATTGTCTCATAGCAGCTGGAGCAGTACAAGAGATTTATGTCTTTTCCAAAGGCATAAAAATTAATCTGATTTTTAATTATTTTTCCCAATAGTATATAAGCTTCAATTTAGTTTCTACTTAGGATTAATATTGATTTAAGTTACTTTAGTAGTTTCACCTTTTTTAAAAAGAAGCCATGTCACAGCCAACCTCATAAAATTATGGCTTAGTGTTCATTAATATTAATCACAGGCATTAAATTTGATTTTCTCTTTGGGGTTTAGGAAGGTATAGGTTTAAGCAGAGGAAACAAGTCCTTCTTCCCTGAATTAAATTGAGATCATTACCTTGTGGTCAGAATGGCCCACATTCAATCGCGATGTACTTTCTATTCTATTCCTAACAAAAAATTCTATGGGTGCTCAATCTTACTGTTTACCATGGAGTGTAGTTGGATGCCTTATGCAAATCTTTGGAAGGGCTAGAATGGTTTTAGTACAAGAATAAGGACACCTTGCTATCTTTTTATATGGAAAACCAGCCTGACGCTCATTGTTCAACTGGGCAGTAGAAGATGCAGAAGACTTCAATCTTCCATAAGGTGAACAAGGCAATTCCTGGGGACACAAATGGCAAACGTGTAGCATTCATGCCACCAATCCTCTGTTCTGCATCTATGACCAACAAGCTCTTCTTTCCTGCATCTGGACTTAGTTCAAAACCCTCCACAAACAATAACTCCAGGCACTATGACTAGTCACCAGAATTTTAACAACTACATAAACCTCTTTACATACCTGCCCAACAGCATAATATGTGCAAAATCTCACTCAACAAAGATTAAAACTCTTCCACTTTAACTCTAGGCTATAGGACATTATCACTGGATGTGACCATGTCTCTGATTTGCTCATGCAGTGGTGTATCATCGTAATCACTTACCTTATTTCCTTGATCTCAATATATATGTGTTCAGACTTTAATGTTTCTGAAATTGAGGTTTGTATGTATAACATGATAGTGTTTGTTGTGTATGATTATATTGTATTCTGCTTTTGTTTTGTTTGATTTGATGTGATTTCACTTGAAAATGTGTTATTATGTTGATGATCATTTATATAATAGAATAATATCAAATTTGTGAGTTTTCAATCCTTTTTAGGGTAGATAATTTGTTGTGCTATTTCATCAGAAGTATACATTTTGAAATACGTAATGTCAGATATTAACTCACAAGAAAATAAGCTTTATTATAATTAACCAATCAGATTTCAGGAGCATCATGATGATTTCCAATTTTGTTTGCCTCTGACAGGCATTATAACTTAGCAACTAAACCAAAGTAGAAATTGATGTGGCATAACTCTGTAACCGTAGGTCAATTGCAAAGTCACAGAGCACATAGTTTAACATATAATGAACTATAATATTATCTCTAGCATAAACATAACTAATAATAAGAGGGTATGTGACAAAAATAGAACATATGAAGTAGGTTTTACGAAATAATAGAAGTAAGTAACTTTGGAAGAATACAACTTGTCTTTTTTACATTTGCCTAAGGCCTTGCTAGCAGGAGAGGTACCTATGTTTGGGGAATATATAGACCTTTTCTGCTTTTATCAATAGGTGTATAGAAATATATACATAAATACATATATATACATATATGTGTCACTTTGCTGAATAAAATATGTATTTTTTATAGTATTCTACACAAAGACTATAAGTTAAATCTCTTGTCCACATAATTATTGTTTAATTTGAAGTGATAGAAAAGTTAAGTTTATTCTTTCCCACAGAGAAGTTTACAATCAAATCAGACTGGAATATTTATAGAAAGGGAGAAATCCTTATAGCTATAGTACATCCTCTGGCTACTAAGAATAAATTAGATAATGCATTTGAAAAAATAGAGGGGAAGTATGCAGGCTAGACTAGATATCCTGTAAAATCCTCCTACAAAAAAGCACTGAGAAACTCTAAATAAAACATTACAAAATATTATTGCAAATGCATATTTGTACTCACAAAACAGAAACTCCATAGGCACTAAAAATATAAAGTGTAAAGCACACTGATAAATAGGCTTTCAAGTCACAGTGACCAAGGAGTGCTTGTTGATATCAAAAATTTAGAGCTTTGGGTTTCATGGCTGGTTGGGTCAGGAGATAAGCCCTTGGATCCCATAATTTAGGGAACTGTGACAGAGACTTCTGTATGAAGTCAGGACCCTTGAAAGTATACACCTTTAGGAAAAGAGAATATTGGATAAAATATCTCTCATGAGCAAAGGGAGATTTATTTTCTGTATCTGAGAAAGGCTCTGAAAATTTATTACCACAGTTTTGCTCTCACACAGATGCTAGCTTTTAATATATTCTACCTGAATGTTGGTTTTAGATATCTCAAGAGAAACATTAAATTAAATTAAATTGATCCTGGATTGGTAAAGTTTCTGAATACATGACAGAAAGAAGTTCACATTCTTCCTGGATGGATATACCCTCACAACAAGCCTTGGTATTCCCAAACATAAACTCAGTCAAACCTGAATTCACAACCCCAAATTGCAAAATACCTAAGAAAACAAGTCAACATAAAGTAGAGGTGGGAAAAATCAATTAAATAAAAGCAGATTTTCACTCCCCATGACTGAAGATATTAGAATTCCTGGATCTTGAATATAAAATCATATGTTTAATATGTTTAATAGAAATAAAATATGTATTTTAAATGAGCAAGAAAGAAGATACCACTGAAAAAATAGGCAATTTTTCAAAAAACCAAGTAGAAATCCTACAAATTAAAAAATTCAACATAGAAAAATTCAGTGGATCAGATAAATAGCCATTTAGACTAAAGCTAAAGAGAATTTGTGATCTGGAAAAGAGATCTGAGGAAATCAACTAGAATACAACATAGAAAGACTAAGAGGTAAAAGATCTGAAAATATAATAATGAACTAAAGAGACAAAATAAAATATAACAAAAATCAAATAGGAATTAAAAATAATTGAATAGAAAAATAAAGGGGATATATATTCAATGCTATAATGCTTAAAGCCTTACAATACTTGATGTAAGATATGAATACTCAGAGTCAGGACATATGTAAAGTAGAATTAAGTAGAAAAAAGAAAATAGAAAATTATAATGAGACCTGTCACAGTAACACTGTAGACCGCCAAAGACAAAAAGAAGAGCTCAAAGCTTCCAAAAAGAAAAAAGGTTCCCTTTAAAGACAATGAAAATTCTTTTCAAGGTGTTAAGAGGAAATAATCATCAACCAGCTATGTTTCATTTTCATTAAAGGATAAGTGCTAAATATATAGAATTTCAAAAAATGGATATTTTTATCACTAATGTATCATTAATAAAAGCTATAATTTAAGAAGGAAAATAATTGTGGAAGGAATGTCTGAGAGTAGAAAGACAAGCAAATAAATTGGGGTATCAAAACTAATATCAACAACATGTAAAACAATGATAATATGTACTTTGCGATGTTAAAACACAGATAAAACTACTATTCTAGACAATAATGTAAGATAAAGAAGATATTTAATCAAAGGGAAGGCCTTTCATGCCTTTAGATTATTCAAGAGGAAGCTCAAGTAATTGATTTACCTCAAGCATTATTAAAGTAAGATTTGTGTGTTAATATTTTTAGGTAATTACCCTATAAAAATAGTCTGTATAATTCTACACCAGTGCATGAAAAAAATGGAACTAAAAATTCAATTAATTCATAAAGAGGAAAAACAGGTGAAATGCAAAAGCAGAGAAAAAACAGGACAAATAAAAAGCATAAAATATTATAGTAGAAATGAATTCACACATATCAGTGAGCTCAATAAATAGAAGGGTTTAAAATAGACATACTCAAGATAAATTAATATATTATGGTTGAAAGTAAAATAACGAAAGTAGATCTAAAAGGAAAAAAAACAAAAGAAAAATTATTTTAGCATATTATTACCATATAAATATACTTTAAGGAAAAATGCATCATTAATCACAAATAGGATAAATATATAATGATAAAGTTTGAGTTTAATAGAAAAACAGACATTGTAACATTGAGGCATGAAATAATATAACTGAAGTATGTATAAATAAAAAGTTGACATAATTACAAGAAGAAATAGAAAAATTCATCATATATAATTAAAATTCAACTCTTTCAGGTAATTGATAGGCCAAGCAGAAAACAAATTTATAAGGCAATAGAAGATTTAAGTCTCACTGTTAGTAAACTTGACTTAGTGAATATACAACCCCAAATCCAACAATTCTCCCATCTGTAAACACACACGGAACATTTTTTTTAAATGACCAAATATCCTAGACCTACACTTTCCAATATGATAGCTACTAGCCACAGGTGGATATTTAAATTTAAATATAAATTGATTAAAATTATATAAAATAAAAAATTAAGTGCTTCAGGCACAATAGTCACATTTCAAGGGCTCAATAACCACATGTGGTTATTGGCCACTATATAGGGCAGCAAAGATACAGAATATTGACATCACTGCAGACAGTTCCACTGTACAACACTGGTCTGGAAAAATATTAAAATATTTCTGCAATGCTAACCATAGAGGAAATTACTGCAAGTTCAAATAAATATCAACTTTGAAGAAGCATGTGTCCTGTTATATCCAAGCCAATTTAAAAAAAAATATATCTTTGGTGTAGAAGTTATTTCGTGGGTTTCAAATGAAACAGAAAAAATAAATGAGAGAATTGAGAAGAGGATTGCATTATGCATAAAATCCAATAAACAGGGGCTTCCCCTGGTGGCGCAGTGGTTGAGAGTCCGCCTGCCGATGCAGGGGACGCGGGTTCATGCCCCGGTCCGGGAAGATCCCACATGCTGCGAAGCGCCTGGGCCTGTGAGCCATGGCAGCTGAGCCTGCGCGTCCGGAGCCTATGCTCCGCAATGGGAGAGGCCACAACAGTGAGAGGCCCGCGTACCGCAAAAAAAAAAAAAAAAAAATCCAATAAACAAATGATCAAATGATTAAGTAAGTCACAAAGGATTAGAGAGAAATGGTAAAGAGTCACACTCACCAACTAGCATTGCTTAAAGAAGAAAAAGCATGATTTTAACCTGTTGGACTTTGGGAAGTCCAAATAAACAGGAGGCCTGTTCTAGATATTCTTGGCTAAAATATACAGATTAGATCACTTTTCTATTCTTTAACAGTATCCTATACCCAGAAATAAACCCACACATATATGTTCAACTGATCTTCAACATGGATGCCAAGAATATCCCAACGGGGAAAAGATAGTGTCTTCAACAAATAATGTTAGAAAAACTAGATATCCACATGCAAAAGAATGAAATTGGACTATACACAAAAGTCAACTCAAAATGGATTAGAGATTTAAACATTAGACCTGAAACTATAAAACTCCTAAAAGGAAACATAGGGGAAAAGCTTCATGACAATGGTTTTGGTGATAATTTCATGACACCAAAATCACAGGCAACAAATGCAAAATGGACTACATCAAACTAGAAAGCTTCTGCAAAGCAAACAGTCAAAAGAGGGAGAGGCAAATTAGGGAATAGGAGAAAATATTTGCAAACCATATGTCTGATAAGGGGTAATTTTCCAAAACATATAAGGAACACCTTCAACTCAATAGCAAACTAATATTTGATTAATAAATGAGGTAAGTACTTAAATGGACATTTCTCCTAAGAAGACATACGAATTGCCAGAAGGTATGTAAAAAGATGTTCAACATCACTAAGCATCAGGGAATACAAATCAAAACTACAAAGAGATATCTCTCATGCCGGTCAGGATAGCCATTATTAGAAAAAAAAAAAAGAAAAAAAAAAGTGTTAGTGAGGATGTGGAGAATTTTGAACCTTTGCACACTGTTGGTGGGAATGCAAAATGGTGCAGCCACTATGGAAAACAGTATGCAGCTTCCTCAAAAACTTAAAAATAGAACTCTTACGTAATCCAGCAATCCAACTCCTGGGTATATATTCAAGGGAGTTAAAATCAAGATATTGAAGACACATTAGTACTCCCATATTCACTGAAGCACTATTTACAACACTTAACATGTGGAAACAACCTAAATGTCCATCAATGGATAAATGGATTTTAAAAATATAGTATATATGTACAAAGGAATATTATTCAGCCTTTAAAAAGAAGGAGATCCTGCAATATGTGATAAGGACAATATGGATGAACCCTGGGGACACCATGCTAAGTGAAATAAGCCAGTTACAGAAGGACAAATACTGCATTATTTCACTTATATGAAGTATCTAAAGTGGTCAAATTCATAGAAGCAAAGAATAAAATGATGGTTGCTAGAGACTGCGGGGGAAGAGCCAATGGGGAGTTGCTAATCAAGAGGTATAAAACTTCAGTTATGTAAGATGAATAAGTTCTAGAGATCTGCTGTACGGCATCGTGCCTATAGATAACAATGCTGTATTATACACTTAAAAATCTGTTAAGGGGATAGATCTCATATTAAGTGTTTTATGCAATAAACAATAATTAAAAAATACTACAGATGAATCAAATATACAGTGAACCAATGTAGCCTAAACTAAAGCTGATCTCAATTCCATGGTTTGGCCACAGACTGTGGTCCTATTAAAGGCTGAATACACATCTGGATAATATCTCATCTAACTCTTCACCTTATTAACTCCTGAACTCCTCTTTCAGATCTCAGAATAAATAATTTAAAATTTCTCTACATCCCTAGGTCCTAGAACAGGGTCTGCCACATAGTTGGGGCTCGGAGAATAATGGTTGAGTACAGAAAGGGATAGATGAATGGGTAGAAGACTCCAAATCTAACATGATTGCATGTTCTATTTTCAGTGTCAAAGTGTAAGAGGTTATAGGTGGTAGAGGTGACGAATTTCTGGTCAGAACCAATCATACTTTCATGTCTCCTCCTGGGGGAATTCTCATTCCCTTTCCTCTCTAGACACCCAGAGTCCTGGAATTAACCCCTATTGAACTAGAGAAACTTTAGCTGCATATCCAATGCAACCACGATGTTTTTCAACAGAAATCTGCATTCTATTTTTAAACAAGAAAAAGAGTTGCCTATTGAGACTCTCTTCATCACAAGTAAGAGAAATCCAACTAAAACAAACTTAAACCAAAATGCTAATATATTTACAAATATTCAGGTCTTATGCATGGAGAATAGGAGTGCAGTTGGTTAACAGGGTTTCCAGTACCACCAGAGTTACCATTCCTTTTGCTTCATTCTCTCTGAATTGTTTTCCATAGCATGTTTACCTAGGGGAGAATTTGGCCAAGCTTCAGTGATGTGCCCTTGGCCACCTTTGGTGCATTGCCAATGCCTGTGCCAATTAATTGTGGCCAAAAGAGAGTGTGTGTGGTGGAGGGGGGCGGTAGGGAGGGCGGATGATCTGTAAGGAAAAGGAAGCTCCTCTGCGACTATGTTGAATGGGAGGGGGAGTTTGCCTGGAAATGGGACAGGACAGAACACTGGGCGGACAAAAGCAATAGGTGCCTAACATCTGCTTGGAGGTGTTGTCTGACTATTCTTCTAGGTGCATTGATATGGAGACAAACTGAGCCTGGATAAAACAGTCCATATGCATTTTGCACTGTTTCTTCACATTAAAAACAACTAAAACAAGACATTTTGCAATATGCATTGAAAAGTGTCTGGTTCTGACACATGTAGGAATACCTCTTACATTACTCAAATATTCCACATGTCCAGAGTTTCCCTAACTGCTTTGATCTGCTTCAGTATTTTCACTTTTGACAGCTATGCAATGCCATAGAATCAGCTTGGTATTTGTACTGAGTTCCTAAAATCCATTCATCTACCATTGATATTATGAGCCCCAGCCTTCAACATTGTGGTGATCTACCAAAATTCCTGCTTCAAATTTCCATAAAGCTATAAGAAAGGGAGTTGGAGTTACATAACTGCCACAAAGACTATTGCTACAACCACAGGGTTCTTATCAAGTGCCCCAGGGCATAAATAATGAAATAAACGCAGATAATATGAAAAAATAACAAATTCAATAAATAAAGTATGGATGGGCCAGAACAATACTAAGGACAATCTGTAAAATGCTTTCAACAACCATGACTCTTGGATGCAAACAGAATCTGATTTGTCTGAAAGATTTTTTTTCCCTGTAATGATAAAGCAACACTCAGTAAATCCTCGTTTACTCACTCAATATGTTTTGTATAAGTAGGACATTTAAAGAACATTGCTTTCCAGATATAATATGCAAGGAAATGCTTGCATCATAGGAGCATGTCCTTAGTGACCTGGGGATATTTATTCACTTCAAAAATAAATTTACTACAGCGAGGAATAGGTCCCAAATTATTCAATAAAAAGGAAATTATCTTCACTAAATTTTTTGATCAATATATACCCTTTGCTTATTCCTCATTATAATGCTGTCAATATTCAGAGGGAAAAGATGAACACAAAACAAACTGCAGGACCTGCAGCTTCAGGAGGATATTTGCCATTTGGAGACAATGCATTGCTCATAGTAGATTGGTATGTTTCCCTCTAGTGGTTAAAAGGCATTTAACTCTATCAACCAAGTCACCTTTTGAGAAACAAATCGGGAATCAAGAACAAGGCAGCATTTAGCGAGGCAAAAATTAACATGGGTCTTAAATTAAATGATCTGCAAGTAGAATCAAGTCTGGTTATTACGAAAAAAACTAATTCATAGTTTAAATACCTGATCAATTTCCACAGGATGAACAAGGACTCGGGCTCATGAGAGAGGCTGAATGAAAAATCAGAAGGGGAAACAATTAAAATACTTAGTACAACCAATTCATTTCAGTGTGGCACGAGATTAGTAAGGAAGCAAGATTAGCAATTTTTAATAACATGTTGCATTACTTATTTAAAAATCCCTATTAAAATAATTTCATTTTTGAAAATCAGAATTCATAAACTGGCTTCATTCCAATGACTGATTGCATTTCTCTTGGGACGTTGTCACCTTAGGGTGGGCAGGGTTATACTTCACAAGCAAGAGAAGCGGTGACACTCTAATCACAGCAATCATTTGCCGAAATACATCACCAGGCCTAAAATATTCCACGAGGTGAGACAAAGGAGTAGTTTGTGACACTGGTTGCATTTAACTCTTTAAAATGCAAGACAGTTACACAAAATACTGTATCTCCCTTCTTCTAAATACTATGAGCCTGTTAGGATATTGACAATCAACTCAACAGCAAATGCCACACCAGCTCCAAATATGCATGCTAGGGTTTCCTGAGCAATCAAACTTGCTGAAATTAAGGGTCAAAAGATCAGCACTGTAACTTTAGGCAACCCAGGGGAAGACAACAATCTTCCACCTTTGTGGTATTCTGTGAACTGGTCATGATCACAGAATGTGAAAAACAGCTATCAGATCACAGGATCATTTCTGCACCAGAAAGCACCTGCAGTTATTATGTACAAAAGAGGCTCACAATGCCAGGCTTTCAGAAGCATATAAAGCAAGCTGGCCTTCCAATTTCTCCTACGAAATACGTGCACGATATAGAGCAAAGAAAATGCCCATGATACAGACACACGCATACAAATCCTTCCTGACTCAACTATTCAGAGTTTGGTTTACACTGTGAATTATTGAAGGAGCGTGAAAAAGAGAAGCTAAAAACAGAAGCTTGAAATTATCAGCTCATCACCCATAAGGAGGCTAGAGATCCCAAGGAGGAAGGCTGAACAAAACAGAAACAATTATTCTACAAATCCTCTTTGTGTTTAACAGGTTATAAACAACACAGCCAATAAATTTATCTTGCCTTTCTAAGACAAATTAACGAGGGAAATAGAACTGCATTAAATTATTGATCATTTACTTCATATATTTAGTCACTGTCCACAATGAGCTGTAGAAAAAATACAAGGGGTCCCAGCCTTCTAGAAAATGGAATCAATAAAGCAGATACACAAATATGCTATTTTAATTTATATTTTGTTTCTCTTTAGCAGCAACTGTACAAAGCTACAGGAGATTAAACAGAGATTTCTTGGTTTTTTTAGAAACCTTAGAGAAGGTTATCAATTGTGAAACCCAAGCTATGAAAATTCAAAATACACCTCTTTTTCCATATTGTGGTCAGCTAAAATAGATTAGTCACAAAAAACGTTAATTACTGAGTCATGTCAGAACAAGACAAAGGTGTGTATAAAATCTTAATCCAATCTTGCGCAAAAGGTAATGTGTAAAAGGCTTCGACCAATAATATAGCACCTTAAAAAGTTGAAGTTATTTTGACCTTATTTTGATTTATTTCTTATTTTCCATCAGGTTTAGGGAAATTTATAAAATCTGAAACTTTTTCTTGAATTCTTTAGCATAGCTGAGGTTACAGGATGGGAAGAAATTCATGTAATGCATACTGATATCTATTTAATAAGCGATTTCGGTGATCTGAAATATCATCTGGCCTTTCTAGTTGACGTGACATTAAAAATGAAGCTTGTGTTTTGCATGCAGGATGCTTAATTTAGTCATTGCCATTGCATAGAATTTGATAGGTATATATAAACAGAAGTCATCAGTGTGTACATCATAATCATCCTGGGAGAAATCCTATACTACGCTTGAAAAATGGAGCTTTTAATCTCTATTTTGATTGTAATATTGAGGTCTCTCTTTTGACGGTAAAATTGAGCCAAGCCAGATCTGGAGCTTAAGTTTCTTGACATAGTCCTGTTAAAATGAAAAAATAATAATAATAATAAGGAGATCTTGGTAAAATGCTATCTCACTGGAAGACAGAAGATGGGTGATGAGAAGCTACATTCGGAAGCTGTGGGAAAGGGAAGGTACAGATGAAAGAAATAAAAGGCCAGCAAATGAAAAATGGAAAATGGATGGCAGGCTCACAGCACTTCTAGAATATCCTCCATGAAAAGAAAAGACCAATTGTCAAGAATACATATTAGAACTGTATCATGTTTTTTTCTCCCACAGTATACTAATTTCATTTTTTGAAGGATGTGGGAGGATTTTCTCTCTCTTCACGTCCTAGAAATTATTCTATACTGAGAGCTGCCTTACGGACAAACAAAGGCATGCAAAGAAGCAGGGGCATTAGTATTTCCCAGGATGTACACAGGATGATGCCTCACAGAGGTAAGGAGTGTCCTGGCCAGGAGCCAGGATGACAAGCTCCAGCCACCAAGCAGTGAGTCAAGTGCAAGACAACCACACAGACAAATGCGGAAGTCAACCAATTAGTTTTGCTAAACAGAAATATTTATGCCACAGTAACCAGCTAGCTTATTTTCCCCCTGCTAGATGGCTATTTCCTGGGCAATTCCCTGGGTGGGGTGGGGGCACTGAAATGTCTTCTATCATAGAATGGAAAAGTGAGATTAAAGGTTTTTAAGTGCTCTTATATGAAGTCAAAAAGAGAAAGCAGAAGAGCCTTCCTTTCTAATTGCAGCAAGAGGCTGCTTTTGGCCCCTGCCTTTTTATGTTGAGATTGGAAGGACTCTAAAGGATTTTCAGTATGTCAAATGTACCTCTAAAACGTCCCCTAGCACTGATGTACTGATTAATTCTTCACAAGTACCAGTAAATGGCATGATGATTATGAAAGTGAGGAAGCATTTGTTTACTTATCTCTATGACTTCTAATGGAACTTAGGTTGTGGAGTATTGTACTGTTTAATAGGATATCTATTTTAACATATTACCCAATCGGGGCTTCACTGGTGGCGCAGTGGTTGAGAGTCTGCCTGCCGATGCAGGGGACACGGGTTCGTGCCCCGGTCCGGGAAGATCCCACATGCCGCGGAGCGGCTGGGCCTGTGAGCCATGGCCGCTGAGCCTGCGCGTCCGGAGCCTGTGCTCCGCAGTGGGAGAGGCCACAACAGTGAGAGGCCCGCGTACCGCCAAAAATAAATAAATAAATAATATTACCCAATCTTCTCACCAATATGCTTTTTCTTTTATACATTCTAAAGCACTCTCTCTTCCTTTTCTTTTTTTTTTTTTTTTGCGGTACACGGGCCTCTCACCGTTGTGGCCTCTCCCATTGGCTCCGGACGCGCAGGCTCAGCGGCCGTGGCTCAGCCGCTCCACGGCATGTGGGATCTTCCTGGACCAGGGCACGAACCCGTGTCCCTTGCATCTGCAGGCGGACTCTCAACCACTGCGCCACCAGGGAAGCCCTCTCTCGCTCTCTTCTTTCTCTCCTCTCCCTCCTCCTTCTTCTCTTTCTCCTTCTTTCTCTCTCTCTCATTCCCTCCCTTTTTCTCTTTCTACCTTTCTTCCTCTCCCTTTCCCTCTCCCTCTCTTATACAGCAGCACAGGTAAAGAATCAAAATGTCATCCCAACTAAGTAGATGACATACCAGTGAACCAGACACAAGAGATGGGCATGCTCCTGCTTTATCTACACTTTCATCATCAAAACTGAAGAATTCAATAAACTGCAACAAATGCTTTTGAAAGTTTATAAAGGAAAGCTGTTCCTCACATTTTACAGGCTTGGCTTAAAATAGCTACATTCGGTACCCATACTAAGTACATAGTCCACCTAATTAACAATGCACACCTCAACTATCCTAAATATAATTTAGAGAAATTCATTTATCCAAGGTTTTACTAGTGAATTCAGAAACCTCCCCATAAGTTCCTTCTAACACAAGTTTGGGAAGCACTGTGGCCTTTACCTACAAACCCAATACAGTGTTGCAATATTTTCTACAAGTCTGAGAAGGCAGCTCTAATTGATGAAGTACAGTTCCTAGACTATGTAATCGGGCCAAAGATCAATTTTCTGTCCAAAAGATAACAGGACATAAAGAACACACAGAAACAAGATGGCTCTTTCCAAGGAAAGGGATCAATACTACAGTCTACTTCCTCCCACCCCATCTTATTTCTGAACCACTGCAGAAGAATAGAAATTCCTAATGATTTTCCTGCCTATAGCATCCTCACAGCTCGGGTATAAGGCGCACTAGAACAGGCTACATTTAGAGCAGAGAGGGTTTCCCAGGCTGTGAGGAGATCACAGATGGGCATTACCTGGGAGGCAGAAGCAGCATTATTAGCTCAGTGGGTAAAGAGAGGTGGCATTTCAATTCAAGAAAAATGAAAAGGGAAATCCCAGCCTCCTTCAAGATTCTACATGGGCAGTTAACATTACGGAAGGGTCAAGGATGCTAAACCCAAAGTCTCCTATATCCACGCAGGAAAAAGAACAAAGCATTAAGAGCCATAAGAGAAGTCAATAGGCCAGCCTGACCACAGTTGTCAGGGAGTTCTCGGTGTCCCTACACAATCTGCGTACCCAATGTTGGATTATACGTGCTATCTATTTTCTGTGAATTAAACCTCTTAGTATAACTTTCTGGCAGAACTATATGTCCTACAATTCACATATTTCCCAGAGCGCTGCAAGGTAGCAAGAGTTGAATATGTCACCCAGCAATATTGCTGTAAACTAATGACCTGGGGGAATTCATGAAAGATTGCATAGATTACTATGCCTCCACAATAAAGTGATGAGACCGGTCTCTACAAAGCATACATAAAAATCCCATCTATCTGGATCTATCTGGTGTGCATTGACTTATGCACACATTTTAGAAGATGCGTGCAATCTTACCTGGCTCAATTCTTTCCTCTTTACAAAGCCTTCCCTTACAACAGAGCTGAACGTCATGTTTCTGTCCTCTGGACTTATTTTGCATGCCACTCATTTAGAAGCTAGTATTTATGCAGCTACTAGCTTTTATCTTGTTATGTGCATATGTATTACCCATTCACAACTGCCTTCCCACTGTTAATCTATTATTGCATAACAAATTACCCCAAAACCTAGCAGCTTAAAACAATATTTATTATTTCACCCAGTTTTTGAGAGTCAGGCATCTGGTCATGGCTTAGCTGGGTGGCTAACTCAGTGTGGCTCATGGGGGTTCAGCAGAGCTGGCAGTCAAGGATCTAGTCATCGGAAGTCATTACCTGGGCTGGTTTAGTTCCTCACTAGCTGAAGACCTCAATTCTTCACCATGTGGACCACTGCATATGGTGGCTCATGACAAAAGGAGCTTCATCTAGAGCAAGCTGCTGAAAGAGAGAGAGGGGGGGGGTATAACCAAGCGGGAAGCCATGGTTTGTTTTATAACGCAATCTCAGAAAAGACAGGATCATCACTTCTACCATGGTCTATTATTCACATAAACCATGTGGGAAGAGATTACACAACTGTGTGAATCCAGGCGACAGGGATTGCTGGGGACCATTTAGCAATCAGCTACCACAAAAACGGTTTCTTTCTACCACTCCCCCTGTCAGAGATTCTAACATGAGACCTTGCTTGGAATGAGTCAATTAATATTTGTTATATATATGATTATCTCCCATATCCTCAAACTATATTATTCAGTTACTCTTTCATTCTTCACCAAGTGTCACTGCATTTAAACACACTGATAATGTAACATAATAATATTCACAATCTGTTTATTAACAATTACAGTAATTTGACTAGAACTGAAATGATAGAGGTACATTTTTACCATGAACAAATGACTTTTAGTTATTCAGTCTCATTTTGTCTTTATTTCTAAATATTTATTCCTACAAGAAATATTTATTGACCATCTACTAGCTGCCAGGGACATGAAACTACTATACACTTAGATGAATATTATGGTAAGGAAAATAAAGAGTCATGTGGACTCATGAATCAGAGAATACTTTTCTCTATAATATTTAGCAAAATCGAAAAATATGAAATGTAAGATAAAAAACAAGCCTATAAACATGCTATCATTTTGAAGAAAATTAAGTTATGTTTCTACAAGCTTGCGATAGTGTTGATTGTACTAAAATTTGTGACAATTGGATCTCCTAGTAGAAACACAGATACGAGTTCCCACATATACTATTATTAAAAGGGATAAAAATGAGCATAGAGTAACATGAAGAAGCTGTACTAGCAGATGTTGTTCATAATCCTCCAACTATTCATCTCATTTTTTTTCATAAGAGATCTCAATACTGCTCAGATTTCTACCTTTCTCCACACAATTCAGAGCCTTAAGGATTGTACTGATAAGTTTTATTTGAGTGCTTAGTTCAAATTATCAGTTTTCCATTTAGCCATGAAAATTTCATGGATACAGTGTCAAGGTTGGCCTTAGGAAAAATTTGGAATTAAGTGTGACACTTACCCTCTGTAGTGGATTAAACAGAGGTCTCCAGAAGATATGTTTATGTCCTCCTCCCTGGCATCAGTAAATGTGACATTATTTGGAAAAAGATCTTGCAGATGTAATAATTAGGTTTAAGATGTCGGGATGAGATCCTCCTGGGTAATTGGGCCCCAAATCCAATGACAGTTTCCTTCTAAGAGACACAAAGGAGAGACACACAGAGAAAAAAGGAGAAGTTATGTGAAGATAGTGGCAGAGACTGAAGTTATGAAGCCATGGAAGTTAAGAAACTCCTGGAGCCACCAGAAGCTGGAAGAGGGAAGAAAAGTTTCTCTCCTGGAGACTTCAGGAGAGAACAAAGCTCTGTGATAACAGAACACAAATCTACCAGTTTCAGACTTCTGGCCTCCAAAATGGTGAGGAAACAAATTTCAGTTGTTTTAAGCCAAGCAGTTTGTCGTATTTGTTACAGCAGCCCTAGGAAATTAATACACCTTCCAACCTAAATAGTGTCCCAAAATTAATTTACATGGTTTTTTTTTTGCAGTAAGCTCAGCCTCTCCTAAAGCCAACACCAATAAATGCCAACACCTGCACTAACCCGTCTCCATGCCAACAACTTCACGAACCCTTCCAACACCAACACCTGCACCACTCAGGATTCTCTTCTCCAACAGGGATGAGCCAGCCCATCAGCAAACTAGTTCAAGCAATTGGTTAATGGGTATAGCTACATCAATTGATTCATTACTGTGCTACCTTTTTCAGATGACATAATTAGAAACGAGACCTTTCTAATGGTCCCATTTTCACTGTATTAACAGACTCAGAGCAGGTCAGTGTTTAATGAACTCAGCTCTCACCACTTTGCAGAAGATGAATGAAAGAAAATATTTCCGTAACAGAAACATATTGTCTGGACTTCCCTGGTGGCACAGTGGTTAAGAATCCGCCTGCCAATGCAGGGGACACGGGTTCGAGCCCTGGTCCGAGAAGATCCCACATGCCGTGGAGCAAATAAGCCCGTGTGCCACAACTACCGAGGCTGTGCTCTAGAACCTGTGAGCCACAACTACTGAGCCCATGTGCCACAACTACAGAAGCCCGGGTGCCTGGAGCCTGTACTCCGCAACAAAAGAAGCCACCGCAATGAGAAGCCTGCACACCTCAACGAAGAGTAGCCCCTGCTCGCCGCAACTAGAGAAAGCCTGCACGCATCAGTGAAGACCAAACACAGCCAAAAGTAAATAAATAAATAAAAATTTATATTAAAAAAAAACATATTGTCTGAAAGGAAGTTGCGACAAGAGTAGAGAATGAGAAAAACAAGGCGGATACTGACTGAAAGCTTGCCAAGTAGTGTTTTCCAGAGTGTGGTTCAAAGAACAATAGTTTTAGAAAAAGTTCTCCAGGAAAAGTGGTTGTCTGGTCAATTAAGTTAATCTGTAATACTCTACTTTGAAAGTAAAAATATATAATGATTTCAAAATGTTATGTTGTTTAAAAATAAGAGGAAAAATAGAGAGAGAGAGACAGAGAGACAGAGAGACAGAGAGAGAGAGAGACAGAGAGAGACAGAGACTCAGCTTGATCATCCCAGTACATATAGTGGTTACTAGTTTGGGTTATTGTATCAAAGTAGAAAAACTTTGCAGTAACATAGACAAATCTGTTTCTAATCCACTACTTAACTAGTTAAGTAATCTTCAGCAAATTACTTAGTAGTTTTAGTTTCCTCACACGTAAAATAAGGAAATGATGCCTATTAAGTTATCTTGTAATCATTTGTTATAATTCATGTGAAACACCTGTACTTCTTAAATGAGATGTTTCCTATAGCCATAAATTCTCCGTAAATGGTTACTATTATGTTTTGTTATTTTTGTGGTTATTATGGTGGTCAGTACCACCATATGGTAGCCAGCATCCCCGCTGCCACCCATTACATGCACGGAAATGCAATTATCTGTAAGAATATTGCTTCAAAATAAAAATAATAAAAATAATCCCAGCAGAGATAGCAAAGTAGAGAGGGCTATTGGTTCAGCAGTGGAAAACTCCTCAGAAAACTGAAGGAATTTATTAACATATCTAAAGAAAGCATCAATCTATCATATAGGGCACTGCTCAGCCTGGAAAGCAGGAAAAGGAGTAAGACTAAGTTTGGCACTGATGTCCAAAGGTCCTCAAGTATTCTGGTGCTTGAGGTAAAGTCAACCTGACTGTTGAAATGACTGTGGAGTCATAGCCTTAAAATTGTCCTAAAATGACTTAAAATGTCTTTGTCCTTTTGACAAAATGGTCCTTAGTTGTAAATGTTTGTATCAAGCTACCAACCTACCTTATCCTGGTACCGTTAAATACTGGATTTATCTAACTTCCTGTACTGAGTTGAATGGTGTGCCCCCAAATTTCATATCCACTTGGAGTCTGTGAAGGTGATCTTATGTGAAAATAGGGTCTTTGCTGAGGTAATCAAGTTAAAATAAGGTTATCTGGATTAGGCTGGGCCCCAACTCCAATAGGATTGGTTTCCTTTAAGAAAAGGGAAATTTAGACACAGAAACACATAGGGAGAACTCCATGTGATAATGGGGCAGATGTCAGCGACGCAGCTACAAGCCAAGGAACAGCAATAATTGCCAAACCCGAGCAACGAGGAAGAGGCAAAAAAAAAAACCAAAACACAAAAAAACAAAAAAACCCAACTTTTCCTGGAGCCTACAGGGTGTATGGCCCTGCCTACACCTTGATTTCAAATTTCTAGACTACAAAACTAACTAGACTAAATTTGTGATAATCTGTTACAGGAGCCCTGAGAAAGCACATCCTGTTCATCAAGTAGTTCTCTGGACAAATTTCCCAAGTAAGTAAACATATATGTGGAAATATTAATACTTAAGTACACATAAATTTTTCCAGTTCCTTTCTCTATGATAACTGTTTTGTATTTGCAAATTTGTATTATAGCTTTTTTCCATCAACCTTCTGAACTTTTTTTTTTTTTTTTTTTTTTTTGCGGTACACGGTCCTCTCACTGTTGTGGCCTCTCCCGTTGCGGAGCACAGGCTCTGGACGCGCAGGCTCAGCGGCCATGGCTCACGGGCCCAGCCGCTCCGCGGCATGTGGGATCTTCCTGGACCGGGGCACGAACCCGCGTCCCCTGCATCGGCAGGCGGACTCTCAACCACTGCGCCACCAGGGAAGCCCTACCTTATGAACTTTTTAAACACAATCTGCCACTGAAAGATAAACCTGCTCTTATAGGATGTGGACAGTAACAGGTTTCTGAAGGTACTATCTTATGGCAGGAGATAATGTATGAAGCCCCTCTTTAGAGCCTCTAGGGCTTGTGGTCTTGCTCTTGCTGATCCCAGTTCTCTGCTTGACACCATATGCCCCTCCTGATACCTTTGTTGGCAGAGCAGCAAAGAATTTTTCTTTAATAATATTTTATTGCTACTTTCCCACTCAGAACTCCCAGATGGGTTTAATTACCACTGATTACTGAAAAAGTGCTAAGTGACAAAGAAGTCACAAAAATAGTAACACAAACAAATAAATGTTAACATTGGTCAACTTAATCAGACATTTGAGAATATAAGATTTCTTTTTCTAAAAGCCTATGCTTTATATCTCCAAGAAATAATGTACATTTTGATATTTTGGACATAGCTGAGATGATGAAATTAAGAAACAGTTATACCAACATTTCAGTGGACAACTTTCAGATGAAACACACCAAAATAATACAAATATATTAGAATTTTGCCATAAATTTCCCAAAGAATCACTCTCACAGTATTATTATATGGAAAATATTTTTCATTCATTAATGTATTCATTCAATCAATTAAGAGACATTTCTTGAGCACTTATGATAGGCCAAGAAATATGCTAAGTGCTGGAAATACAAAATAGATAGGATATATGATCCATGCCTTCAAAGAACTTATTCTCATAGGGGAGACAGACACAAATGGATAATTACAGTAGATTGATTTGAGTGCTCTCATAAAGGTATAAACAAAGTCCTGTTATTTCCCTGAAAAAGAGAGCTAATAACTTCTTGAGGGAGGCAGGAACTGCTCATTTAGTTTCCTGGCAACATTATGCTAAACAGCAAGTATAATAGGGCCTATTGGCCAACATATCTATACATTCTAACTAATTTATTTAAATCAATATTAGTCATAGCCTTTCGAATGAATCAAGTTCTGAGCATTTGTTTTTTAATTAAAAAATAAATACCAGTAAAATTCGCATCAATTAAACCAAACTTCAGGGCTTCCCTCATGGTGCAGTGGTTAAGAATCCGCCTGCCAATGCAGGGCACACGGGTTCGATTCCTGGTCTGGGAAGATCACACATGCCACAGAGCAACTAAGCCCATGCGTCACAGCTACAGAACCTGTGCTCTCTAGCTGGCAAGCCACTACTACTGAAGCCTGCACGCCTAGAGCCTGTGCTCTGCAAGAAAAGAAGCCACTGCAGTAAGAAGCCTGCTCTCTGCAATGAAGAGTAACCCCCACTTGCCACAACTAAAAAAAAAGAAAGCCCACATGCAGCAACGAAGACCCAACACAGCCAAAAATAAATAAATAAATTCATTTATTTATTTAAAAAAAATAAATAAACTTCATTTCCATGCTCATCATTTTCTAAGAAAATCTCTGATAACGCAGTTGATTTATCTCATCAATAAATATTTTGCCCTGCATGCACATAGATTTCCTTTACCAAATAAGTTAGAAAGTGAAGCAAGGGACTTCCAGTTTCAGTCCTGATGTGTAAAAAGTTTAAAAGTTATAACTGCCATTCTCATAGCAAGTAAAATCTGAAAAAAACAAAAATCAACAACTCTTCTTGAAACTATAAAAGAACTGAGACGGTTAGGCAAACCACCATCCACCCCAAAATCTGGAGAGACAGGTGGATAGTAGCCAAGATATGTTTACTTGGAACAGAAACTATAAACTGGTAGGAATACTTGAAGGTAATTTTGACAAACTGCTGAGATTAAGTGTCAAACTGAGAAACTACTGAGGGCCACTCACAGGAAGCAAACATATGTGTGTGGGGGTTTTACCTTCAGGAATCTCACCAGGTTCTCATGGTGAAGAGCCAAGAAAAATCCAAATCTCTGGACCTGCTCTGAAAGACACGTCAAAAGAAGTTCTTCAGGGAGAAGAAAAATGATAGAGTTCAGGAACTCATATCTACACAAACAAAAAGGAGTATTAGAGAAGGAATGAATGAAGATAAAATATAATTTAAAATAATTTTCCTTCTTACTTGCTCTAAAAGATAGCCATTTGTTTGAAGTATAATAATAACAATATTGGTGATTATAGCATGTGCAAAAGTGAAATGGATGTCAGGAATTTCTTAAGGTATGTGGGGCTGGGGATTGGGCATATTCTATTATGAGGTATTTGTCTTACCTAAGAAGTGATATAGCATTATTTCAATGTGGACTGAATCAGTTGTAAATGTATATTTCAAACACCAGGGCAAAGACTAAAATATCTTTAAAAGAAGTATAATCGATATGCTAAGAGAAGAGATAAAATGAATCACATAAAATGCTCAATTAAAACAAGAGAAGGAAGGAAAAGAGAATAAAGAAGAAGCAAAGAATAACTGCAGCAAATAGAAAACAATTACAAACATTAGATATTAATCAAGCTATATCATAATCACATTAAATGTGAATGTTCGAACTACACCAATCAGAAGGCAGAAACCGTCAGAATGGATAAAAGAAAAAGACCCAACTATATACTATCTATAAAATCCCACT
Organism: Pseudorca crassidens; assembly: GCF_039906515.1. Classification (NCBI taxonomy): domain Eukaryota; kingdom Metazoa; phylum Chordata; class Mammalia; order Artiodactyla; family Delphinidae; genus Pseudorca; species Pseudorca crassidens. The sequence goes on along the minus strand of NC_090308.1, from coordinate 63,744,856 downwards.
TTAAATATAAAGATTTGGATAGGTTAAAAAGTAAATGGATAGATTAAGTTATATTATATTAACACTAATCAAAAAAAGGTGGAGTAACTACATTAATTTGTGACAAAACAAACTTCAGAGCAAGGAAAATTATCAGGGATAAAGAGAGATATTATGTAATGATAAAGATGGCAATTCTCCAAGAAAATATTATTAATCCACAAGGTGTATGCACCTAGAAACAAAGCATCAAAATATATGAGGCAAAACTGATAAAACTGCAAGGCGAAATAGACAAATCTACTATTTTAAAAGACTTCAATACCCCTCTTACCAGTAACTGATAGATTAGACAGGCAGAAAATCAGTAAAGACATAGTAGATCTAAGAAAACACTCAGTTAACTTGATCTAATAGACACTTATAGAATACTCCATCCCACAAGAGCAGAATACATATTTGTCTCCACCTCACATGGAACATTCACCAATATAGACAATAGACTTGGCCACAAAACAGAACTTAACAATTTAAAAGAAGAGAAATCATAAAAATTGTGTTTTCAGCCACTTGAAATTAAAAGAGAAGTCAAGAGCAAAAAAATAGCTTACAAAATCTCAAAATATTTGGAGATTAAACAACAACACACTTCTAAATAATGTAAGGGTCAAAGAAGTCTCAAGAGAAATTTTTAAATATTTTAACTAAATCAAAATGAAAGTAATACTTATCAAAATTCGTGAAATGCAGCATAAGCAGAATTTAGAGTGAAATAAATGGTAGTAAATGCATATACTAGAAAGCAAGAAAAATATAAAAGTATTAAACCTTAGGAAACTAGAAATAGAAGAGCAACTTAAGCCTTCTTAAAGCAAGCAGAAGAAAAGAAGAAAAATAAAAACTGTGCAGAAATCGATAAAATTTAAAATGAGAAAACAATAAAAAAATTAACAAACCCAAAGTGTGGTTCTTTGAAAAGTTCAATAAAATTGGTAAACCTCTGTTATGGGTTGAACTGTCTGTCCTCCAACCTCCACCCCCTGCCAAAATTCATATGTTGAAGTCTTAACTCCCAGTACCTCAGAATGTAAACTAATGTGGAAATAGGGGCATTGCAGATGTAATTAGTTAAGATGAGGTCATACTGGCGTAGGGTGAGCTCCAATATAATAAGACTGATGTCCTTATAAACAGGCAAAACTTGCACAGATACATTTATACAGAGAAAACGACCCAGGAAGTTATGCTGCCACATGCCAAGGAACTACCAGAGGCTAAGAGAGAGGCCAGGAGCAAACCCTTCCCTAGCACCTTTAGAGAGAGCATGGCTCTACTGCATATCAGTTTCAGATTTGGGGCTCCAGAACTGTGAGACAATACATTTAAATTGCTCTAAGTCATGCCAAGTTTGTGGTACTTTGTTACAGGGAAACTAATACAACCTCTAGCAAGGCTAACAAAGAGAAAAAGAAGACAAAAATTGTCAATATCAAAAAATGAAAGAGCAATGATCACTACTGACCCCATTAACATTAAAAGGATAGTAAAGGAATACTATGAACAACTCGATGCCTACAAACATAACTTAAATATAATAGGTCAATGATTTGACAGGCACAATCAAACAATACATCCACAAGGAGAAAGAGATAAACTAAATAGGCCTACATCTAATAAGGAAATTGGATTGATAATTAATAACCTTCCATAAAAGAAAGCAACACACCAGATGGTTTCACTAGCAGATTCTACCATACATTTAAGGAAGAAGTTGTCAATTCCCCACAATTTCATCTAGAAAATAGGAACTGAGGGAACACTTCCTAATTCATTCTAAGACCAGCATTACCCTAATACAAAAACCAGATAAAGACATAACAAGAAAAGAAAACTACAAGTCAATATCTCTTATGAACATAGATGCAAAAATCTTTAACAAAATATTAACAAAAATAATCCCACAATGAATAAAAACAATTATACACCACAACCAAGAAGGAATTATTCCAGGTATATGAGGCTGATTCACCCTTTGGAAATCAAATAATGTAATCCACTACATCAACATGCATCATCATTCATATGAACATATCAGTTGATAAAGACAAAGCATTTGACAGCATCCAACACCTAATCATGATGAAAACTCTCAGCAAAGTAGGAATAGAAGGAATACAGTGAAACTTCCTTAACTTGATGAAGAACATTTATTAAAAAAAACAAACAAAATCCAGCTAACATCATCATACTTAATGGTGAGAGACTGGATGTTTTTCCTCTAAAGTTGGGAACAAGGTAAGGATGTCCCTTCTTTCGAATTCTATTCAAAATCATACTAGAAGCCCTAGCAAGTGCATTAAGACAAGAAATTGAAATAACAATCTATACAAATTGGATAGGAAGAAATAAAATGGTCTTTGTGCACAGACGACATGATTGTCTATACAGAAAATTCCAAGGAGTGAACAAAACAAAACTTGGAACTAATAAGCTTACAGAATACAAGATTAATATACAAAATACTGGGAAAAATATTTGCAAAACAACACATATCTGATAAAGGACTTATATCCGAACTATACAAAGAATTCTAAAACTCTACAATAAAAAAATACAAACTAATTTAAAAATGGGCAATAAATCTGAATAGATATCTCACCAAAGAAGATCTACAGATGGCAAATAAGCATATGAAAGCTGTTCAACATTATTTGTCATAACCTTCTGAAAAAGAATCAGGCAGTTGCAAATTAAATTAAGCAATTGCAAATTAAAACAACAATGAGCTATCACTACACACTTACCAGAATGGCTACAATTTAAAAAACTGACAATACCAACTGCTGACTAGGCTATGGAACAGGAACTTTCATTCTTTGCTAGTGGGGAGGCAAAATGCTATAGCTACTATGGGAGATAGTTTGGAAGTTTCTTACAAAACAACACATTGTCTTACCACATGTTCTAGTAGTCACACTCCTAGATATTTACTTAACTGATCTGAAAACGAATGTCCACAAAAAACGTGTATGTGAAGGTTTATAGTAGCTTTATTCATAATTTCAAAAGTTGGAGGCAACCAATGTCTCCTTCAGCAGGTCAACGGGTAAACAAGCTATGTACATCTATCTATACAGTGGAATATTATTCAACAATTAAATATAGAGTTATCAAGCCATGAAAATACGCAGAGGAAACTTAAATGTATATTGCTAAGTGAAAGAAGCCAGTCTGAAAAAATTTCATATTGATGATTCCAATTCTATGACATTCTGGAAAAAGCAAAATTATAGACAGTGAGATCGATGATTGCCAGGAGTTTGGTGGAGAGGTGTTGAATAAATAAAGCACAGAGGATTTTTTAGGGTGGTGAAAGTATTCTCTGTGATTTGTCAAGTTCCGTAGAACTTTATAGACAAAAAGTGAACTTTAACATATCAAAAATCCTTTAGGAGATTGGGGGATCTTAGAAAGGACTGCAGACTGTTATCAGATAAACTTACATTTTTACAAAATATGAACAAATCACACTAAGGGAGTTGGGGGCAGGGGAAGGTGATGACCTACATAACTGGAAATGAGTGGATTCTTTGACTGAAGGCAAAAGGAACGATAACACTGTCTTCCATCTGATAAAGTTGTTTTCCATGGAGGTGCAAGTTAACAATTATGATGCTGCTATACATGTATCCTGGAATTGAACAATTATGTCAATGAATGGTGGATGATGAGAGTCAGATTTCTCACTGTTCAAGTAGGAGTTTACATACAAGCAAGGAAGGAGGTTAGAATGATCCATGTGGCAACAGACAGGAGACATCAGGATGAACTCATAGTTAGCTTAATATAGATACAGATGATTACATATAGAAATATTTACAGATATATGTATATACACAGGTTAGTATACTCACATATATTTCTTTTTTCTGTCAACTAAGAAGGCCTAAAGCAATCACATCACAATAGCAATGAGCATACCTAACATACGGATCTTGGTTTCAAAAACCTTTCTCCAGCCAAAGGAACCAGCAAAACTTGCATAAATAGCAGATTCCAGGACTGGGGCAGGAAATATACAAGACGAGTCTGGAATATCTTGTAGAGCCCAAAAGTAAGTCCTCAGAAAAACTTCACCATGATGGGGGCATGTCAAAGGGATATAGGAATCGACTGAAAGAGCTCCCAGTAGCCCCAGAAGGAACAATTTGATAAACAAAATATTTAAAGTAGTATAAAATACATTTCCATGAGGCTATATTGATATTAATAAGTAATTGAATAAGTAAACAGAAGGGAAAGAAGAAACAAATTTTCCATGCAGAAGAATTACAGATAATTTATGAGATACTCTGCCCTAGAGGAAGAGCACATAACTTTCTGCCCCTTCAGTGTGGACTGGGCATAATGACTTCCTTTCAATGAGTACAGTGGGGAAAGAGGGGTTACTAACTTCACAGTGGAGAAACCTGACAAACACTACCTCAGCCAGGTGATCAAGGTCAACATCAATAGCGATAAATCGTGTTGATAGTATGTATTATTGATATAGTATGATGAAAATGGCACTTTATCTCTGTGGTCTTCCTCCTAAAAGCCCATAACTCCAATCTCATCATTAGAAAAACATCAGACAAATTCCAGTAGAAGGGCATTCTACTGCCTGACTAATACTCCACAAAACTGTCAAGGTCATCAAAACTAGCAAATTCTGAGGAACTGTCACAGTCAAAAGGAGTCTAAAGAGACATGACAACTAAATGCACTGTAGTATCCTGGATGGTGCCCCGGAACAGAAAAAGAACCTTAGCTAAAACTAAGGGACTCCAAATGATACGGACTTTAGTTAACAATAAGGTCAAGACTGGTTCATTAGGTGTAGCAAATGTATCATGATAACGTAAGATGTTAATAATATGTGAAACTGGATATGGGGTGCATGGGAATTCTCTGTACTATCTTCTCAATTTTTCTTTAAATCTAAACTGTTGTAAAAAATAAAGTCTACTAAAAAAGAAGAAAGAAACCCACTCCTAATCATAAGAAAAGACACTACAATTATTCTAATTTTTAAAAAGTGAAACAAGGATTATACCACATGCTTTTGAGTTCTCAATGCTTTTCTACTTTGGGGAGTTCCCCCCCTCCAAATACTCCAGCCATACAGGAACATTCTCAACTGTTCCAGTCAAAAATAGTAACTTTCAAAAATGGTGAAAATCAGTCACTTTCAGTCAGCTTGACTGTCAACATAACAAGAAAACACAGCAGGTTAGAATTAGAATATCTCTTTCTCCACCTTGAGTATGTGAAAAATATACCCGTCTTTATTTTCCATAGTAATCTTGGGTGTTTTTATCTAGACATGTGTTAACTGTGTAAGATAAACGAAGGGTGGCAGAAAATAAAGGCTTTAAGTTTAGTTGCACATCAAATAGTCCCCAGACATAGTCATTAATAACAAGATGCTTGAAGTTTAATCAACCATAAGTTGCACTTCTATTCTTTTTTCATTGTAAGGATATGTTTTACAAAATCTACTTAGAATAAGAAGAAATGGTTAAAAAATAAAATCAGTTTAAAACACTTAAGAGAAAAAGACTTAAAAAATAATATGTGGCTTCACACTTAACATCAATTGTTTAGTTAAAAACAACGTTAATAAGTTATTAATTATCAGTAACTGATAGAGTGATAAAATAAGCTATTAAAGAAATTTACTGCATATTAATCTTTAGATAAAATACTACATATTTTCAGCAATCCATTTTCTTATTATTCTAATAACATACAAGCTAAAAGGCTTTTCAGGAGCCATAACTGTATAGATATTCAATTACATTATTTTAAAGAGGAAGCTGAGGTAAATTGCTCCTTATGTCTCCTTTCTCTGACTGCATCCAAAGTCTATGCATTTTGAGGCCCAATTCTCCATCCACTTAATCCACAATTATTTGTTTAAATGCTCTAGCATTAATTGAATTCCTAAGCTCTTACAGCTTGTAGCAGTCATCCTGGAAATTGCTATGCCTTATTAGGTATTATATTATATAGCACTATTTTAATTTTTAGAAATTATAGCACTTTTTAGCCAATTGTAAATTCTCAGAAGATCAGAACCATGTGAAATACTTCTTTGATCTAGCTTCCATTACCTAATAAAGTGCCAAACACATACTGGGCATTAAAGAAATACTTTCTGATTAATGAAATGATGTGATCTAATCTACTCATTGAAGGAAGAATTTGTAAACATCAATGTTTAGTAATATATTGGCTTTATCTAAAACTAAATCATGGTTGAAAATGTTTTGCTAAGTTCCTTAATGGAATATCTTCTCTTTTTATTTTAGCAAAACTCAAATCATGTTTGAATATTTTCTTATCATTTTAACATAGAAAAGTGTATCATATAAATAAGATGTTGCATTTGAAGAACATCTTTTTGATGAACAAGTTAAATATTAACAAAAACAACTATGTAACAGACAATAAATAAAGGCTTTATATAGACTATGTTCTCTGACAATTACACAATAAAATTAGAAATCAGTAGTAAAAGGAGTAAAAATATTCATGTCTCTGATCACCACTTTCCCGTAAAGGTAGATTATTTTTACCAAACCTCCTACTAGAAACAACTAAAAATAAAGGATAAAGTAAAAGAATAATCTTCATAAAGGCAGCACAAATCTGATGAAATATTAAGGAATTCCCAGCCTGCAATCTAAGCACAGGAGGGGAAAAGGAAGATTCTAATCCACCCTGCCATAAGGCATTTGCTCTGGCTAAACCTAGCTATGGCCTGGAAGGACCCCGAAAAGCCTAGGGACACCCATGGTGAGGACTTTGATTCGTGAGCCTATGATGTTGATTTGTGACACTAAAGGCTACACGGTTAGAGTAAGGTGAACCTAAAGTAAACCCTCTGTCACTTTGCAAGGGAGTAGGGAAGGAATCCATCCTTGAGTGCCTGTAAACACATGTAACTGTCATAGTGTTATAGAGCTCCACTTGTCTTTGTTGGGAATGTCCCCAAATAATCACAAACTGTAATTTAGATTAACATGATCCTGAACTGTTAGTGCCAGTGAGCTCTGGGAAGGAATGAATGTACTCCTTCTGGAGGACACCATCTCTATTTTGCCCTTTCTTGTGAGAATGCTCCCAAGAAAAATTTTATGATAAACTGAAAAATAACCAAGCTGGCAAGATAATAAGGCAACATGTATAAAGTTTATCAGAAACAACAGAAAACAGAAGCAGAACAAAAAACTTCAGATAATTAACTTAGATGCGGAGCATTAAAAAAAAAAAAAGGAAGAGAAACAGAAAAAAAAGAAAAATAGGCTTACTTCATTATTAGAATAAAAATAAGCTTGGCAGAATCAGCATGTAACAGGAAATTATTTTTAAAATTAATGCATACAGTATTGAGAGATCATTACAGTAACTGGGGTGAAAAATATAACAACTGAAATTTGAAACTCAGTGAATGAGTGTGGCAGCAGATTAGCCACAAAACAGAGAATTAGCAAAATGGAAGTGGAGGCAAAAGAATTCTGAAAGTAGTGCAGAGAGAAAAAAAATGGTAGGAAACATAAGAGTTTAAGAGGTACAGATGAAGAGTTAGAAGGTCTAAAATATATTTAATTTGCATTCCAAGGTATGGGGGTACAAGTTCAGGGTACAAGAGTAGAGAGGACCAAGGGCACAGAGAGAAAAGCTCTGAGCCAAGGAGCAAGGCTTTGTATTTACTCCCAGTATCAGGGGGCATGACAGTGACTTGTGACTCAATGAAACAAACTCCTGATGTTTTCACCTCATCCAAAGCCTTATCTAGGGTAGCAAGGTCATTATTACTGACCCCATCAATTTTGAGGTCTCCTATCTCAGCAGTCACATTGCTTTCTGGGTTGGCTCATGAGGTCTGTATGACTGATTTGGGCTTGCACAGTGGCAACTATTTTTAGGAGTCCATCTTTTTTTTTTAATTGAAGTGTAGTTAATTTACAATGTTGTGTTAGTTTTAAGTGTACTGCAAAGTTATTCAGTTTTATATATATATAAATATATATATATAGATAATATATATTTTATATAAATACATATAATATATATATGTATAATATATATACATATATTCTTTTTCAGATTTAAGATTTAGGAATCCATCTTAACTCTTGGCATCTCCTGTTATTACAAGAAAATAGCTCAAGTTTTCTCCGTAGGAAGAGTGACTTCGCTATTTTTCCCTTCATATAAAAGTTTTTTAATCCCAGGAAAGTCTAGCCTTGCAATATTCACATGATTTCTTTTGTTTTTCTAGTACCATTTTAACACTTTCTCTCTGTTACTCTTGCCCACTAAGCTTTAAGTTGGGCTGTCTCTACTCTAGGAAGTTTTCCAGGTTTGCAAGGCTGATTGAATTAGTTTATCTACATTCCTTTGAGTCAGTTTCTTATTTTCTGATGGGTCACCTTTATCAGCATTATTAAAACAACCTTCACCGTAAGAGGCCAAACACCAGCCAATGTTCCATCTATAATTTCCCATGGGAATTGATCTCTCTCATGGATTTCTTCTGAAAGTGCCAAAGCTCTCTTACAGCAGCCAAGATCCACTGCAAAAAAAAAAAAAAAACCCTGATGCCAAATGAATTTAAGTTTGGCATCATAGACTGTAGGAGGGGCTGAGCTGTAAGAAGGCTAGGCTGTTACCATCCTTCTTAACAAGCCTTATGTGCCTGGTCCCCTCATCTCCCAAGCAAACCAGCTAAGATTCAAATGATTTGCTCGGTTTTGCAACAGAGGTCATGAATATCCCTTGTTTCACCTGTGTGGGTGCACATCTCTATAACTGTTTTCTTAGAGGGTCAGAAACATCTGCCCTCTGCCACCCTCAAACAAATCTTAGTCTCAGTTGTGACAATGGGAAAGACCTGAGGCTGACTGCCGGATTGGTAAGGAAGTCCTCCCCCAGCCCCAGTTGACAAGACAGTTGGCAACACCCAGACAGTGTTTGGGCATCTATCTGTATTTGAACCTTCTTCCTGGTACTCTTCTTGCAACCACCTCTCCAGTTCTTCCTCATCAACAGGCAATAAAGCAGAGGACCATTTATTGCCCAGTTGACCATACGATTTTGTCAACATGTCACTACTGAGTCCCATGAATTTTATTCAAATCCCATTAGTTAGCCCACAAGGTCCATTTCTTTCCTCTTCCAAAACGCCAGATCCCTGTAAGCATATCACCTATGTTGCCAAAAACCATCAACAAATCTCTGAGAGGTCAGCTAGTCTGCCAAGCTTCATGGATGCTGGCAGATGACACAAGGCAGAGATCAAAGGTGAGTTTATTGCAAATGCAGTACCAAAGTATCAGCATTTATACCATTTTTCTGAGCTCCAGTTCTTACAAGGTGACATGAATTTGGGCCATATGGTGACATGAATGGGGCCTTGTATGACAGGAGAAGGGCTCTGAGCTTTGGGAACCTAAATATTTTACACTGGACAGTGAGCACAGATGCCCTTTTTTCTAGAAAGAAATGACCATCTCTATCTTCCAGGGCTGTAAGCACACCTGTTACTTGCTTCAGAGGGAGACATTAACTCTACTATCCAAGTCTATTCTCTATAAAAATATCATTTAAAAGATCACCTGGGGAGGGCTTCCCTGGTGGCACAGTGGTTGAGAATCTGCCTGCCAATGCAGGGGACACGGGTTCAAACCCTGGTCCGGGAAGATCCCACATGCCGCAGAGCACCTAAGCCCATGGGCCACAACTACTGAGCCTGAGCTCTAGAGCCCGTGAGCCACAACTACTGAGCCAGCATGCCTAGAGTCCGTGCTCTGCAACAAGAGAAGCCACCGCAATGAGAAGCCCGCGCACCGCAACAAAGAGTAGTCCCCGCGGGCCGCAGCTAGAGAAAGCCCACGCGCAGCAACGAAGACCCAACACAGCCAAAAAAAAAAAAAAATAGATAAAAGATCATCTGGAACAAAGGGCAGTCAGTGCCCCTGCTTGCAAGATGTACAGAAAAAAAAAAAAGAGAGAGAGACCCATGTAGAATTATCTCCCAATATATCACAAGTTAAAGAAGAAAATTTCAGGAATAAATTGTTTTACTGCATTAATTTTTACCACCAGAGAGCTGTTGTACCACTCTTTCTGTTAGAATTATTTGGTGATACCCTGAATCACATGCACTTAACTATAACATGCAATGTGCAAATATGATTTTTCATATTTTTTTCAAAAAAAAAAAAGCTTGAAGCCCCTTTTGGAACGAAGGTTCTTCAGAGGTGGCTAAATTGTATCCATTATCTAAATCAAATATTTTAAAAAGGGAAGGGAAGGAGGAAGTAGAAGAATAGTATAATGAGGTGGGGGGTGGGGAAGGCCCTGCGCTGTGGCGGGAAAGTGGCGGGAAAGCGGCGGGAAAGCTCCTCCCGGAGCCTGGGGCGCTGGAGGCGCCGCCGCGGCCGCAGCTGACGCAGTTTCTGGCCGAGAAGCTGGTCACCATTATCCCGAACTTCAGTCCGGACAAGATCTTCTAACTGGGGGCGACCTGGGGCTCTTCCACCCTGACTCACCAGTAGAGGTGGCCCTGTGGCTGGCGATCGACCCGACACCAAGATGGATGCGTTGGCTGCTTCCTCGCGAGTGGAGGGAAGTGGGAAAGTTGGAGAAGATGAGGGATCAGGAAGGAAAAGGAAGAAACGTTTCCCTCTACGCCTAGCCCTTAATCCAGGGAACTTACCAAACTCCTGTTAAATCAGGCTTCGGACAACATCCCCAAGGCGCATGAGATCCGGACCCCGATGGAGGACGCGCAGGACAGTCGCGTAGCCAAGCTCCCGTGTGTGCTGACGCCTTCGTGACACAGCAGGCGGCCCGCGCCAGGCTGGATAACTTGACCTCGATGCAGGTCAACACCCGTGGGGCTTTCCTCTCACCAGCACTCGATCCCGTGGACAAACTCCGCACAGACCTGCAGCCTTCACACAGCGCCCAGTCTCGAGACTTCCAGGCAGAGACGGGTTTGTGGAGGCCCGTGTCTGGGGCAGGAGGCCCGCCAGCGGTGTGTGAGCGCTCAGGACGCGATCAAGGGACGCCCATTCCTGGGAGTTCTTGAACCGCTTTTGAACGTCTGAAAAAAAGTGCAGTGGAGCAAGGAATGGATTTATAACATTGTTAGACAGCAACGGGCTTGTGGTGACTTTCTGTAATTCCACATCTGTATCTTGGAGCCAGCTGTCCTTTTACAAAGGAAAGAAAAAAACTTTGGCAAAATAAGCGGTTTTCCCCGGCGGAAGCTCCAGTCTCCTGATCAGAACTGCCATGCGCAGGTGAGTGTTCGGTGACTTCACGTGTTGCTTTTGAAAGATGGAGGTATAGCAGGAGTGCGGAAGTGGCTAGGCCTTTTTTTTTTTTCTTTCCTTTTTTGTTTCCTTCTTGAACCTGATCCCTTGGGCTAAATTTAGAGTCTCCTACAAAGGTGGTTCATCCAGAGAAAGAGAGCCATTGAGTGGGTAGTGACGGTGACCCATGTTTATCATCTAAGCCCTGATACACAATAAAGATGGCATCAAGCCAAGTCTCTATTGGGTTTTCCTGCCTAACTGTCACGTGAAAGGAGCAAGCCAGGGGGCTAGAATGACTTCTTAGACCAAACTGAGAGGTTTAGCAGGCAGCTGGAAACTTTAGACCAACACTCTGGATGTCTCTTGTTCTCTTTGCTACTTTTGGGTAAGGTCTAAAGGGTTGCTTAGCACCAAGAGGAAAGTCCGGGAAAAATTAATTCCATGTTATCAAGTGTGTGAGTGAAGACATGATGCCAGGGGGAAAAGTGGGACCTGTGACATGGTTCTTGATGGACTGAGGCAAAAGACTGTTATAGGCAGCAGAGGCTCAGTTGAGGGCAATTTTTTTTTTTTTGCCCTAGGAGGAAAAGTTTCATCTGTAGCATTTTGGAATTGCTAAGTTCCTTACAGAAAGTATATTACTGAGAGAGGAAATGCTTGTCTAGTCATGCAATGAGTAGGTTCAGTAACCAGCTGGTTTTGGACGGTAGCACCATTGGTGAAAAGCAGAAGCATGCCATCTCGAGGGTTTTTTAAAGAGTCTATGTGTGTGTCAGCTGAGCCTAAAGAATATCTACTGGGATTTTCCCTTCAGTGTTTAAATTCCAAACTTACTCAAGCTACACGAGCACTATTTCTCCATTCCACATTGGTACCCAGATGTTCCTCTAACAAGCAGCTGATGGTTATTATTTGAACACTGAAGGGCCAGACATGAAGGGATTAGGACCTAGAAGACCTGGTCTCCACCGTTTAAGAGATGACAGGACTTGCCTTTTCATCTCACCCTTATGTGGAATCCTTCAGATTTAATCTGGGGAATCTTCTAGAGTGAAACCACAAGTTTTTGTGGAGGTTGAGGAGACCTGCATGTCTCAGATCTCACCCTGAAACACTTTTTTTTACAATCTGTCTGAGGTACAATCGAATCTGTCTTTACACTTTACCTGTAAATCTCTGTAATTGTTGAGCTTTTATTTTTATTTTTGACTTCATTATAACATAAAAAAAAAGATTTTTCTCTTAATAGTATTATGAAATGACTGCAAGTAAAAACGTTAAACAATACAGAGATATGAATGATGGAAGAAAGTGAACACTCAGTTAGATCGGCACAATGGAGTGAGAACCAGAAATCACACAGCAAGAATACGTTTTGGCTTTGCAGCTAAAGTAGATTTTGGCAGAATTCGATTTATTACTCTGAAGTGTTCCTGTCTTTTGAAAATAAATATTGAGGATGATTCTGTAGTGTGGACTGATACAAAGGAAGTCAAATAAATTGGGAAAAAAGTAGAGATATCTCAATTTTAAGTTTAAGAGAGGCAGTATTAAAATAGTACAAACAAACAAAGGGACAATGTGCATATTGTAAGGCTAGTCTTCTTTGGGGAAAAGAATACGTGAAAAGAAAGGTGAAAAAAACCCTCTCTTTTTACTACTGGACATTTTAAAAACTAAATAACTTTATGTGACTAAAATAACCTTAACAAAGAAACTCATATACTTAAAATTTGCATAAATTTAGATTAACCTGACAACTTTAGATTCAGAAAAGTATTAAGGGCCATCACTCTGGTTGTATTCTTTTCTTCCCTTTATTTATTTATTTTTTAATTGAAGTATAGTTGATTTACAATGTTGTATTAGTTTCAGGTGAACATCAAAGTGATTCAGTTATATACATATATATATATATATAAATCTATTATTTTCAGATTCTTTTCCATTATAGGTTATTACAAGATATTGAATATAGTTCCCTGTGCTATACAGTACGTCCTTGTTGTTTACCTATTTTATATATAGTAGTGTGTATATGTCAATCCCAAACTCCTAATTTATCCCTTCCCCTTTCCCTTTCCCCTTTGGTAACCATAAGTTTGTCTTCTATGTCTGAGTGTCTGTTTCTGTTTTTTAAATAAGTTCATTTGTATCATTTTTATAGATTCCACATATAAGTGTATAATATGATATTTGTCTTTGTCTGACTTAACTTCACTTGGTTTATTTTTGTATCTGAGTTCTGAGTAATGTGAAATGACAGAGTGACAGAGACAAAAAAAAAGACGGAGGAAGAAGAGGAGGGGGAAGTGGAAGAGGGGGAGGAAGGAAGGGAAAAAGAAGACAAACAGAATAAAGGAATAAAAGAAGGACGGAAGGGAAGGGGAGAGAGAGAGAGAGCCCTTGTTTAGTGCCAAAACAAATGACCTATAATGGTGTTGCAGTTAATAAAGTTGGATCAAAAAAATTAAGTTTATTGGTAGAGTTTATAATCTTCAGAACACTAATATATGATCTGTTTGGTTGCTTTGACTATTAAAAAATAAAAACAGGGGCTTCCCTGGTGGCGCAGTGGTTGAGAGTCCGCCTGCCGATGCAGGGGACACGGGTTCGTGCCCCAGTCCGGGAAGATCCCACATGCCGCGCGGCGGCTGGGCCTGTGAGCCATGGCCACTGAGCCAGCGCGTCCGGAGCCTGTGCTCCGCAACGGGAGAGGCCACAACAGTGAGAGGCCCGCGTACCGCAAAAAATAAATAAATAAATAATTAAAAATAAATAAATAAATAAAAACAGTCTGTAATTGTACATCAGTAACACAAAAATGGAGGCAGGTTCAAAACCAGCTATGATTACAGTCAACGCCTAAGTCCACTCACTCCCAGCTCCTCTCTATCCAACCTCAACATCTACTCCTCAGACTAGAACAGCAGGGAAAAGTCAATATTTGTATTGAATCGTTTTTAGACTTCTAAAAAGATAAATATTAACAGGTTGGAATCAAGTGAATTACTCAATTACATACCAACAGTTTCCAAAGCATATTCATTACGTTCTAGAATTGTAGTAGATTTATTTATTTTTTTCAAAGATATTTGGCTCAATAATTTAAAACTAAGTTGTTTTTACTCTTGCACTCTCTTTTGGGGAGGAAGGCTATAAAAGTGTCCTGAATGTCAGTCGCTTCCATAAAAATAATTTTAGAAAGTAGCTTTTTCATCAGTGTTATTAGAACATTAAAAGATTTATTTACAGAGCTAAAGTTTACTCCAATGTTCATCTTCCCTTTATCTATCCTCTATATCTATTCGCAGTGTCCTCTCCGAAAGGCTGTATTACTATTACTATCAGAAGCAGTGGGTTGAAAGTTGGACTGTTACATTTGATATTCCTTTACTGACTACACCTTTGAATTTTGCAGTGCTAGTCAAATGATATGCTATATAAACTGTTAGACATAACAGTCTAGTAACTGTTAATAAATAGTCTTTAATAACTTGAGAGTCTGTCAGAATTCAGACATTTTGTGTTATTGCCTCCTATTCAAAGGAAAATTACTTGCACCATTTTGGTGTATTGATTTGTCTTTTTTGTTGTTTCCTGAAGAAGGTCTATTACTGAACTGAAAGAAATATTCAACAGTCACTTTGCTCTGACTCTCAGCAAGAAGAAATTGTTTTAATATGATTACAAATTGAAGAGTAACATTAAATCTGCCATCCCTTCCTTGGTCAGCTCCAGTTATGCTTTTTAATTTGAAACTATCTTCTAAGAAGTTACAAACAAAACATCAAATACCTGGGAAGTTGCAAGGACCTTCACTTTCCATTTTAAAGTTAACAATTTTCATAAAATATTTCATGACAAACGACATCAACTCAAATATCATGTTGCTTCTCATAAGATTTTCTTTTGCATTATTGAGTACTGGGTAAATAAGCCTGAGAATGTTAGCAAATTTGAACACATTTGTTTGAGTCCACGTGCTGCTCTACAGTGGCTCCCCTGAAAATAGAAACAATTACTCCACATTCTCCTTCAATTAGGGCAAATCTCCGCTTGGCCATACTTCATAGAAACATCGCATTTTATTTTCTACCTACTAAAAGCTGACTATTGCAGGCTCTCCACACTAAACTAAAGGTGATAGTTTTAAGATTGTCTCTTTTGTATCCCACTAAATGTTTCCAACTGTTCCCTTCACTAATATTTAAACAGCCTAGTATAAAAACAGAAAGAAGAAATAGAAATGTCCTTTCCAGGGTCACGAAGCTCTAGTCACCTTTGAAATCGATTGGCAGGAAGTAGGCAACTCTGTCCCCTCATCTTTCTATCAATCTACCAAACAGCATGGCAGCAGTCACTTACACCCTAGGAAGAAATCAAGGCCCTGAATAACTGCCTGGTCGTTGTGTTATTTAGCTTTGCCAATGTCAGTTCAAAGTGTTTTCATCCTTCAGTGTTTTCTCAACCTGGCAGAAAAATGGGTAATGGATGATGATGTGGATGACAAAGTGGGTGGATTCTGCAACTGATGAAGAGGAGAGAGAATTTGATAAGGAAAGCACTTCTGAGTCCACAGCATTATGTATATAATCTCAAATAAACACACACACAACACACACACACACACACACACACACGGGGAGCCCCTTTGTTGCTGCATTGCTGCTTAATGCTCTCTTAATGGTCATGCCATCTTAGCTTTCTGCTTACACAAGATGGTAAGACACGCAGACACACAACGTGTGTTAATAATAAGGATTATTGCTATTTCCCCAGTAAATGTTTAAGGTAGATTGACAAATCCTTGCATTTTCAATTTCCAGTTTATTTGAATCTCTTAGATCACTATGAGAAATTATTACTATTAGTAATAATCCCTATTTTGTATATAAAGAACAAAACTGGATAAGAAGTAACTTAAATGTATGTCCACTAACCATCTGGTATGTTATCATGATAGGATGTATTACACATTTACCTACAAATGAGAATAACATTTTAGATTGTAAGTTGTATATTATGACAAACCCACGAGAAGTAATCAGAAGAAAAAGAAAAGGGTAAGAGCATGGTGTCAGGAGACCAAATGGAACCGAATGTGTTTAGTTGATGAAGTAAATATATTTCGTTCATCTCTCACTTGCTCTGTATTCTTTCCCTCTAATTCTTCCCCATCACCACATTTTCCTTTACCTTTTCTTTCTCTATTGTTTGAGTCACTGTTATCTTCATGGTTTTCCCAAATATCACTGACCTGAAGTAGGTATTTGTTGATAGTATTTTTATTTTTGGAATGGTTGATTTGTTTCCTTGCCTCTAACCTGTGTTTATCCATTTTTCTTTGAACTTTTTTATTGAACACCTGTGATGTACCCAGTCCAGTGCTAAGAGGACAAGACAATACAACACAGTCCCATGTACCTTATTTTGAACTTTTTTATTGAACACCTGTGATGTACCCAGTCCAGTGCTAAGAGGACAAGACAATACAACACAGTCCCATGTACCTTATAACAGGACATGTGCCCTATTAGGTGGACACTCAAGACTCACTTTGCTTATTTCCTCCTTTGGTTTCCACTCAAACAAGTCCTATTGTCTTTCTCAATTTTGCCTGGTTAATGTTTGTTACTGTTTCAATTCTCCGTTTAAACATCACTTTCTCCAAGAGGACTTTCTTAAACCTCTAGAGTAGATTAGATATGGTAGCTATTTGCTCCCATAAAAACTTGTCTGTACAAGGTTTGTCACTAAAAGCTGTCTTGCTGTTCAATATATTTTTGTTGTTTTAACGTAACTCAAGAAATATGAACTTAAAATAGTAAAGGTCATATTGTTTTTCATCATAGTTTTATTTTCATCTTTCAAAGAATGCATCAAACATTTTAAAGCTAAGAAGGATAAGTATATATGTACAAAGGACGTCAAGATCCTATTAAATATAGTATATTAAACCCTCATCTCCCACACCCCTCTCTCTCATTTTTTGGCTCATCAAATATACAACCACAGTGCAGAAATTTTAAAGAAGATAAAAATCATGAAAATCCATTATGGTGTTTTTTTCACTTTTTGTTGGAACATATAAATGAAAATGATCACAACTGCTGAGGCTAAAAAGTAGATGTGCAACAAAGTTGAGCAACACATGCATTGATTTTACTTAACAAGTTGGACAATCAGCTTTCTCCAACCTGAAAGTTATGGAATTATTGCAGAAGTTCCATAAATCTCACAGGTACCAATCTCTGTGTTTAACCCAGGAAAATATTGTGGTCTTTGCCAGCCATCCAACACAAAGCAGATTCCAACCTTTGTCTAACTCATACAACAGCGTCAAAGGCCATGCTGGTGATCGGAACCTTGAACAAGAGATGTGGCTTCTGTGTTCAATGGTTATTGATATGCTACATAAGTGTAAATTTGGTGCTAGTGGGAATATTATCTCAAGCTATTTCTAATTGTTATTCCTGCTTATTCTGCCCTCCAAAACAGTGATGTGTGCCTCCAATTTGGAATAGATTTTCTGTCTGTCCTTCCTACCTTCAAAGAATTCTTAGACCCTATTGATAGTCATTTTTCTCCTTAGATCATGTTTCTAAGGAGAATGAAGGGAAAAGGCAAATAACCCCCTATGTCATTTGCTACATAATTGCTAGTATGACAGGTAAGGAGAAGAAAATGCTAATTTAATTTTTTATTCTTCTTCTATCTTCTGGGATAAAAAAAGATTTATAAAATAAAGCACTAATAATATAACAGTATCACTCCTCCAATTAATAGCAATAATACACTGTGAGATTAAATCATTTTCATTTTTCTGCAAGTCAGATAAAAGATGCGTAGGGCTCATGTGAAGCAACATAAAGCTTCATCTGTGTTTGAAGCCATAAAGCTTTGTAAAAATGACTACTTTACTGTTAAAGTGAGAAATAGCCTTTTAGCTATGTATGATAAGCAGGCATTACTGAGAGAAAGAAAATAATTTCTAATTTTGAATAAATATTTTGTGTATTATACTCATTTCCCAGCAATACAAAGAAATATTACCCTGGATTAGAATATGAAGAAAAAGATTAGTTTTCTTATGTGAGTCACTAAAATACCAAATTATTCTGTAATTATAGTTTCTCTATGCTTTAGTGCACATAGAGTTTTAATTAAATCAACACTTAAGATAATTTTCTAGTACATAAATTTCGTGGTTTTCAAAAATATCTAATGAGAATTTCAGTCTAAACAAAATAAAGATTGCGGGAGGTGATGTATGTTCATCTTCAACTAATTTTTCAGTTCTTTCTCTTGGGGCCTCTTAATTTTTCATATTTGCTAAAGGAGGTTTTAGTAGTAACCCATCATTCGCAACTTAAATTTCTTTAGACATTGTTTTATACTTTAGTATAAGGTGTAGTTAGTGAGGAAATTCTATCTTCTTTGTCAAATTTTTTCTTAGATTTTTTTATGTGAGAGTCTTCTACTTATTATAGATATTTTAAGTTTTGGAATAAAATGTTGACCCTTAAAAAAATTGGCATATAAATTCAATATCCTCCTATAGTTCATGAACTTATGACTCATTTCCTGATAAATATGATACTTCATAATTAAGACAGTGTTTACCTCACAAAAAATACTCCAAATCTTGATCACTGGGGAAAAACAGTCATCCAATAAGTGATTCCAAAAAATTTTTATTTTTATGTTTCAGGCAGATGTATGTTTCACAATTACAATACTTGTCATAGATGGTACTTCAGATAAATAAAAGCCAGTAAATACAGGGTCACAGATTAAAGGAATACTGACAGAGGGTTGGCATTCTTATGTTTCTGTCCTGCCAAGATGTTTAATCAGAAAAGGACATGGGAGGTCATTTCCTTATCATACAGAATCAGGAACAAGCCTCTTGTAGCAGCAGTGCAAAACTTTTATGGAAATGTTACTTGTGCATATCAATGCATAGCTGACATTATTTCTGTTATCAGAGACTAAGCAAAACCCTGTTATTGCCCTATAACTATAAAATGTTAAAAGAAAAAGTGAGGGCTTTGTTTCATAGTTTGCTAGTGTTGGCAAAAATAAAATGTTACTTCCACAGCATAAAATTGACAGTTCTTCCCCTTCTAAAAGTGCAGACTCTTATTAACGTTTTGTGTGTAAAACGTGCAAAATTTAAGAGTGCTTTGAAAATGTATATCTGTAGATGGGTTAAGTATATAAATAATTGCAAATTGCACAAATTGCATAATAGACAATACAGCTTCAGGTGGGATTTGTCATTTATATCTGTGATGTAACCATCTCAAAAGTGAGTGACATACATATTTCCTTTGTCTAACTTTTCCATTTCTCTCCCATGTCCTCATCAAGGATTATAATCTTCCCTACTCAGAATGGCAGATGCCAATTGCAGGTGATTTTGTCTACTTTTCTAATGGAAAAGTAGAAGAAATTATGATTAATCTTGGAACCAGATTATAGATTTGGTTGCATTTCTGACATTTTTCTAGCAACTGATTTGGACCAAATCTTCAGGGTTATTCTGGTTTTACCCAAACCTGATCTGGACTCTTTCAAGTGGGAGAACCTCCAAGTGGGGGAACTCTGATACTATACTAGACACACATCCTTCTTGGATAAGCCATTGGAGGATGGCATCCAGGAAAAAAATCCTTTCAGATCATACTTACATGAGGACATTTGTTTTCTGAGGCTTAAAATGGGAAATAAAAACTCTAAAGCTTAGCATTTTCTTAGTGGATAACATATTTAAAAATATGTTTAACAGAATAGGCCACTTTAAAGGAAAATGCTATCACTATAGATGTAAGATAGTAGTCTTATATTCCTAATTATATATTAATCTCAAAGAATACAAAGCAAAGTATTTTAAACTACTAAACCTGTATATTACAATCTTCTCTTTTTTTTTTTTTTTTTTTTTGCGGTACGCGGGCCTCTCACTGTTGTGGCCTCTCCCGTTGCGGAGCACAGGCTCCGGACGCGCAGGCTCAGCGGCCATGGCTCACGGGCCCAGCCGCTCCGCGGCATGTGGGATCTTCCTGGACCGGGGCACGAACCCGTGTCCCCTGCATCGGCAGGCGGACCCTCAACCACTGCGCCACCAGGGAAGCCCACAATCTTCTCTTTTTATGCTTTCTTTCCTCTCCTTTGACTCTCACATACTAAAAAGACCCGGTAAGGAGCTGGGAATCCTTTAGGATTATAACATGCCATTAGAAACTGTCTCAATACACATACTTTAGTAAATATGTAGAATCACAGCATGCGACTCTTCAATTTTATATCTATAAATAAATCACCATTCTGATTGCAGCCAAGAGTAAAGAAAAAGAAGAAAAGTTTAGTTTTTCAAACAACTTTTCTTTTTCATTACAAGGCCAATAGATGTAGGTGGGAAGCTAATTCGGCTTTTCAGTTTCTTGATTGCTCTAGATCTATCAACTATTCACCTTCATGTTAGTGACTTCGTTAAATTCTGATTTAGAAGCTAATTTGAAAGAAGCCTGACCTTTGAAATAGTGTGACAAGAGGGCTAAGGAAGGAGGTGGAGAAGATACTGCTGAGCAGATCTCAAATCATATTTATGTTTTAAAAGCTACCTAATGAGCTATTCACCACTCACAATTTAGCATTTTAATCCAAATTTTCACTTGAAAGTAGCCCCTGCTGACTCAAAAGTGTTATAACATGCAGTGGCCAGGTGGGGGAGAAATGCAGCCTTATCCCTTTGAAGCCTGGCTGCCCAAGATCAATAGGAGCTCACAGGTGGCCAGACTTCAAAGAGGAGGTGCTGGGTTGCTGTTTCTGTCGAGTCCCTGTAGCATTTATTTCCACACACCCCCGACAGTGGCTTGAAATTGGCTTTCATGTTAGACTTTCACTTAAGAGAGTAAATGAAGAGCATTAGAGGCAGATCTTGATTAAAAGAATTTTAAAAGAAGCTAACATCTTGAGAGGACCAGCCACCTTTTAAAAGCACCTATTAATGCAATTGCTGGGTAGAAGGGAAGGTAAGCCTGCGGGGGAGATTTTTAAAAGCAGCTCACTTACGGGGTTGCATCTGACATTTTAGCAACTAAGCTACATCCCTTCAATGAGCTACAATGGTTGTAAGTAAATTTTTATTCAACATTTTGTAGCTGGGTGTCTATTCAGCAGTGGAGTTAGAGTGAAAAAATGCCCACAGCTGCCAAGTCCAGGTGGAAAGAACACAGTGAGGTTAGTTGAAAAGTAGCAATGATCGACTTTTTAGTCATTAAACATATTTCTGTACAAACAACACAGAAGAATGTAGTTGAGAACATGAACATGTTACATTTGCTGAAATATACATTTTTGCTTTAATTTTTGTTTTTATAGAAAAATAAAAGTATAAAGGTACAGTTTATATAAAATAGGTATAACAGGATATATAAGTATATCTTATATAATTCATTTTGTAATAACAAGATTCTGAAATAACGAGTAATGTTTCTCTTGTCACAAATAGATCATGTACATCACAAAAACTTTATAAATAATATAAAAACTGGAGGAATTCTTTTTACTCCAGAAAAAATGGTTCTTAGTCTTGGCCACATGTTGAAATCATCAAGATCATCTGGCATGCTTTAAGGAAAAAAAGATGTCAGGGGGCCCATCTGGAGATTTTAATTTAATCAGTCTAGAGTGGGCCTGGGCATAGGAATTTGGAAAGTTCCCCAGGTGATTCTCCTGTGCACTAACAGTGAGAAATGCTGGCTTAGAACAGAGCCTCTCAAATTCTTATGTGTGTATAACCACCTGGGAATCTTGTTAAATTAAATATTCTATTTCAGTTGGTCTGGGGTGGGGTCTAAGATTCTGCAACAAGCTCCCAGGTGATGCCAAGCTGCTGGACTGGTCCCCAGACCACTCTTCGTGGAGAAAGAATTTAGATATTCTCAACTCAAGAGAAGGACATGAGTTGAAATCATTAAAGCATTTGGGTTGAAACTCCCTCTATTTTCATAACCCCCAATCTAACCAGACACCCACTCCCCACCTGCCCCCAGTTGCCTCAATTCCATGTGCCAGTATTTTCTCAGTTTTCAGGGTAGACTTGTTACTGAAGATCATTAAAGCTGGTTTCTGGAGTAATTTCTAGAAGGCTGTGCTAAGATTTTAAAATGTAGTCCCTAATAGAAATTGCATACTGGGATATTTCAAATGAAGAAACTGCTTGCTACAGGCAACGAAAGAAACAATTCTGCATTATTAAACTTCTCCTGTCAGTATGCTGAGCTTGAGGCCAGCAAGAATGCTAAGTGAGGCTGTTACTCTGGACCATATTCATGACTTTTATTCAAGGAAAGGATAAGCTGAGTGAAGAGCCATCTGAACCTAGGAAGAGGACTGGTTATCCATACTGGCAGGGAGGTCAAGCAGTTCTATATTCACAGCAGGGGACGTTTCACCCTGAGTGACCTGCATGGGTCCCAGGCTACTGGCTGTGCAGGTGCTCTAGCCCTGCTATGGAAGTTTCAAGTTCCCGCCACAGAGCATCAAACGCACCTTTGAACTTATCTTCCTTTACCCATAGATCTTTTAAATAAACTACGGTATTTGAAAAGTATAAGCAAGAATTCTATACACTGTTCCTGAAGCCTTCTTGTGTTCTCTGAAAATGCGATGTTTTAGAAAGATCCTGGGCTTTTAAATAGGAAAAAGTTAAGTTTGGATGTGAGCACCAACAGAATTTATGACTCTTTGGGAGTATTAGTACAACATCTTTAAGGCTCTCAGTTATCTATTGAGAATCCTCCTTTCCTGCAATGCCCTGGCTACCCAGGAGCCTCAATCTTGAGTTCTGAAGTTGTAGCTTTTGTAATTAGTAAAGTCACGGTTTTCCAAGCTCAAACAGTGCACTAGAGTAAGTGAGTTTAGGAAAGCTTTCAATGCCTGCCACAAATCATGACAGGACACAAACACTTAGATCCTTTCATCAAGGGATGCTCGATAGATTAGACTTATTTCAGGTACCTCTTCCACCCTGCCATTTAGCCTTGCTTTTGACAACCTTGTCTGTTCCGCAAATGTCTTCCTTACTCTGAATCCTGGTGATAAGAATTGGAGTTTATTCCTTCCCAAGAGAACTTGAGAAATCTTATGCAAGTTTACCCACCTGCCCTCTAAATCCTAATAAGAAAAATTAGGAGAGCTATTGCTAAGATACACAAAGAAACAAGGCATCTCACTGGGCATTCATTCATCATTTAATCACTTACTCAGCTAACATGTGGTTGACAATCTTCCAGGAACTGAAGATTTAGAATTTAAAAATATAGACAAAACCGTTGTCCTTTAACTACAGATTCTCTAGATTTGGGGAAAAAAACCTATCATATTATAAGAATAACAGCTGTATTTTGTTGCCAATTTACCATTTATGAGGTATCATGTTAAGGGTCTTTATAGATCTATTTAATCCTCCCAACAGTCTTTTGAGAAGTGCATGGATGACAGCAAACGTAAGCAGGCACCAGACTCACCTGCAGTGCTTGTTAAACTACAGCTTGCTTACCCCTCATTCCCAGAGTTTCTGACTCAGTGTTGGGGGCAGGGTAGTAGAATTTTCATTTTCAAGAAATTCCGAAATGATATTGATGCTGCTAGTCTGGAAACCACACTCTCAGAATTGCTGGATTAGAGAAAAATTTGTAACAAATAAATATAGTTATCATTAATGGTTACATAGTGCGTGCAAAGCACTGTTTTAAACTTTTTAAAAATAAATTTATTTATTTATTTTTGGCTGCGTTGGGTCTTCTTTGCTGCACGCGGGCTTTCTCTAGTTGCGGTGAGCGGGGGCTACTCTTCGTTGTGGTGCGCGGGCTTCTCACTGCGGTGGCTTCTCTTGGTTACAGAGCATGGGCTCTAAGAGCGCAGGCTCAGTAGTTGTGGCGCACGGGCTTAGTTGCTCCGCGGCATGTGGGATCTTCCTGGATCAGGGCTCAAACCTGTGTCCCCAGCATTGGCAGGCGGATTCTTAAACACTGTGCCACCAGGGAAGTCCCTGTTTTAAACATTTTGTGTAAATTATCTCATTTAATTCTTACAACAACCCTGTAAGATAAAAATTATTAATATCAGCCCAATTTCACAGATGAGGAAACTGAGGAACAGGCCAGTTAAGTGACTTTCCCAAAATCACATGCTTTGCAAGTCTGTTACTCTGTTGGAATATAAACCCAGCATGAACTCTAAACTCTCCCCACTGTGCTCATGGTTGGGTGCCTCCATGTGCTAGTTATACTTAAGGTATGGATTCAGTGAAGAACAAGACTGACAAAATCTCTGATTTCGTGGAAAGAAGGACTGGACTTGCTTTACTTTGGAATGTGATATATCAATTGAAGCATGAAGAATGAGAAGGAGATGCCCACCCAAAAAGCCAAGGGAAGGACTGCATAGGCAGAGAGAACAAAAGCAAAGGGTCTGAGCTGACACACAGTGGCATCTGAATACTGGAAAGCCATTGTGTGTAGGAAGAGTGGTACAGAATGGGGTCAGAGAGAGATGCATGGGCCGGATGACATAGAGCCTTGCAGGTCATTGTAAAAAGGTTAAACTTATCTTGAGGGCTGTGAGAAGTTGTTGAAGGGTTTTAAGAAGTAGCATGATCTGAATTTTGCCTTTAAAAAGATTATGTTTGTGACTGCAATGAGAAGAATAAGCTACTGGAAGGCAAGTTTAGAACAGGAAGATCAGTCAGGAGACTATTGGAAGAGTCAGGATGAAAGGTGATAGAGCTTGGATGATATATCAGAGGAATCACAGAACACATCACACAAAGTACATGATTAATAAATGGCAGCAATGATTATCATAATTAGTCCAAGGAGGATCTGTTTGTCACCTCTGTAATGTTCTTATCAAGCCATCGTTAGGGACCACAGCTACCATTGCTCCCTTACCTGACGCGCTTGGGTTGGTCCTTACTTTCCCAAAGAGCAGGAAGCTTTTCTCCAACTAAAACCAGATTGTCCAGAATTATAATAACTTTTCTGAAAAAGCATTTTAGACACCGCATTACTCAATCTCATTATTTGATACTAACTACAGCATTTTAAAGATTCTTCTATTAGCATAAATTAGTAAGTATAATTAGATGAAATCATTTTTTCCTGATCTTTGCTCTCAGACATAAGGTTAGTGGTATTTGTGAATAAAAGTGGTAATGGATTTAAGTTACTCTATTTCCTAAATTCCAAGAGGTTCCTACTTCTTTTAATAACATTTTAAAGTGTTTGGGATTGGGAACCTTTCACAGTTGATGTGCACAATGAATGGGATAGCATTTTATTGTTTCCTGAAAAATTGTTATGAAACAGACAGCTAACACATTCTTACAATCATGAAATAATGGTGATTTTAAATAATACATACATAAATAAGAAAAAACCCTCATAATCCCAAACCATTATTGATTAGTAAATGACAGCTTTCTCAGCAACAGCGAGGCAGTTTGAACATGACTTTTTACTTTGCAACATACAATGAATATAACAGATACAAGTTATATATTGTAGAAATTGATAATATTGAAACATATCTCTAAATGAAAGTCCTCCAATACTATGAAAAATTTGCCTCTCATGTAATTTATGAATAAAAACTTCAGGTTTTTAATTTAAACTGTGGTCTCAATAAAGACTTCACTGAGAGAGGCTGTTGTCCAAATTTGCTAAGAGAATGAGCACAACAGAATGTTGAAATAATGTGATTAACTTCTGGCTTAGAGAGAGACCCTCAGAAGGACTGTATCAATGTCCAGATTTTTCTCAATGTAAGGCTCATGGGCAGGTACCTCATGGAAACCATTATCATATCCTTTAGGGATTAAGAGCTAAGAAGGTCAGGAAAATTAAATAATACATATTATTCTATATTATAGTGGAGAACCGTTGTGTAGTATAATAAAGCTATGGGAAAGAACACAGGTAACATGATGCCCTTTTTTTAATAAAATCTATATGGAAGAGTACTGCCAACCTACAAATGATTAGCATAACAATACCAAACAATTGTCATAGAAGTAGAAGTACATCATGTTTTCCCATTAAATATATTTTTAAAAATTTTATTGGTGTATAATTTACAATGTTGTGTTAGTTTCAGGTGTACAGCAAAGTGAAACTGTTATACATATACATATACCACTCTTTTTTAGCTTCTTTTCCCAGATAGGCCATTTCAGAGTATTGAGTAGAGTTCCCTGTGCTATACAGTAGGTTCTTACTAGTTATCTATTTTATATATAGTAGTGTGCATGTGTCGAGTTATCCCTCCCCCTAATTAAATGTTTTTAAAAATTGACATGTGGAAAGGTCTTTGAAAAAGGTAGAAATTTCCACATTGATTTCCATTATAATATCAGATATAGTTTTTTTCCTATCATTTTAGTTATCTTCTGTCACTTTAGCTTACTTTCTTTGCTATCTAGTTTCTTTTAAACAATCAAGTATATAAATACTTTACATGGAATACTTATCATAAATTATTTTTAATACAGATGGGTGCCACTAATTAAATTTCTCTAGTCACCTCTAATATTCAAAGACAGTCTGAAATGAGCTAGCTAATAAATGTGATATCTGAAGGCAGAGAGCCTCTAACATAATGACTTAAGTTGTATGTGGTAAAAGAGAGCAGTTCTTGCCTCTCATATTCAATGTTCTAGCCATGAGCAGGAATCATGAAAATTACTCCATTAGTGTCAATGGTTGAAAAATAATGTCACCTCTTTATGCTTATATGAAGCACTGAATATTATTCAGAAATCTTGCCTGTAAACGCATTCTTTCTACCTGAGAGATATTGCACATGGTTGCTCTTTATTTCCCTTTCCAATTCTATAGTTTAACATAAACGATCAATTCATTACACAGTATGTTTCATAAAATATATACAGCATTTACATTTTCATTTGTTTCCCATTTTGTCCACAATGTATTTTGTAATATACCATAGTGAGCAAAAATGACCTTTTCTGCTATTCTCTTTATCCTAGGTTTGAGTTTTTCCTTTTATTTCCCCTAGAGATAACTAAAAGGGAGAAATTCAGGAGGTATAGATTAAAATGCTGTTTCCTAGGATAATGGCCTTCCTGTTTTAATTCAGTCAATAAATCAGTGCTTTCCCTCCAAAATAGTGTGTTTCCTTAGAGAAGTAAATGGGCTCATTCCCTATGCAGAGCTCAGTAGGAACATAATAGAGAACGTTTTGACAGGGTATATAGCCATAGTTCAAATGTCAACAAGCATTACAAGGTTGAGTTCAGAAAGAAAAATAGAGTAAGTGAATAGATGAAGTGAACATATTTATGAGCTATAACAGAAATGGTGTGACCGACAAAAGCTGTTTGTAGAGAGCATGGAAAACCATATAGTTTAAGACACAGCTTAGCTTTCTTTGGTTCCTCTTGACCTCACTCCACTCATTCAATCAATGAGGAAGGTCAAGACTGATACTTATCTCCAAATCGTATCCCAAATCCCACTCTTCAATTCCTTCCTCTAAAAGATCTGTGTGTAAATCACCATCATCTCCTGGCACCTTTCTTCCACTCTGGCTTCCTGAAGTAGCCCACACCCCACATCATCCCCAAACCCACACCCGAGAGCCAATTATCGTCATATAACAGGCTTTTCTAGTTCCCCCTGCATTAAACCCTTTCTTGGTAACAGTGGTCATTAGAATAATGAATTTTTTTTACCAATCGTTCAATCCCAGTATAAGCTATGCCCATGTTCCTCTGTCTTCATCTCACACCCCTATGCCCTTGTCTCTTAAACCCCAGGCACTTCTGTTCTTGGAATATGAAAAGCTTGTTTCTACCCTGGGGTTTATTTACTAGTTGTTTTTTTTTCCCTGAGATACTCTACATCCTGATTTTTGCATCCCCTGAATGCCCTTTCTTCAGCCTCTTCTTTTCATTAGATCTCAGTTTAATCTTCATTTCCTTGTAAAGAATTTCCCTGACCCCTTGATCTTAAGTAGGCCTCTTTTTCAATCCAGTTCATCGCCTTATTTTATTTCTCTGTATAACACTCATCGATAAAATATATTTTCTTCTTTACGTCCTGGTTTTGGTCTAATTATCACCTGCTTCCCTTCCTCCACTAATTAGAGTGTAAGCTCCACAAGGGCAGGAACCTGGTACACTGCTCTACCTCCAGGCCTAGAATAGTGCTTAACATATACAAAGGGCTCAATGACGGTTTTTTTTTTTTTTTTTCCTGTACGTGGGCCTCTCACTGTTGTGGCCTCTCCCGTTGCGGAGCACAGGCTCCGGACGCGCAGGCTCAGCGGCCATGGCTCACGGGCCCAGCCGCTCTGTGGCATGTGGGATCTTCCCGGACCAGGGCACGAACCCGTGTTCCCTGCATCGGCAGGCGGACTCTCAACCACTGCACCACCAGGGAAGCCCCAATGACTGTTACTGAATAAATGAAGAGTGCCTTCTTATTTCTGCTCTTTACCCATTAAATTAGGATTCTCAGTGATGTGCCAAGGTTAGTTATATCCTTTGGAAGGTTATCATTTCATCATATCTAGATAGAGATGCTAGGTGGGCTCATAGAGCATTTACAATTTATAAATTGACCATTTTTCTTTGTCTTAATTTATTGCAATTAGCATTTACTAAATACAAGCATACTGAACATATAATATCAGTTGGCCAAAACGTTTGTTCGGGTTTTTCTGTACGATGCTACAGAAAACCTGAATGAACTTTTGGCCAATCCAGTATGAACACAAAACAACCTCAAACTCATGTATAATTTGAAAAGTCCCAACCAAATTGAATAAATATTTAGTCCATGTGCTCAGTAATCATGCTGATGTTGCTAAATAATATTCTTATCTTCTCCTTTATTCTTTGTTAATTTATCACTAACACTTATTCTAGTTCTATCCATCTCTGTATATTTGTTGTTTATTATATAAAACCTAAAACATTAAATATTTTAATGATGTGCATAGTTAATGTTGTAACTAAATATTACCAAAAAAAGTTTCCTTTTGTGTGTGTGTGTAGATATTGCAGACAAGTCCATTTTGGATAAGACTGACAATTTGGAATTCTTCCTGTTATGTTTTCAACACCTGACCTTGGAAATCTGACAAGCTACAATTTAATCTCCTATAGAGGATATAGTTAGAGACAGACTGACATATAAGAATCTAATGTCTCTCCAAATGCACACCAAATGTTTATATTCTACTGCCCACAATCTCACCAAAGATTGCTACAATCAATCCTTTAAAAGGGAGATTTTATATATTTCAAGCAAACCTGACACCTGGAAAACCTAAAATTACACACAATATAAATAAGGACATCGTTATACAGTGAATAGTTCTAAACAGAATAGAACTACAGAATTTTTACCTGAAAATTTCCCTTAGAAACCGTCTAGTTTAACTATCTCATTGTGTCGTGCAGGAACCAGAAACCCCAAAAGAAAAAAAGTAGATTTGAAGTAGATTTGGGAAAAGTAATAGGATAGTATCTAAAAACTAGGTTACTTGTTGTTCATTCCCCAAATCCAGGAAGTATTTAATTCTTGGTACATAGTATGTACGCAATAACTATTTGTTGAGTTATTGTTCAAGGATAATGTTGTCTTTATTCTATGTTAAAAAAATCACAAGTACATGTCACATAAAGAAACCTCTGAGTGTTTATAGCATTGCATGACTGACATGCATTTAAAAAAACATTTCTAAGTTAAGCATGCCTGAGTTCTAATCTTGATCTGCCAGTGTCAATCTCGAACATGCCAAGACTCTGTAATTGTGGGTTTAGTTCCCAATATTAACAGTTAACAATTCCCTTTTTAAAAGAATTGATCATAGGTATGCTTGAGGCCTGGCTGAAGGGTCCAATGGTCCATTCCATGTAGTGCACAGGGAAATATTATCCTTGGGTTCAGAGCCATAGCTACTCTCTGAGGAACCTGGCACAGTCTGCATCTCTGCATTTTTGAATCATGGTCAATGCCTTTGCTCATAAAGAACCACTCATTTCTGGTTGCTCAATGCCAGATTGTTCCTGCTGCTATTGTCTCTCAGCAGGCCAAAGCCATGTAGCATCCTATAACATGAGGGGTTTCTCGACATTGTCAGTCCTCTGTATTTATGAAGCACTGCATTTGTGGGGATGAAATATAGCCAAATCTATGTTGTTTCCAGCCTGCCTTTTCCACAACTGTCATTTCCTTGGCCCGAAGTGAGTAATGCTTACTTTCCAGGGAGCAAATTTTGCCTTCTTTCCGAGTGTTGTTTGGAAAGGGATTTACATTCTAACACTAAACAGATTTCTTGTTCCAAGGGTATCAAAAATCAGCAAGAATAGCAAGAAAGAAAAAGAGGGAAAAAAGATGCTGATAAGTCCAGAAACATTTCTGAGTCTCAAAACACATTGGGACTGAAAGCTTTAGCCACAGCAAATATATATGACATTTGCTATATTTGAGATCAATTAAAAAAATAATACCTGCTTTTGTGCATAAATATGTCGCCAATTCACCTCTGCAAAATGTTATGACATTCAGAAACGTATATGGTTTTGCATAACATGGGATTCAAGAACTACCTGCAATGTGATAGAGGGATGAACAAAATTATAAGTAATACAATAAAAAATATATAAATTCAGTAGCCTACAACAGGCACATTAGAGGTCTTAGAACCTACTTCACCCATTATTAATTCCTGACAGTAAATTCTAAGTGAGTAACTGTCACAGAGAAAATTTGTAACTTGAGTTAACTTTCCAAGAACGCTAGATCACAATAAACTCCTGAACAGTTGTAGGGACAAAACAGACCATTGACAGCTTTCTGTTGAGGCTGATCAGGAGTTTAAAAAAAAAAAAGTCAGCTCACACCCGTAGCTTAATGAATCAAACTCCTATTTGTGATTGTTTCAAAAAGTTCCTTTTTTATTTTTAATAATAAAACACAGTTAAGAAGATATAATTAGTTTTTTAATTAAGGATACCATTGTTAGTAATATTTAATGAACTATTTCATTAGTATTAGTATAACATAGTATTACTGGTTATATTTGAAATAAGTCCAGTTATTTAGTGAAAGAAAATATAAAGTGAGTTTCGGTTATTCCAAAGAAAGAAAATTCCACCACTATTAACAGTGTCACTGGACCTAAATTAAGTTAGAATTAAAATATTTTAGGAGTGATATGCTTGTTACGTAGGCAATACTCAGATACGGTTTTATGATTCCAGCGTAATTTTTCTTTGCAATACTCTGCTTTTCATTTTACAATATCAAAGTTGTCTTGTTCAGAAAAAAAATAAAACTAAAAACATACAGATGATATATGACAATGAGAATGCAAACATTATAAGAGCATTAATCATGTAAATAGTTCAGCAAATATTATCCATACCGTCGCAGCCCATTTGTTCTTTTTTGTTGTGTTTTATATCACTGTATTATGATAAACTATGGTTTCACATCATTCATCAGCAATTGGATTATGGCTGTATTGCAATTTGCTTAATTGGTATCAAAGCAAAAATTATGCTGTACTGGACAGGTTGTTAACAGAATGTAACAAAGGGAGAAAAATGTCGTCTCTAGCATATCTGCACATCACAATATAATGCTACCCCTATCAACTGCAAGTGGATTGGTTTTAAATGTCACCATGAATAATTAGGAACTGTGAGCATGATCTGAGATCATTCAGAAAGTATTTTATTAAAATACTGTACACTTCTGGCTAGAAACTTTGAAGTTTTAAATCATCTATTAAGAAAAAATACTAAAGAAAAGAGATAATATTGTGCCATCAAAAGTAGAAAGTTAAGTTTTCCTTCCTTTGGAGCAAAAGGGCAACTGAAGCACTCAAAATCAATGTACTTACCCCAGGATGAACAAGGGCTGCATTTTTCATAAGCAGAATTCAAATTTCTCTCCACTTTGAAAAGTAATTTGAAAAGCTAGTAGCTGATTTAAACATGGCCGTATTCTAGTTGGATTCTTGACCTCTTTATGCCTTAAAGAATTGTGAGAAGAATTCTTAGACTTCATTAACTGGAAAAAGTCACAGACTTTCAAAGGTCTATTTTATTTACAAACAGACACATGTGCATACACCTATACCTATATCTCTCTACTTAAGTTCATGTAAAAATAAAGCCTAAAGCCAACTTTCTAAAATCTACTTGAAAATGAAATATCAGACCTAACAATAAAATAGTAGATTTGTCATACATAAATATAATTATTTATAAGTTTTACCTGTCTAATTATATTTTCAAAACCTTCTTTTAAAAGAAAATGCATTCCTTCATCATATACTGACAGCACTGAAAGAAGATGTAGAGCAATTAACCTAGTGGTGACTAAAAATCAATTTGCATTTAAGAAATGCAAAAGGTGATTTATAAAATAATTTTCATGTAAAACCAGTGTAATTGTGAGGTGTATTGTATGCCTTATGACATATGATTTTACATACACATTCTGCTCCAGCATATATCTGTGTACAATCAGACAAATATAAGTATGTGAAAGCAAGAGTAACCACCCCATTCCTTCAATAAGTAATAGTTGAGGATTACTCGTGTGGGTCTATGCTATTCCATCTGACAAATTCAAAAAGGGCATCAGAGATTCCTTGAATATTATTGCCAAAAGGTAATTTTGAGCTCTTTCAGTACAAATTCATCATGCAGTTCAAAATGTCAATCAAAATATATTTAAATACATTATAGATGAATATTTTCATCAAGCAGTCTTATGATAATGTACATACACATTGAGACAGACATTAGCCATTCTCAATCTTGGCTGCATATTAGAATCACCTGAGATGTTTTTTAAAACTACCCATACCCAGGCTACCCATCCCCAGACAGTTTATTTAATTCAGTGAAGTCTGGTCATCAGCACACACTAATGTGCAGCCATGGTGGAGAACCACTGACCCACATGAATCACATAAGTATTCACTGTTAGGAGGAGATATCAAAATGCAAATACAAAATGTCAGAAATGAGCAAAGTCTATTTCCAAGTTAAAACAAATTGTTAATATTGCAATCCAGATTCATACATGTAAATTCATATAAACAGTTCTTTCTGTGTTTATCAAATGAATCATTATGCATACATATTTTAAAATTTTAAATTAAGGCTATTTTACATTTCTATGACACTGAAGTTGCTAAAAAGCACTTTACAAACATTAATTGTGCTTCACAATATCCCTATAAGCTACGTATTATTGTTTCTGTTTTACAAATGGCAAAACACAGGCGTGAAGAGGCTAAACTAGTTGCCCACAGTCATGCAATTAATGAATGTTGCAGCTGGGAAAATAAGGGGGGGAGTCTAATTCTTAACTACCTTATCTAGTAAAGTTTTCTATAGGGTTGGAGAAGGGACAAAACCCCACAAAAAATATTTTAAATTTGGTGCCTTTTTTTTTTTTAAAAAGTACTCTGTCATCATCTATGAACATGTACCATGTAGCTTCTATGGATAGGGACCACTCGAGACATAGGGAACATGAAATAGCACATGCTAATGAACCTCTATTTCATGTGCCGAATCAAGAAGGTTCATTCCAAGTGTAGGACCAAGAACCTCCATTCTAAAAATAGGACTAAGAAATTCCATCTGAGGTGAGCACATCCAAAGTAAAGGACCACACAAATATCATATATGCTAAGGGCCAAATTTATGCTGAAGAAAGAACTATAAGGATTCAGAGGTAATTTGTGGAGAAGTTTGAAATCAAACTGCTGTAAAAATATTTAAAAGCTCAAGGCATAAACACGTACAAAATATTTGGGAACAATTAATCTCTTCATTTCACTTGCTCTCAGTATCCATGGAGAAGAGTGTAGGTGACAAAGTTCAGAAACCGGTAAGAGCCAAACGTTGAACAGAATTGAATAGCAGTCTAAGAATTTTGCATATTAACCTACAGGCAAAAGGCAAAACCAAGGATGATTCTTAAGGATGTAGAGGGGTTTCAAAAGCAAAGTACACATAGGAAAATTAGACTAAAACATAATTTGTAGGAGAGATTCAAATGGGAGACATCAGAGGCAAGGAAACTGATTAGAATAGAAATTGTTGGGTGAGGTGGAGAAACACCTGGTAAATAAGATCAAGTGTGGAGGTAGAAAGAAACGGATGTGCAAGAACTTTGAAGAGAATCATTAAAAGACTTGGTAAATAACTGACTATAGGAAGAGACGGAGAAGAATTTGAAGGTGATATAGATCTGTCAGCATATGAATACTCTACACCTCATCTAGCTGAGTCTTAAATACATTTTGTTATGTAAAACTCCCTTTTATATGTGGCAGCTCATTTCATATTAAGGTGGCCCTAATTACTAGAAAGCTTGTTTTATTTGGCAAAAATTTCACCTTAAGATATTTTTCATCCATTTGTTCTAGGTTTACACTTAAATCTCTCTAGCTCACAGATGATTTTTTTTCCCTCTGAAGGGTCAGATAGTAAATATTTTAGGCCTTGCAGTAAGTCCCCTACATGTGAACGAATTCCATTCTGAGAGCACGTTCATTAAGTCCAAATTGTTCGTAAGTACAACAAAGTTAGCCTAGGTACCCAACTAACGCAATCGGCTGTATAGTACTGTACTCTAATAGGAGTTCAGTGAAGTCCTCCTCTTGCAGATCTACCTCCAGCTTTTCACTGAGGGTCACTAAGTTCCTGAAGACCCCTTTGGACTCCTCATCCACCTTCTCAAATCCACAAAAATCGTGAACAAACTGTGGGCAAAGGTTCTTCCAAACTCCATTCATGGTGACAGCTGTAACCTCACACCAAGCAAAGTCAACGTTTTTTATGGCCTTGTAGATGGTATACTCCTTCTAAAGTTGTCGAAAGGTTGTTCCTGATTCATCACTTGCCTTTACTGCCTGACGAACGGTGTGACATAAATAATATTTCTTGAAAGTCGCTGTAACTCCCTGGTCCCTGGATGAGTGACTTGGTATTCAGTGGCAGATGCACTACTTTGATGTTGGGATGAAAGTCATCCATGGATGGCGGGTGGCCCAGAGCATTGTTGAGCAGCAAAAGAATGTTGAATGGGATGTCCTTCTTCAAGCAATATTTCTCTATCTCCGGGATAAAGTGGTGGAAAACCCTGTCTTGGAAAATGGCCTGTGTAACCCAGGCTTTGGGGTTACTCTTTCATACAACAGGAGGAGAGCCATTGGCTATGTTTTTAAGAGCTCTTGGGTTCTCTGAATGATGAACTAAGAGAGGTTTCAGCTTCACCTTGCCAGAAGCATTGCCACCAAACAACAGAGTTAGCCTATCCTTGGCTGCGTTATAGCCTGGCATCTTTTCCTCCTTACTGATGTAACTTCGGTCTGGCATCCTCTTCCAGTACGGTCCTGTCTCATCCACATTAAAAACCTGCTTGGGTAAATACGCACCTTCATCAATAATTTCTCGAAGCGTTTCAGGAAATTCCCAGGCAGCTACTGTATCTGCACTCACTGCCTCGCCACTTACTTTTTACATTGTGAAGGTTGTTGGCTCTAGCCTTGAACCGATGAAACCAGCCATGGCTGGCATTAAACGATGCGCCCTCTGATTCTTTGCCGTGTTTCTTCTTCAAGCTTTCATAAAGCCTCTTAGCTTTCTCTTGAATCAGCTTTAAACTGAGCACCTCGACACATGCTGATCCTGCATCCACACACTGAGAAGTTTCTCTCTCCATTTCCTCCATCACTTTTCCACCCTTCTTCAATATTATTGTCGAATCGTCGGCACAACAGACTTCACGTTCCATGATCTTGACCTTATTCTTTAGAATCGTGCCAGTGGTTGAACGATTCATGTTATAAGAACAAGCAACGTCTACCATCTTTTGCCTCGCTCTGCTCTCTCAAGTATTTTCACTTGTTTCCATTGGTATCACTTGGTGCTTCTTAGCAGTACCAGCTACATCACCGCTGCTTTTACACTTGCTTCCAGACATCCTGGTCTTGAAATAAAGGTACTGTACTACCCTACTTTATATAGTACTGTACAGTAAAGTACACAAAAGCACAACCACTTGTAGAGAAGGCATGCACGTGACAATGTACTTCAGACACGTGAACTAACTTACGTGATTGGACACGCGAATGCATGTTCGAATCCTTGAAAGTTTGCAACTTGAAGGTTTGTATGTAGGGGACTAACTCTGCTGTTAGTCTACATATTAACTCTGTATGTAGGGGACTAACTCTGCAGTACTCAACTCTGCTGTTATAGGGCAGAAGTAGCCATAGACAATACACAACATGAATGAACGTGGCTTTGTTCCAATAAAACTTTATTTACACAAACATGGCAGGCCAGTTTTGGCCCAAGGGCCATAGTTTGCTGACCCTTGCTATAGCTCATAAGTATATTTAACTTATTTTAAGGCACATTTTTATCCTTCAAACTTTCTCCAAAATCCTCTTCTCCAAGTCTAAACATGACCAGGTCTTTGACTACTCTTGATATGACAGGATTTTGAACCATACTTCTATGATGTTCAGCGATGTATCCATATATTTGTTAGACTACGGCCCTCATAGTTTAATAAATCCCTCTCAGGATGGTCAGACAAGCAATAAAGTGGGTTTATTGACTCCATTTTTTTCTGACACTGTAGTTTACTCACAAATTCTATGACTGAATTAACTATTCATGACAGCCACATTCCTCTGTCGATTCATGCTTCAGATGAAGCCTCCTCTCTGCACCTTGAGTAGATGGACTGCTGTGGAGGCTGCTACTCCTCCTCTCTGTGAATCTGACTTTTGCCAGTTGTGCCCTGTACAAGATTAGTAAAGGCTGTGTGTGCTTGAAGTTCTAGAAAAACAGATGCAACTGCTCAGTGCCTCATGGACTAGCTCCTTACCACCAAATGTCTAGTCCAGGCTGTGCCTTCTCTGCTTCAAATTTTATTTATTTTTAAAAATAAATTTATTTATTTGTTTGTTTATTTTTGGCTGTGTTGGGTCTTCGTTGCTGCGCGTGGGCTTTCTCTGGTTACAGCGAACAGGGCCTACTCTTCGTTGCAGTGCGCAGGCTTCTCATTGCAGTGGCTTCTCTTGTTGCAGAGCACGGGGTCTAAGCACACAGGCTTCAGAAGTTGTGGCTCGCGGGCTCTAGAGCACAGGCTCAGTAGTTGTGGCACAGGGGCTTAGTTGCTCCATGGCGTGTGGGATCTTCCTGGACTAGGGCGCAAACCCGTGTTCCCTGCATTGGCAGGCAGATTCTTAATCACTGCGCCACCAAGGAAGCCCCTCTGCTTCAAATTTTAGATGATTCCTAGTTTTGGTGGTTTCCTCATTTTCCTGTGAGCTGGAAAGGATATGTGGAGTAAGTCAGAGCTGAGATTAATCTACAGTGGGGCTGTGTTCAAACTGACCATAGGGACAGGAGGGATTTGCTGAAATAGAAGGAGTGCCATTCCCATCCTCTGGAAATCATGAACTCCCTGGAGATTTAGCTCAAAGATATCTGCTATTGTTCTGTGGCTATTGGTCCAAGGGTAGAATTAATAACTATCAGTGATCTTTCATTACACATACTTTTCTTTTTTATTTAATTTGAGCTTTAGAGAAGACCATTGGAAGAACCAGTGATGTTAATACAACCAGCCATTCTTCATCAAGTCAACATTTGTAATTGCTTTCATGGCACTTATCATTAGGTAGATCTTCCTTCCTCCCTTCCTCCCTTCCTTCCTTCCTTCCTTCCCTCCTTCCTTCCTTCCTTCCTCTCTCCCTCCCTCCTTTCTTTTTTTTTCATTCTTTCATTCTTTCTTTTGTTCTTTCTCTCACAGTAGAATGTAAGTAAGCTCTTGAAAGTAGAGTTCTTTGGTCTAGCAGCTGTGATGTTCTAGGAATGATTTGGTGCCAGAGGATCTGTGGTGAATAAGACCATAGCTATGCCCTCAAGGATCTAACCTTTGGAGAAGCAAGAAAACTGTGAATAAGATTACAGTACATAATTATTCCTAATGTGCTTGGCACTAATGTAATGCCCATATGTTTTTTTACATGAACTACTATATAAAGACTTCTCTATATTTTACTATTAAACTTAACTTTTCATGTCTATTGTAGTTATCTGATGCTATGTTACAAACATCCTAAAACTTTGATTGAAACAGCATATATTTTGTTCCTGAATCTGTAATTTGGATAAGCCTCTGCCTCTGCCCCTTTTGATGGCAGCTGGAAAAGCTGGAAGACTGGAGTCAAATGAAGGCCTATTCAGTCACAAGTCTGGGGATCGTCTGGCTGTCGACGGGGTCTTTGGCTGGGACCGTTGGGCAGAATGCCTAAGTGTGACCTCTCCATGTGGTCTCACCTGTCCCATGACACATGACACAGAGACTGATTTCAAGGACAAGCATCTCAAGAGAAAGCTTGAGAGAAACTGTGGTCCTTTTCTAACCGAGCTTCGTAGTCATGAGGTGTCAATGGTGCCATCTTCCATTCTTTGGAAGAAAGTAAGAGCCCACATTGCAGGGGAGAGGAAACAATCTCCCTCTTTTTAATGGGAGGAGTGTGGACATGTTTAAAACTACCATAGTCCTTTCTGTGTGAGCCACAAATTACTTACATGTCTTCAACATGAAAAATACCTCGTCTCCTCATAAGACCTCCCTAAAAGCCCTACAGCACTGGGCTCAAGGTTGAGGTCCAGGATTTCCTCATTTATATCAGGTCAGGGTGACATGAGACTCTTGGGTGTGTCACTTGACTACAGCTCCTTGAGTAGTTTCTCTCAATTTAAAGACCTTGAATTAAATAAAAGTTATCTGATACCCAGACAGATGGCACCTCATACAATGGTGGCACAGACATAGAATAATCATTAAAGACAAACCCATTCAAAAAAAATAGAAGAACAGGAGGTATAAAGCAGTCACTGACCCATAGCAATGCCTAATTCTAGCCAGGCACACACTGCTAGTCCTAATTTCTTGGAAGAGTTCTCAAAGGTCTTAGAGCTGCCCTCTTGGTTCCTGGCTCCGCCCTTTAAGTCTTCCTTCCTTTTACATGAAACATGGCTGGCTGTTTGTAGCTGATTATTTTCCTTAGTCTTCTTACTGCCCATAATAGTTCTGGAGCCCAAAGGACTCTTTTAACTTTGTAATGTCTTTTTCTTTTATAGTTCAAGCTGATACAATTAAAAAAAAAATTCCTAGACAAAAGCCACCCACCCCCTCAAAAAATCTCTTCAAGATGAGTTCTGCTCTACTTTAGGGTTCCCTGGAATGCTACCGCGGAGACAGTTCTCTCAAGATTCTTAAAGGGCCTTTTGTCTATTTGAAAGCATCTATATGACACCACCTTAAATCTTTCTGAGGTCTTAACAAAGGGTTTTACAGTTACATCTTTGGTTTTATCTTTAGACCATGTTTTTCTGAGAGTGCCCTAGATTTGATCTTTCCCTGGAAGCTGTTATTTAATTATAGCATCTTTTGCAATCTGGAGAGTCTGGGAATAAGAATCCATTTTATTTTTGAACCCAGCAAGCCCAGGCCCCTTTATATTTAACAATGCTTTCTTTAACTTTTCTCTCCCTTGCACATATTTTACTATTAAGCAATTAGAAGAAGCTGGGCAGCACCCCAAGCACCCTACCTGGAAATCTCCTCAGTTGGATGATCCAATTACTTGGGTACATTTTTCACCTTTTGATGGGAGGAGTTTCAAAGAAGTTGTAGACATCTGTGAAAACCACCACAGTATTCAGGGGCAATGACAAGCGTGAGATTAAGGAAAGATCACTGAGCCAGGAGTCTAAACAGATTCTAACTCCAACTTTATCATTAAGAGCAATATGACCATATCCAGATTAAAATTTAGAAAAGAATTTTGTAATAAATGAAGGTATGTGTGATTATCTTCAGAAAAATTAGACATCTCTATCAAGCACATAATTTTAACAAATGGAAAAACAGAATGAGGTGTAATCTGACATATGTAATATACTTGTTCATGTTGAAACTCTGAAGACCTCTGGTGGTATTTCTATTTTACAAAATATTCCCAAAACATCCAGTTATGAGTATACCAGAGATTAACATAAACTCTCCTTTTTTGAAATTATGAGCAATTAAGGGTGTACAGTTTTCCAGTAACACACCAGGGTTCCAATGTCCCTCAGAGGATTGAGACAGTAGCTCAATATTATCAGTATAAGTTTCTAGGCACCTTAGATGGAACCTTTCATATATAGTAAGATTGAAGTTATATCAAGTAGCTAAAAATTCAATTATCATTTTGCCATCAATCCTGATCCTTAATTCTATTCTAGGGAGATGGAATATCACTTTAGCATTAGAAAGATACCACTGTGGTCACCTAGCCCAATGATATGTAATACCAAAGACATAAACGAGGAAGCAGGACATAATGAAATCACAAAGACCTATGAAAGCAAAGATGAATTTCAGAAATTAGTCATCAGGCAATGGAAAAATCATTGGAGAATTTCAAGCATAGAAGTATTGAGGCAACGGCATGATCATTGAATGATAGGAGTGACCACGTATATACTTATTACATATTTAAGAGAGTTAAAGTAAATTTTAAAAACCAGCTTTATATATAATTTAAAACGTCAGTGATAAGCCTATGATAATAGTACCAACACAGTTGGGTTTCAAAAAACTAAGAATCTGTATTTTTTATGAAAATCCTTAAGGATTTTTTATACAAGTATTCCAACTGGGCCAAAAAGGTGACATACTTCAGAACAATTTTCAGGATCTTCCAAAAGATGGGGAATTTGGCTAAAACACATAAATTTAACCTGATAATCATTCTTGGCTAAAGAATTGGAAAGATTAGCCAAATGCTACTAAAACTGTTAGATGTAGTGTACACAAGCCGTAAGGACTAGGAAACTAAAGAATGGAAAATCCTCCGTTAGAGATCCAATCAGTGTCTTTGAGAGGAAAAGAAATAACTTTTGAGCTTATGTTAACAGGCTAGAGTTTGGGGTATGATCTGTTGCCAGGCATTAACAATGTTAACAAAGACAAGAAAAGAGAAGTAAAAGTGACTTTTACTTTTAAAAGAATTTTAAATGATTATTTTTTCCTAGTGTAAAGCAAAATACATGTGAAGTACACAACAAAAGTAGCATTCCAATAAGTATATACGGAAACTAGAACCCTTCATTTATATCTCAGTATAAAACAACTCTTAATTACTTTGTTATCAGTGTCATCCAGAGGTCAACATCAACACACCCAATCCATCACTCATATGGATTCTACATTCAAGATATATTTTAGAACTCTTCTATTTCTACTAGCATTACTTTAATCCAAGCGACATCATATTTTAAAATATATGTTTTAACTTCTAATTTAGTAAATATTGATGGGTATAATCCATATAACAAAAGCTCTTTGGGGTCCTCAAAATTTGAACCCCTAACCTTTGAGTGGCTGCAATAGACTGTAAGCTCCGTGAGTGTGGAGATCTTTTGTTTTGCTCATCGCCGTATACCAGCACTCAGCAGAGTGTCTGGCACAAGATATTTGTTGAATGAATAAATGCATGGTTGATAAAACAGTTTCAGTGGAATTTGGGATGAGAACCAGATTCCTTGAAGTTAGATAAAGTGTGAGTAAATAGAAAATGTCATCAGCGTGAGTAAACAACTTCTTCCAGAGGTTTCTCAGCAAATTAAATGAGATAAACAGAAAGGGTGCTGAGGAAAAAGACAGGGCCAAGAGATTGTTTCAAGATGTAGGATTTGGCCCTGTTTAATTTGCACTTCCTCATAGTTTTGTGTGCAAGAATGTGCTCTAGATGAATTTCTGTTGTTTCGTGCGTCATATTTCATGTGCTTGGGATCCTTTGGTAGTCCTTTTCTGGATGCCTCCTCTTCCACACTTCTGATAGAAGGTCACAACATGTGGATTGAAGCCTTTTGTAAGTCTGGTTGCCTTCGGGAGGTCTTCAAAGCTCGGAATATGCTTCTGGCTCCCCGTGTATCGTGGTTACAAAGGAAAAATATACCAGTTGGGCAAGTTGAAATATCACCCGCCGTTTTGCGATGTAGTCATAAATGAAAGAAAATTTCCTTCCTCCAGTTTGCAATGGGGAAGCAATAGCAATTACTGATATCACAGCCCTGGGAAACACCAATGAGGCATGGAACCCAGTATGAGACACACGTGCTGCCAAGTGAGTCTGTGCAAAGCTGAGAAGGAAGCAATCTGGGCGAGCAGTTTCAAGCGGTACAGTGCTATGCAGTCTCCAGAGGAAAGCTGTGTGTTTAAACATGTGCTTTTCCCTAGGATATTCTTTACCTGAGTCTCTCTCTTTCTCCCTTTTAAACTCTGATTTTGAAGTGCCAGCTTCTATATTTTTATGTGACTTTGCTGCTGCCTTAATTCTCTTTAAGGTCAGTTCTGCGTGGCCACTCAGAACACATGTGGCTATCCCTCTCTGATGCTTCCCATTCGCCAACTTAGAATTAGGAATAGTCCTTCTAGAATCAGAGGAGAAAGAAAAAAGATTTAAAGATGAAAAGTAACATTCATGGCGTAAGTTTTAATAAGCAGACTGGATTTAAATTAAATGGTGGATGTAAAAAATGGCTGTGTGGAAACTATTTTAGTGTGATAAGGACTGCAATCTTCAGCCGAACGAAATCTATGACTTTTCTATCAGGATAATTGAATTAACAAGATGTTGTGGGTAAAATGGTGGTCCCTAGAAAGATACATTCAAGTCCTAATCCTTGGAACTTGTGAATTGTACCTTATATGACAAAAATGTGAGTATTACCTTGTATGACAAAAGATATAACTAAGTGAAGAGAAGCTTACCTTGGTGTATCCAGGTGGGGTGTGAATGCAATCACATGCATTCTCATTAGAAGGAGTTTTGAGACAGAAACCCACAGGAGAAGAGAGAAGATGAAAAAGCAATGTGACCTCAGAGACAGAGATTGGAGTGATGTGCCCACAAGCCAAGGAATGCCTGTAGCCACCAGAAGCTGAAGAGGCAAGAAACAAATTCTCTCCTAGAACTTTACAAGGGAGCATTGCCCTGCTGACACCTTGATTTCAGACTTCTGACCTCCTGAACTGTGAGAAAGTACATTTCTGTTGTTTTAAACCTCCCAGTTTGTAATAATTTGTTATGGGGGCCCCAGGAAACTAATATACAAATTAAACATTAGAGTCATATTACTTTTGTTTTCTTTAGGTTTAATTAATATATGTATGTGTAAACATATATGTATGCAGGTATATATACAAAATGATATATGTAATGATGCTACTCTCTTGTTAGGCTAATAAGAAATTCAACTGAAGAAATGCAAAACCCAAATTACATGACACCTATGAGTAAGGGCTGGGCACTGAATACTTGCTACTCTCTCTCCCATAGACCCACTTTTACAGTGTGTAGATGCTTACACTGGCATCAGGTGAGTGTTTCTAATGTT
This sequence comes from Pseudorca crassidens, assembly GCF_039906515.1. Taxonomy (NCBI): domain Eukaryota; kingdom Metazoa; phylum Chordata; class Mammalia; order Artiodactyla; family Delphinidae; genus Pseudorca; species Pseudorca crassidens. Next base: position 63,700,954 of record NC_090308.1, on the reverse strand, counting down.
GAGGGAACTGTTGATTACACTCATGTAGACATTAAAACTCCTTTTACAAAATAAAAATCCCTTTGCAGCAGAAGGCACCAGCACTCTATGAATGTGCAAGTGAATGTGATCACAATCATTATGCTGTAAACATCTGTTTGCATTTCCCAGAATCTTGCCATGGTTCCTACGTTTTGGCTAATTTGTCACTATACCATCTGTTTAAAGATAAATTGATCCCTGGTGGTTGGATTATTGGGTTAGTAGTGCTTATGTTTATCATCATGTGCATGATAATACCTTAAAATTGTACTTAATATGAATTAATTTTTAGGTGACAGTGGGTATCCCAGAAGCTCCATTTATTGACAAGCAGTGGGAACCACAGTAGAACAAAGATGCAATTGTATGATCAGCTGTGTACAAACATCCTCAGAAATGAGATTTCAAATTTGACCCTCTACCTTTTTAAATATAAAAAGACTCCATTTGGTACTTTTGATAAGACACACCCAACAAGTCTTACAAACTTTATACCTGGCAATGACAGAGTAAGTTGCCGGCTGAGAAAGTTTTCATCTGAACCGTGATGGAGCCCAGGGCGACAAGGATGCAGTTTTCTCAAACAATGAGTTTTCGAAGGAAATACAGTGGTCGATAGGATCTAGTCTTGGATCTATAGGTCACAGACACTGGGCAAAATCATGAAATGGACCTTGATTTGATCTGTTGAAGCATTCGATTTTTGAAAGTATATTTTTCAAATTAAAAAAAATTAAATATAACATTAAAAATAAAAAAATAATTTTGATCATTATGCTAAAATTTCAGGTTATTTTAACTTAAATGTGAAATTTTATAAAATGGCCAAATTAGTTTTAATGAGACTAAAACTCTTATGCTGTTGTCTAACTTGCTATCATAATCTGCTTAAATTCTTAAGAATCTCTGCATCCTTTGATCCTGTAGTCTTAAAGACTGTATGTCTCTGTGGGCATAATTAAAACTTTATCAAAAATAAATTAATTTTGAATAATTCCTATTTCAATATGTCAATATGATAATATTTGAAGCTAAGATTCTATATGCCACTGCCACATTATTTATTTATGTAGAGATATGGTTAAAACGGACACATATTAAAACTGAAGTCAAAAGTACACACACTCAGAGACACACACACACACACACACACACACACACACACACACACATTTGAGCATTATACCAAATGAGTATACTTAGCTATTGACTTGAGCTCAGGTTACAGTACCTTCATGCAACTAGCATTAAATCCCACACGCCTAAATATTCCTCAGAATGTCAAGTGACAGAAATACTTTTCATATATAATTATAAAGTCAAAAGAGTTGGCTATGAGCAAACATAGAACATTTATTTTAAAGCACTGTCGAACTAAGTAATAGTAGGTGACTTTTTAACCAGTCACAATAATTTATAAGCAAGACTTAATTCCTATTCTGCACTCTTTTACATTACTATTAATATCAAAATGACATTTTCCTTGAAAATACTATGACTAAATTCTATGATTTTGAGTGCTTTTCTCTCCCCCACTGTATCCCTGCCCACCCCCCCTCCATGGATTCGAGGGGAATTTGTTCTGATGGCCAATATTCCAGTATTCCCATATTGCCATAACCTCCCAGAGCTATGGCCAAACCTATCCAATCCCAATTCTCCTTATCATCCCAGCCAAGAATATCTGTCTTATTTTCCTCCCCAAAGAATGTTTTATCTCTGGGTGAAAGAAGGAGCTAATCATGATAAATGGACAGGCTTGCAGACAAAGCGAGATTAGGCCTCCCGGAAATAATGAGGGAAACATCCGCGTCCTTTCTCCCCACGGTGGGAGCTGCTGACCCACACTTGTCTCCCTTTGAACACCTGGTGAGACAGGATCTTCATGCGCCTTTTCTCACTAGGGATTAAGATGTGAAGGGGAAAAGGATCAGATGTTTTGGATCAGACTGCTGTCCCTAGACTAAATCATTCTCAGCCATTCCATAATGAGGACCACCGATTTATCCTTTTCTAGGAAAAGAAGGAGTATATCCTGAAAGGGGAGCAAGGCAAGTGTGTACAAGAGTTTTGTGTGGATGATGCTTGTCCTGGGGGAGACTAGGTGCATCACAGCATGGTGACACCCAGATTATAGAGAGGAAGTTGGGGCAAAGAGAGAGATTTCTTTGGCATCCAAAGGTCACAAGCAGCACCATCCTGTGAAAGGAAAAGAAGAGAATCATTTCTTGGGGATGTGCCATGGATTCACTTGAAAGAGACAGACCCCAAAAAATTAGCTCTCCAGGGAGCCCTGGGCATTGTTGCTTGAGGAAAGTCCCTCCAATATTAGGTTATGTGAGTAGGAGAAGAATTCAGGAGTGAGGTGTCACCAATATTAAGAGCACTGAGGAGACAGGATGTCTGGATTCACATCCCAGTTCCCAAAATAGTTTGCTGAATGACTGAGGATGTCATTTTATCGCTTATTGCAATGAGAGTGATAGTGGCGGAATTTACCTTCTACGTGTGTTGTAAAGATTTATTGAGATTTTATACATGTCAAATATTTAGCACTGTGCCTGACAGAAAGCACTCAATAATTGTCAAGTAATATTTTTATCATTTTTTTATATTTAAGTCAGAAAAAGGAGTTGGGAGATACTACAGGGTCAGTGATTTGACTAAGGCTCCTTATGGTGTTACATGAAATTATTATTTTGCTGTGAGATGGAGAGAGTTTTAATCCTATTCTATCCTGCCGATAGTTGACATGAGCTTTGACGTTCAACAAAGTTTTCTGTCTGTGCTGGTTTATCTGGGGCTCATTACTGAACCATTTTGAGAGTCAACTACCTCTTCTGTGAAATTAGGTACGTGCCAAACACATAGTAGGGAATCATTACAATTGATTTTCCAGTGTCCTTCTGTTGCAGGAAGGGGGACCCCTCCAGGGCCCAAGAGTAGACTCTTATCTAACACTCGGAAATGAATTATCCGAGGAGATACGCATTCTGACAAAGCGAGAGACTTTATTGGGAAGGGGCGCCCAGGCAGAGAGCAGCAGGGCAAGGGAACCCAGGAGAACTGCTCTGCCTTGTGGCTTGCGGTCTCGGGTTTTATGGTAATGGGGTTAGTTTCTGGGTTGTCTCTGGCCAATCATTCTGGCTCAGGGTGCTTTCTGGTGGCGCGTGCATTGCTCACCCAAGATGGATTCCAGTGAGAAGGATTCTGGGAGGTTGGTAGGACATATGGACTGGGGTCTCCTCTCTCCTTTTGACCTTACCTGAATTCTTCTGGTTGGTGGTAGCATGTTAGTTCCTCATTCCTTACCAGGACCTCCTGGTGTAAGGTAACTTGCAAGTGGTTACTATCCGGCCTGGCCAGGGTGGGCAGTTTCTGTCAATGGTTCCCCTAACACTTCCTCTCAACTTTGTTCTTACACTAAAAAAGAAAAAGCCATAGCAATTGACAGAAACCACAATAATAGAATCTTAGAAATAGAAAAATGTTTGTGCCTGGACCAATCTACATGCTAAAGAGCTACAACTTCTCTTTAGACTGAGTAAATTGTGGCTCCTGGGGGAGCAGCCTAGGCTACTTAAGGTTAATCACGGGTGCTTAAAGTTAATTGTTATCAATCCCTTTGTCAAAGGCTGCTCACTTGGAGTTCTCCATATACAGCAGTCAGTTCCAGTGACAGCTCCAGGCCTAAAATGAGTTCTTGTTCTATTCTTCCCCATAATCAATTATCAAAATATATCAAACGATACAAAAGGACCTCATATCATTACACTTGTCATCTAATATGTAGTCTTTCAAACATGGAAGTGCATCAGAATCACTTGGAGGGCTTGTTAAAACAGATTGCTGGGCTTCACAGTTTCTGATTCAGCAAGTCCAGGGTGGGGTCAGAGAATATGTACTTCTCATAAGTTTCCAGGAGCTGCTGATGCTACTGGTTCTAGAAAAGGAAAACAAGTTTTTACTCTTTGGGTCATTTGCAAAGAAGAAAGGCTGAGAAGCAAATCTCATCTAAAGGATGTAACGATACAGATTGACAATCCCCCTTACCCATGCCAAGCCTTTGCTGGGCCCTATGCCTTTCTACCCACATGGTCCACTCTCGTCTACAGCCTTTTCAGCCCTTTTCCCCTCACCTATGAGGATGCTTCCTTGCTCAACAAAGAATATGCAGAATATGAGGCCAGAATCATCTCTGAAGCAGAGAGAGAACTCCAGCAGCTCTCTTCTCCCCTGGACTGCTCAATGTCAGATAGTTCTGTAGGGATGGAACATTTTTACGTTCTTTCCTTCTCGGTAAGAAGGCTGGCTGGCCTAATAATAAAATGGACATAAGACAGATTAACAGGAGAAAAACAAATTTAATTACCTATATATGGGACTCCCACAAAGACATGAAATTCAAAGGTGGTCAGGCAGTTGTGACTTCTGTATAATCCTAAGCTAAGGAGAAGGGGATAGGAGTCTGGGGTTCTAAAGAGGAGGATGATAATTCACAGGAAGATGAGAAGAGCAAATGGTTGGTAAACAAATGTTTGCCCTGCCATGCAGATGTTTTCCTGATACAAAAAGTTATCTCTGGTAATAGCTCCTGTCTTGGTACAGGCCCCCTATATAAATTCTTTTAGGCAGTTAAGGGGGAAGTAAAACTCTCTTCCTGAGTCTGCTGGGCCTTGATTTCCTTTAGCTCAAACTAATCCGTGTGCCAAAGTGACATATTTTGCGGTGGCCTATTCTGTTCCCCTTAAGTTTCATGGTCTCCTTTGCCTTCACCTGCATCTTAAACCTTGGTGTCTGCAGAGACTCATCTCTTCTTGTCCTGAAGCTTAAAACAGGGATGTATTTGTTCAGAGAGTGGGGAGTGACCAAGATGGCCTCAACGTTCCCCTCAGTTGGACCAAACTTTAGACAGGCTTCTGCCAGACTGTAGACCCCTAAACGCCCTTGTCTTAGAGTATTTACACTAGAAAAATGTGAAATTGTAAATTCTCCCTCTGCCCCTTAGAGATGAGAATCTTTTACAACCTAAGGATTTTGTTCGCAAGGACCTGGGGACCATCCCTTTGAACTGTGATCATCAAGAAAGAGAGTGCCCTTATCTCTCAGTCATTGTGGGAAGGCAGAAGCCTAACTTTCCTAATAATTAGCAAACACAGATGGTCTACTCTTGTTGACCAAGGTCCCTCCTAAAGTCTTCCAGGTACTTTTTCTATTAGCTCACCTCAGCTTTTAAAAACCTTCTCACCTATAGTTTCACTGACTTGAATTCAGTCTCTCTCCCCTATTGCAATAGTCCTTAATAAAGTCTTCCCGGCCAGTTAATTTCATCTGGTGCAATTTTCCTTTGACAAGAGATTCTTCCTCCCTAACTTGAATGAACATGTCCTCTCCCTGACTTGTTGAATGAGAGTGGCCCCTGTTCTCAGCCCTCACCCACCTTCTGATCCACTTGTTCCTAGACTTGCACTTGTGATGCTCACGTTTCCACCCCAGTTACTGAACAAGGAGGCAGGTTCAGTAGCACATTGTGACATTTGGGGCCACAACACTGGTCTCCTGATGGAATAGCAAAATCAAGGCATTTCCCATAAATATTATATGCTTTCCTGGCATCCAATGGTAGGCTCTGGTGACACAAAGACAGATAATGTGTGGCCCCTGCCCCTGACTGTCAAACATGTTTCCTTAAGCAGCAGAGATGAATAGCATACACAAATGCCATATCCAGGTAAATTAGCTATTTATAAGAGGGAGGTAACCACTCACATTTCCCTGATAAACAGAAGGCAAAGGAGACTCTGAGTAACTGACTCAATGCCATTTATCCAGATAGGGAGAGTGACTGAAAACTAAGAAAGAATCAGACTTCAGTGGCAACCAGTCATTGATTCCACGTAGAACTTTCTACTTTTATTTAATACTAAGGTGACCTTTTAAGTTATTGGCCATTATGACACTTTTGAGTGATAGGTATGCTACTAAACACACTGGAACAACATGTATTACTTAGGACCATCCTGGGAAAACTGGGGTTTAGGGTCACCCTGTCCAACCATGAAGACATTTGCAATAATTGGAGATCAGAGGGAAAAGTTTAGGTTCTGTCTTCATCAGTGCACCTGATACACATACATGCACACACACACACACACACACACACACACACACACACACAGCTACAAAGAGTATAAAATCAGGTCTCAATTCAGAATCAAGCCGACATCAGGAGAGCACCCCATGCATGCACCTCTGAGAGACCCACACCCTCAGCTCCTCAGCAGACAAAATTCCTCCTGGACTTTCTTCCTCATGCGTCTCACCCTTTCATCTGTCCCCTTCAATCACAGCCCCTCTGACCTATGCTTTTTTTTTTTTTTTTTAACTGATGAAAGAGGAATGGAGAAGTGTTAGGAGAGGTAGTCTAGACCAAGGTAAAAATATATTAAAAAATGAAAAGAAAAACCTAAAAGAATGGCCATCTCATATTGCCAGGTTTAATTTCCTGCTAGCTTATCTTTGAGCATTATTTAAATGGTGTCTCTTTTCTGAACCCATGTCATATTACAAAAATCCCTCTTCTATTACCTCAGCCTAAAAAGACCCTAACCTGGAGAAGGGGGAAGAGGTTACCACCACCCCTCTCTCCAGGTTGGCCTGGAATCTCCCTTGACTATCCAAAGAGGTCAAAGCAGCACTGGTTCAAGTCCCATGTTCTCCTAGGGTATGGGCAAATATAAATTAATCAGTTCTGTCCTTACATATGCTGAGTTGTAAATGCAACTAAATATATGGTTTTGTGTTCTTATTTAATGTTACTGTCTTGCCTAGCAGATCACTAGAAATGGATGCCACTTCAGCCACTTTCCAAGCTCTGATCATTGGCAAAGCATCCTGAGAATCAGGACCTCTGGGTAAAAGGCTGATGTTCTTTTCCAGAAAACTTATGGAACCTCCTCAGTCAGTCAGGGTTTCACAGATGGCAGAAGCCACTAGATGTAGGGGAATATATAATGTGGAGCTGAGCAAATGTGTCAAGGTCACTAAACCAGGCAAAGGAGCCTGGACATAGAGGAGGTCTGGAGGCACTTCTCAATACTGAGAGCACCAAGCCATGCCACCGAAAGGCCACAGAAATACAACCATGTGTTTTGTAGGCAAGCAAGCCAGCAATTCAAAACAAATGCCAGAGGCCTGGATGTTCTGCATAGAAGACTATATATAGGGGCCTCTGCCCAAGGCATGAATATGAACTGCTGCTTTTAAGTGACCAGAGATAGAGCAAAAACATTATTCCTTAAAATCACTGAATACTTTCCCATTTCTTTCCTTCAGTATGAAGCCCACAAACACCTTAGTCCAGCACTCAAGTACAAAACGTCCTACCTATGCCAAACTCTCTAGACTCTTTGGCCTTTCACATGCATTCACTCAGTACTCCAGGAATATCCATCTACTCATACATTTTTGAAAATACCCTATTTTTTTTATTGCTCTATGACCTGCCTATACAAAGCTATACTTAATCTCCTCTGATCTAAAAGCTTGCAATAGCTATTGCACTAGTCTATCCCCAGCACCAAAGTGTGTTTGGCATGTAGAAGGTGCTCAGTAAAAATCAATTGACTAGATCGATGAGTGTTGCTCTTCCTTTCTGCCCTGTGATACTCTTGATACCTCACCCCCATGACCTGAATGGTCAAGTTCATGTGTGCTGTTTTTTCATCAGGACCTCTGATAATCATCATCCGTTACACCATGATTAACTATTTTCATAGCTATCTCCTCTCCTGGACCTGAGAGATTTTGGAGGGCAGGGACAATGGTGACGGTGTAACTCTCACACCAAGAACATTGCTGCTATATAGGATTCATCACTATTCATGCACAAAACTGATACAAATCCATGTTGCCTGAAAAAATTAAAATATAAACTAAAAGTGGAATATAATATAAAAATAATAAATAGAATACACAAATATATAACAATTTAAAAATAAACTAAAATAAAAATTTAAATACAAATTATATAAATACATAAATTTATTAAATATAAACCTATATAAACAAAAGAGTCACGAGTTATAAAAGTATCATTTAGTTATTTTCAATCAAGAGAAAAGTCCTCTTAAACAAATTCTAGGATTTTAATGGCTTCTAAGGCAGGCCATAGAAATAAAGAACAATAAAAATATAAGTACACTATTCTTTTACTGAGTGATTCTGTCATTTAGATATTTGAGTAAAGTCTACTGACAAAGTAAAATAAATAAATAAATATAGAATCAAGGCAAAAGTAAGCAGTAATTTAACAGATAAAATTCCTGGGAGAAGGTCTGCTGTATTGAGAATTGTTGTTAGAATTAAGTAAACCTTAGTTCAAATTTTGTCTCCAACATGCATTAGCTGTATTTAGAGACAGTTTACTTGAATTCTCTGAGCTTCAGTGTCTTCTGCTGTATAATGGAATTAACACTATCTGCCCTGATAGATGTTGTAAAATTAAATAAGGACTCAACAGCATCTGACACATAAATATGTACCCAACAAACTTTACACTTCATCCATGTATCTGACACTGAAATTAAGACATATATGAAGATAATGATACCTTTAATGGAAAAAATTAAACAATAAAGAGTGATTACTCTTTAGGTAAAATAGATCTTATCCAGCTGAGGCAGAAAATTTTTATCCCCAAACTGGATACCGACTAGTTGATTTCTAACCACAATTCTAAGATTTATTCTATTTTTAAGACAAAGCATATAATCTTCTTCCCCTAATTTTATCTCTTGATCAGTATTGACAAGTAAACATTCAAAGTTTTAAATTTACCAATACATTATAAATCACAACAAAAAAGAACAATGTTTTAATTTCTAGTTTTACATAATTTAAAAAGACTTAGCCCTGCTAAGAAAAGCAAATGGGAGCCCTAAATGTTTGGACGTCTTACTTTGAATATTCAGAACAAGCTCTTACAAAGGCTTGACCCTTTTCCCCTCCCTTGAAACAATCAACAAGAGCTGTAACTCCGTTTTGCCTCCCTTGCCTTTCTGCTGTGCATACCCGCCCTAGAGAAGTGAACATTAGATACAACATCTCGTCAAGAAAAGGCTGGAAACATATCATAGATAATTACCTTTCTCTTGGAGAGATGAAGTCTGCTCCTTCTTCTAGGTTGCATGGAAATATGACATTTGAGATTTTTATAAATAGAAGCAATAATTCTGAAACAAAGCAAAAATAAAGCATAATAAGAAGAAGCTGGTAGTGAGAAACAAAAAGGGAATTATTATTGTGATTATTTAGTAAACTGAATTTAGACTAGGAGTGACACTCAAGATACATCCATTACCAGAGTTTCCATTTGCTACATGCCATCCTAAGCAATAACATACTGCTATTCCATTGCTAATTTTAGCTTGAATAATATAAATTATTTCTTATGTTCAATTTTCTTATTTGATATGACAATTTAAAAGAAAAGTATACCTCTGAACTTAGTGTGAGAACTGGCATACAATATGCCTTGCCTATAGCAAGGGTCTATCTCAATCCTCCCCACTACCCCCGTGGTAATTGTAACGGTTATTGTTTAACCAGGTTTTGCATTTTGTTTCTTGTTTAAATCAATGCTGCTTAAAAAAAAAAGCAAAAAACTTGTTCAACTTACTTTGTACATTTTTAAAAACCAGTGCAAATTAGGGTTCCTGTTAAGAAAAGAAAATAATTTGAAAAATGCTGACATTACAAAATACATAAAATACCAGCTATAACTGATGTGATTATCTTTGGGTAGGTAATTTCAGAACTTTAGTGAATATTTTTATTTTAGCGTAAAAAGAAATGTCCACTTTTTACACAGGTATTGAATTCTAATACAAAACATTATTGAGATATTAATTTAAGTATTCTATAAATAATTTGAGTAATGATTGTATTTATTAGAAACATAATTTTGGAAAAAAGACTTCACTATTTTTAATATGTGAAGTGGAGAATAGTTCAATAACCTTGACTATAATCAAACTTCCTTGGTAAATAAGTAGAGCTTTATGGAAGGGGAAACTTTGCAAGCCCAAACACATTTATCCTGTGATGTTATAAACATGGTCCTAATAATGTTATTTTATTTAAAATCTCAATTTTCAAAAGATTACATGAACAAGAATGTCTTGTTCACATAAATGAACATTTAGGTTCAGCTTAAAAGTAGCATGCCTCCAGTTCAATTTTTTTTAGGAAATAAGCATTTATTACTTATCTTCTTTAGAAATGCAAAATCAATTAAAGAAGTGGCATATTCCTTTAACTTCAGCTCAAAACCAAGACTCTTTGTTTGGGGAAAAGTTCACAAAATCATAGCAGTTCACACTGCAAGCCACATTCAGTTATCGTAGGTTTTATAGATACTGTAAAATAGCTGTTTGAAAAAATACTGTTGAACTTCAGGTCTTCTAAAAGTCCCATGATCTTAAATTGCACCTTATATTTTATAACATTTAATAACATTTCTCCTTCTTTGAGCCCCAATGCTTAGAAAGCCATCTAAATGTGTTCAAGAAGAAAGTATTACATACTGTAGATTCACGGAAACATAAACAAAGGTCTTTAAAACTAATGCTTAAGAACAAGCAGTTTCATGAAAATAAATTTTTCTTATAACTGGAAGTCTGTTTACAGCTACATAAAATAGAATTATAAATTAATTTCTTTAAAACCTTTAATTAAATGAAAAATTGTTTACAACATTTTCTCTCTCTATAACACGAATGAACATGATATTTCAGGTTTGTTAAAAGAAAATTGGCATTTAAAATATTAATAACAGTTATGTTCGTAGCCAAATTAGGAGAATATTAAGTAGAGTAAATAAATTCCAAAGACTTCTCTCATATTTTCTTTAGCCATCTTTTCATTATCAAAATAATGATTATATTTTATATTAATACACATTTGTAATTAACGATTACACTAATACATATAGTTTATTGACTAATACTAGATACTGTTCATAGACTAAATACTAGATACTGTTCATAGACTAAGTCTAGATTCTGAGCATATCCTCCGAGGGAGCTCGCTCTAAATTTCAATACTTCTTTATTATAAGTAATAGAAGCAGTGTCTACTCCCCAAAGAGAACTCCAGAATGACATTTTTTCCTGACTGTAGCCGAGAGAACATGATCTTGACAGGTTTATTTGTATCTTGGAAGGGAGGTTTAAGGCTGATATTTTTAAGTTCTGGGATTCCCTTGCCAGTAGTTTAAGGCATATGTTTCAATGTGGGATTGAACTGGGGTTATTAGTCAGAGTTCTCAATATAATAGTTACAGATTGGAAGACACAGGGAGGAAGGGAGTGAATCTTGGTGTATAAACAGTTGTTTGATATACACGTGGGTTTGACCAGTTGAGTGATCTATTGTCTTGGGAAAGGGGTTGGTTGAACACTTTATTGTTTAGATAAATAGCTTTTTTCTGAGCTTACAGAAGAAACAATAAAGTTATATCTACTTTACAGTCTTATCTTTCTGAGTAACAATTCTCTGGGATAAATTTTTAAGTCTTGTGATGTAAGCTTAGACCTGAGAGTTAAATTCTGGGACCCCAGGGGTATTAATTCTCAGTACTTAGAAATGATAACAACCATCACTGGATACACACACCAGGAGCAGAACAAGAAAAGAGAAAAAGATTCTCTCATGTAAATGTAAAAACAATCTTATATTCTTATGCTATAAAAAAATATAACAAAGTCAGGATAGTTGCTAGGTAAGCACATCACACACAATCCCAGAAGCCTTCCACCTGGGGAAAAGTATAATATGAACCACTTGAGGAATTTCTGTCAAATATTTACCTCAAATTATTTTCTCTTTCTGAATTTTTGAAGAGAGGCATTTTAATGATGAACAATGACATTCATATTGGCCATTATATCTTTGGTCTTCACTTTGTTAAACTGTATATTAGATAAAACTGAAATACATACCTATAAACTCTAAGATATTTCCAAGTGTTCAAATGGATTCCAATGCAGGTGCTGAGCATTCATGTGACTGAAAGGTCACATGGGGTCTGCATCAAAAAATCAGCTGGGTATTAAAATTAGCCACAAGTTAGCTTGTTTTTAGAATCCATTGTCTACGCATAAGAAATATAGATTCATGAAATAAAATGGCATTTGGCCGCCTAATAATGTGTTTGAAATTATTTTCTTCAGAATACTCTTTACATTTAAGAAACAAGTTGCATGTGTGAATACTTCCTCTCCTTTCTGTCTTTCCTTCCCTCCTGTTTTCCTTCACTTCCTCCCTTCCCTTCATTTCTTAATTTCTTTCCCTTCCCTTCTGAGGAATAGTGATGTCTTCAGCTCTCACGAGCCACTGTACGAGGGCTGTGGAGAGATAGGAAGATGAATCCAAACTATGTATATAGACTTCTTATGGTCTTTTCAATAATTTACTTAGCTGTTTTACATTTTATTAAATATAGCACTGAAAGCAACATCTGTCATTGTCAGCTACTACCTTTAGGTGAGTTTTGTAACATCTCTCCAATGAGACCACATGCACTTCTTATGAAATATTGAAAATAGTTTGTTCTATCACTTCTCCTACTTCAGGAGCTCTTTGGAATTAGTTAAAACCTCTTCTTCTGTCCATCTATGTAAACTATCTATGCTTCTTGCCATGACAAGTTTCTTTTTGATAAGTAATACCATTTAAATGATAAGGTAAAATTCTCACCAGAACTTTCAGAAATAAGGCCAACCTAATTGTAAATATGTACTTTACGTTTCTTGAATAAAATGATAGTATTACGCCAGTGCTTTTCATTTGGGCTTTATTTTATTTATGGGTTGAGATAAAAATTTAATCAAAAATGAAAAGAGGGGCTTCCCTGGTGGCGCAGTGGTTGAGAGTCCGCCTGCCGATTCAGGGGACACGGGTTCGTGTCCCGGTCCGGGAAGATCCCACATGCCGCGGAGCGGCTAAGCCCGTGAGCCATGGCCGCTGAGCCTGCGCGTCCGGAGCCTGTGCTCTGCAACAGGAGAGGCCACAACAGTGAGAGGACCGCGTACCACAAAAAAAAAAGAAAAGAAAAGAAAAGAAAAGGCATATAGAACAGGCATAGGTAGAATGTGTAACTGATCTGACACCATTTGTCTAACTGTAACTTCGTATAGCATCTGTAATTCGATTGAAGCATCTTAATCATTGGTCTACTTCTCTTGTTTATTCTAGTGCTATTACTACTATTACCAAATTAGAAGTTAGTTCTTGTCACCTCGACTGGTGTTTGGTATTTACTTGGGGGAGGAGGGTTATAATAGTTCACTGACTATTAACTGCTAAAATGTATGATGCAAACAGAATAATAATCACATTCTCATCTATAAACGATGACCGAGAGTCCCATATTAATGTAAATTATTCTGGCAAATTCTACATGCCTTCATGAAAGGAAACACTTCACTGTGATCAACTAATGCTATTGGAGCGTCTCAAATACTCATTATTGTCTTCCCATCCTTTATAATAATCACAGTTAAATTATTTACATGTTATTTTTTTTCTTTCAGAAATGAGTGCATTAAAGACATTAAGTTTGCTCAAATAAATATCAATAAATTAGTCTTCCTATTTTTGCTCATACCTTTCAGTTCTTAGATAAGGCAATTGGTTCACCATCATCCTAGGCTGGTGCTAAAACTCAGTGTGGTGTCCCAATATATGACATATATCAACAGCACAGTGTCTGATACAACCAAATAAACTGGTACCTAAAATTGTTTAAAAGAGTAAACTTTTGAATAAAAACTGTGAGGCACACTGGAATCTATGGTCATGTCAGCTTGGACAAATCTCAATCCATTTTGGGTAAAAGTAAAATTAATGGCATAGTCCCATACTTTCCACTTCACAAATGTCAGGAAATATAAAGTAAGTGCTTCAGAAAAAGACACTTTATAAAACACAGACTATCATTATTTTTTAAATGATTAAAAATCATATTTTCAAAAATAGAGTAAATTTCTAAATATATATATGTATATAACTTCAAACATCTGTGGTCTACCTATATAATCAAGGAAAGTAATCAGGAAAAATGAATATTCTAAGAGTTCTAAGCAAATTACTCTCAAATATGCCACATTTAACAGTATGGAATGAAACACAGGTCAAGATTCAAGAACCATGGGGAAGCTTACATGTTTATCAGGTTATCATGAATGTTATAGAAAGATAATATCATTGAAAGAAGTGAGAATTAGAAATATGAACAGAATTCCCATTTCACTTTCTTAAATTTTACACTAGTCAGCTACATTTAAAAAGGAAAACTAGGATCCCATTTTTATCTACAAGGAGATAAAATTAAAATATTATAATATGCGAGTTTTAGAAGATTCAACCTTTGGAAAATAGCATACTAACCCTATAAATTTATTACAAAAATAATCGTATCAACTTGGGTAAATTGTAATCAATTTAATGCAATCAGTATATTTCAGATTGCATTCATGAGTGATACAGAAAGACAGTAAGATTAGAGCTTACACTCCCATCATATAAAAAGGGAATACACTTTCATATTGTTTCTATTTTCAAAGCAAATGTTCAACTCTAAAATCATAAATCAAATTTTTTCCCCCAACAGAAAAAGAAAGTCTGAAGTCTGTTCCCAAAAAATCAGTTTTGATAAACATTTCAACTTTAGAATATCTAAGTAAAACCAATTTCAGAGGAATGCTATGAAAATTTTCTTCCAAGATGCTTTATGACAAAGATACACTGTTCTTAGAGGCATTGATATTAGACACTAGTATAAGGCTTGAATCAGAATTAATAGTGTCCATTAAATTTTCCATAGCAGAAATTCAAAGTACTAAATACACCAGTGAGACTTGGATCATTAACCATTTAATTTTAAACCTTTTTTTTTTTTAAATATGGCCCTCAGACAATGTTCTACATCTCTTACAAATAAATACATGCTTTATTTGTAAGTTTGGGAATTTATAACACTGAGCAAAGAATTGTTATGCAGGAATCCATATGCATCCTTAAAAATGTATGTGTACTCTGACTTGCTGTAATAGAGTTACTCACTGTTTAATTAATATTAAGTCCTGTTCTTTATGATCAAGAGATTCCTCTTTCGTATTCATCCCTTAGAAGGCCCATAAACTACATCTCATGCTAATGAAGTTAAGGTTTTCCAGGAAGCCTAGAAGTATTCTTATGTCAATTCAAAGCCTTAATAAAATTAGTTTTCACAATAAATATATTTTTTCCACGTATAATATGGAAAATTGTGTAAATGCATATGTTAATTTCATGAACAACATGACATGATCTTTCAAACAAATGGATGTATGTTTTTATATCACATTTCTGGGGGTTTTAGGCAGTGTGTAAGAACAGCTAATGCTGGTAACTATGTGTCAGGCTCCAGGTATGATTCTATATAAATGCTTTACTTGCTGATCTCATGTAACCTTGCTTGCAGCTCTGTAGGAGAGAGGTCTCTTTACTGTCCTCATTTGTAAAATGAGGAACTAAGGCCCCTGGAGAACAGGAAAACTGGCAAAGGTTACAGAGCCATAATTGGCTGAACCAGGCTTTGAAGTGAGTTAGTTGAACTTGAGAACCTGTGCTCATAACCAGGACAGTGTATTTCTCGCTCTGTAAAATATTAAATGTTCCTTGGTCAACGCTAGAGTGCTTGAATTATCTAGAGTGCTTGAAAGAGGTTTTCAAAATAGCTCTCCATCTTGTCTGCATAAAGTGTGTAATGTATTTGATTTTCACTAGTACATAGAAGCCAGATTTGCTCTTGGCCTTGGCAGAATTGTGAAAGAAGAGAGGTGGGCATACCTCCGCTTCCTTTTCAGCTCCCCTCTTCTCAGGGTGTCCAGAAATTCTCCTAAAACCCCAGCTCTTTTTATGTTAATATACCCTTGCTCTTAGGCCACTGTTAACTAATCTTTCTGGATAAAACATTGAAAACTTTCCTGATATATTCTGTTCCATTTATTTAACGTTCAATCCAATTAAGCTGTTCCCAAAAAATCAGCCATTTTAGAAAGTAATAACTTTCTTCAAAATCCAGTTATCATTACTTTTCTTTTCGGCAAGGGGTTGAGATTAAAAAATAAAATAAACTTTATATGGTCCAGTCTCTGACTGACCTGCAGGGAATATAGAGTCCCAGAGGGCAAGGAGAGGAGTCCATATCACACTTCTCAAAATGAGGTCTAAATAGGCCCACGGGACAGCAGTGGGCTGGGCGTGAGCCAGTGTGGGCGCTAAAAGCCACAGGATAAATACCTTACTCCTTCCAGAAACATGGACTTTACTTGGTAGCAATCATTTTAAACATTATTTTTCATTTTAAAAAGTGATGTCACCACATCAGATGTGCTATTTACATGATTTTTAAAGAATAGAACAGAGCCTTGAGACAAATTTTATGATTTTACCTTCTGAAGGCTGCATTCCTAAATACCTCCTTTCTTTCCCCAGGATAAAGTCAGGATTTCCTGACCTCAGAGTCTTTAGGAGAACAGGTTGAAAATTACTTGATCAGAAACACATGAAAACTGAGAAATAAAGACATTTTCCAATTCATTGTACAATAATCTGTTTTTAAGTTAACTCTAATTGGACAAAATATACTCTGATACTGACAGACTGAAACATGCCTCTAAATTTAGTTAATATTATATTGAATTAGGTAGAAAGAGGGGAAATCTATCGTCAATATTGGCCTCTGTGCAAATGGTCACATTTAGTAAGAGCTGTGATATTTGAGAGATAAAAGAAAAACTAAAGATCACTTGGTCCAAGTTTACATCTTTCAAATAGGGATAAAAGTGAGGTGAGGGGCTTCCCTGGCGGTCCCGTGGTTGACTTCCCACTTCCACCACAGGGGGCACGGGTTCCATCCTTGGTTGGGGAACTAATATCCAACATGCCTCTAGGCACGGCCAAAATGTAAAAAAAAAAAAAAAAAAAGGGAGGTGAAATGACATGATTCAAGTTATGGTGCATACTATAGCTACTGGTTAACTCAGACCTAAAATCCAGGTCTGCTTCCCCTTTCATTCTCTTTTCTAATGTTTTATGAATTGAATTCTTGTAATCTAGTTAATTGAAAGTGCTATGCATCCAAAGCTGCATACCTTATTCCCTTTTTTTTTTTTTGATGGGCGGGGGGGGGGGGGCGGGGGCAATCTTTGGCCTCCAAACAGAAAATCAAGCAGCCAGGAAAAATAGCTACTGTGTGTTGACAACAGAGGGGTATCTATGTGGCCCCTCACTAATGCAAACAACTCTAGTGGATAGAGCAGGAATAAGAAGAGAATGGTTACCCTAGCATATGATAGTTATCAATCTTTAATGAGAGAAAATTGTGGAAGTGAAACTGAAACTGGGAGAATCAGAAGAAAGCTTCCTCCTCTGTCAATTCTTGATCTAGTTTTGCCCTGGGTTCAGCCTCTATCTATTAAAGCAGTGACTTAATCTGTATATACGTTAATTTGCTCATTGTAAAATAAAGCACATAGAGTAGATATTACACTTGAATTTCATCAAAAGCCCAAGAAGCAATGATTGTATGACAAACTATGTTACCTTCTACTTCTTAACATCTATAACGCTATGATCACAAATAGCTTCTTATTTCTCTAAACATTTTGATGTTTTAACACTTTCCTATTATTTAGGGATTTTAAAAAAGGACTGGACTGCACAATTATCTAACATACTCCAAAAAAATAAATATAAAACATGCCTAAAAAACATGGATGGAATCATCAGAACCTCACTGGCCACCTAATGGCCACTGCAAAAATGGAAACAGATGGTCTCAAAGAATCAGATATGTTCTCAGTGTTAACCACTCCTAAGAGGCCATGCTCCAAATAAAAGTTTGTCTAATAACAATTTGAGATATCATAATAAAAGAAGACATTTGAAAACCAAAGCACTCACTACCTAAAGTGAAACATCTGTAGTTGTGGAATTACAAGCGTGTTGAGAGCTGTCAGGAAAAATATTTGGGGATGGATATTTTTGCCAGTATCTTTTTCACACCATGTAAGTGATAACATTTTCTGCTTATGTATATGTGATGTTTTGGCCAAAGGTTACAGGTCCTACTTTATTTTTACAAAGTAGGACCTACTTTTATCATAAGCAACAAGAGCAGGCAAAACATAATTTTCTGATTGGAAAACTGTTCATCTTTGGTTGGAGAAGGATCAACATGTTGCCAGAGTCATCACTGTATCCTCTATGACCAGTTTAGCTAACATTTAATTTTGGGATGCTTTAGTTGTGACAGATACAGCCAGAAATACCAGTGTTCCCATGATTTATATTCATTCATCTAATAGCCTCCTTCTCAACCAGGTTTAATTCAAGACAACTAATCATTTAATTTATGAACCCACAACCAAATAATATGATTAATTAAATAAATACATACTGAGTTCCTGCACTGTTCTAGGTTCTGTGTATGCTTAGTACTAGAATACAATAACAAAGACATCAGTCCCTGTCTTCCTGTTGTTTCAAGACTGGCAATCACTCTGTTTTACCAGCTTGATCTCTTTCTACCCTAGTGACCTGGACAACATGAGTGGTGAGGCTTGTTCTCCTCATTTCTTCAAAGACTTAGAGTAGAAGCAGGCCTAAGAAAGAATACCACCTGTTCTTATTTGTTCCTCTGGTTTTTAATCGTTCCAGTATAAGAAGAAAGAGACCAAAAAAGAGACCTCCTCCCTTAAAACCCAAAGCAAAGATGGCCTACACCACCTCCTACCTTTATCTTGTCTTATTCTCCTAATGTTAGGGGGGGCATCCCAAGCAGGAAGTAACTCTATTCCCATGCTGCCCCTTTATCCTCATGAGCTGGAAACCAGTAGAGGAAAAGAAGTGACCATAAGGAAGAATAGTTTCTATATCTTACATTTGTCCTGTCATATTCTATATATTGCGTTTGCCAAAGGGTTTGTTCATTTTTCTCCATAAGATGTCTCTAGTAGTGCTTGGTTGTCTTTAACTTCATTCAAAACAATTTTGTTAGATTGTATTGTGACAGCTATCATACCAGTGTGCATTTAAAAAAAACTTATCAAAATTGATGAATTTTTGTGTAGCCATTTTAATATTGAAGATGGAAGAAAAAAAGCAACATTTTCAGCATATTATGCTTCATTATTTTAAGAAAGGTAAAAAAGCAACTGAAACAAAAAAAAAAGATTTGTGCAGTGTACGGAGAAGGTGTTGTGACTGATCGAATGTGTCAAAACTGGTTTGCGAAGTTTTGTGCTCGAGATTTCTTGCTGGACGATGCTCCACAGTCGGGTAGACCAGCTGAAGTTGATAGCGATCAAATGGAGACATTAATTGAGAATAATCAACATTATACCACACGGGAGGTAGCCGACATACTCAAAATATCCAAATCAAGCATTGGAAATCATTTGCACCAGCTTGGTTATGTTCATCGCTTTGATGTTGGGTTCCACATAAGTTAAGCAAAAAAAAAAACCTTCTTGACTGTATTTCTGCATGCGATTCTCTACTGAAACATAACAAAAATGTTGCATTTTTAAAACAAATTGTGATGGGAAATGAAAAGTGGATACTGTACAATAATGTGGGATGGAAGAGATCGTGGGGCAAGCGAAATGAACTACAGCCAACCACAGCAAAGGCTGGTCTTCATCCAAAGAAGGTGATGTTGTATATATGGTGGGATTGGAAGGGAGTCCTCTATTATGAGCTCCTTCTGGAAACCCAAATGATTAATTCCGATAAGTACTGCTCCTAATTAAACCAGCTGAAAGCAGCACTCAACGAAAAGTGTCTGTAATTAGTCAACAGAAAACGTATAATCTTGCATCAGGATAACACAAGACCACATGTTTCTTTGATGACGAGGCAAAAACTGTTACAGCTTGGCTGGGAAGTTCTGATTCGTCCGCCATATTCACCAGACATGCACCTTCAGATTTCCATTCATTTCGGTCTTTACAAAATTCTCTTAATGGGAAAAATTTCAATTCCCTGGAAGACTGTAAAAGGCACCCGGAACAGTTCTTTGCTCAAAAAGATAAAAAGTTTTGGGAAGATGGAATTATGAAGTTGCTGGAAAAATGGCAGAAGGTAGTGGAACAAAATGGTGAATACGTTGCTCAATAAAGTTCTTGGTGAAAATGAAAAATGTGTCTTTTATTTTTACTTAAAAACCGAAGAACTTCTTGGCCAACCCAATAATTTTTTGTTTCTTCCACCAAACTTTGCCCACTATGGTGAATTTCTTTCATTTGCTCCTGGTGCATGTCATGTCCCAGCAGAGAAGGAGAGAGGAAAGTGGAAGAAGGAAGAAGTGCAGGAGAAGCAGTGACCAGTCAGAGAACCCTGGAGCCTCCCTCCAGGCTCAAGGCTAGTCCATGTGGACCACAGCATGTAGCATGCTCTGGAGGTAGCCTGAAAAACCATGGAGCTAGCTTAAGGAAAGACTCCAGGAAAGCAATGAAGATGATTTTTTTCCCATTGTATTCTAGACAGCATATTATTCACGCTGTTGCTGGTGCCAAAGGATAAATTATGCTGTCTGAATATTCTCGACAGAACAGAAGCGATAATAGCAAACTGAGTTATACAACATTCTGAACAAAATTCAATAAGGCATGTAATAGACCAAATCAACTCCAAAGTTAAGCTTAAGAAAAACGCCTCTGCTCTCAGTTGTGTGTTTGCATGGTATAACTTATTTTCTTTTCTGGAATAAAGTCAATGTGAGAGCAGCTACGACATCACTAATCGCCTACATCACAGTAAGCTCCATCACACAGACAATTTGTATTGAGTAATAGGGTTTAAGGAGGGATTCAGATAAACTATGGCAGGAAACGTGTTTGGCTGATAAATTCATCATGATCGCTGTCTTCTTAATATTTGTTGAACAAAGGAATAGTTATACTGTTGAGATACTTTGTCAACTACATAGTGTACAGCTATGGATCCGTAGTCATTTAGAGAAATAAATAAGGTTCTCCCATTGAGATTCTCAGTTTTCTTCACTTTAAAGCAAAATATGGCTAATAGGAAAATTGATCATCAAGATACTCTCATTAATTCTAAGTTGTCTACATTTTTTATTATTACTTGAATTTGCATTCTAGTTGTTACATTATAAAGAGGGTTTGTTATGCTTATGTGTGTTTTGTGTTTATGAAAATGATGCTAAACCCTCATTGAAATAAGATCTTCTATTCATTTTACACATAGGCAGTGTTCAGTGCTTCATATTCATGCCAGCCTCAAAATTTTTAATAAAAAGAAATAATAGAAATAAAAAAGATAAAATAGAAATAAAAATAAATAAGAAATAAAAAAGAAATAATAGAAAAAAGAAATAACATAAAAACCTGAAACAGTGAAAAGCCATACTTCATGGGCATCAACTTCTGATGCTTTGAAGCTGCTTTCCTCTCTAATAGGATCACATTGATAGGATGCAGCAGCTGCTTTTGGGAGCAGGTTATAAAAACTCGGAGAACCGTTAGGAGTTAGAAGAAAAGAAACAATAAGGAGAGAGAAGTTGTTTAGTGAATTCTTTTTCAGTGCACATTTCACTGTCTGTTCTTCAAGTAGGTTTTTGCTTAGGAAAATAGAATAACCCTATAGGATTTCATGGAGAGCAATTACCTGAGGTCTACGCAGGAAGCACAGGTTTAGAACAGCTCACAGTGACTCATAAAAAAGGTGCTCCACTTTCAGGCATGATGTGATTTGATACTAGAAAGTGGTGGAAATTTTGAAAAAAGATATAGTTGGAAGAATCTCTGAGAGGGGAAGAGTAGGATGAATAATAAACAGCAAAGGAAATGGTAACTTCATGTATCAAACTCAACTGCACATTTGAATGTTCACTTGGACCAGCACCTCAGATGCACCATATCCCTAAAATGAATATATTATCTCCCCTGAAAAACTGCTTCCTCTCATAAATGACTTATCTCACTAAACGAAACCCACTATCTTCCCTGTTGCCTAGCCCAGAAACTTAGAGGTTATCCTCAGCCACACACTCTTACCCGCTACATCCAAGCAATCACCAAATCTTTTTTTTTTTTTTTTTTTGCGGTACGCAGGCCTCTCACTGTTGTGGCCTCTCCCGTTGCGGAGCACAGGCTCCGGACGCGCAGGCTCAGCGGCCATGGCTCACGGGCCCAGCCGCCGCGCGGCATGTGGGATCTTCCCAGACCGGGGCTCGAACCCGTGTCCCCTACATCGGCAGGCGGACTCTCAACCACTGCGCCACCAGGGAAGCCCTACCAAATCTTATAGGAAACAAAACATTGCCGTAGTCGTTAGATTCTGCCCAGTTGCCTCTCTTCCTACCACCTTGATCTAAGTAAAACCATGACCTCTCTTCCAGATTCTTGCAATAATGACCTAACTAGTTTCCCTTTCTCTGTTCTTGTTCCCTTCCACTAATCCATTCTCCACATTAAAGCCAGGGTGATCTTTTTGAAATGCAAATTTGATCCTGTCCGTGACCTGCTTAAAACCCAATATTTTTGAATAAAATAAAATCTTCCTATTAGGTTCTTCTTAAGGCCACACCTTCTTCCCTAGATACATCTTTCAGCACTCCCACACTTAATCCTATACTCCATCCACACTGCAAGGCTTCCAGTGCAGTCTTTTAATGTACTGTGGGCTTTATTTCACTGCTGACAATTGACAGGATTCAATCTGTATCTCTGATTTAACAGTTTGTCATTTAAAATATTTTTTATATCCTGTCAGAACCTGTTTGATTGGGTGGAAGAACCCTGATGTAGGCATGGTGAAAAAAATTCTTTTCTATCATAAAGTCCATGCTACTTTGCATAAACTTCACATGTAATTTACATGTGAGTCGGTAGCCTCTTTGGACCAGTGACACTGTGGGATTATTAAATTCAAAGAATTACAGAGTATGAATCAAAAATAAATGTAATTCCCATCTTTGCTCTCTTCTCTCAGAGGACACTGACAGGAGACTCAATAGACGAACACTAATTCTATCGATTTTCTCTCTTCCATCACCAAAAACCTACAATCACGTTTAGTATTCTCTTGCCTCCAGAGACCCACTCACTTTAAGCTCTGCACTGTGTCAGTAAACCTGGCCTCTCTGGGCTTGTTTTAGTTTCACTTGCCTCACCCATTATCCTGATTCTCTAAAAATGCATTCTCCAGGATTTGATGGAGCAAATGTGTAATGGAAGTAGGGAAATTGTGAAGACGCATACATTAAGGGCTTTTCTCCATTGCACATTCATAGTTTTGCCTCTGATACACAACATCTCAGTGGCACAATCGCAGTGATTCCCATGAGGTTGCATCAAGAGGCAGTCTAAAATTACAATGGAACACAGAGGGAACTGATTGAAATTCCAGCTTGCTAAAAAACATGGATAACAAAATGGAAGAAGGAGTTGACAAATAAAAAAGAATGGCACCCAGTTGAAAAGAGATTATAAATGAGATTCAAGCTCTGAATGAGCAGAGTCCTGCCTTAATGCTAAGGGGAACACAAAGCACTTTTTATTACAAAACTTTTTTTCCCCTTCCCTCAGCTTAAAAATGTGCTTGACTATTGCATTGTAGCAGATATGATAGATAGACTAACTAAATATCCATTTCAGCATCCTTCTTGTATGTCTTCCTGTGCTGTGTAAGCTGGGAAACTGAAATCTACATTCCCTAGATGTCCTTGCAGCTAAGTTTCAGGATGTGATTTAGGTTCTGCCAATCAGACACTTTCACTGAAGCTTGAAAGTGGAAGAGAAAATAAGTATACATTTTATAGTATTAATTTTTAGAGCCTAGTCTGGGCTTCATTTTATGTTCCCAGTCTCAGTTATACTTCTTCATTTGTTCCCATTCTTATTTATACTATTTATTTATTTATTTATTTTTATACCATCTTAAGAACTTTCTAGAGAAACCAATATTGAGCCTATACTTATGTAGAATTTTGAACATCTTTTTGTTCAATGACATTAAAATGCTATCTCATAGATTACAAAGATTTGTAAAATCTTGGCTAATCTAAGGCCTAAAAAAGTATCTTGTTCTAATCTATAACCATCTAGCTCTTGGAGATGTTTAATATTTTTATATGTTTTTAGCTATTTATAAACCTTCATTGGAAAATTGCAATTCCTATCCTTTGCTCATTTATCTATTAGAAAATTATGTTTATATTTTGAAAGCATATTAGCATTATTTGGAGGACATTATCTATTGCTTTGTTTACTACATATATCTACCCAACTTATTTTTCCATTTTTAATAGTGTCTGTTTTTTAAACTAGTATTCAAAGGAGTTTGTAACCAGGGAAATAGGGAAGGCATATCATTAAACACTACAATGAAAAGACATAAAGCAAAACAGCTCAACACTTTATACGACATTTATAATGTTTCTTCATTGAAAGATGGAATGAACATTGAAAAGGGTACAAGCCTAAAACAGATGAGAAAGAAAACTTAAAACACGCATCTAGTAATTTCAAATGAATACAAATTTCCTGAATCAGGTATTACAACTGTTATTAGTATATGCTTTCAGTACTGTGAAGGAAAAGAGAAACAACAGAAGACTAAAAATGAGAAAATACTGCTCCCAATCCCAAGAAGGAGAAAATGGTAGTATGTGAAAAACTATACAGTGAGTTTGATATGTCCTAGAACAATCTTAACTTTGAAAACTAAATAGATGATTTGTGAATATTTAAAGTAGAGTGACCTATAAGAACCATGACAGTTCTAAATTAGCATATTTCTCTTCCACTCAGATAACAAACTAGCAGATAAGGAAATTCCACCTTGTTGGGTTTTGACTGAATATTTGGCACGTCTCTCATAGGTCATTGCTGTCAGGAAGAATAAGTACAGACTGCTGTGAAAATTTGTAGTTGTCTGAACAATATTTCCCTTTAGAACTTTGATCATTTAGTTGAGAGAACGTTCTTAAAGCAGTGATCATCAAACTTTTTTGTTTGGAACAGAGAAAGGAATATAAAAAACAATTTGGAGTATTCATCTATATTTATTCACATATAAATTATTCATATATTTCAATGCTAAAATTATGTTGTGTATAAAACCTATACAATGGTGAAATTGACAAGAATGATATAAAGACTGAGCAAATTAACATTTGATTCATGAACGAACATGCAAAAATTGCATTAACCAAAATATATATTATTAATAATATTCTGAATGCTTCCTTTTTAAATGTCTTATTTGTGATGCTTTCACTTAACTATTAATATCCCAAGGCACAACATACATTTATTGCTGTGTTTTAGGATATAAAACTGTATTTGAAATAATCTCAGTAATTACAAAATTGGGGGCTAACTTCTTGTCCAAGCTGCTAAGAGTCTCATGATGTGTGCAATGTGCCTGATTATAAGGTTATAGTAAAAGACGAGTATCGGCTCTGCCTTTTCTTCTTCTTTGCTTACCTTTGCAAAATAATACATTTTTCCATTTGGAGTATTTTAGCAGAAATCTTTTAAGCTACTTGTATATTTAAATAACAAAGAAATCCACTTACAACACACAAACTGCAGTATGTGGCAATATACTAAATATGAATCAACTTTTTAGGCTGTCATCACCAAAACCTCTATGTTAGGTTATGTCTCATTCTTTCTGACATCAAAATTTAGTTGGATTGTGAGTCAATTAATATTATAACTATTTGTAAAAATTAATATTGTCTAATTGTTTAGATAAAAAATATATAAGTAAAAGTCATTTAATATTATCTTCTCCATCCCAGTGGCTCAAATCATCTTGTAAAATCCTTGGGATGAGAGTGCCTCACTTTACAGACCATCATTTTTTATATTAATGGCTTAGCTAAAGACATATGAAGCATGATTATTAAATTCTCAGATGACACCAAATAGGAGGAACGATTAACATGCTAGATGAGGCCTTAATTAAATCCAAGCACAATCTCTCTCAAGAATGCGAATGGAAATGGGAGGGTACGGTTCAAATTTGCCAGTGACTGGTAGTTCAATCTTCATGGCATGGCATATGGCTAAAGAGAAGATAAATCTCAGAAAGAGATTCGTCTGGGATGTTAGATGACAGGTCAAATAGGTAAATACCTAGAATGATAGACATTTTTATTGATATTGAGATACCGAGCACCTAGGAGGAGGATACTACTGTAATGTGTGTTTAAAGAGATCTCGTTTGTTTCACTCTACAAATAGGAGCCATTCACATTGGTTTTGTACATCTAAGCAGATTTACGTATGATTATTATGAGCCTTATGATGCAATCAAGTTGCTTTGAGATCTATCAGGTTTTACCTCCATACATGAGCCTCCTTTCTCTAAGTATAACTTTTCTTGATTTTTTTCTGAAGACCTACATAGTAATTAAAAGACCTGAAGTTGTTTATGCTGAAAAATAAGTGTGGGAAAATACAAAATAGTCTTAAACTATATGAAAGACTGTTGAGCAGAAAAGAGATTATGCATAAGTTGGAAATTTCCAGAGGGTAGAAATAAAATCAATGAGTGGAAATTATTCTTTAAGGAAACATAAGAAAAAAATGTTTTTATAACGTTTATGGAGCTAGCCTCTAAAATAGTGCTCTGTCCTGTAAGGTGAGATTAAGTGTTTATGCAGAAAGAATGGCCACTCAGTTATAGCATTTATATGATGATTTGCTCCACGGTGTGTGGAATGAATTTACTCATCTTTAAGAAATTTTCTTGCTATAAGATTCTGTGATTCTACAAACCAATTTATACTTATGAACAGTTTTATTTAGTCTTTGTTTGGTCTTCTGGCAGTTCTCTTTGACTTGTAGGTTTAAAAGATAACAGAAAAAGAATTTTCAAGTTCTATTACCATATTCACTAATTAAATCTTTTATTTAATACCATGTGAACAATTTAAAGCAAAAATTTTATTTTGCTGGTTCAAATACTACATTCTCCTTGCCAACTGAATAAACCCACAAGAATCTATTTATCTTTTTTTTGGGGGGGGGAGGGATGTTCAAGTGATAAAACATAAGTGAAATAAATAATGTGAAAAAATAAAATATTTGTAGAGTTGGATGTTTGATGTTAAATAAACTTTAGGAACAAGAGTCAGAAATAACTCAATTTTTTATCTAAAAGCACAGCTAGTACCAAAAGTAAGTTTTTTACACTTATATAATTGTCTATCTCACTATGTGTCTATCTCACTATGTGTCTCTATTAATGTGGAAACAAAATTCAATAAATTTCACTCAAAACGTCCTTACTGTTGGTAATTTATTAAAATACCATTGTAGAATTTTTTCCTAAAGTTTTTTATAGTATGTTTTATGTCTTAACAAGGCAAAATTTGAACATTAGTAAGTTCCACACATGACTTAAAGAGTATTAATAAATATTTGCTGATAGCAAGGAACATACTAGATACTTCTCAATGAAATTTTATGTTTCTATTCACATGTGCAGTAAAACTACATTATCAGCATAAACAAGATTTTTTTTTTTTAACCTAATGGGAATTAAAATTTGCTACATGAAAAATAGTTAAGATCTCCATTTCAGCTCCTGGATTCTGATAGATTGAATTTTCCTTATTATTAAGAAAACACCCCCCCCCATTAAAAGAAAACAAAAAGCATCATTTAACAAAGACATCCTAAACCCTGAAAAAAGCACATTATTAAGTATAAAGTTTCTTGCACTTTGGCAATCTACAATGTGTACATTAAATTTATAATTGTTGAAGAAGAGGCTTAACATTTGGTTGTTATCATTTTTTTTTCCTTATGAGAATTAATCCCTGGGTAATCTGAGGAAGACTTTACCTTAGCCAAATTCTCCAGAATCTGCTTTCTTTAACTCATGAAATAACCTTTAAATGGTAATTAAGTGTATATATAGTTCAGTGCCCTCCAGTAACTCTACTTTTCTGCTAAATATAGGAACATAGCTTAACCCATCAAGAGATCATCATTAGAATCAACTGTTTATAATATCATTGAAATATTAAAGTTGTGGTATATTCACTCCTATTCACTCTATAGTAAGGAGCAAAATTCCTCAGTAGCAAAGCAGTGTTATTGTTTTATGGTGCTGTTTGCTTCGTTACTCTCAGGTTTTCTGTCTCCTACTGAAATAGCTTTACTGAATGTTTGACCCCAAAGCTTTCTCACTGGTCGATTTTTTTTCATATTGGAAAAATTCGAACTCTATAATTAAATTTAACAGATTCCCATTGGCAGTTTCTATTTAATCACAGTAACAACTTTCATCTTCACTTTTTATTTTTCAGGTCATTAATGATCAAATTCATTAATATACTTTAGCAATCATTAATTTGCCAGTCCATAGTACTTTGCTAAATAACTTGCTTCGTTATTAGTAAGTTTTGTCTTACATAAGAAAAGTCTATTTTGACTTTAATAATAATAATAATAATAATAATAATAATAGTTCATCCACATTTATCTTAAGGAAAATGAAGTAAATAGATTTAGGAAGGCTGACAAATAAAACACAAAAAACAAAAAACGAAGAAACAAAACAACAGCCACCAAAAAAACCCCAAAACCCCCACCAAATTCTCTTCCCCCCCAGAAAAGCTTCACATTCAGATTAAAATTTAAAAAATCTTGATACGAAGTTCAGTGATACTTTAAATTCTCATTAATTTCTTGGAAACTTTTTTTAATGGAAAAGATAAAGTTATTTGTGGAAAGAAATATGAATAAATTTAAGGTTAAAAATTACAGCCAGTTCATGCAATGCTTTTGCTAGAGACAGTAAGTATTACCTCTCTCCTCAAGATGAAAGAAAAGAATGTCAAGATCTGAAGAGTTAGACTGTTTTTCTTACAAATACAGAGGAATTGTTGCCTTTAAGGCTGCAACTGACCCTGGAATTTTTAGTAAGCCCTAATCAATCATAACTCTTGAAAGCAGCTATTAGGAAAGGCATACTGTGTGACATGAACTTTCCAGAAACTAGCACTGACAGCAGCTCTCTCTAAGGGCACTCATTTTCATCCTCTTTTCTTGAAAAAAAAAAAAAAGAGAGAGAGAGAAACAATGTGCATTCTTCCAAGTTCCTATTAAATAATTTGAATATGTAGAATCAATATTTTATAAATAAGAATATTTGTGAACTGATTTAACACATGCAAAACAGACACAAATAAAGGCAGGCAAGCATCCACAGATTAAAAATAATTAGCATGACTCTTTCTTTTAAGGAAATCTACCCAGACTAATTTTAGCTTGTAATGTATGTCAATAAATGAAGATTTACAGAATCATATATATTAGAGTTCACTGATAAAGGATCAATTTAAAGCTGATTTTGATTAGGATGGGTACAAAGGATGCTTATGCATTTTTAATTTCTATTTATTGAACAAGGAAGATAATCATACTACTTACATAAAATATAGAGAATGAAGATGGTTCAGCACAGGCATCGATACGTGATAATAAATAATCAGCTGTAAAGGAAAGAAAACAGAATTCTAGCAGGACATCCTTATTCCTAAACAAATGGCTTAGTAAAATTGCCCATAAATAATAAATCTCAGAAACAGGAGAGACATTTTTCTTTTGGTAATTGTATTAAGGGAATCAATAGTTTGTTTTGTGAATTCCTTTCTTTTTTCTTCCATTCCTCTTTATTCTGCCTGTTCATACATACAACTGGGCCAGGAAGCAAATGAGACAGATTATTGTTGAAACGAATTAGAATATGTCATCCCCAAATATGCCATTTTGGCATAAGGATTATTTTGGGCTAAAGGCAACTGAGAAACAGCAGATACCTGTCCTCCCCCTTTCTGACTAAAAGCAGAGCATACACTTCCCTATTGAAAAGGTGATATAAATTTCCAGTTGTAAAGGTGTCCCCCTTTCCCATCCCAGGAATAGGAGAATGACTCTGGAGAGAACTCTTATTACCCAGAACAACTTGAGTCTGTATAACAAACCTTACTAAACAACCCTATCTACCATACATTTGCTATTGACATTCCCACAGCTGCCTCTAGGAGCCCAAAGTCCCCTTTCCTTTGTCTAGTCACTTTTCCACAATTTATTCACTTTTGTTAAAATGGTATACAAGTCCCCAAATCTAACTGCTTCTTTGGATTTTCATTTCTTTGCTGTGATGCTCCCATGAACAAAACAATGTTAATAAATCTTGTATGTCTTTTCTTCTGTTTATCTGTCTTTTGTCAGTTTAATTTGCAGGGCCCAGGTAAAAAACCTAAGAGGGTAGAGGGAATTTTTTTTTTCCTCCCCTACACTATCATTGTTTATCTAAGGGGTGACATGATATTAATGTCCTGAGAAGATGAGAACATGGTCAGTTTTCTATGTTTTAAAAAAATATCTAGTATACTATAGGTTAAGTGAAAGAGCTTTTTGTAGTTTAGATTTAGAAATTTTAATGTAAAGGATATGTTGATTCATAGATCCATTAAATTATTTCCTTCATTGTTCTCTAACAACAAAAATAATTCTCAATTACTTATGGTTACCATGGGGGAAGGGTGGGGGGAAGGGATAGTTAGGGAGCTTGGGATTGACATGTACACACTGCTATATTTAAAAAGGATAACCAACAAGGACCTACTGTATAGCACAGGGAACTCTGCTGAATGTTATGTGGCAGGCTGGATGGGAGGGGAGTCTGGAGGAGAATGGATACATGTATATATATGGCTGAGTTGCTTTGCTGTGCACCTGAAACTATCACAACATTGTTAATCCAATATAAAATCAAAAGTTAAAAAAATTAATAATGCCAGGAAAAAAAATAATTCTCAATTAGTATCAAGAGTATAATTAATATAAATGAAAATCAAAGACTAAATTTGTTTGACATATCTCCAAATGTTTATTGCTCTGTTGACTCTGTATTGCATCATTTTTCAAATAAAGTGTTGAACAAAAGATGACTATATAATAGAACCTCAAAGATTATTTTTTACGTAAATAACTAGGTGTTTGTAGGAAATTAGTATTATTTTCATAGTAATATATCTATAAAATATGTTATCTTTTATTTATGTATAGAATCAATGTATGCAAGTAATATATAGGCTTCTATTTGAATAATAAATAATTCAACACAAACATATGTACTAGATATTATATGTGATATATATATGTAGATGAATATTTATTTATAGTACATGATATTTGATATATATATATTATTGATTCCTGTCTGTTGGTGTTTTAATCATCATGTAAAATAAGCAGAAGCAACTAGATAGATAACAAATAAATTGAAGTTGAGAAAAATGATTTGCCAGGATTTTTAATCTGAAGAGTTTAAAATACCACCATTCTGTGAAATTTTAAACAGAAAGAGAAAACATAAGACAATTAATTTGGGGAGTAGAAGAGAGAGGGAAGTTCTACATCACTAGATACAAAATTATGAAAATCAAATATTTGCATCAATGAAAAGAAAAACAAGCTCTAATTCTACAGGAAATTTCTTCCTATGAAATAACTGTTCTGATAGTATTTTAGCAATCATGTTTAAACAATAATAATTATCCTGCCCTATTTTATCTTCTAAGATGCTTTCTAAAGTCATTTCTACATTTTTAAGATTTCTAGTCACCTATTTTGACATATGGCTATAGTTAAGACTAAAGTGTTTTGCATCTCAGTGGGGAATTATTAGGATCTAAAGTTCTACAGGGAGGATTGCATAGACGTATCCTGATTTCACTGGACTTGGAGTTCTCATAATACATGATATAACCTATTCTCTTGGAAATGGTACACAGGTTATGACACATTCCTAAGTCCTAAAAGTCACTTCAGTTTTTGATTTTCACTTTGTGTTTTCTGGCCACACGCATGGCTTGCGGGATCTTAGTCCCCGACCAGGGATCAAACCCTGGCCCCCTGCAGTGAAACCCCGGAATCCTAACCACTGGACCACCAGGGAATTCCCCAGCATTTTTTATAATGGCATTTTTGCCCAATCTTTGCCTCAATTTCAAAATTCATATTTGCTATCCCAGAATGTCTTTTCTTACGGAGGTTCACTTTCTTTATAGGAAAGTTGTACACAATGAAGATATCATTTCTTTTTTACATTTGATGAATTAATTCTAATGTGTCTTCAATTTTTATTGGGTTAATAGCTGAGTAATAGTCTATGAGACTATCAAAACAAATATTACATCAAACTCTTTTTCATCATTATAATTTAAATTATAGTAGTATTGAAGCCCCAGAATCTAATATGAATATAAAATCAAAATCTATTCTTGATGCTTTGTATCAATACAAGAAGGCACAATGTGGCTATCTCCAGGAAGCAATTTTTTAAGATTATCTTTGAAATATATCTTTTTAAAGAATCTATAATTAGTGACTCCAAGCCTGCTTAGAGATTTTTCCAAACTTTTTTACTCTAGCTCAGTCGCCTCTTGAAGTCCAACCATTTTAGGAAAGGCAAGTCCCCCCCTCCCCATAGGGAGGGTTCTAACTCAAAATTTTTCCTGTAGAGAAGAGGCAGCTAAGTATATGGCTTTCTTGGGCTGTGCCTACTGTCAAGCAATTGACATACCAGCATGTCAACAAAGGAAACAAATAAGTAGAATAGTTGTTCATTTCAAAATAACATTTGCTTGGTCTGAAATAGAAAACCTTTATAAGCATCGTGACTCATTCCTTGTCTTTATATTTTTCAGCATTCTAAGAAAAAAGGAGAAATAATATTTTAAAATCTCAAAATGCAGTTGCACGTATTGATAATTAGGAAGGGAAAGTATTGTCGTAGACAGGATTCCACAGGACCCCAGGAGACAGGAGACCAGGGTTCTCATGAACTCTGGCTCATTTTGCTCTATGCTTCAGGCCAGTCACAGCTCCCTCAAGGCTGAGTTTACCTGTGAAATCAAGGGCTTCATCTGCATGATCTCTAAGTGTCTCTCTCACTCTGATCTGTCTGTGATTATTTTACTGAAAGGGTTTCCACTAAAAACAGTCAGCCTTGCTTGGATCTGAATTGATGTTAGTAGTTGTAACTCCAGTTTTTATACTGTGGGGCAACCAAACTACTTGGGGTATCTTTCTGCTTTTCTTTTTTTTCTGAAACACAGCAGTAGTCTCTCACTTATATTACCATTTTCTTTACACTCACCAAAACTGATTGTTAACCAGATAAAGCCTTCACATTACACAAAGTGTAAAAGTTGACCATTTTAAGTGAGACTCACAGATGGTCAGTGTTTGTCAGAACATCTTACTGTGGTAAAACAAATAATTTTTCTCCAAATACTGATGTGAGTAAATTTTGTGTTAAATGAGTATTATAGAAAAAAGCATTCTATTTTTAGAAATATGGTCTATTTTTCAAAAAATCTGCAAGCAAAAGTCCAACAGCTATAGCTTATCTGGAGTAATTAATTATAAAGATTGAACATAGATCTTTTTTTAAAAAATAGACACCATACAAAAATACAAAGCTTTTAAAGCAACTATAATGAAATTTTTTTTAAAATAAAGGAATGAAATAAAGCCATTTGCAGCAAAAAAAAAGATTAAAGGAGTTCCTCCACAACACAAAAACAAGAAACAAAACAAAATGAAACAAAAAAACTACAAGATTTTGCCTATTTTACGTATTATTATATTTTTCCACTAATGCTGTATTCTTATGCTGATGTTTTCTTTGACTCTTCCTTTTCTAATAATAATGCTAGAGCCTAATTCCTTTTCTTTTCTTTTATTAGTAAAACGTATGCAATTACATAAGGATAGTTTGCCCTGGATACACTAAAATTTGACAAATAGGATTCAAATGGATTTTTCCTATATGAACAGAGAAATCCTCACATACAAAGAAAGAGCAACATAAGGTTTCTTCAGCAAAGATCAACTCAGCTCAAGATAATCATACCAATATGTTACAAATTGAATATTCTTCCTGCTTCAGTGAAAAAAATACCCACAAAATATATAAAGGCTTCAGTGCTGATGACATTTTGGTTTAAATTATTTTCTTTTGCAGACCATGTGTGTTCCTTCTCTTGACAGACTACAGATCCCATGAAGGCAATTATGTCTTTAGATTTGCCTTCTTTAGGGTCAGTGGTATAATTATAAGAGTTTGCACAGCTAAGTTGATAGGTGGTACATTTGTTTAATTGTTTACCACTTGATTTTGAGCCAGCCTTAGCAGAACAAAAGACTGAGATGAATGTACAGTCAGATCCATCATAATTTATGGTTGGCTGGATTTTCTGCAGCCAAATCATCTGGCAGAGCCATGCCTTGGTGACCCAGGAATACCCAGTTCTTGGCATATGCCTTGGTCATATTACCCAGTCATAACAAGCAAAGCTTACCATTCCATGGAAATCTCAATGTTTGCAAAATGCACAACTGAAATTTTCTAATAACCATATTGTGCATAAATCTCAGGAATATTATTAAATTATGCAAAAATCAAATATCAAGTATATGTGATGTTATTTCTGAATTAACTTGGGTAATACCTAGAGGGTATATGTGAATAAAGACTTTCTTTTAAAAAGGTATTAGAGACTATAGCAAGCAATGTTGATTTTCTTTTCTTTTTCTTTCTTTAAATCTTCTTTGGCTGACTCATTCATAAAACTTGTTAGATTTCTCCCCTCTTTCTAAGACTCTTTAAATATATAAACATTTATTGAACTTCTGTTTGGGGCCCAGATCCATGGTAGATGTTAAGATGTTAAGGTGCTATAATAATAAACCAACAGATGACTATACTGCCATTCTGCCAGGGGCAAGGACTGTGTCATAGCCTCAGTCCCTAGCACACAGTTGATCAATACATATTTTTGTATTACATATTTAATACATATTAATATGTAATATAATACATATTTTTGTATTATCTATCTATCATCTATCATCTACCTATCTATAGTAGATAAATAAATCATTGATGAATGAATGAATACCTTCAATGCAGTTTGTCAGTTTCAAATGGTCATAAAGTGAATGATTTTCTCCTGGGATGTAAACACAACTTTAAGGATAAAATAAGCAGCTACAATGACGGTTAGCTACAAGAGTACTTAAATTAGATTATTTCGATTGCTTGATAAAATCCAATACTTTAAAATTAGTAAAAGGGGCTCACAAATAAAGAGGCACATGAAATCTTGAGGTTAATGTAAAATATTATTAAACTTGAAGCTTTTTTAAAAGTCTGATTACGATTTGAAAACAGGAGGTCTTTGGGGACGATTTTGCAGATGCATGCAAATTTCAGCCTTGTAAAGAATTGTATATTGCTCATAATGGAGGATTTGGATTATTGCCTTGTGGTTTATAGAAATTGTCTTACTAATAAAGGATAGTAATGACTGGTTTCCATTAAGAATTTCTT
Source organism: Pseudorca crassidens (assembly GCF_039906515.1). Classification (NCBI taxonomy): domain Eukaryota; kingdom Metazoa; phylum Chordata; class Mammalia; order Artiodactyla; family Delphinidae; genus Pseudorca; species Pseudorca crassidens. Next base: position 63,665,425 of record NC_090308.1, on the reverse strand, counting down.
TTTTAAACTGTCAACACTCTAAAAAATAGCTACCTCAGTCATTTATTTAGCTCATTTTATGTATTTGGATTATATAGAAACATGCAAGCATGTCTTCAGAGCTAATGAAAGGAGACATGTGCCACATAAAGCTAGATCAGTAGAGGTCTGCATTATTTTAGGGGAAGAAAATTGAACAAACATATTCAAATATTGTTCCTTTTCACCCTTGCCTGATTATTTTTTGGGGGATCTCATCCCCAAAGCATGTGAAAAGTGTAAGCACCTAGCACTGACATTAAGGAAAATGAGAATCCATTGGAAATTACAACCTAGACAGGAAGAAAAAATGCTCATCTTTCCTGTAAGTTGTTTTTTCCTGTACAAAGTTTTCCTCCTTGAAATGTCTTATGCCACACAACATCCACATCCATCACAAGTGGTCCTGAGTTTCTGCATTCCTCATAGGCACTCTGTGGATATTTCTGGTTATGGTTCCCTGCAGGACACTCCAACTTTTGCTCTCTTCTCTCTGTCTATAATCTAAGCCCAGATCTTCTTTCGGCAGAATGACTAGAATTTCATGAGCCTTCCTTCCTATCAACATGAATTTCCTATACTCAATTTCAGTTCTCAGCTAGAGAGAGCCATGCTAGCCACTTGATTTCTCAATTGTAACTTTTCCTAAAATGTTTATTGATGTATAATATATACACAAAATTGCACAACCGTTAACTATGCAGTTCTTTATATTTTCATAAAGTGAACACACTTTGGTATGCACTCCATACACAGAAATAGAACATGAGTAGCTATGCTCTTATCAGTTTCCCCCACCTACACTTTTATCCTTTCAGGTGGGTGTATTGGTATCCAATTGTCCTGCTTTTAATTTATATTTTCCTGATGGTTCATGAGATCAAGTACCATTTCTTATGCTTTGTGCCCAATTCCTCTAAGTACATCTAATCCTCTTGCCTATTTCTTTTTTTGTTTCTTTTTTTTTTTTTTGCAGTGCGCGGGCCTCTCACTGTTGTGGCCTCTCCCGTTGCGGAGCACAGGCTCCGGACGCGCAGGCTCAGCGGCCATGGCTCATGGGCCCAGCCGCTCCGCGGCATGTGGGATCTTCCCGGACCGGGGCACGAACCCGTGTCCCTTGCATTGGCAGGTGGACTCTTAACCACTGCGCCACCAGGGAAGCCCCCCTCTTGCCTATTTCTTATTGAATGGTCGAACTATAAAATATTTAGTGTTCTTTTATATATTCTGGATAAGAGAGCTTTATCATTTACATGTTGCAAATACCTCTTCCTGATCTGTTGCTTGCTTTTTCATTTATTTCATGATGTTTTTTGTTGAACAGGTCTTAATTTAGTCATTTTTTTCCCTTTCTGGTTCATGCTTTTTGTTTAGAAAAATTTTTCCTACTCAAAAATTTAAATATAAACAGTATATTCTTTGCTATTTTCTACATTACCAATAATGCCATCCGAATATGATGATTGTTTTATTCTTCCTTTCAGATTCTTTTGACTTCTTTTTCACTGTCTTCCTGTATGTTAAATAGAAGTAGTGACAGTTGATATGCTTGCCTTATTGTTGATCTCAGAGTAAAAGTTTTCAATATTAAGTGTGAAGTTTGCTAAAAGCGTCTTTGTAAAAACTCATTATTACGTAAAATACGTTCCTTTTTGTTGCTTGTTTACTAAGAGTTTTTATTCTAAATGGTTGTTAAATTGTATCAAATGATATTCATGCATATGTTGAAATATTGAAATAAATGTGATTTTTTCTCCTTTTGAGTGAATTACATTGATTGAATTGTAAATCTCAATCTAATCTTGCTCTCCTGGATTAAAGCCCACTGATTTGGTTTTTTTCTAATTTTCTTTTGAGAAAGATTGCTTGATGAGAATTGTGGAGACTATTGATGGTGTTATCTTCCACCAGAGAGAGTTCCCCTTATTCACTAATAGGCAACAGATCACTTTAATGCATTTAAGGACAGAGGAGGGTCAAGCATGAGTTTGAGTTTTTGTGAAACTTGGTTTATTTTGGATTGTCTTCTCTCCCAAGGTGTGGTTCTGTAGTTCCCCAGAGCAGAGCAAACCTCTCCAACAGCATCTCCGGGAAAGTGACAATATCCCAGAGAAAAAACATTGGTGTGTTCAGACAGCCTCTTAAAAGATGCATATGTGTAAAATGTAGCATAAAAATAGCAGAGAAATAGGGGTCCTAAGGATGTCTTTCTCATTCGTAATTGTTTTAAAGAATATGTGTATTCTTGGAAGCTTTGTAATCTCTCTAGGTTTGCAATTATTAAGGTTACCCATATGTTTCTCTGTAGTAAATGGTAGAAGGAAACCCTTCAAAAATTGGGGGAAAAAAAGCTTCATTTGCAGGTAGTTTGGGGAAACAAGGATGGGGAAGGTGCCAGTCAGTATGCATGGGAGGTATATACATCAGGGCCCTAGGGGTTGCTTCCAGAAAGGGGAAAGTTCTGACCTGGGCTCAGAAGGGCCTGTGACTCAGCATGCCTCCAGATTTGGGACTAGTTCTCACAACACAATGCTCACCAATAAAGCCACACATTTAAAATGTAGGGTGACATCTCCTCCTGAGAGATTTGCAGTAACAACATTCTTACATCAATTTAGGTATAGTCAAGATAATTCTGAATGCAATAAATATTGTTAATTTAAATTACACAGGAAGGTAAATCTACCCTAGATAACATATTATGTTTAATATAAATTTATTTTTGTTAGAATCAGTCTAGCATAATGTGTCTAGGTTTCTAATAAATTGATTGACATATTTTAGGGACTTTTTTCTCACCATAGTATCTTCTAATTTTATAGTCAATCTCTATTTTTAGGGGATAATTTGTCAGGTTATGGAGTTTTCAAGGCTATTTTTCTCTTAGTTTTAATACTTACTACTTTAGGACCCTTGCTAGTGGGATCACAGGAAGTAGAAAAAGTAAAACTTTGGACTAAGTATCCTGGGAAAGATGTATGGAATTTCCTCTTTGGGGTTTTATTAATTACTGTAAGAAATTCTGTTAGGTGGAAATGCTTCCTCCATTGGCATCTGCAACTTTACTTTCTACCTGTCTACTTTGTAGTCTCCTGCAAGGAGATGTCAGTCACCTATTAAATGCATTTGTTTCCTCAGGAATCTAGCAACTTCCTTGGCTGATGCTTTTAAAATCTTCATACCTTTGCTCTGAGGGCAGCCTCTTGTAACTATATGACAACAGATACCTTTTCTCCAAAATTATGCAGATATCTCAAAGTTCATATTTCTGAATCAAAATTTATTTATGCCTTAAACTTGTATATCTGTGTCTATCATCTATCTATCATCTATCAATCACCTATCCATCTAGCCATCTATGATTTTTCATATCTCTTTTCTCCCTTTCCCAACTGTTAACACCTAAGTTTAAAACTCATTACCTGTCAAGTGGGTTTTTCTCAACTGCCTTACTGTCTGCTTTCAGCCTAGTCCCAACTACAGTCCATCCTCCAAGCTGCTCCTAGAGTGACCTTTTTGAACATTCAAATCTGACCATATTATTAGATATTTTAAAATCCTGCAGTGACTCCCTGCACCTTTCTGGACAATACTGAAATGCCATTGCTTAACACAGAGTACCATTCATCAGTTAGCAATTCCTTATTTTATGCCACTTATTTGTTTGGAAGCTCAAAGAAGTCCTCTCTCCTCCACCCCGACTTCATTAAATAATACCTACTCATTTCCCGCAATGCAGTACAAGTCTCCATGGTCACCTATCTGGATTTTGAAGTCTTTCCTCAGTACGGTTTATAGAAAACTCTAATAGAGCAATTATCACACTTCATTATAAACAAATATTTCTCTTATTCTCAAATCAAGCCTTAACAACTTTGAGGACAGTTTTTGACATTGTAACCCTGGGAAATAGCACTAATACCTAGCATATAATTGATGCCCAATAAACTTGTGTTGAAACCACAGATGAATGAATTAATGTTTGAATATTATACATTTTACACATGCAAAAATAATAAATTTATAATTCATAAGTATATAGAGAAGAGAAAAGTTTTTTCAATCCAGAGTACTCACAACTATAAAACATAAAGAATTGACAAATCAAAGAGAACGTTTACCTAATACAACCACAATGTGATGAGTGATGAATAAAGGATATTTCCTTTGAAATGCTATAATTGTACAATAAATACACACAGGGTAATAAAATTTAATGTAAGTTTTCTTATTTTAATAACACAAATGCCAGCTTTTTAAACAGGGATTTGGTAGAGTTGCTTTTATATGATTTCTTTAAATTTGCCTCTTATGTTAGGTCTGTTAATTGATTCAATAAGTTTTGCAAATCAAAAATAGCCAATGAGAAGTTGAGTTGTCAATTGCCTCTTAATTATAGTGATTTGGAAAAGTCTGGAAGATGACCCTGAGGGCACTTGGAAACACAGATTTTCTTTACTGCATTGCTGCGGTTTTGTTAATGTGGCTTGTGGTTATTTAGTTAATTAGGAAGAACAGTTTATATAAACAACAGGCTTTCTGAACAAAATATTTCCCATAACTCTAAAGGCAAGGATTTATTGCTCTTGTTTTTAAAGTCAAAACTGTACATGAGGGCTTCCCTGGTGGCGCAGTGGTTGAGAATCTGCCTGCCAATGCAGGGGACACGGGTTTGAGCCCTGGTTTGGGAAGGTCCCACATGCCGCGGAGCAACTAGGCCCGTGAGCCACAGTTACTGAGCCTGCGCGTCTGCAGCCTGTGATCCGAAACAAGAGAGGCCGCGACAGTGAAAGGCCCAACGCACCGCGATGAAGAGTAGCCCCGCTTGCCACAACTAGAGAAAGCCCTCGCACAGAAATGAAGACGCGACACAGCCAAAAATTAATTAATTAATTAATTAAAATTAGAAAGGAAAGAAAAGAAAAGAAACTTGTTTTAAAAGAAAAAACAAACTGGGCTTCCCTGGTGGCGCAGTGGTTGAGAGTCCGCCTGCCGATGCAGGGGACACGGGTTTGTGCCCCGGTCCGGGAGGATCCCACATGCCGCGGAGCGGCTGGGCCCGTGAGCCATGGCCGCTGAGCCTGCGTGTCCGGAGCCTGTGCTCCGCAACGGGAGAGGCCACAACAGTGAGAGGCCCGCATGCCGCAAAAAAACAAACAAAAAACTGTACCTGATAATTAAATTCTTGGTAATAGTGTCCTACAATTCTAGTAGGAGGGATGAAAGAACTTTATCTTTAGTCAAGTCTAGACATAAAATAGGAAACGCTAATGTTATGTTTTCAAATGATTTCCAGAGGATATGCTTGTAGGTGTATATGTATTTACTTGCATATATTCATATGCAAAGATCAAGGTATATTTAATGACAACATTCAACATTGGTTTGCCCTTGTTTTGTTATAACCTGCCCCTAAATGGCTAATCAAAATAAGATTTGTTCTCTTTTCACCGTCAGCTTATTTAATATGTATAGTAAATGTATCTACATATAAATGCTGTAATTTACTATATATGACTTCCATTCTTCCCACTTGACCTGGTTTAAAATATCAGAACTTAAAGTCTACTCATTTAAAAATATCTCCCCCAATAGGACATATTAAAATGTCCATTTACATTTCTCATAGCAGCACTTGTGCAAGTGCCTTCAAAATTAAATATGTCAAAGTTATAATTATAGCAAAATGAAAGCAAATGCAAGAATGGCTCTGAGAGGTTTATCCTTTTAAACTGCAAATTTAGCTCTTTTACATAGGCAGGTTTAATTTTGAAGATTTTCACAGTGTAGGAACTAATTAATTAGTTAATAATGCATGAAGCCAGTAGAGCATTATCAGTGCTATATCCCAGATGGAAAACTAGAACAAATGAGGAAACTTACATTTAATTTGACCCTTTTAAACATGAAAACTTTAGGCTTGTATTGTTGTCTTGTTAAATTTTCATCATTTTCTCTTCCATGTCTTTGGTTGTCCCCTGCTCCACCCTCAAACAATTATAGAATTTTTAGGCTCTTGCAGTGGAAAAAGAAGGTGACAGCAATTTGACTGCAACAAATCATTTAACGGGCTTGATCAAGCTGATTTTAAAACTAAAGTCATTCTTCACTGTGATAGCACATTATCTTGTATGAGCTGCTAGTGTCCATTTGCTAAATTGCCTCCTTTATTAAAACAAATGGAAACCTAGTGGTCTGAGGGAGTTAATGCCTTTAGTCCCGCATCACCTCCTCCCCGGTACACACACACTTGCTAAAGAAACCAAACAATCTGAGTGCTCTTCCTTACAGGTCACACTTATTATTCCACAAGTGATCTCTAAAAGCTAAAAACAATGTGATTTTAATCATCAAATGTGTTTCCTTCTTTCACATCTATTCTTAACAAGCCAGGATGCAAATTTGACAGGTGAAAGGCTATGAAGTGCTATCACTGTTGTACCACTTCTTATGTTTTTATGATTTGCATAGACAGAGGGACACCCCCCATCTACAAATTAAAATCCATGTTACTTTATTTATTTATTTATTTCTCTTCTACATTTAGGGCAAAATTCAAGCCTCCTCAACAGCTGTGTCTCATTTACCAGCAGCAAATAAGGCAATGCATTACAATGTAAGTATCAACTCTGCTTGTCTATGTTGAAGGAGTATTTTTTTCTCAGAAAAATATGAAATGGAGAAAGGACGAACTTCCTGTTCTTAAGAATGAGAATGAAAAGTGAAACTGTCAATTCTTGAGCCTCATTTCAAATCATAGAAACAGAAACACAATCACAGGTGTTCTTTCTTAAAGATACCCATGTCTTGTCCTATCAGGTGAATGCTGAAAATTGTGGATTCAGTTTGAAAGCAGGATTAAAAGTAATCAACTGGTGTGAGGTGATATCTCAGTGTAGCTTTAATTTGCATTTCTCTAATAATTAGTGATGTTGAGCATTTTTTCATGTGTTCGTTGGCCATGTATATGATTCCTTTGGAGAAATGTCTATTTATGTCTTCTGCCCATTTTTGGACTGGGTTGTTTGTTTTTTTGATATTGAGCTGCATGAGCTGTTTGTATATTTTGGAGATTAATCCTTTGTCACTTGCTTCTTTTGCAAATATTTTCTCCCATTATGAGGCTTGTCTTTTTGTCTTGTTTATGGTTTCCTTTGCTGCACAAAAGCTTTTAAGTTTAATTAGGTCCTGTTTGTTTATTTTTGTTTTTATTCTCATTACTCTAGGAGGTGGGTCAAAAAAGATCTTGCTGAGATTTGTCAAAGAGTGTTCTGCCTATGTTTTCTTCTAAGAGTTTATAGTGTCTGGCCTTACATTTAGGTCTTTAATCCATTTTGAGTTTATTTTTATATATGGTGTTAGAGAGTGTTCTAATTTCATTCTTTTGTATGTAACTGTCCAGTTTTCCCAGCACCACTTATTGAAGAGACTGTCTTTGC